>NC_142243.1:144751863-145376863 GCF_052056855.1 Sturnus vulgaris
CTCACCACGGGGAGCAGAGAGCAGGCAAGTGCCACTGCCCAAGGAACTGTTATGCACCAGGAAAGGATGTTTTGCAGGGCAGCAGGAACCCACAGCTGCCTCTGTGTTCACACCCTGGAACTAAGCTGGATGAATAGGCTGGGCTTGGCCAGGGTTTTCCAGAGTGTCCCTTTGTCCCTTTCCCAACCAGAACTAGCCCTGCAGGTCTTCCAGCTGGTGTCCTGTGAGCAAGTGCTGCCCATTAAGGTGGTTTGGAATGTGCATCCTGGTGCCCAGACATACAACTCCTACTGGGTCCTACCAGCAATTGCTGCTCACACTGGAGGCACCCAGAGGAGTCTGTGCTCAAGGACATTCCCTGTGCTTGCTGCCTGTGAACCTGGAAGCATTTCACTGATTGTTTCTTCCCCAGGCTGCTTCCAGTCACCTGAGACTTCACCTGACTTCCATGACTTCGAATATCATAAAGAATGGCTTGGTGACTACACCAGCCAATTCCTTCAGGACTCTAGGACACATCTCACCAGGTCCCACAGACTTAGGTATGTTCAGGTTCCTCAGGTGCTCTCGACCCTGATCTTCTCTTACAGTAGGAGGGGCTTGGCTTCCCCAGTCCCTGCCTTGAGAGCCATCGACTCAAGAGGCATAAGAGGAGAAGTTGCCAGTGAAAACTGAGGCAAAAAATTCATTGAATACCTCAGCCTTCTCCATGTCCATTGTCATCAGTTTGCCTGTTCTTCCACAGGCAGCTGCTTGGTTTTGATTTGTTTTTTTTTCCTTTTCTTTGTGAGACAGACAGTTCCCTGTTCTTACCCCGTTATTCCTCCTAGAAAACAAAGACCATCCAGGTGTTACTCCTCCCTCAACCATTGCACACCATACTACTTCTCCTTTCCAAGGACCCTCACTAGGCCTGCCAACTGCACCTTCGTTCCTGGGGAGGTGACAGAGCAACAGATCTTGGAAATTATTTCCAACTTGTCCTGTAATGGACAATAAGGTGATGGCAAATAGTGAACAGGGACTGGCTGGATGAGGCAATTCTGCCTTACAATGTATCACATAGGAGGCGAGAAGGCCAGCTGACTCACATCAAAAGAACCTCCCCAGGGCCAGTGCTGGGAGGGTCTCCCCTCCAGCATTCCAGCCACTCATCCTCACACAGAATTACATCCAGCTTGATGGCAGTCCTGAAGCACTGTCAATTTTCTTCTCGTGTTCCAGAATTTCTGTCACCAGTGAACCCCATTTTACCTTACCTATTGAACCCCCTGATGACTGATGCTGTCCCCAGTTTTAGGACCTTCCCAGGAGTGTGGACACTGCAAGGACAGTTGGGTGAACTCACCCACTACTGGCTGTGTCATATGCCATCACCACACTCACCAGGTGGAGAGCCCTCAGAGTCTCACCTGGGTTTCCAGATTGTTATCAAAACGGGTTTGCTTGCGTTTTTCATCTAGCTTGTGTATCCATACCAGAAAGAAGGCAGGAGAAGTTGGCACTACCTAAAACCCCTTTGCTGCTGCCAGCAATAAAGCTCTAAGCTGGGAGCACTAGCAGGACTCCCTGTTGCAACCCTTGATTCCTCATTTTTACAATGACTACTTGCTGATGAAAATAAAGAATAAATATTTTTTTGTTTTCCTTTGTTTCCTTGTGCAGCCTTTGCTTTTTCTCTATTAAACTGCCTTTATTGTGAACCACAGGTCTTTTTTTCATCCACCTTACTTTCTCCTTCCCTGTGGTGCTGGGGGGGTGATAGAGTGTCAGGGTGGGCACCTGGCAGCAGGCCAAGGTCAACCCCCCAGCCAGTGAAAAGATGACAGGTTTTAAATTGAAAGAGGGTAGATTTAGACTACACACAAGGAAGAATTTTTTTTATGATTAGGGTGGTGAGGCACTGGAACAGGTTGCCCAGAGAAGCTATGGATGCCCCATCATTGGCAGTGTTGAAGGTCAGGTTGGATGGGGCTTTGAGCAACCTGGCTGAGTGCAAAGTTCCCTGCCAACCCCCCAGGAAGGAAGGTTGGAACTGGATGATCTTTGAAGTTCCCTTCCAACCCAAATCATTCGATGATTCTGTGATGAAAACTGTATTAACGTTACTAATTACAGCACTAATGCATTCCCTCACCTCAAAGCCAGCAGCATTCAAACACTCAAGATAAGATACACAATGGTGTTTGTAGACAGTGCTCATTTCAGGAGCATCAGAAACAGCAGCAGAGGGTCCTTCCCAAAGCACCTGCACCACAAGCAAGTGTTAAAATAACAAAATCAAACCTCAGTAACTGTTAATGAATTCTCACTTGCAATTTGCAATACTAAAATTTGCTGTTTCATTCAGAATGGAGTACTGATGCACGTACTAATACCAACAATAATGTCATAAAAGTCAAATCATTAAGAAATCTATTACAGGCAGATGTAAAATTATGCAGAAGGTAGATGCAACAATGAAACATTCAATGCAAAATGGAAATGCAAAGTCCCTCCTGAGACATGATCAGAAACAGAAAACTGGAGTTAGAAGAGGCACAAAAAAGGGAGAGGCAGGCCAAAAAAGGAGGAACCAAAGTAGCTGAGATGAGAGATAACCAGGCAAAAAGGGACAAAGGAACATTTTATAGCCCAAGTGCAATAAACGCTGGTTATTTGGAACAGCAACTTTGTGACACATTCAGAATAGCATTCATCTTCTTTTCTTTGCAGTAGTTAAAACTAACATTTTTGTTTTATTGTTATGTTTTAGAAAATGCTGCCTACTCTTAAGAGCTACACTTGTCTTTAACTCCTGGAGCCAGTGGGGAGTTTACCTTTGTGTTCCCAGTTTAAGAAACAATGTCAAGTCAAACAATCCGCACAGACAACAAAAAGTTTCCAAATCACCTTGGCTAGCTACTGTGTATTTTGGACATCTCAGTGGCACAATGACAAAGTTTGGCAAGTATTTAATTTGCTGCTAAAACAGTTCCAATGCTATTTGTGAAGCCAAATGATTTGGTGAGTTTCCACTAAATGTCTATACAGACCTGTCCCACAAAAGCTGTGCTCTGATGTCCTAACAGCTGAGACAAAACAAATTACAGCCTTTTTATGTGGCCACTCATGACCTTTAGTTTAAGAATGAAGTGGGAGATGCCCACGTTTCATTTTTTTGCTGACATATTTTGCATTAAGCTTTGCACGTTTGCTGTCTTTGCTGTAAGATTCTCCTGTTGATGCCAACATTGTAATTAATTTACAACACATTGTGGACGGTCTCTTCTGAAGAATTACAACACCTCTTAGTCTTAAAAGCATCCCCAGCCCTCCAAGCGGGCTTCATGGCCACCTGACTACAGCGCTGCACAAACGCACACAAAAGTTTCCACCTAGCAAAGTGCACGCATGACTAAACCAAATCTTCTGTGGTACATGATGAGTGCACTAATGCTCACCCAAGGATACTTGCCAAGTCATCATCTTTTGTAACCAGCTGACCAGGATGTGGTTTAATCGCATTAACTCACCAAACTATCAAAAGTAATTTGATGTGGCTGAAGGCAATATTCCACTTTTCTGGAGAAGTTTCAGTCAACTTAGCAGAGGGCTAAAACCACACCAAGGGTTCAATCTCTTCATCAGTCACGCAGATGAAGGGATTGAGTGCACCCTCAGCAAGTTTGAGGTGACACCAAGCTGAGTGGAGCAGCTGACACACCTGGAGGATGGGATGCCATCCAGAGGGACCTGGACATGCTCAAGAATCTCATGAGGTTTAACAAGACCAAGTGAAAGATGCTGCACCTGGGTCAGGGCAATCCCCGGAATCAATCCAGGCTGGGGGATGAACACATCTCAGCCCTGCTGAGACCTGTGGGTGCTGCTGGAAGAGAGGCTGGGCATGACCCAGCCATGGGCACTTGCAGCCCAGAAAGCCAAACCTGTCCTGGGCTGCATCTAAAGCCCCGTGCACAGCAGGGTGAGGATTCTGCCACTCTGCTCTCCTCTGCTGAGACCCCACCTGCACTGCTGCACCCAGCTCTGGGGTCCTCAGCACAGGAAGGACATGGCCCTGTTGAAATGAGTCCAGAGGAGGCCACAGAGATGTTCAGAGGAATGGAGCACCTCTCCTATGAGGAAAGGCTGAGACAAGTGGTGCTCTGCAGCCTGGAGAAGGGTCTGGGGAGATCTCATTGCAGCTTTTCCATACATAAAGGAGGATACAAGAGAGCTGGAGAGGCACTTTTTACAAGGGCCTGGATTCACAGGGCAAGGGAGAATGGATTCAAACTTAAAGAGCGCAGATTTAGACTAGATATTAGGAAGAAATTCTGCTGTGAGAATGGTGAGACACTAGAACAGGATGCCCAGAGAGATCTACTGGAAGGTGTTCGTGCCTGTGGTAGTGGGGTTGGAACTAGATGATCTTTAATGTCCCTTCCAATCCAAACCATTCTAAGATTCATGACAGGTTCCCTAATCAGTATCTTAAAGCTTTAAAATTCATCTGAAAGTAGCAGATTCATGGTGAATCATCATTCAATTGTGAATTATTTAAGGTTTTGGCACTATTTAAGACTCCAGCAAGAAAACACAGGAACACATTAAGAAAAGAGGCAGCAAAGTATGTCTAAGAGACTCCTGGTTTTATACTACATCCATTATAGAACACATTTACAGAAAGCTACAGAAAAATTAAGCCTCACATTTTAAGAGAAGATGGGGAAGAGCACATCATGTATGTCTGAAATGTAAACTATTTCAAGTGAAAGAAACTACAGGAGGATCTTTGCCCTCGTCTAGATGCCCAAAGCACAGAGCACCAGTGCTTGAGAAAGCAAAGTGAAGTGTTGTCACTGTCAAATGAAAGCACAACAGAAGGAGCTGGATGAGGCAGAAACAACACTGCCAGTTTTCACAGCAAAGATCTTCCTTGCAGGCTTCTACAAAGGATATGATCTGACTAAACATTCTTCAGCACATATAAACAACCTTGTCAGTTTTTCTCCTTCTCATCTAAGCACACTGAACACAAGGCTATGGCTTGTTGATGCCTGCAACAAACACTTGGCTTCAAAAAGAGAAAATCTCCTAGTTTTAAGTTAAATATTTATTACCTAGATTTCTTTACTAAAATATATGGAATTACTATTATTGACAATTTCTCAGCATAAATGTATTTGAGATTTCTAACTATCCATCTCTGAACTGGAAATCACTATAATGTTAATCAAGAAATATTAAATTACTTAAGAAAATGGCTAATTCCATGGCTCTAAAAGCAACAATCTTGGTATCTAATTTGATACCAAGAAACTTTCAAATTGGACATCAGAAAGGAAGCTTCCATCTCACGAGCACTGCAGGTCTCAACTCACAGGCACTTCAAGCACAAATTGGTGAGGATTATGATGGAAAACTACCTCTTAAAGTTTGATTTTACACTGTGTTCCTTATAATTTTAAATTCAAACAAATCAGTGAACAAAGAAAAGGATCCAAAGTTAAGAGTTTAAATACGGAGATTTATATCTATTCTTAATAGAAATACAATAAGAATTCTTAAAAAATATAATATGAATTTTATTGCATGTATCATACCATAATCATTTGGAGACATAAGAATAAATACAACAAAACATCTATGATACTGAAGGTGGGAGATAAATATCTGAATAAAATTGTCTGTCAAAGTGACATACATCATCTTGGAGATTACCAAACCATTTGATTTCAAATTCCATGACTGAAGCAGTTATCAGTGATGACAATGCTGAAGAGCCTATGCATTTTACCTCACCCTGAAACTCCTCTTTTAGTTTTTCTGGTATAAGATCCTGCCCCATAGCCTGCAAAAAGAATAATAAAGAAAGGAATCAAGAAAATAATTTGCAGGAAAAAAACCAAACAGTAAACATGGCATTAATAACAGTCTTTGCAGGCAAAGCCCTTGTCACATGATCCACACACCATCCTGGAGAAGTTTCAAAGCCATGATGAAATTGCCTACCTTGGCATTCTGCATTCAGGGAGAGCTGAGACCAAAGCTCAGTGCTGCACAACCCCTCCAGTTTCTGGCTGCACTTGCACAGGGGGTTTCACTCTGAATAGCAGCAGAAATCTCAATGCCAGCTCTGCATTCAGTACTCACCTTGCATCAGAATCAACACTGAATTCCTGGGGCATGTGCAGGCAAGGGAAACAAAGAGAGAAGTTTCTTTTCCCAGCCTTTCTCAACACTGAGGTAGCCTGTGTGCTACTGCCCTCTCATGGATGCCTTTACTGCGACTGCCTACAGCCCAGCAGTGGCTTGGCTGTCACTAACTTAAAGCTGTAATGCTGACAACAAAGTTAGAATCTTGCTGGCTTCATTTTACATATCCTAATATTCATTATGATAAAAGTCAGAAGCTCTTTAAATAGCACTAAAAATGTTTAATCTCTATGAAGAGATTAAATGCAATATTGCTCTCCGCTATTATTTTTTTAAAACTAGAACCCAGTACATTAAACAAAACAAAGAAATGCAAAAGAAAGTCTCTGGCTTTTTCCGGAAATATTTAGTACTTTTTATGCAACTGTTTAATACTGCTGTGGCCATCAAAGTAATTTTCACTTCTATTTCAAACTAATGATTCACTTTGGGGCATCTAAAATTCCTGAGATAAAATGTGTACCCCAGGAAATGCACAGTGCTGATGCATCTGCAAATACAAGTCCAGTGAGAAACTTAACAACAGTGCACATTCCTGAAAGCAGAATCTCAGCAGATCAGAGATCCACCTGTGTGACACAGGCCAGGGCTGTACAGGCACCTCTGTCACTTCCAGACTGCACGCTGCCAGCAGCCCGCCCCAGCTAATTCCCCGTGCTTCCTGGCACAGTTAATTAGCTCAGGGGAGTGTCACGCTTTGAGGACAACCAGCCCACTCTTGAGAACTGAGACCCTGCACACAATGAAGCATCCTCTTACTTTGGTCATCAACAGCAAGGAGTTTTCATCGAAACCAAGAAGAGCCACTTTGTCATCAATTTCTTTTTGATCTTTTCTGTTATTTTCTAGCACAAAGGACAACTGTTGTGACTCGGTAAGCTGAAGTAAAAGCCTGGAATGAGAAAGACAGTTAAAAATTGGCACAGCTGGAAAAAGAGTAAGTCACCAGACCTAAAAACAACCAAAATGTTTAATACTTTAATTAACACTTTTAATACTTTAAATCAGCCCTTCTTGACTTTTGCCTATTGCGAAGACGTCAATATATCTGTTTCCATCTACCATGGATATTGTTTATCTGTGCTATAGAACTACTGAGAAGTATTTTTGAAAACCAATATGCCAACAGCTCTGGTTGCTCTATGCAAACATTTTTGTCCCCATATATTCATCACACCATTCAAAAGTGAGGCTTGGACCTGTGAGTCATCACGTCTCTCTGTCCTTACTACAGCCTAACAAAGACAGCAGCACATTGTTGCCTATGGAACCTAAAGAGGTACAAATGTGAGAGTTTGGACAAATATCAAAATCCTTCCCACACAGGCCAATCCTGGATTATTTTCTAAAAGCATTCACCAGTTTTATGCTCCAGGCAGTGCCCCAGAAGTCACAATCATGAATGGTGAAGGTTACACTCTGCTCATGATAGAGGTTGATGTCATGCAGGGCCCCATCACCAACTGCTCAACCAACAAGAACAGTGGCAGTTTCCAGAGTCCCCTTTATACAAGGACTGTAAAAGAGGTCAGCCGAGAAAATATGCAGGTGTCTATAAATTTGTCTCAAATCCACTGTCAGATTAACAGTATTATGCTTATTTTACACTTCTAGGAACATAGAGACATATAATCTCCTGTAAACTCACTGAAATTCACAATAGGCGTTATTGCAAAGATAATTATCACTTTTAGAGAATACACTAGAGTCTAGAGAAGGGCCACAAAGGTGATCAAAGGCCTGGGAAGCCTTGCCATTTGGGAACAGGCTGAGAGAACTGGATTTGTCCAAACTTGAGACAAGAAGGCTTAGGGGAGACCTCGTCACCATGTTTCAGTATTTAAAGAGTGGCTGCAAAGAAGATGGAGACTCTCTTTATACAGGGAACCACATGGAAAAGATGAAGGACAATAGGTATAATGTTAATTCTGGGGAGATTCCAACTGGACACAAGAGGAAAGTATTTCACAATGAGATCAGTCATTGGAATAATCTCCTCAAGAAAGCTGTGGATTTCCCAGTGTTGGACATTTTTTAGATTCAGCTAGACTGGGTGCTGGGCCATCTTGCCTAGATCATGTTTTTGCCAAGAAAGGATGACCCTTGTGGTCCCTTCCAATCTGGAATTCTATCATTCTACAATATCTAACCAAGGCATCATTAGAACTTAGCAGTGTTGTTACTGAAAATGTGTTTAATTCAAACTTTATGCAAAAAGAAAAACAACAAGATTTTTTATCCCATTTACTGAAGTGAAGCTGGCGTTATAATAATGGTGTGCATATTTAAGGAAAAGACAAGATCTGAGATGAAAACTTTCATTTGAATATTATAGACATCAACATTTTAAAACTTCACTGAATTTACAGATGATTTGTTGGTTCCAAGTAAAAATGGAAAGTATTTTCAATTTATAAAGTATTTTTGTTTCAAAATTTGCATCAACATGGTATAAAAAAGAATGAAATTTCAATTAAAATTAAATAAAAAAACTCCACTTTTCCCCCAAAACTATGAGAGTCAATTATTCATGATGCATTACCAGAGACCCTTATTTCCTACAAAAAGCAACACTAATATCCCTTTTTTCCAGGTGTAACTTATCCTGCACATACACTTATACAACATCTACATCCCACTTAGAATCCAACAGACCTGAAAATATTAGACAACCTGCATAAGCCTTGGGCAGGGGAGAAGCTTATCTGGGACAAGTGTATCTGCAAATGTAAACCACAGTAATACTCTGTGAAACTGTGCAGCCAAGCAAAGAAATGTTACCATTTACAACAGTCTCAGTTCTGAACATACACACTGAAACGAGCAACACAAATTATTAATATAAACGTACCTTCAATATTCAGTATCAGTACTAAATCAATGAACTTATTCAATTAAAGTCTTCATCTCTTAGTCTGAGTACAATTAAGAGCAACTATTTGGGATTTTTTCATTTCTTAAATCTTGCCCCAGCAGGGCAGTTATAAAGTGTTCTCTGTAAACATTTCTGGACATTCATAAGATGACTTTAAAAACATTCCATGACTGATACATTACTGAGAGGCAAGAGGGGGAAAAACCATCCAAGATTATTTTAACAAAACCAGTTCCTAATTATCTCTTTGAAAATTTATGTTTTGGGGATTTCTGCTGTATGCAAGAGTTTTAGGAAGAGGGAAAAGAAAAGGAAAGAACATTTTTAATGAGCCCTGTCAATCAGTTGTCACGGAGTTCATTTTCCAGCCTCATCCATTATGCAGATTGGGGTATTATTATAAAATACATTTTCACTCAAGCATGAGGCTTCAAGCAAATAAGACAGGTGGCACTCACAGAAGGAAGACTGGCTATGCCTTCCCTTTGGGGCACTTCTGCTACTATATCTTTAATACCAGACCAGCGAACAGCAATGGTCTAGCAGGAGCATTTGTTGAAGAACAGACCCTTTTGTACACAATTACTTGAAAAGATTCACATTATAAGCTCATTAAAAAATTCATTACTTCTTAACTGTGTGTGACACTAGTATACTCTTTCCACTCAGACTCTTCACAGCCACCACACTAAGTAGATTTGGCTTTTTAGATCTGAAGTAACAGGAGGGTGCTTCTAAGTTAGTGTTGCCAACTCTGAAACAAGCATTTAAATTGAAAATGCAAGCTGAAAACAACTGGGAAAAATATGCTTTACATTGTTCTTGACAGAGAGAACTTAATATTATTCTAAGAATACTTAGAATTACCTTGCTCTGATAAACGAGGCACATGCTTTTATCCCAACTTTCTTTAAAATGTTCTGCTTCCAGGACGTGGAGTCTGCGCTTTTCTCTTTGTCTGTCCGTTCCAGTTCTCCTGAAGTGTAGAGGAATTCTTTCACCACTTGGGTGCTGGGACAAGTCACTGCATTCTCCCCATTTGTTTCTGCAACAAGGCTGAAACAAGGGCTTTCTTTCTGGCCATCTGATCTGTGAGACTGCAAATTAATCTCTATTCCAGTCGATGTTTTGAAACTGCTGTTACTTACACAAACCTCTTCAGACTGATTTAGATTTGCTTCTGGAATGACCAATGAAGACAAATTCTGTAAAAGGCTCATATAAGCTTCAGCAAGTAACTTCCAGAACCAAGGATTGAAAGGATGTAAACAGATCAGTTGCTGCAGACACATAATCTTTTTTTCTACATTTTCCAGACCCTGGTAAATGGAAAACTGCAGGTTGAGAACCGTTGTTAAGTGATCCGTGTTAGTAGCGCTGTTTCTCTAGAAACGAAAGATAATAGATCAAAAACAGGACTAGAACAGAATCATCCTTCAGAGCCTAAGAAAATGTCTCCCTAAATAATGACATACAAATATCACAAGGTAATTTTTGTACTGTACAAAATGGTGCTCTTAATTTAAAATGATACAATGGGATACAGATCTTGCATAATCAAGCTGACAGCATTCCCTCTAGCTGCCCTGTCACAGTCTGAGAGGCAAAAAGATCCGAAATGCTGTCATTTGTTTATTTGCATTCAGAGTGTTCTACAGCTGCCCTTCTTTGCAGCATAAATACCTTTTATATAAAATAAAAAGAATCAATAATATTCTAGCAGACTTCAGAGTCTCTGGACTTTTTCCTTTATGGGAAAAACTCAATTTGTGGCTAGATACTCTTCTTGGTGGCAGTTTGGCAGCAAGTATATGGAAAAGAAAGGGAGTTTTGAACTGTCACTTGTATAGTGGAAAGATTTAAACACTCATTTATTCCCTTTCTTATAATTCCTATTACATTGCATTAATTCTGCCTGGCAGAGCATGATATTTAGTCCCTTCCAGGACTACCAGTTTCCCTGCACAGGGAGCTCATTGTGGTACAGGGTGTTCCAGTTTCTAAAGAGTGATTATATCTGCAGTGACAGTTACCCTCTGTTTACCAAATACTCTGAGCACTGAACATCCTGAAGGATTATACACATGAAAATTATTTTTCCAGAAAATGGTCTGTATAAAAGAACTAGTGGCAATATTTTCCTGTTCAAAGCCTAAAAGAAAGACTTCATTATTTACCATTTTTTCTGCAATATCCAGAGCCTCCTTGTGCCTTCCTAGGCGAGATAAACACCGAGCCTGGCCCTCCTGCACATCACGTCTCATTGCAATGTTGCTGGCAGGTAAGAGTAGCAGGCAATCTGAATATTCACACAAGGCTTTCTAGGAGTGTGGACAGGAAGAAAAGCCAACAGGGAGAGATTTGCATTTAAAAGCAAGCCTGACAGCACATTTTTTTTATGATTACAGTGACAAAGGGAATTCAGAACCTGAAGTCCGTATTTGCATTTCTCCAGACTCAACTACTACCTGTGTGAGCAAGAGACAAGGCCTCAGTACTACACAGCAAGTCTAGACGGTGATGAGCAGCCTCAATTCTAACTCATGTTTAGGCCCAAGCAGGATTCACCACACATCTGTCCACCTCTCTCCCACCATGCCTGATCCAGAAGAGATCATCTACTGACCTGGGTAATATGTGACACAAGGCACCATTAATCTGAGTGCTCACCCTAAATCTGTGGGACTTTGTTTTCAAACCATGACATTCTCCATGAGAAGGTTTGAACCTGCGAGTACTTCACCTCAAATAGTCAGTAAGTCAGAGAATACCACAAGGAAGGTGAATCTCCATTGTTCCTGTAGGCTGGTTTTAATGTACTTGAAATAAATATTAATTGGGCTAAGGAAAAAGGCAAGAATGAGCAATACTTCTGCAGCTTAATGCTCAGGGCACTCACCAGGACTCCAATTAACATTTAAATACATTAAATTAAGTATTCAGTGAAGCTAGGTCTAGAATTTTGATTTCTCTCCCTTTGTGTAAGTGCTCAGAGTGAAGACTAAAGAACAGTGCTCATTCTCCCATCTCTCAAAATGCATATTTAATTATTCCTTGCAAACTTTAATGGTTCTAACAGCAAGAGCTTCTAAATACCCTAAATACTTCCTAGCAAAACGGCTGAAATATTTCTCTTTCCTGAAGCTGAGTTCACATTCATTCTTAAGCAAAAGACAGAGCTCCCCTTTGCCCAGTGCATGCAGCAGCCACTGGTGAAAATGGATCAGAGGGTTGAGGACAACCCTGTTTGCCTTGTTATGCGACAAAGGGACATAATCTGGCAAGGTTCAGGCATTATGAATCCCAAGCACATTCTACAGCCATCTATAGCCTAAAAACAGGCACAGTTTATATCACTGCTGTCCTTGACATTTCCTATCAAGTGACCTATCCTGAAGTAAAAAAACTGACAATGAGAAAAGAGATTACTGTCCCTATTTACATATTTCCAGCCCCCTTTCTAAGGTCAATGCTTCCACATCAGTAATTTTATGTGCAATCAAGCTCTGGTTCTTGTTCCACCAGTGATCTAGGTTAGCAATAAAACTGAAAACAGTTCTAATATTAATCACTGCAACAGAAAAGAGTTAGGAAGTAATGGATTGTTCTACTTAGCAGATCTGAGAAGGTGTTTTTCTCTCCTGATTGGGAACCACAACAAGGAGAAATCTGCTTTTCCTGGGGGTCAGCAGCTACATCTGACCACAGCCTGAGGCAGCTCTGCTATCAGCACCCTTTTATGAATCCCTTCAGGGTATCTCAGCTGAGACAGGGCTGCAGTGGTGCTGAAATAACATTAGGATCAGTGCAAACTGAGGTACAAAAAGATCTACAAATCCAACGGGCAAGGCAAAGGAGTAGAGTCAGCAGTCATCTGGAGTGCTTTGAAACCACCTAAGTTGTAATGCAAACCATAAGCTGGAAGAAGAAGCTACACCAGAAACAAGGCCTAGAGATGCTGATTTCAATAAGGAAACAAGGTAATTAAAGACTAGATCCTGCAACTAGGACTGCAAAAGGCAGGAGAGCATCGCTGATGAGGAATGCGGCTCAGGGCGTACAGAGTGAGGAAAGGTCTGGGACCACCGCGGGCAGGAGCAAACACGGGCAAAGGTACAAGGCAAAGGCCTTCTGGAGCAAGCGGAGGCGGCAGAGACCTGGCACAAGTCATGCAGAGACATCTCCGCGACTGCAGGAGCCTGACAGCCACTGCAGCTTTCATCGGACAGCGGGGGGAGCTCTGAGAAAGGTGACTCGCAGCCGCGTGGTGCCAGCGATCTGACAGTCTTTGTGGGACACAGCATTACCCCAGGCGCTGAGAAACCCACACGCTAAACTCTGACCATGACTTTCCCGGCGACAGAAACCCGCTCTGCTCACGGCCGAACTGCTGCGATGTGCCCGCCTGCCTGGATCAGTTCCGGGGCAGCGCCGCGTTCCTGCCCGGTTTGCTCCGGGCTGACTCCCGGATGGATCGTGGCAGAACACCGATCTGCACCGCGGCCCGGCTCAGCCCGGGGCTACCACGCGTTCAGCACGAACCAGGAGCGGGATTAACCGCGGCACGTGTGTTTCATGCATAATGTACCGGACCCGCAGGCCGTGGTACATCACATACGTTCACTCTGGCTCAGAATACTGGGGACTGCAGGATCGACCCAGTCCGTGTCCCCACAACTTCCCCGGCCCGAGCGAGCGCCCTGCAAATACCTCGAAGTCCCGCTGCCGGAACGCCCAGTCCGCCCGGAACTTGCTGCCCGTGACCCCGCCGGCGCCTTCCCCGCCGTCATCCGCGCTGTGGAACCACTACGGGGACACAGAGCACACAACAGAGCGCACACACAGCCGTCAGCAGCGCTCTGGAACCACTGCGGGCACACAGAGTCCACAAAGAGCCCACACAGAGCCCACACAGCCGTCACGGGCCGCGGAACCACTGCGGAGACACAGAGCCCACACAGAGCCGTGACCGGCCGCGGAACCACTGCGGCCACACAGAGCACACACAGAGCCGTGACAGACCAAGGAACCACTGAGGGCACACAGAACATACACAGAGCCGTCAGGGGCCGCGGAAGCACTGCGGGCACACAAAGCGCACACAGAGCCGTCACGGCCCGCCCCGCCCCGCCGGCCGCCCCAGCTCCTCACGCGGGGCTCGCAGTGCCTGGCGCCGCTCGCAGCCCCGTCCCCGCCGCGCTCCCGCCGCTCCCGGCTCGGCGCGAACAGGGAATCCTCGAACTCCGGACCCAGCGCCGGCTCCATCGCCGCCGCCGCTCCCGCCGGCCCCCGCGCGGGGGAGGAGTTCGGTTACCGCGCACCGCAAGGGAAGTGATTCCAGTAAAGAGCTGAACGAGGGTCCCGCGCCTTGATAAATTAACTGCGTAATTGTGGAGGTGCTCTGTTAGCATCCCGTCCTTGTGACTTTGCATCGGGTGATGGGAATGTGTTTTGGTAACTTTTCCATTTGGTTTCACTTCTGTCTCAAAGCAGAAAATGTATAACCTGCTCTAGGTAACCCTGCCTTGGCAGTGAGTTGGAGTAGATGATCTCCAGACCATTCCAACCCTAAAAATTCTGTGATTCTGTGAAATTTCAGTCTTTCCACGACAGGCTTTCCCAGAGCACCCTACACTGTGCTATGGGGAACGGGGACACAACTGATCCTAGACCTCCTTCAGGATGTCAAGACTGAGGCACCCCGCTGCTCGGAGAGCTCTGCATGCCCCGGCTGCCTGCCCTGCCTCCTGGTACTACTGTGCACAGTGTGCTTTGTTCTAAGGGTACTGCTCTGCTGTTTCCTCTCTCCAGTCCGACCACCCTGGAAGGTCCATTTTGTCCCATCTAATCACCACACAGGTTTGGGGAAGGTGAGATGAAAAGTCATTCCTTAGCCTGCATAATGGATTAATGAACTTGTCTATACCAGAACACCTTTTGAGGCCAAAGCACTGCTTGTACAGGTGATTTTAAAGGTTTCCTTCTAGTAGACATGTAAAAGATGTGGTTTGCTTTTGTTAGGGTTTTTTCTTCTTATGTGTTTAAAATACTCTTCTATACCAGCAGAGCTGTGACTGGATGCAGCACGACCTGGCATAAATGCTAGGATAGAAACTCAACTTTGGTAGTTGAAATTGATCAGAAAAATAAAAGCAGATTGATGTTTCTTTTGCTTGTAAACTTGCTGTTTGGCCAACAAGCCCTCCAGCACAGAGGAAACTTTGGCATTCAAGTCTTGAGAGAACCAGGAGTTTGCTTGACGTGCTTCAGTCTTTCTGTTAAAAGTATCAAGGTAGGTGAGGTCAGTCACTTGTATATGCACATCAAAGCTCCCTGACTTCCTCCTGCCTGCAGACCAGGGCAGACAAAGCACACGGGGGTCAGACTGTGGAGGTTGGCACAAGTGTCTGCAAAGTTTCAGCACCTGTAGTGCTCCTCACATACACTGGACACACACGTTCCCTTTCCCCTTACTCCAGGACTGCAGGTCACACTGCAACACTCTGGTCTGATGAACAAGGCACAAAAATCCAGAAAGACAAATAAGCACAAATCAAAAAGAAGAAAATCCAAAAAAAGAAACACGAGTAATCAAAGTGAAATATGGCCACAGCTCAAAGGAAAACACAAAAAGCAAGGCATTCCCAGGGGCAAATCCCACAGTAGCTGGTTGGCTGCCAGCTTGGATTGCAGAGTCCTCCAGGGCTGGGGGTTTCGACCATAGTTTCTTCTGAGGATACCAACATGGTCTACAAAAGGCTCTGTGTTGCAATGCAGAGAATGCCTTTGTCTGGTAAATCAGTGATACCAGAGCCATGATTCCCGAGTGCCACACAGGGGGCCTAACAGCTGACTGTATGGTTTCAGTTGTAAGTCATGGGCAGAGTATTGCTTCTCTTCATTTCTTCTTTGCCTGGCTCTCTCCTGCCCCTGCCTCCCCTCAAGACATTTAAAAAATTCCTCATATATTAGTTACAGAAATGAAAAAAATGCAACTTTAAGAATTAATCCCTCTGCCTTGTCAGCACTGGAGGTTTGCTCAATTTCTCCCCTAAGATCCAAGTAACCAGTGTAGCTGCCAGAATACAATTCTCACTGTACTTAAGTAAAGCTGTTTGCCCGACTTTGCATGGCATAATTTGCCTTGATGCTGTTAGTCTTGGCTTCACAGAGGAGAAAACATAATTTCTAGAAGTGGCAACTTTGAGGGGGGTCAGAGATACATGAGCCCTGCAAAGCCAGTGCTGCTGCAGTTGCTCTGTAGGCAGCTTCAGGGATAAAAAGAACCCATAGATTAATCTCTCCTTAAAGGCAGCCAAGGTTCTACTTCACTGCCAGCCACCAGCTTGGCACATGAACACTGGACCAATAAAAATGGGCTCCAGTAAGTTGTGGCCTCCAAGCGAGTTCCTGCCATCAGCAAAGCCATTGTGGCTGCTCACACGAGCATGCCTCGTTAGGCAGCAGTGAGGGGCTGTGACCCAGCTTCACCCTGGGTGAGCAGGGGCAGGCAAGGGGGAATTGGCCAGTTGAGCTTCATCTTGCAGTCAGGGTGAGCCCAGAGACAGCCCAGGTTGTGAACACAACTTCAGCAATAGGCAGGGTTTTTCCACACTGTCCTATTGCTTGAATCTTCTGGCCAGGAGAAGAAAATGCAGCATGGAAGACAGAGTTTGTCTAATGCCCTTCTCCCCATTTCCCTGTCTACTCTGAGGCAAAATTAATTCAGAAGAATCCTCCTCCAGTGTTTCTTTAATTACTGATGTTGTTATTTGTATTGTGATAGCCTCCATGGGTCCTAGCCACAGTCCAGCCACTCTTATGCCAGCATACAGATACACCACAAAGGCTTCAGAGACCATCAAGCACACACAGCAGAAACAAGAAACCTCAATCCGCAATTAGGGCCCTATCTTGGTAGGCACTACCCACACACATTGGCCAGGAATAATGCAGCTCACATGGTTTTATTAAAATATACTGGAAAGCAGCTGCCTTTGGAAAAAAGCAGGATAGAGAGTAGTTCTCTCCTCAAAGCAAGAGAGCTGCCTGTAGTGAAGAGGCTAAGTAAGGCCCATGGGCAGCATTCCTCCTCCTCAGGGTGGCTCCTGAATTGTAATCCTGAATTGGATTCTTCCAGACACTGTGAAATATTCATACCTTGAAGAAGATTAGTTTTCTTGTTGGATAGTCATAACACACCCTCTTCCCTAAACACACTCATGAAAGGAGAAGAAAAGCAGCTCTTTATTTGCTGACATTGTCTCATTGTGTCCTTGTCTCTTACTTTTTATTTAGATTAAAAGTTCTTTACAGCAGAAACCATCTTTCATCTTCTTTGCATGGTGCCACACAAAAGGGGATATTGTCCATGACTACTGGGAGGGTAGTAAAAAGATTTCATGGTTTGGAGCAGACAGAGGTTATCACTACTACAAACTGCAAACAAAAAAAGTTCTGATGAGCTTAGATGAACTCTAGCATAATTTAAAATGATGACAGTAAGTTCTAGTTAGACACAACAAAAATTGAGTAGGGAGGTGAGGGGTGCCTGGTGGAAATCAGAGTGAACTGTTTGTTTTTAACAGAAGTCAAAAGCGTCTTAGGGGTCCTTAGGACAGAGAGGAGAAGATGCATCCCCCAAAAGATGGTTCATTTACCTGCTCTACCTTAAGACAGTGCAAGCTTTCAAGCCCCTGGCAAACAATATCAACTAGACCATAATCCATCCCCCTCAGGCCTCACAAAACCCAATAAAGCTGTTATTGCCAAAAGGATGCACTGCACACAGATGCGTTCAGCTATTAATGGGTTTTGCAACTATTTTCTGTCTAGTAGGATAAATGATGAGCAGAATGAGTATGACCTTGGGTTTGACCAGAAAGCTGTTGAAAAGAAAAGAGGAAAAAAGCTTTCTGGAAAGACAGAAAGAAAAAAGTTATCAAGTGCTAGAAAGAATCCTAAAGCAGTGATCTTCCGAGGCAAGCTTACACATTTCCAGTACTGATGTGATCCTGTGTCTGAATTGTTTCACTCAGCCATGTAGTACAAGCATTGAGGTTGTACCTTGATGGTTTGCAGAATACAAAAGTCATGGCTAAGAGTGGTAGCTCCAATATGCTCTAACTGGAAAAACAACCAACAGAGTCCCAAGGTTGGGCATGGTGAGGTTTGTATGCCTCCTTCTACACCCTTTTTTCATTTGTATCAGTTTTTCTGCAAACTGATTAATTTGCCCTGGCCACTGTTGCTTTATTTCTACTTGTGATGAAACCAGGCCACAGAGACCACAGTGAATTCATTACTTCTCTACGTTAAAACTTTCCTACTGCAGTTTTAAGGACTGGGCAGGACCAAGCAACACTGGTGGCAACTCCTCTAGGACACCATTTAAGACCTTTTTATAACAACATTGAATAAACTGAGCTGACTTACTACAATATTGCTGTCCAGCAGAAACAAAGAGAAACAAATCAAAAGAATTAAGAGAAAAATAAGCTACGCTGAAGAAATACACCCAGAGCTTCAGGCCTGCCCTCATAACTCACAGTTTTTTTCAGGCCTTGCTCTGTTTTTCCATATGGAGGCTGCCTCCACATGGGAAACAACCAAACTTTTGATTCTGCAGTGCCTCATTTCCCATACAGCTTTTGCACTGCTGGAGAGGACTAGTGGAAACTGTTATTAAATTTAGCTTCTATGTCTTCTTATTGCTTTACACGAGTAGCAGTGCCTGAAGGAAGTGTGAGTCACAGCAGAGGGAAAGCACTGCTCAATGAGCACATGCAAACAAAACACAGAAATCCATGATGGACTTTGCCTTTGTTCCCTTCCCCCAAAAATTGCATGTGAAATGCATTTAGAGCAAAGGAAACTGTAAAACATACATCAATTATGCAGTTTTTGTGGTATCTTTAGGAAAAATGATGATCCCCTTCCATAACAGCGCATCTGTGGGGCTCCATTTCTGCATGTTGTGGGTGCCAGGTGTGATACTTGCACAGAAATTCTTGCAGCTGGAATTAAATTAATCTGGAGGCTCTGGCCAGCTGCTGGAAACTCCAGAACCGAGAGCAGTTACAATTGCAATACTACTTGTACCATCTCTGGTTCAGAACACGTCATTATTACAGACTATTTTGTGGGCTCTCTTCCTTGTTAGTCCCTTAAGACATGCTTTACTGAAGTTACGTTTTTTTCCCTTTGGCTCTCATTTAGGAAAACTGAAGTTCACTAAGAGAATTACTGCCAACACTGACCTTTATTTTCACCCAAAGACACAAATCAACTAGGTGTGACACACACTTTCTTTCCCTTTTTCCATCTTTTCTTTCTTCTACCAAATATTTTAAGGTAATGAAGATCAACTCAGCACTGAACCTGTAAAGAAACACACATGGGAGAAAAATTAGTCGCAATGCTAGTAGTTCAATATTGTAGCAGTAGCAACATATATTAAAATATTTCATTTTACAGTTTTGAAGTGCAACAAGTCATTCAACCAACAAAAATGTTGGAAACCACCATCTATCTGAGACTAGGGACCTCCACCAGCAATATTCTAAAGCAACACCAAACCCACAAGGAACAATTTATAGAGGGGACTTTATAGTATACAAAGGAAAAAAAGGCAGTACACAAAGTGGCTTGGTATTTTAAATTTGCAAAAATAGTAGTTGATAGTATTGTTATGAAAACAAATGCAAGCTGAAAGATGCTGGGAAGAAGGGGCTGGGAAAGGGGAAATAACCTACAAGGCCAGCTGATCTCTTGTAAAAATACCTACTGAATTGCAGTATTTTGGAGTTGTTGGTAACACTGTGAACAAAAAAGATACCTTTAAAAAAAAGGTGACCGCATGCATGATCCAGTGCTTCTTGTAACTCCCTCATTAGCTGATGGATTCTTGAAAAGCATTCTCTTTTTTTACCTAACCAAGTAAAACTACTTGGCCAAACACCCAGCTGTGTTGACAATTCATGCTCATCTCCAGTCCTGTGCTTAGGTCACTACTTCAGCTAGAGATGTCATTTTTCAGACTAACATTAGCTAAAGCACAGGAACGACTCTCTTGCTTTAAACATCTTTTTCTTTGCTGGGGATACATGTGTAAGCACAATGCCAGCTCCTGCAGGAATATCGTAAGACTCAGGTTCCTCCAGTTGCAGCTCAACAGCTGGAATAGACGGGTGTGATGAGTCACACCAAAGCACGACAGTGGCACTGTCGCGGGCAGGGAGCAGCTGTGAGTGATGGCAGGTTGGGCTCACGGGAGAAGGACAGAGCTCCACACCAGCTCTTTCCTTAGACCCTTCTCATCTCAGGGAAAGACACGTGTTAAAACAACCTGTCCAACTGACAGTGACTTCAGTAAGGAGGTGCTTCCTACTCTTCCCACCCTGAATATTTTAAATGCCGTAATAAAAAGCATCTGCCATAATGGGAACAATCACGTGAACGTCCCTGGGCTGCTGACATGGCAGAGCAGCTCAGCAGCAGCAGCTGTACTGATTCACACGTGAAGCTGACCTCACACTGGCTGTTCTGCCAACTCTTTTCTCCAAATTCAGTGCATCTGAGGAATGGTGAAATTCCATTTCGTGTAACAGGGAAAATGATATTTGAGAAGATCTGGTTTGTGACATTTTCATACAGACGTGATTCCCGATTTCTACACCACCTCTTAAAACCACACACACTCAGTAAGGAGACATTTATTCCATTATTTCTGTTTTCAAATTTTTGGTACAAAGTTTATTTTCAGAAGTTCTCACATGATCCTTTCTTCTACCAGCGTCTTTAGGATTTTTCTATCTCTGATTTATTTTCTTTATCTGTTGAAGCAAAAGCAGTAATTGCTACAGAAAGAAATAATGGCAATATTACAAATATTTTACAGCAGCATCCATTCGTTTCTTTGCCTCAAAAAAATAACAAAAATAAATCCAAAGACAAGGTCCATACAGCCACAAAGGCTTAGGTTTGTAATATCCAGAAGTATGCTGCGTTCCCATATACGAGTTGTACAAGTCCAGCACAACTTTCCAAGTTTGTGCAGAGCCTGATAAATAAGACACAGAAATATCAGTTACATTATACTGTTTCTAAGAACTTTTACTCTGTAAAATGTTTGGTCACTCAAAGCTATAAGCTTAATCACATATCAAAGAACACAGGCAATAAAGCCCATCTTACTAAAACATATAGTATTAGGCCAAACAAAATATAAGAGGACAAAATCTAGTGGTCACTGAAGCCTCTTCAGAAAAGGTCTAAAACAGAATGTTTCCATCATGTATCAGAATAAAAACCTACTGTATTAAAATTTGATTTTACAAGCTGTCTTTTAATCAGTCTTCTATTTACAGTGCAGAACTGCCAACTGCAGTAGTTTAACTTTGGCACAACACTAAGTTCCAATCCTTTTGAGTATTCAAGTCCTGTGTGTGTCCAAAAATTTTCTTGGTTTCACGAAAGATTAGGCCCATTCACAGTTAACCAGTTATCTTGAAATTTTTCAAGAATTGCTTCCCCTTCACCACACTGGGCAGCTACAAAGGAAAGACATTGTAAGCTATTGCATCATTCAAAAGAAACTCTTCATTCTGAACAGTGACAGTATTGTTGCTTCCTTTAATATCACGTACACCAGACAGATCACACAGACGGCTACATACTGGACACCTTTCTAAAAACCTTGCTGGTCGTTAGTGAATCATCTTCTTCATACTCCAAATACATAACAATGCATTAACTTAATTTCATTTCACATGTCAAACAGGACATTTAAATATATTGCAATATATTATAGAAAATTGCAAAGCGCCATCATTTCTGTAAACGAGACTGACACCTGTTAACTCTCCTGTGCACATGAAGAGCAGTACCTAGTGCCACATTTTCTATACAATATAAAGCCTTCCCAGGTAGGGCAACTCATTTTAGTGCATTTCTGTACAGACTGTAAGCATACATGCAGATAGCCAACTATGCAGGGTTGGAAATACTTTTGTAAGCTGAAACTGGAAGATGGAACATTCTGAAATCACAGCGGAGCTCTTGTGGTTGATCATTTCATAGCATAGATGAGGACCTGACTCTTCTGTCATTCTAGCAGATTCTTTAGGGACAGTTTTATGATAGGTATCTAGTATTGAGTAAGTATAAGGAAATACTTTCATCAACTGGGACACAAATATTATGTGTCCTAACACATTCTAGGTTATGCACAGTCCAATGTTCACACAGTAACCTTATCTCTAAAATACTTGAGAAAACCCAAAGCATTTTTATGCCACAGTATTATAACCAAGAATCAGTTACTTTATCCACCACTGTAGTGCTGCTCTAAAGAAAAGAAAGAAAACCAAAGGCCTCATTTCCCAACAAGCATGAACTTGGAAGCAGAGGTCAGTACCATTTCTAACCACAACCACAACCTAAAGATCAGTGCTGCAATCCAGCCAGAAGATCTCTCCCTGTAATGTCAGATGTCTGCAGTGTCAGCAGCTGCCTGCAAGTCAGGTTAAGTCAATGGAGCTGGGGTGCAGTTCCTCTGAGTGACTCCAGGCATGCAGGATGAACAGGTTTGCATTCCCTGCTGTGCTGACTACCTGCAGTGTCTTGCCCCAGTGCAGACATCAACATGCATCAGACAAATCCCACCTTAATTCATGAAAAGTGCTACAGGATGCTCAGTTATCCCTCTACATTTTATAATGTGTGAGTTGGTTTTGTTATGACTGTTCACTGAAAAGGTGCAGATGCTCTTCACTGCAGAAGGAGAAAAATCCCCAAGAACTCCAATCATTAAACTTGGAAATACTGGCTATAACCGACCTGTGCTTCAAAATATCCCTTTTTAGAAGTGGGGAAAAATGCAGAAATTCAAGTTATTGTGTGTTAGTAGCCATTAAGGGGATTTTTCACCTTCTGTTTAAATTCTTATTTCAAAATATATTCCTACAAAATTTTAATACATCAGCAAACCTCAAGTAACTTGACCTGGTAAGTTTGTGTCATGTTTCTTGGTAAATCTACTTATCTTAGGATATCTCAAGCTGGATGGAGAATACAGACGTAACCCAGCACTGTTCAGTGTAGGGAACTGAATCGTCTTCTAGCCCTTTCCATCTTTAAGTTACATCATCATCCAGGTATTATAAACAATTCTTAAAAGTTTTACTGTTCTCTGGTCATTGATACTATCTCTCTATTACTACTCAATGCAAGCAAAATTGTTTTCAAAGAAAAAATAAATTAAATAGCTATATTTCATTGCACTCTATTTTTGTGCCTTCAGGTTTGGGCAGGGATATTTAATACTACAGAAGCTTAAAGATTATCTTCTCTCCTTGGGAGATATGAATATAGACAGGTATTGGACTCAGGTGGAGGACGCAAATTGGTACTACCATATTTACAGAAGCAAATACTGACATCCAGCCTGAATACACAGTACTCCATTAAGTGCAAAAGGAAAAACGCTCCCCACCTTAAACCACAGCCTGGTTACTCAGCAGCCAGATATCAGTTGTCAGAGTTACTGCTGTGCTCTCATTTTAGAGGAAAACAGAGGAGGAGAATGTCTGCATCTTTGGGCTTTCTGGCCAATGGGGACCATGTACAGCCATGAATCACTCTGTATGGGATCCAGAAATCATTTCTTTAATCCGTAGAGGGGAAGGGAGTGCATTTGCCTGCCTCAAGCATTTCTTGGAGAGCAAAAGAAGATCTGCTTTTATTCAAGGTGAGCAAATCATCCATTAGAAAATTATTTCGTGTCATGTGTGGACATTGCATGAGTTTCCCAATAATCAAAGTTACAGTCAGTAACTTTTGAGTTATGAATTATAGTCCATAATGGAATGAAAAAGCAGTTTTCAGCATGGTACCAGATAAGGTTAAAAAAGGGCATGGCCTAATTTGCTATAGTGCATTAGAGATAATACACTAAATTCTAATAATCAGGTACTAAGTATCTTTCCTCTTCTTTGCTTTCAAAGGAAAAGATTTCTATGTGCTAAAAAGGAGTGACTGTAAAAATTTACTTTTTCTGTCAGAACAGAAGGAGTTAAACTTGTTTTGCTTATCAACTTCTAGAAAAGTAAATTCCACAAGGCAGGCAGAAGTCAGAGCCTTCAAAACTTCTGCGTTTTCCCTTCTGTTCACTTCATACAAGCCAGCACTGTTAGTTCATTCAAACCTCCAGGGGAATACAGGCCTGACTTATTTTTTTCCAACATTAACTCTGGGGTCATTGAGAGGTGATACTGGGAAGACAGCACTGTTTAAGATGGAACTGTGCTCTTTCAATGCACTCGGAAGTGAGGATGAAACATGCCATGAAGCAGGACAATACTGTGAAGGTGGATGTTGCCCCTGGTTGTAACACTGCTTTCTGTCTTTTAGCTCTTTTCCCTCTCTATTCTGGCACAGGATTATCTGCATTCTCTCTTTATTCTTTATTCCAGAGACAGCACAACTGGCATCATGAGAGTAGGTAGTCCTGGCAGAAACAGCAGATGAAGAGAAATGTACTAGCTTAGCTCTAAAGGAACTGATGCTCACAACTGAATTCTGACATAGTGGTCCCAACGAAGACTGAGAAATCAGCCACCCAGAGGTAAGATCTAAGCAAGATCAGAGTTTCTTCATCTCAATGTCAGTGATAATCACTGAAGCCTGGCTCATAATAAGTTCATAAAAACCTAAGAGGTGAAGCTCCACAGAAATACAGAAAACATACCACAAGTTCATCTAGACACAGTCCTTACCATGCAGGAAAATCAAAAAAAGTCACATGGACACTTACTCCTGGGCAGATGTATTTTCTTTCCCCTTCCTTTCCTACTTCCAGTATAACTCAGTCCAAATGGCTCCTAAAACACCTTGCAGGTGTGCATAAACTTTAAGAAGGAGCCAGGCTTGCAGGGATGCACTGCTGATAAGCACAGAGGTGCTCAGAATCATAATAAATTAAGACACTTGCTTATGTGCTTAAGTTCAGGGGGTTTCCTGGATGTGACTGGTAGAATGAGAAGGTGCCATATCCTTTCCGCCCACCAGGCCATTTCTGTTCCTCTCAGTGACAGTGTACAGTGTGTACAGTGCCCACAGCAGCCTAAGGGTGGCTGAGATGAATCTGGGCTAAACCACTGTTACCAGTAGCTTTGAGTTCCCACCAGCCATGACCATAAATCACAGATACAACTGACCACAGCACTTTCCAATGCTTCCCCTGTCAGTCCTGATGCAGGAAGCCTCTGAAAGGAGTTTGCCTCTCTCCCAGTATGCAGTGCAAATGTACACATGCTGTAAACATGAAACAGACTGGTAATTAATGGACTCTGTTCAAACTGAAATAACAGTCAGACCATGGGCAAAAATGAATGCATACAACTTCTGTCTTCAGGCTGAACCCACCCAGATTTTCCTCATCCTTGGCACAACTGAAAGGCTTAAAATATTCATGTAGCCCAACATGCTATGTGTAGACTCTGCATCTCCCATTAGCTGATCCACAGAATATGATTTAATTTAAATTTTATGTTCTGCAAAAAATTTTCTCATTAGGCTGTAAATACTGGTATAACCAGTGGAATACATGGAACTCTAATTTACAACAACCGAAAATCTGGCACAGTATGCATCAGCTACTGTCTCTGACCATTCTACTGAAAGGAGATCTCCAATACAACTATATTTAGTCTGATAAACAATGTATTTCCTCTTCCTGTGTTTTTCAGACCAGATGTGCTAAGGCCTACCATTGTAGGTGAGTGTTAGACCACTGCCAAAGTGGAAAATATTCCAGTTTAATCATGTAATTAATTTGGATCTTTGTATTTCCCCCCATTTTTAAAAGAAAGAATTCCTAGCTAACCTAAATAAGTCTCTGATAACAAAAATGGAGATATTTATTTGGACAGACTGCTTGGTTGCTTTGGGTTTTTGGGGTTTTTTTTAAGAAAATTAATTCTGGGTCAACTTCAAGGATTAAGCCAACTCCAGATTTTTCTTGCTAGAGGCATATTCCCAAGGATTTGGTTTAATATTTTTGGAAACTTAAAAATAGCATATTTTCTTTCTAGCTTTGTTCTTTCCTACTCAGCAAGCAGAGATTTTTGACCCTGTATTCCCAACAGAGCTTGAAACTAGCATGAGTCTTGTATCTGCTGGCATCTACAACAGCACACTATTACTATCATCCACACAATTACCACACAAATGAGAATCCCTCCCAACCCCATGCTGAAAAGGCCAGATCTTGATCTCTCTCGTACCACTGCACATGCAGAGTCACAAACACTCTCGTGCAATATGCTGACAAACATGGGTTTGCTTCTGCCCCACTCCAAAGTTAAATTGAGGGATTCCTGGTTATTCCTCTCTAGCAATGCTAGCCACTGTGTCTCACCAACTTGAGCCTTGGATGCCAGGGAATAGTTTCATCATCCAATACATGACATACACCCTAAGCTATTGCCTTTTTCTCTCCAATAATCTTAAAACAGTCAGAAGAGCTCACCCAGTAAATGGCTTTCATATGAAACATCCTCCTGCAGTGTAGGGAGCTTATTCAATCTGTGAGCAAAAGGGCAGCTACAAGAGTCCAGAGAGGAAGATCTGGGAGGTTAACAATATTTTTTGTCAGACACTATTCCCTTTCTTATTTTAGCCTGGGCTTCACCCACAATCAGATATGAAAACCAGATCTAACAGGGACTCCTCTGCTTCAGAAAATCATGACTAAAAGGGCTTTCTTGGGTTTTTTTGACAGTTATCACAGTCCAGAAGAAAGACTAATTCTAAAATTCTAGAATAGGTTCTTGAAGATGGGGAGACATTAGGTTCCATTTTCTCTGCACTAATCTGTCCTCATTAGTCATCAGATGCAGAAGCCTACAGAGAAGATGCTGACAGATGTGCAAAAGGAGATTGCTAGTATTCGTTCCATTAGTGCCAATGTAAAAGCAGGCAATGCTGGTGACAGCAACACCAATTCATCACCCTCTTTTGACATCTAAATATAAAGTAACTTATCCCTAAAAATGCAGGCTGGCAGTAGTAAGAATACAAAGTAGTCTTCCTCAGAGTATCAGTTCTCTAGGATGCCAAACATCCACCTAAACTAATTTGTGTGAATTTGGCCCATTGTTCTTAAGTTGCTAATTCAAACTGCACTATGGCTTCATGGTATTGACACCAAATAGCTCTTTTTTTTTCTATTTTATATACACTTATTTAAGATGGGAATGTTTTATATCAGATTAAACTACTTCTGGAGTTCAGTTCAGGTAGATCAACCTCCCTCCAGAAATAAGTGTGTTCACCCACCCAGCAGTCCTAGGAGCAATCAGCACAATGTTGAGTTCAATTAGGATGTTTTACAGGTAAACCTGCACACAAATCACTTGACTGAGCTATCACTGAAGAACAATTCAACACTATCATGTTTGTAATTACTAAGCATCTAAAAGCCATATAACTTCATTTTGTTTGTGAATTAAACATCATGTCATTGCCACAACTTACTTGAAAACCTTTCTTACTAGCACCAAAATATGCTTTTCATCTCTTTATCTGTGTATTCTTACAAACCCCTAAGCAACTCTAAACTTTTAGGCAGTTTTTGTCTTATGTTAACCTTAAAACTCAGTGTCAGATTTCAAGAAATTATTATTTTTTGCTAGAAATATAGATACTTCTTATACCATTTCCAACAAAGGAAAGAATGCACAAGGTAGAAATGAGTGTTACTATTAACTGCATCAAGTCTGTCAGGCATTTAAATTAGCTTGATGTGGGATACACTGATTAACTGTAACAAAAAGCATCTTCTAGCATTGGACTCATTCAGTTAGCTCATAATTATCAACAAGGAACATTTCAGTCCAAGTTCTGTAAACCCAAAACACTCCGAAGATATGCAAAAGGTGCAGATATCACCTTATTTTCTTAAACCAATCAATCCTCACCCCTAGGTTCATTGGTTCCTTTTGTCACACTTTTCCCCTTCTCTTTTGTTTTCAACGCTTTCCTTAAGAAATAACCCAAGCCTTGAAACCTTTCAGATGAAGTGATGTTTGCAAAAAGACATCTAATATTTTTGTGTTTTCCTCCTTCACACGCAGGCAATGTTCTCTTACAGCAACAACAAAAAAAAGTGTCTGTGTTTTTTGGAATTAAACAACATAAGGCAATTAAATATTGAGAAGCAGTCAAGTGTATGATGAACATGAACCTTCCCATCAGTAGTGTGGAAAAGGAGGAGCTGAATTTGATCTGATTTGTAACCCCCTGTCCCAGGCCAGGCACGAGGATGTTCATCTCTTGTAGCAACAAAGCAAACAGTTCTTGCCTGCACAGGTAGCATCTTGCCCATGTACTCTTAGGTGGAAGGAAGATGCTAAGCAGCTGCTTGCTAAACTGAAGGCCATGAAAAATCATTTGGCTCTTCACTGTAACATCAAACCTAATTCATAGGTTTTTGGCCCCCAAATTCCAAATTGTACATCAGTCTGTTTTTGAAAGTTTACGTTTAACATGTCTGGGGGGTTCCCAAGTATCACTATCATCTGTTTCTTCCTCATCCTCCTGATCATCCAGCATTTCTTCTTCCTCCTCATTCTCATCAAACAGCTCTATTCCAAGTTCTAATCTTCTTTGCCTTTCTGCAAACCATTCTCTGACCTGCTCATATCCCATGTGAGATTTGGCTACCAGTTCATCAAGGTCTTGCTCATTAAGGAATTTGTGCTTCATATAATAGTCCTTCAGGATTGCTGTTCCAGTTTTAAATTTTATGACAGACACACCTCTGTCCCAGCAATTTAACCTCTTGCTTCCCCGAGGCCTCCCTCGAGGCCTCCCTCTCCCCCTCCCTTTTGGTCTTCCTCTCCCTCTCTTCCTTGCAAAGCCTTGGCCATTCAGACTGTTTGCACTGGCACTCTGGTAATAGTAATACCATTTCAATCCACCATTTTTCCAGGCATAGCGAGTATCTCCAAACCAGCTCACAATTTCTGATCTTGGAAGCCCAGTTTCTTCTGCCAGCTTGTTGTATTCTTGTGGAGATGGCCACTGAGTACGGACAAAGGAACTTTTGAGCATGTGCAACTGCTCTGGTGATTTTTTGCCTATTTTGCTTGAAGTGGCACACCCTGATTTTGCTCCTGCTGCTCCATCTCCCACAGATGTTTCTCCAGACTCGTCTTTTGAGCTGCCAGCATTGCTTTCATTTATGTCAGCTCCCTCTTCCTTCAAGACATTTGATTTCCTTTTTTCTGCAAACCAGGCATCAATCTCTCTCCTGGTCAGTTTTGTTTGGGCTCTTAACCTATTCATCTCTTCCTCAGTAAGGACAGAGTTATTAAGAAAACTTGCTTGGAGGACTTGCAGCTGTTCAGAAGTCTTCTCTTTGAATTTCTGTGGGGTGAAATCAGGAAAAGTACCCCAAGATGACTTGCTCTGTGGAGTGACTCCTGTTGGAGATTCATTCATTTCATCACTTGAATCAATAACAATGGTGGCACATGAATCACTGTTCAGATGAATCCCATGATTATTCTTTGAGTTCCTCTGATTGTAGCGTGTATCACTGAACCACTTTTTGATCTCTCCTTTAGTGAGGCCTGTTATTTTCATAAGTCTAACAATTTCTGAGTCTTGAGGAAACTGGTTTTTAAGGTAGCTGACTTTCAATTCTGCCAGTTGTTCCTTAGTTTTTTTTGCTCGGATGCCGAAGGAGTCAGGATTCATCAGTGTGGATTCATTTTTGATAGGCTGAGGGGCTGGAATTGCAGCTACTTGTTTGGTTTCTGCAATAGGCTGAGCACTGTGAATCTGACTCTTCTGTAACTGTGTCTGGTTTGGGACTCCTGCTACAGTCAAAGCTATTGGGGCTGTTACTGGTAACGTATTTGTACCTGCAACTTGAGTGAGGACAAGTCCTGGCTGACCGACTATTTGGCATGTCTGTAAAATTGAAGGTAAACCATTGCTAGCGGCTGAAATGTGTGCTGGAATAACAGTAATTGTCTGTGGCACAGTATGCACTGTGCCATTAAATTGTTTCCTCCTTGCTTCCTCCACCTCCTCTGGCGTCCAACTCACTCCGTGTTTCAGACGCTGGGCAGAAAACCATATTTTAATCTGCTCTTCTGTGTACTTAGCTTGAGAGGAAAGAACAGTGATTTCTGACATGGTTGGATACGGGAATTTGTTGTAGGTGTTAAGCAAAAGAGGATTGTTATCCAAAGCAGTGTTATAGGCTGGAATGCTATTTACAGGTATTAGTACTTTTGGAATCAGGTTTGAGTTCTGTGGAGCTGTAACAGCTGTTATAACCTGTGCCACTCCAGGCTGAAGCACTGGTGCTGGGGTCACTACTGCAGCAGCCACATCTGCAGCACTGCAAACAACTGAATGGCTTGGTTTTGACTCAGAAACTGACGGTGGGGGGTTTTCTACTGCTTCTTCAGAGTTTGGCTCATTTTCAGTTCCCTTTTCTTCACCAGGAATGTCATCAACTACATTGTGGAAAACCGCAATACGTTTAGCCTCAGATTTGTTTTTCATCATTTTCATGATAGGAGTTTTGCTAATGGAGATCCCTGATGAGGGGACCTCAGAAGAGTCAGCCTGTCCAGCATTTTCTTCTCTAACAAAACTCCCATCAAAAGTGAGATCATTTACTGTCTGTTCAAAGATTGTCTGGTTATTACGTTTCACCATAGTCAATTTAAAATTCTCCTCTCCAGGGTGGTGCTTCAGATTATGTTCTGAGAGGGCATCATATCTTTTGGTAAGGAAATTACATTCTAAACAAACGTAGGATGAATTTAATACTACGTTGGGGTGTTCTGAATCCACATGAAAAGTAAACATATTGAGATCTGGAGTTTGAAAAGTACAGTATTTACACTCATAACCACCTTCTACTTTATTTGTGTTTTTCTTATTGTCTGAATCCACATATTCATGAACATCCTCATCACTTGTTACACTCTCTGCTGTAGGGTTATCTGCTGCCGTGAGCACAGGTGGTCCTTCCTCCAAGTCTGATACCATTTCTAGATCTGGATCCTGCTCATTGGCTAAGACCATGCAGGGTGTTGTTGATTTTCGTTTACTTGCCATGACTGTTACTGTGAGAATTATAACGACTGGTCAGATACAGACTTAGCTTCAAGCTCTTCTTGATTAATAACAGTAATAATAATAATAATAGTAATGGCTTTCGGTACTTCAAGTCAGTTCTTGTAAAGTCTCAACATTTATCCCATTAGCAGCTTTTCTTTCGTAGTGCAATCAGATTAAAAATAGTTGAGGATGAGATGTTGAGACACACTGTTTTAAAGTCCACATCCACCACCTGTAGTAAAGAAGAGACAGTGGAATTAGTTTAATTTAAATAATAACCTTTATTTTGCTACATATTATGTTTAAGGTAATTCAGTCCTTTGGGGTTTAGTGTGCCACTGCTCATCCCCTGAAACCAGCAGACCCATTCCAAGAAGAGATGGTTGGAGCTAAGATAAGAAAGGCAAAATCCAATCCACTTATTACAGACTGAAATTTGTTTCAGTTCCTGTTAATGATGTGAAACAGTGACAGACCTAAACAACAGAATGGTGTAAAGCAGGTAACTTCCTGACTGTTTCCCTTGCTTCAGAAGCCTTTTACTTGGCACAGTGCTGATGTCAGTCTTGCCCGTGGACTGCTTTGCCTAAGCTACGACAACTCGGGACTGTTCTGTGAGCTCAAGTCCTTCCGATCACTAACTTGAGCCCAGTACAACATCTCCACTGCTGCCTCTGTCATGTGAAGTGTACCAGAAAAGGCAAGTTTGGAGTGTTTTTCTATTGCATTATACATGCAAGCACAATCATGTGCAAGGCCTTTCTTCCATCTCTGAAAACAGGCAAAACAATGTCTTTTTAAGGCACTCTGACATACAAATGACAACTATCCTTTCTTCCTAGCTTCCCAAATGTCATTCTCCAATTGAAGACCAGTCCCAAACCAATAAAAGTTGATCGCTAGCACCTGGCAATTAACTAAAATCTGTTTTCATGCCTCTATGCGTTAACAGAGACATGACTGATTGTGTAAATTATAACAGAGAGAAAAAGCATTAAAGACTGATATCCCAAGCAGAAGCCTTAGCTTCACAATTTTTCTTTAGGCAAAAAAGAAAAGTGTTCATCCATAGTTGCCACCCAGTGCTGCTCCATAAGTCCTGTTTTTTAAGCTGTGTGTCACCTTACTGCTTCATAAATATCCTCCTTAAATGTTTTTAACAGTCACCCTCTGCACTACATCTGTGACTACATCCAAAGTGCAGAGCCTCACATGATATGCTTTTTATGCCAAGGATATGGTTACATGGCCTTAAGGACACTGAAAATGCTTAATAAATCTTGGGTAATCATCATTCCAGGATGACAATTATTTAATGGTACTGGAGTAGAAAGATATCCTTCTTCCACAAGTTAATAGTGGCAGTCTGTAAAACTGAGCACAGAAGTGCAAAGATATTTATTTTCATGTATGTACAAAGTACCTATTGCAGGCCACCTCATTTCTCCTTGCAGCAAGAGAACCATGAAGCAAAGCTAAACAGATCCATTTGTCACAGTGTCCCAAGGGACAAGAGGTAGAGCATTATTAACTGTGCTGCTTCTCTGTGGGGCTGGAGGGCTCTTGACAAAAGGGAAGACAACTGCCAAGACAACGTTGAGCAATGCTCTGGGGGAAGAGCTGGGTGGTATTACCTAATGTTTCTGCGATTTTGAGTAAAATTTCAGAAATGGCAGAAATGGCTGTTTTAAAAAGCAGCTTAACAGCTAGTTTTGCTGACTGAAGTTGCATTTTGAGAAGTGATTGTGGTACTCAGTAGTGCCTCATCCCTAGCACAGCACACAGGATCTATACACAGGGCAGTCTGAGTGAACTTAGGTGTCTGCCAAGGGTCCCATTCTGGCATGGCACGGAGCACAAGTGAAAGCAGCATTTGATCTGACAGTATTGAAGAATGCTGAAGGCAAGGCCGGAGATAAGGAATAAAATGGGAAACCTGTTCAACAAATCAATAAATGTTCTTCTCCAGTCTCCTCATGTACCCAGTAGTGTTCACAGTGCCTGTAGGCCAACAGGTCTATGTGCAATTGCAGCACCTGCGGGCATTTAGCTAAATCTGTATCGCATCTCTGCTGTGCTTCAGTTTTGTTTATGGTGCATAGGCAGGTTATTGTGTCCCTCCTCTGTTTACCAAGATAGCAACACATTTCAGGTCTCAGAAAAAGAAAGCTGCATCTGTGCTCTTCTGACTATACTGTGTAAAATGTTTTGGTTTTTTGTTTAAAGGATGCTGTGATGTCAAAACCCTGTTTAATTCATGGCTATGAAGAGCTATGACAGCATTCAGTAAAATCTTAACAAAGTGAGATGCCTGCAACCCTTCCCAGCCTTCTTTCCTCTACAGACTTGGCAGAAACCTCCATTCCCTCCTCCCTGGAGCTAATGTGATTATTCCACCTGTAGCACCCTTTTGACATTTCTCTCAATTTAGCAGTGGATTATGAAAACTCACAGTTGTGTAGTTTATCCAACCAATTATGCATCATCCTTGGAATCTTCATTTCCTCTACAATACCTCTCTTGTTCTGCTTACAGGAGTGTGTGGGACCTTGCAACACAGCTGAACTTCAGTAAGGTCTGCAACATTCTGCACCAGTAGGCCAATGACTCCAACAAAAAATGAAGTAACAGTGTGGTTTTGCCATATCCACCTTTCTAAGAACCTTGTTACAATTCTCGAGGTTCTTACAGACTGGTTTTTAGTAAGTTCTTCCTGTACTGAGCTGGGAATCATCCCTTTAACTGACCTGAGATTCACTATGTGTTCTCTGCTCAAGCATTTCCCTTGGTTAATACTGGGCAATCTTGTGCTTAGCTGTCTCAAGGCCACTGAGACTTCCCTCATATTCCATGAATTCATGAAGGTCATCACTAATGGTTCAGAGAATGCTTTTGCTTGTCCCTTACATACCTTAAGGTCAAGTATGTGACAAAATATTGTGAAAGATTTTCTCTTTTTATCCCTCCTTGTAAATATTGACATTGCATTGTGCAATTTGGTTTCCAATTGAAGAATTCGGGTGTTTATTTTATGCCAAAAGCAGCATTTTTTAGTAAAGGAATCTGAAGAAAAACTTTCAATTATTTACACTGCAATCCCCTTCTGTAATTTCACCTCAGATTTTCACAGAATTGATATTCCTAGCAAATCGGCCCATGAAACACATGTTGTTCTAGGAACATAAACCAGCAAGAGCAGGCTTGCAAGTCCAGAATCTGATATTTTATCTTTCAGCATGCAATTTCTCAGGACACTGTTCTTAAGAAACATGAACAGTTAGCAATCCCAATTAATAATTATATTAATACAGATTTATTCCAGAGTGGAATTCAACATTTAAAGTTGTCTTTATAGCAGATTTGGATGAAGACTTATGTAAGTGTTTTCTAAATGGAGGCAGAAACCTTCTGCCACTTAATTACAATTTGGGAAGGAAAAGACATAGAGCTGACCATAGAAGACAAACATGAAAGAACCTGCTTCCAGAATTTTTTTTCATTCACTTCCTCCTTCCCTCCCCCAAAGAGGAGTAGCTGATGCAGCAAAAAAAGTAAATGAGTTTACAGAAAACATTCACTGTGTGTTCAGGGTGTATGCTTTCTGAAAAGGCATTGCTCCGTGCTTTCTCTATCTTCCATCTAGCATGCAGGGAAAGCCAAAAAAAATCCAACTCCATGTAATGTGATTTTAAGGATATGCAGAGAGTGGCTCAGGAGAAGATGAAGCAATAGAACCTGCTTCTAACTTTTAAATCCACCTAGATTACAAATTGCCTACAACTTCACACAGGAAACGCTGCCTTCTTATAACTCATGACAATATCCAATTGTTGCTCCTCTGTTTAGCCTCCTTCTACTACCATTTTTCAGAGTAGATGTATCTATGTCAGAAACTATTCTGCAGAGCTCAGTATAGGCTAATACACTCTGATCTGTGCTGCCTCTCAGTGAGAAGGGTGAAGGACTTTGTTGCAGTGCCATTTTCTTCAGTTGCTCATTATCTGCAAAGTTCAGAGAGCTTTACTGCTTATGACTCCAAAATAAAGCTGTATCTCTGTTAATTCTGCAATATTCACATTTGATTCCTCTTTTTAAATAAGGCCCAGTACTAACCTAGCATGGGAGTGAAACTTGTCAAACTGATTTCAGCAGAAGCCCTCATGTGTTACAAAGATAAGGCCCACTTAGGGTCCACGCTGCATTAGGACTGGTAATGAGGGAGGCAAGCACCAAAAGCTGTAGTGCCCACGCAGAGCTCCAGGCTGTGCCAACGCCAAACCCGTGATGGAACACTGGAAAGCTGTCACAAAGCCCAGCAGAGGCTGAAGGGAGCCTGCCACAGGACATGTGACTGGACTTCCTCAGTTACTTCCTCTCAGTACTGGTTTTAATGGGTAACATGCAGTTCCATCAAAGTAAATGCCAGAAGCAACTGCTAAATGACCTACATTATCTTTCTCTATTGCACAATTTAGCCCAGGTACCTCTGTGGAGAGCACAGTAACTTCTGTCCCTGTTTTTGGTACAGAAAGCCGTAACCAGGTTTTATATCTGATAATATAAAGCTAAGGACCAAACATCTCCAGTACTTAAAGATCAGGCTGCACTGACCAAGAGGTACCTTTAGCATGAATGGTGCATGTCTCTGCTCCTCAGTCACACACAGGTATTTTTTGTGTGATACAGACACCTTGGCAGCTACACTCACATAGGCAGACCTTTATTTTATTGACTCTGAAGTGTCCAGTTCAAACTGTGAGCACTCAGTACTTTTAATGTCAGACATCTCTGCATGACTGTTTCTGAAAGTGAGTATCAGACTTGTGTAAATGCTTATCATACCAAATAAAATGGCAGCAGAGTCGGGGAATTTTTTCTTAGCATAGTTGCAGCTCTATTTTGTTTTAATTGCTGTGCTGTTATATACAAAACAGAAAGGATGAAGAAATAAATTACTGATAGGAAGAGAAATTTTAATGTGTTCTGCATTGAATAAACATTTAATTCAACCCTCCAAATGCTTCATGTTGGCTTTAAAAAAAGTAGAACAGTAAGAAATTATTAATTTTTAAAACTGTTTATCAAAATGTTTGCCCTTAAAACACCAAAACAAAAGGTTTTATTATCATGGGATTTCCTTCTTCAAAATTAAACAATCTGGCACACATATGACTTCACAAAACACTTCTTTCAACCTCATTCTACCTTTTTTTTTTGTTCTTCCAGATGAAAAATTTCTAGAGACATTCATTTTCCCAGGCCCTAGTCCAGTGCTCCAAGTACAAGACCTTCCTTCAACTTCCTGGAGTTCACGTCCCCTGACACCTCTCAGCTTCTCCAGAGCCCCAAGCTGCAGTCCCACAGATGGTGTCTTCACTAGACAGCCCAACTCACTGCCGAGTCATCGCTGGTGCTGAGCAGGAACCCCCGCGGTTTCGAGGTGACACAGCCCAGCACAGATTGTCTCGCTCTCCTCTCCCCTCCTCCACTGATGCCAAGGAACTGTACGAGCCCTCATCACACTGGAAACCAGATTTCACATTGGCTGCTTTCTGCTTTCATTAATACTTGGCTGTCACCGCTCAAAACGGTACTTCTCAACAGCAAATAAGAGTATTAGTAGCACTCTACTCTTAAAAAGTAGGACTGGGTCTCAGAGCTTCCAGCTCCCAATGTTTTTACAGCTTCTGCTAGGCCAGTGGCATTTGCAGAAGCCCAAGGAGAAGCATCAGGTTAAGAACTACCTTGATGCATGACAGTACAAGAAGCTAGACAGACAGAGAAGGAGAATCCATTAAATAAAGGTGGTTTACAGCAGTCTGCAGATGTGCATGACAGGCATAAAAGCATGATCAAGAGCAGGTGATAAAACATCGTGCAAATTCTACCTTGGATACAAAAAGGTAGTGATACATTATGACTCACAATTCTGCCTTTTTCTTTTTTTTTAACAGTGGAATGCATTTCTCAGACCTCAAGGCCAGATCCTTGCCAAATTTCAAGTTCCTATGTCCAATCCCTGAGGCACAGAGCTGCTCAGAAAAAGAAAGATAATATGGCTTTTTCATGGAGATTGTCTTTCTTCCGCTCCTTGCTTCCCTCCTCACTCTGTTAATTTTACTCTTGAACCACCTAATGTTCCCCTGAATGAACAGAGAATAAAAGCAGCCTCAAGACACAAACAATGTGAGAAATTCTCATTTCAACTATCATAAGAAACTGAAAACAGGGACTTGGAGTGAACTGACCAGGTCACATTAATACACACTGCTATATGCTCCACACATCCACACAGATATGCATACACCAGAACACAGACCCATAATTTAAATAACTTGTAAAGGATCTCAAAATACTTGAAACAAATGTATTAACACAGTGTTTGTATGAACCAGTGTTTTATGAATGAGTAAAAAGCAAGGATTTGGAGTGTCAATTGAAAAGTAAAAAAAATCAGATCTACACAATCCCATGTCAAGATGAAGACTGTAAGGCACATTTTCGAGGTTTCAACCGCTCTTTAGAATCTCCTCTACCACTTGGTCCGCTATGAGCTTTTCCTCAAATGTGCTTGCTCAGAACCTTTCCTGTGTACCTTGGATCCCCTTGCTTGCTTCCCACCCCATGTTCTCCTTAAAACCTCACCCAGTCTTGCAGGTCTGCTTCCACTTTGTGAGAAGGCCAAGGAGTGCAGAGTGCATAAAAAGTCCTTTTTGTTCAATGGCACGTGATTTGCATCTCCAGTTTGCAAAAAATTTTACTTCAGATCTGGTATTTTATAAGGTTCTTTTTAAGGTGCCCCAGAATGTTTCCAGTGTCATATAACAGGTTTACAACTGTAAACTGAATTGCATAAGAACAGACACAACAAAGAATTGACCTACTCCTTATGGGCAGACTACTCCATAGTGGAAAAATGAAGAAGAATTTTATGTTCATGCTTGCAAGTACAGCTGACCTTATAGAAGTTCTCTGTGATGCTATCCTCTGACTTGATCCAAACAATGCTGGTCATGGAACAGCATATTCACAAGACAAAATACAACATTGAACTTCTCCTCTCTGTATTCAGAGTACTTGGTCTAAATGCAAGTTTTCCCAGTGCAGCACTGAATTACTGCCAGGACCAGGGTGAGAATAGCAAGCTCACTCAGGCTTGTCTTTCCTTGCAACACCAACATACTCTACGTCTGCTGCAGATGACTTTAGGGGCATAGTGATAGTGGAGCAACAGCACTTCAGCACTGGCGAGGAATTGTAACCAGTTGTCTGGAGAGTGTAAAAATCTGCTTAGGATTTTTAAGGAATTTCCATCCTTGCAAGTTTTGAAAACTTGGTAAGACCCTGAACAGCTATATCTACCATCACAGGTAACTTTGCTTTGAGCAGGAGGCTGAACTAAACGATCTTCAAAAGTCCCTTCTACTCGAATGTTTCTCCTCAGGATTTTGAAATGCTCGAGCATATAACAAAGAAAAAAGAAGATAGTCCAAGCTGCCTGCATAAACACTCTCTGCAGGTCTCAATTATCTAGTAAAATATCACTGTGTACCAAGTTAACCTTTGTGAAAAGCAAAGCATTTTTATTTGCAACAGTGACGTGACTCCACGCCCCTGCTGAGTACTGTACTGTACTCCTTGGATACTCCCGCTGATTTCTGTGGGAGATAATGTCTTATTCTATGTGTGACAAGACCAATTTCCTCACCCCCCCACCCCATGCCCCCATCATTCATCCACAGAGTAGATAAACATTGTTTACTGCCTATCAGCCCAGTGACAAAAAAGGTAAAAGACAGGGGACTGCAGAGGCTTTCAAGTACAACGTGTGGATTGGAAAGATGAATCTGAAGTACAGTCACTGCAGAAGGCTGAGAGGTGACTGTGTACTCAAGTTACCATGGGGTAATGAAGAGTCAGCAGATCAGAACAAGCATCTGGGCCCATGGCACAGGAACAGGAGGTTTGCAGTTACAGCATTTCACAGGCTCCACAGGCGCTGCTGGGCCTGGTGCCCTGCAGTCCCACGCTGCTCCCAGCTCACCTGAACAAAGGCCTTCAATGCAGCAGCAAAGAATCAACAAGTCTTTCACCAGGCCGGCTCCCTGTTCCACTGTTTCCCAGGCTAATGCCCTAAACTTTGACTGTGAACCTGACCTCTGTGACTTAATCTGTGCCAGACACATGACCCCTCTCGTCACTGCTCTGAGCCCTGGAGAGGACAATCCCCAGTTTGGGAGCCACTGGCTGAGGAAAGCTGGAGGCTGCACCTTTTGCCCTGCTCTGCTGGAGCCGCCTGTCATGTGAGTCACTCCTGCAGGAGAAACACAAACCTCCCATGTTCAGTCCTGGCAGGGAAGTAAGAGAACGGATCACCGAAAACAGACTGCCCTCTTTCACTCTGTGTCTCTCAAGTATAATGGCGGAAAATTAGCACAACATGATTTAAGTGGAAAATACGGAGTTAACCAAAACAGTGTACTTTAATAGCTGTGGAGCTGGCTTTTTTTTTTCATTAGATTTAAACACCATAAGAAAAACTGATTAGTTCTGTTTTAAACTAAATATCCTAGCGTCAAAATCATACTCTCACTGATTTAAATGAGAATGAGCAGTAAAATTTTTAAAGGAATACTGTATGTGTTGATAAAACACATGTAAGAGGTAACAGAAAAGCCTACAAAAACATTACACAGCACAAAACAGCACAGCAGTTTGGGGGGAGGAAGAAGAAGAGAAGAATCAGTATTATGTTTAAACCACCTATTATTTAGCCTGTAAGTTTTAAACAGAAAGATTCTGTTAATTCACATTAATGTTTCAAGAACACACTGAACACATTCCCTCAAAGAAGAAACACCTATCTTATTTACTGACATTAAATCAGACATAATCATTAAGAGCAGCAATTATTGCCAGAAGTTCTGTTCTAATTGTAAACAGCTAAGTTTTTATAAATGGAATAAAAGGACTTAAAAAAAAATCGCTATTATAACGGCTAGTTTTAGTTCATGTCATGACTTTTTTACTTAAAGGCTTTTACTTAAGTTGGAAATTCTCTATGAAAACACTGAATTATTGGCAGTTAACAACTAACCGTATACACAGAAATTCACTTTGTAGACATCTGCACTGAGTGAAGGTAGAAATTATTTCCTGAATGACAGAAGTTCCTGACCCAAACTTTAAAAAGCAGGAGTACATTTTTTCTGTGTAAGATCTCCAATTCGGGCTTAAGGATAAACTCTGCCAGGGCTAAAATCTTAACAGACATGGATATGTCATCATAGAAACAATAAATTTCCTCTAGGGAGTATTAAAAAAGTATAATTATTTATCTCACAAATCAATACGTTAAAAAAAAAGCCATGTTTAAATAAATGTACTCTTAGATATGTTATATATTTACAGTAGTTTAGTAATACAGACATGTTATGCCATTCAGGTGCATTTTAAGCTAAATTTTAATTTTCAATCAAATGTAGTTAGACATAAATTTAGAAAAACAGAAACTAATAATTAACTGAAAAACAAGATATGCATAGTTCACTTTTTCCTAGGAAAATGACAGAAGTAAAAATTAATTATCTGAGTGTATATTGAGATAAAGTAATCCCTGATATAATTTATCCCTTTACAAAAAAACCTCTGCAAACAACCACAATATCAAACAATGAGAAGCACGTGCCATTTACAAAAGTTATCGAAAGCATAAATTCAACTCAAGATCAGGAGAAATCATTTATACCAGGGTTCCCTATGTTCAGATTCAAGCTATGATCAAATCACCTATTTCCATTATTCTGGGTTCCATTTATTAGGACTGGTTTTGAATTAATGCATTAGTTAAATGATATCTGGGGGAGACAGGGAAATACAAAGAGTGGTCAGGAGAGGTAAGACGAACATATCATTATTAAATCAACCAAATCAGAAGAGCCCAGGATATGACTGGGGTGTGGTACCCAAAAGAGAATGTTTGTAAGAGTGTCCAAGTTTAGCATAGAAAATAGGCAGGCCTGGAAACCCCATGGGAATAAGATGCATCTGTTGTTGTAAGCAGCCCCAGCAAAATGTTACTGGTTCACTAGCCTGGGGCAAGCTTTTTCATTTTTTCCTTCTTTTCCTTTTTTACAGCCAAGGACAATATTAGCTTGCTTTTTTTTTTTGTCATCGTCAAGCTGAGGCTGGGTGAGAATATTTTGTGTCTAGACTAATAAATGTTTGTAAGGATTTTGCAAGACTGGTTTATGGGAATAGAATCCTCTTTTTGTTTTTCTGCTGGAAAAAGCAGCATTAAAAACAAATGAGCACCATCATGCATTTGTTTTAAATTGCATATTAGAGCACTGCTATTTTGTGTGCAATCAATACATAATTTGGAAGAAAGATGCTTTTAAAATTCAAAGCTATCCCTGAGCAGCTAAGGTTCTCTTGGAAACTGAAGGAGGAGTCTGAAATTATTGTTCTTTTGTTTGCATTCCCCAGTGGGAAAGGCAGCACACAACTAGAAACCACTGTGCTTTGAGGCTGCACGAATCATTAAGAATAAAGATCAATCCCCCCTCCATTTAAACATTAGATATTAAAACTGAATCTAGGACAAAGGTAAGCTAATCAGACTCCTTTTCAAGCTGTTATTGGGTTAAATATAATATCAGAGATTACATAAATCTTGTCATTCTCTCTACAGAAATTTTAAAAAGATACTTATATTTTGCAAAACACAGTCTGTCTAGACACCAATTACAAGCATCAACTTAATCAGTGGAAATTAGTGATATATGCATGGGCCAAAACCTACATTTTCTTTTTAATATTTGTTTTGGAGGGCGGGGTATCTCAAGATGAAATGGCTGACTGAGCTTTTTATTTCATTGCTTTGGGTGGAAATGACTGAATCTTTCCACACAAAGTAGTGCTGAAGAAGCTGCTCTGGTGCAAAGCAATCTTCAGTCCTAACCCTCCAGTGAGCTCTCACCCTCAGCCTCTCTCTCTCACCAGCTCTCTGCAGCAACAGGGCTTAAACGATGCTGGTGAAAAAGAGGGCTCCTGTTCAGTAATTCAGATAGTAATTACTATCTGTAATTGAGCATTACATATAGAAATAGGATATTTACTCACATAAAGAAGCATATGGCTGCAAATTCTGAACTTAGAACTACCTTGTGTCCATATGCATCTGGCTTAAACTGCGGTCAAAGTATTCCCCACTCTTTGTCAGGGTGTGTGACATCAGAGTATGGTGCTCACACTGTCATCATCCATGCAAATATTAACATACTGGAAAGCTTTCAAAACAAAAGAATCTGAATTTCAGCATGCCACAGTGATGTAGAACTTCCCCCTCTCTGGGTTTTATGTACAATGATTAATATATCTTTCTAAGGATGTGTGTGTGTGATTATTTCTTTACTATGTGTAGAAAAAGTAAACTTCCTTTTCTTCAATACTACTCTTTTCTCCTAACATCTCCCATCTCTTCCCTCCTTTACCCATAAAGAAACAAACAGCTGATATTAGCAAGGCCTCATAGTTTCCCTGGCGGAAACCAGGAAATAGAGAGTTAAAAAAAGAAAAAAAGCTACTTGTCAAGAATCAGAGTTAAAATGAATGGTTTTGGACTGAGAGAACACCCAAAGTTGTAGGCATCTGCCAAAAATCTCACCAAAAGTAGTCTCTTCCATGCTAAATTACTGCTCTTAATGCAATAAAAAAATTAGTTCTCTATTCACCAATAAATTCCTTCAAGAAATTTAAGTAAAATGTATTAAGAAGTCAAATTTTAAAAACACTCATAAGCTATAAGTAGTGAAGCTGTGTGTATTTACATCATATTTAAGCAGATACCTACAATGCCAGGATCTTGTATTGATGTCAATTCCTCAAACTGATCCATGAACAAAAAACCCAAACTCACATGACACTCTAGGTGAATCTTTTGTCAGACCAGATTCCCCTGAGAAGTTTGGAGGACAGAGAGCCATTAAATATTCAACATAGCAAACAAGGCTAAACATTTTGCAGTGCTGAACACTCCAGAAATTCCACTGCATCTACAAATGCATTTTGCCTTGCTGAAAATCCTGCTGGGAAGCAGAAACTCCTGAGCTTTCATGCCTGCTCCATCTACCTCACTCGGCAATTGCTGCCAAGTGCCCAACTCTTCCTGATACAACTTAGACTTGCAGAGCACTCTCAGCTACCACTGATTTGCTGAAGGCATCTGATCCACGTATAAAAAGTCAGTGTCTTTCTACTTCAAAGGTATTCTAAAGATTGACTAGAAATCTGGAGTTTTTGAGGAAGCACACAGCTGTAACTAACATTTTACTTCCACTATTTTATAGTCAAGTAGTTAATAATTGTTTTCCTGACTCCTTCCCCACGGTTTCCCCCTTATTTTTTTTCAGACATACAACATTCCTAGATCTCAACTAACCTAATTATCAAGACAGAGCCTCACATCCATGCACAGAGCCAGTAGGAGAGTTTTAAAATCAACAGCATTTTGACATACTAAGTCTTTCCATTATAACACAGAGAGGGAAATAATAACATTAGTACCATATTTTGTGTTAACTTATTTCATAGCTTTAAGAAAGGCAAGCTTAGAGACCTCCACCAAGATTGCCTTGGACTATACAAACCCCCATCTATGAATTTCTTAGCAACTTTCTAAGCTAAGACAATGTTAAAAAAAATCACAGTCCTAACTTATAACCAATGATTCAAGGCCTAAAATCTCCATGATTACCCAATCCACAGAATTCATTGTGAGCTAACAGCTATTTTCCATCTAATAAATGTGGTTCGAAGATGCTCTGAAGATTCAGAATGCTGAACATGTGGAGCTGTTACCATAACCATTAGAAAGTTCAAAAGCTCATTTCTGTCCTTCTGTCTGCTGAGGTGAATTTGGCGCTCACAGAACTACGCTGGCTTTGCCAAGCAGTGAGGGCTGGCGTTACACACGCCTCATTACACAGTTCTGTCTGCCCACTCTAAAAAAAACTGTCAGCCCTCAAGTCTTGCTTGAGCAATGGTTTCAAATTGTGGGTCTCCTCAAAGCATGTGAAGTTCCTCCAAATCCTAATGAGACCATTAGACAAGGAAGGTGAGCAGCATATTGCAAAACACCACCAGAGAAGGCCAAGTTGCATGGAGTGAACCTAGAATTCCAAAGTCACTTTCTTAAATGGCTCTACACATGATGTGGAACCTGTTCTTTTGAAGTAGAATACATAAAGTTCCTTTAGACCTGTCAGGCACAAGCAGAGGTTATGCTAAAGAATGTTTACAACATCAAGTTCTTTGCTACCTTTTAGATCTTTCAAGAAGTGCAAACAGTAGCATATTGAAAGTCCTTTACAATTTTTCCTGAAGGTTCTCCAATCACACTACATCTGCTCCTCCTTTAGTCGGCAGCAATTTTCATGTCTTCTGTGCTTTAGCATGTCAATGTGTCTTACAATTTTAATGATATAATAAATGTAGGCTACATTCTTCCCCTTTAGATTATACTCTTCTAAAGTGAATTATACTGAACTTAACATTTACTATGATCTCAAAGCTCTTAAGGATAAAAGAGTGGTACACACCTTCTAACAAGTGACAATAGCCAACTCCTGCTCAATTTGGGCTGATCTCTGAAGCTGGTTAGAAAGGATCCACTAATACTTTTTAAGAAATACATTACAGTTCACTGAACTCTGAAGGATATGAAAAAGACCTCAGTGGACCCCCTGAAGTTCCATCCAGTTCCTTGACAGAAAGACCACAGAACTAGAAATGAACCAAGTGCAAGTGGTGTAAGGCACAGAATTATAAAATGCCATCTGGTTGGTACAGGATAAGGAAAAGTATCATTTTGGTGGGTTCCACCTCCACAGAAAAAGAAAGACCTGTTTATGCAGCAAAATGGTTTGACTATTTGGGAAAGTCCTCAACTAGCCATGAAAAATTTAAAAAAGGAAAAAAAAAGGGAAAAGAGAGAAAGATGAGAAAAGATGAATAGAAATAAAATAATAGAAGACAGTACATTTGTATTAATAGAACTAATAATGCTGAAAACTTAAGTTGTCACATCCCTTTAATGCCTAATTTGACAATATTAGAAAGTTAAATAATAACAGAAAATTTTATTCTTAGAGGTGTATATTCAGCAAAGGTGACACTACTGACAGGTAGTGGGGAGCTAGACAAGTAGAATGCTACACTCACTATTGCTGCCTATTTAGGAAATAGGAAGCAAACAAAAGGGAAAATGGGACTAAAATGAAAATTGCATCACTTGTTTACAAGTCCCTGACAACTCAGAAGCAAACCATCTTGGACATTTATGGATCAATGACCCTGCATCTAAAGCACAAGGAGAGGGAATATTGACCATTTATACACAGAAGAGAACAGCATGTCCATGCACTCAGCTAAAAATGTTCAGAATACTCCCTCACGCCATGACCCCAAAACTGTTATCACACAGTATTTTAACACATTGATCATTCTGAAAATTTTACAGCAAGCTCAGGGTTTATAAAAATTAGAAAACATAAAAATACTGGATTTGATACCATGAAATCTTTACTAGACCTCAGCTTTATAGGCAAAGAGAAACTGATCACCAAAATAAAGATTAGCCATAGCTTAGCTACAAGGGATTGTGCCTCGGTTGTATTTATTATTCACAAACAAAAAAGTCCATGGTTTATGTGGTTTAAAAGTTCCAGCTCCGTAAAGCTGCAAAAAATCCTGAACTCAGGACGTAAGAATCTGATTTCAAAGATGATGTTTTTTCAAATAAGACTCTTCTAAAGTTACATACAAACAAATGGGTCACCAATCACAACTAGATGAAAGTTAACCCAAAATTTTTCCTCAGACTACATATAAACAAATGGTGGGAAACCCACGGAAAGTCCCAGTGACAGCAGTAAGCTTAACTGAAATGCTACAGACGGCCCAGTGAAGCAAAAGACACAAGAAACTGCCTTCTGAGTATATCAGGAACAAAAGGAATCCTAGCAATATTACAAAGTCCATTATTTGATAGAAATTCTTCAGTGTGGAGAGTCTACGGAAGAGAGAACTGTTTAACACATAGCTCTAAGTCTCCAACAGCAAGCATTGTGGCAAACTTTGTGATAAATATTGTTTATTCTGTAATAAACAACAGTTATAAACAAACCCAATTAAGGCTAGATATCAGGACACTGGATCCAGGTAATGCACTCACATCAAGAGAGGTGTTGCAAGAGAGGTAATAATCCAGAACACATCCATAAGAAATATTAGGAAAGTAGAAAAGTAAGCCTCACAAAGGAAAGCTCTACCTCAAAGTACTATGTTTTCCCAAGACAAGTTTGGGGACAATCATAATAAACATACACATTATCCAAATTTGACAGCAGAAGGCTTTTCAGTCTTTTCAGCCAAGATACAAGAACCACTAGCCTAAATTTAAAAGCAAATAATTTCAGTTATACAAAATGGCATCTACTTCTAATCCGCTCAGGGGAATTCATTTAACACCATCAGTGGAATTGACTGCCTTGCTGGTAATGTTTGAAGTAACAAAAGGGTTTCTAAATTATGCATTTTTGCTCCAAGAGGTCTTAATTCAGGGCAGTCCTCTGGTCTACATCACACAGGTTGTTTTAAACAGGGTTTCTGTAAGTACTTACAAGCTTTCTTTTTTTTGGCATGAAATCCTTCTGAATAAAAACAAAAAAACAAGACCGCTGGTGAAAACCAACAGCACAGCTCTTAAAATTCTCCTCTCATTCCTACATTTGAGGAAATATTTGTTTTCATGCACCAAGTTTCATAGCAAAATCCACTTTTTATTTACACAATGTTTATATGCACTTGGAAATGCTCAATATCCTCCTTGTATATGCCTTATTTTTAAAATAAGTGGCACCTATACCAGCTTACAGACTGAGACATCTCAGCCTTTGCTATTTTATGTGACACTTTGTACACAGTAAACTTCCTCATCTTTCCATTAACTATTCAAGCTACCAAGCAGCTCAGAAATAAAGTGCAAGTACCTACCAGATAACATTCACTATTGCAGATACTCTGAGTCCTTTCAGAGATCCAGAACTGCCTCAATTACATGGTTTATCGAAGTTGGTGTTGGTTTCCAGTGCTGCACATCCTGGTATAGGGGAGAGCTGAGCATCAGAACGCACCACAAAACCCAGGCACCCTCAGAGGCGTAAACCAGACATCTTCCCCAACTTTGCCTGCACATACACTGTACTGCTTCTTCTCGCTCGCCCCCGCACCGCAACGCCACGGGATGCAAGATAACTCTGGAGCCAGAACTTCATGGCTCGCTGCCTGCCGTCAGTCTGTCCGTCCGTCCGTCCGCCTGAACGCCAGCGGTGACAGCGGGCAGGAACTCGCCGGCTCCTTTGAGCGCATCGGGATTGAACTTCTCGATTCTCCTTTCTGACTGACGAGTCAGACGGATTTTCCTCCGCCCGGAGGCGAGCAAAGCCCCGTGAAGGCTCCCGGCACGGGGCGGAGGAAGAAGAAAAGGGAAAGGAGCCCGTCCTCGGAGGGGTTTGACCCCGCTGCGGGCCGGGTCGGGGGTCACGCACACTCCGCTTCCAAAGGATGCCACGGCTCTGCCTGCGCTCTGCCTCCCCCTGCCCGCCCGGAGCCCGCCGCCCCCGACGGGCGATGACCCCCGGCCGCGGGGGCAGCGCCGCCGCCAGACAATGGGGAGGCGGGCGGGGCGCGGCCGCCCCACCGCGCCCACCCCGCGGGCTCCGTCCCCGTCGGGCCTGGCCCGCCCGCCCCCGCTGGCCGGGAGCCGCCCCCGCCCCGGGGCGGCAGCGCTGTCCCGTCTCTACCGGAGGAGAGCGCCCGGCCCGCTCCCGGGGGAAGCGGGGGCGGGCGCAGGGCGCGCCTCCCCGGGCAGCGGGGTCGCCCTCCCGCCTCCTGGCGCCGAGAGCCCCCCTCAGCGAGTCCCTACCTGCCGGCGCCGCTCCGCCTCGCCCCCGCAGCCCGCGCCGCCGCCCGCCCGCCGCCTGCGCTCACGGCCGCGCCGCCATCTTGCGCTTCACAAACTACTGCACTTCTTTCGGGGCGGGGGGGCGGCGGATGGGCCGGGAGCTCCCAACGCCGCGGCCGCCCGCGCCCTCGCCTCGCCCCGCGGCGCCCACTCGCATCCTCCCGGCGCGCTGCTGCCCCGGGGCGAGAGCGCGGCGAGCGCGGACAGCGCGGCCGCTGCCTCGGCCGCCCTGGCAGCGAGCGGGGGCGGAGCCGCTCCCGCCGCCCCGCCCGTCAGGCGGCGGACACCGGGCGCGGGGGCTGCCCCGGCACCGCAGCGCCACAGCCCGGGGCCACCGGCGGCTCCTCGGCCGCCCGGGGAGGAGCGAGGGCGGCAGGGTCGGAGCTCCCGGGCGGCAGCCGCGCCCCCGCCGGCAAACTTCGGCTCCGCGCTGGCCTTGCCGCCGCGCCCGGGACGGGCCGTAGGGACAGCCTCAGCCGGCCCGGGAAGGGTTTCTGCCGCCGAGGGAGGACACGTAAGGGTCCCGAGACCCAAACTAGGGAGAATGAACACACAAGTAGCGGCTCTAGCGAAAAAGACACTTCCCACACCTTGGGTGGTGGGGTTTTTTTTTAAAGAACTTGGAGAAAGGAGACCTCTCTCCCTTTACTACATACAAAATATTTGAATCAATGGTTGAGTTTAGCTCGCACTGCCCAGTTCTCAAATACGTTGTTTCCTCTATACTATTTTTTCTCATCACCGTATGCTGTTTTGGGTCAGACAGTAAAATGTAATGGTTTCCCCTGAGAAAGAAAAAAGAAAGGGGTAAACCCTTAGCTGTTCACAGGTAGTTACAGAAGATGAAGATTTACACAGCAGGGTAAATTTTTTTTAATTTAGCTGCCTAGGAAAGGATCCTGACGAACCTAAGTGACAGGAAGACATGTGTTCAAAACAGAAGTTTTGATCTCAGAAATGCATCTGGTTCCTCAGTTCCTCACTGTCAGTTTTCCATATAGTGCTCTTAGGGGATGCACTCAATAAGGTGCCTGCCGTCCCAAGTCACATCGAAATTGGTGATGGCAGCCAAGGAGGAGATCAAGTTAAGGACATTAGTTCATTTATTACATTTCCAGTGTCATAAATTTTCAATTTAATTATTTTCTCTCTCCTGAGCTTGTCTTTGCTGTATAATCCCTACACTGATTAGAGAAGAAGCTGAGCAGATGCCGTTTTTATTTTAAAATGATAGTATTTATGCTGGTGCCTTAAATGCAAGATTATCAATGATCAAAATTTTCTGTGATTAACATAGAGCAGACAACCCACCATTAGAAAGAGATGAATTTTTTATTAATATCCACTAAACAATACAGAGAAAAAAAATCTGCATAGCACACTAATGTTTGAACAAACACAGTAAAAGGACACAAAAAGAGAACACTACTGACAGAGGTAAGAAACCAAACACACACAAAGAGGGATTGCACAGTTTGGCGTTCAGTATTGCCACATGTTGTGTATGTGAAGTGACAGAACAGAAGAGCAAAGGGTCATGCCACATGTTTTATCACTATTTATATAAAATTTTGTTCTCACATAGTTAAACTTTGTCTTATTCTTTTTTTTAAATATCAAATTAACAGATACATTTTCTCTGCAGGTTTGAAGAGAAGTACTTCTTCAAAACAGAGTGCTGCTTTGCTTTTATTTCAATATATTTATCACCAACAATATATTCACTTTTATATAATGAACAGATATAATTCTTTCCTGGTAACTAGAAAACTATTTACAATTGAATTTAACGATAAGCCATCTGATGAACTAACAATTTGTATTAAAATGCTTTTCTCCAGTATTGTCATTATTACAAGCATGGCTAAACTTTCAAAGTTACAGTAGTAAATTTTGCTTTGTTTCAAGTTATGTTTTCTTTTAAAGAGAGGTACTGAAATTATCTATTCAGATCTGCTGAGTTCCAAAGGCAATCACAGCAGTATGTCACATTAAAATACACATATCCAAAAGGGAAATATCAAATAAAAATCATTAAATGACTTTATTTGAGCTTTCTTAATAAATTTCAAGATATATTTGTATAAATATATATATGTAGACCTAGTATTTATTGAACAATGCAAAGAAAAAACAGCATGCAATAAAAAGAAAACATGACAGAGTGCGTCAAGTATGCTAAAATCAAGTATCATGGATAACTGAAGGCTGTTATTTCTTTCTTCATTGCCTAAGAAGAAAAAAAAGACAAATCAGGAGTCAGCGTGGATACAAACTTAAGAACCCTGTTTACTACTTCATCAAAATAAGTGAAAATCTGTACACACAATTGTTAGTAATGATTTAGCCAATACATGTGCTGCCACCATCACTGTTGTTCTATACTCACTGGCTCCAACACATCCTTATGCACCCAAGATAGAGAGTAGGCTAGAAACACTGCAGGGATCTGTGTCAGAGGACTATGGATCAATGGTGCTTTCAACAATTAGAGAGGAGATAGTTCCCAAAAAGCCACAGCTAAAAGCTGAACTGTTCTTTTCTGCACTCTGAATAAATACTTGTTAAAGTCTCCATCTTCATACAGTAGAACTCACTCCTGGACTGACTTGTGCAATTCCTCTGAATAGGAAATATTCTTTGGTTAAAGCTCAAAGAAACAGAAAACAAAGAAACCAAGTTCTGTCACAAAAGCTTACAAGCCCCAAGATAACAAGCATGCTAAATCATGTCATTATGATAGATGAGAGAAGGGTGCATTTTTCAGGAATGGCATCCCTGAATCCAAGTAATCCTCACTGTTGCACAATCAGAGCGAGAGCATCTGATCTGACTCTGTCAGATATGAAAGCAGAAATCAAGATGACCAGGACTCAACAGAAGAGGCTTCTTGGCTTTTTTAAGGAAGACTGAGATACATAGAAGAATTTTACCTATTCTTACGCATGACCACCTGGAAGACAAATGGATTCAAGGACTTTGAAGCTGAAGACTGGATATCCAACCTCTCTAAATCAACTCAACACTGGGAATGTCAGAATGGGACCATGTGAATATGGGACTTGTGGAATATTTCTGCCAAGTTCTGACAACTTGGAAATCCTCTCTTAGAGGAAGAGATTACAGAATGTGACTTGTTAGCTTTAAATCTTCATAGACAGGAAGGTCCCCCTATATGAAATTAAAGATGCTTGAGCCATTCTAGCTAAAAAGGAAGTCTGGTGAGACTGAAGTCTCTCATTCTTGTTATGCTTCATACTTAGTTTCTTTTCAGGAACTGAATGACTACTATGCAAGTGTTACCATGTGTGAATGCCCACAAGAGGAGAACGAGGAAGTGACAGACTGAGAAAAGCACCCTCCTTTCACAGCCCCCCCAGCACTGAAAAGGTTCTGGAGCAGGAGTGGTGACAGACTGAGGTTAACTGCTTTGAGAGGGCTCTGGGGGGGACCCATCGTCTTCAAGCCTTTTCCTGCTGAAACTGCCAACAGCTAAGCCAAATGCAACAACAATTTTGCAATATGGAGAAATGTCTTCCAGACTGTAATGAACAAATCTTGTAACACAGGCAACTAAAAAGCAATGAGTAATACTAAATAACCATGATGTTGACAGGGAACACGTCTATATGCATAACACACACACACCTGTAATGATGACAGAAAGTGCTACAAGACAAAAAAAATTACCTTTACTAATTCATTTTTGTCACCATCTTCCCGATGTTGGTAAATGCACTGGCTAAGGACAGCATATAGTTTTTCCATGCGAAATATACTGACGTTCTCAGTTACCACGGCAATAGAATGCAACACTTGCTGAAGAAAAAAATGGAAACCAGAGTTCAGAATAGCACAAGATAAGCTGCAAACAGAAACGGTAGGACATGGCACAGGTTTATGGCCAACTTCCCATGCAAAACTTTTTAATTGCTGCCACATAAGTGACTGCACACTCTTGTATGTGTTCATCAAGTTCTAGGCCTATTATCAAGCAAATAAACAAAAAAACCTAAACAAAAAAACCAGCCCAAACAAAACCAAGCAGCTACAGCTTGGAGGTTCACCCAGCTTATTGTCTGCAAGTGAATTCCAAAGAGGCTCTCAATACAAGCAGCAAGTTCCAGTGGCACCCATGTTAAGGAATCAAGTTTTCTGAAAGAAGCATTTCATGACTGTAGCTCTGTCCTCACAGCTGAAATCTCTATAACAGCTTTATGGTACCATCTCTCCAGTGGGCAGCATCTTCAGTGCACATGCTGTTGGCACCCTGATTCTAGAGAAACCCATGTGGATTCCTTACACAGGCAGACATGAACAACAGCTTCCTCACAAGGGAAAGCAGAGGGGCAGGCACCAATCCATCTCTGCTCTTTCATGACCACTGACAGGACCCAAGGGAACAGCAACAGCATGAAGTTGTGTCAGAGAGAATTTAGGCTGGATGTAAGGAAGAAGCTCTTCACCCAGAACATGGTCAGGCAGTAGAACAGGTTCCCCAAGAAAGTGGCTACAGCACCAAGTTTGGCAGAGCTCAAGAAACATTTAGACAGTGCTCTCAAGCACAGGGCAGGATTGCTGGGGGTGCCCCTGTGCAGGGCCAGAAGTTGGACTCTACCCTTCTAGGTCCCTTCCAACTCAGGATATTCTGTCATTCTATGGACACAACCCCATGAAATTTGCTTGCTTAGGAAGCCTGTCTTAAAAAGTTAATTTCTCTCTTCTCACTTCATTTCTTATGGCAGGTAAACAGCAGCCCCCTCTGGTTTGACCCACCTCAGGACCTCAACCTGGCAATTTCCTGAATTCTCCTCACTGCAACATCTCCTGAAGAAGACCAGGTCCATCTACTCTCTCCAATTCATGCAAAGGAACCTCTGACTCCCTGCAGCTAGGCACATTTTTGACCCTTTCTCCAACTGTATCCTAGGATAACTTCTCTCCTACAGGGCACTGGAAAAACCTTGTAACACTGTATACCTATATGAAAGCAAAATTCTATTACTGTATTTTGAAAGTGTTTAAGAGCAGGTATTAGTATTTTATCCAGGATGACCTTTAAGTCAACCTGCTAACTTCAAGTCAAAAGTCATCTCTGGTAAAAATCAAGGTATTCTTCCAGTTCCTAATAAATGAAAACATGCAAAGAGCAAACCCAAACAAACTCCCAGTCCATCATAAAAACTGCCAAGACACTAATAACCAACAGCACTACCAGCTTGCCAGTGGGCTACTTTAAAATTTAACATGCCCTTTTCCATTAAAAATAGGAGATAATCCAGTCTCCTAAATTTAGTTAGCCAAAAGCAAGAACAGCAGTCTACACCAGCTGTGAAAACAGTTATAGTCCATTATAGGTTGAATTATTTCACCAGCTATATATCCTTCCTATACTTTATCTGAATTGGCATTGGTTAACAATTGACTCAATCTACAACTCTGTATGTAGCAAGAAAATGTCCTACTTTGGTATTAACAAAATTAAAATTTAAACTTACTTTGAGCTCACAGTAATCCACAAACACTCTCTGTGTGCCAACTTTCACTGCCTTCCCAACACATCCCAGCTGTTTCTCTTCCACCTGAGAAGATCTTGCACGAGTCATACGGTGTAACCACAAATCTGGAACGAAAATAATTTCTTAAGTCAGACTTTCTCTCTCTTTCTCTGAAACACAGTATGAGGGAAGTACCCTGTACTTTGAGAAGATAACCTCTCTGCAACAGAGACAACTGTTACCATTTTTCACTGATAAATGCTTGACGCTTTTACCGCCTTTCTGGCAAAAATCTCTGCTCCATGAAAATTAGAAACTTGAACACAAAAAAAACCAACACTAGACAAAAAGGCAGGGGAAAACCAGGGAAAAAAAATCCTGTTGCCATTACAGTATTGCACTGTAAAACTCCGAAGTAATTTAGGTTGGAAAACACATCTTACACTGCAAACACTAGAACATAACTCTTCTATTCCACACATGACCCTGAGTGCACACTGCTAGAAGTATGGCTCTTTAATTTATGCTTCTAATGGCTGGAAAGATCCTCACACAATAAAAGAAAGCCAATGATTGTTTTTCAGTTAGGTACCATTTGAAAAACAAACTGCAGAATCAGAAATGCAGCAGCTGCAGAAATACACAAGTTTGGCTAGCATAACTCGAGGGGCAGCACCATTATGCAAGAAACACTGCGTGATTTGAGACAACTGAGAACAGAAATCAAGAAGGCTAAAACCTGGTAGGTAGTATAACTCTCCTCAGGAAGAAGGGGGTAAATGACCTGTTTGACCTTTCACTTACTATTTGAACCTCCATCTTCAGAAGTTCCAGCTTTTTGACAATCTGGCATCTCACTCTGCTCTCTTAGGTCTGAATGTTCTCTCCTTTTTCCAGAAGGAGATTTACCCACAAGAACTCTCTCTCTTTCATTTTCTGTCCCATTTTTCTGTCGTTCTTGAAGTACATTTTCATGTTCTTCAATAGGAGTATCCTGAGAGGATGCAAATTCAGTGCAATCTGTGTTAGATTCTTCATTACTCTCTACTTCATTTTGGTCTTCAGGAATTTTATTCTCTTTATTGAACTGAATATTCCTCTTCTTCGCTGCAAGACTTGAAGACTCTCTATTCCTTTTGCGTTTTCTTCTTGACTTATCTACAAAGAGATACAAGCAAAAGTAATCCAAAGCATTACCACAACAAGAAGCATACTTGTCTTACTTATCTGACAAGGAAAATGACCAAATGAGCTTAAGTACCACTGCCCATCTCTCCAGATACACATCTAGAGAAAAAGTTGCAATTTAATGGGGTCAGTTAGCTACTAGATTTTAAAAAATCCAGCTACAGAATTTAATTCACAAAGCCATCAGATTCAAGAGGTTATGAACACAAAAGTTTTACTTTACACAGGAAGTCTTACTCCAAAGCAAGATTATTAGGTGATTTAGTAAGTGATCTAATATGTGAACAACAGAAATGCCTTGGAAGATGAGCCCTCAATCTGTAAACGTCACAGAAGTTAGACACACATTGGGAAGAGCTGAAGGGGCACTTTTAAGAGAGTATTTCCTAGAGAAAAAATTCCTCCATAGAGACTTATACCTCATAAGCTTTCTGATTCAGTTAATCTTGTTCAATACAAACTTGTCACTTTGCCTTTCAGAAAACCCCACCATTCTTTGTACTCATGGAGTACCACACAAGGCCTATGGGTTAAGTCAGTGGCAAAAGTCCCAGACATGCCAGCAAGATCAGGAAATGTCACATCATGTAATGTGTTTTAATTGAAAAGACCCAAGGACCCTTTTTGCCATGTCATTTTCATGGTAAAACTGAAGAAATAACCTTTCCTTTACATGTCTATGATTATTGCTCCCTTTTTTCCAACCCTTTCCCCGTCAATTGGAAATCACAGGAATAGAGTTGAATGTTTGAGGGCAGGGAAGGAGAAAAGACTGTTCCTTATAACTAAAAACTAGGTAAGCATTCAAACTGCCATACAACTTTTTTCATTTTAAAAGGAAGCAACGTAGGAGCCATCAAATATCAGTTGGGCTACCAAGGGCTGTGTCTTACAATGTCTACCAGCCATTGTACTTGGACTTTACAACCATACTGAATCAATGACCTCTGGATTTATCCCATGTTTTGAAGCATATTAAAAAATTCAATGCCTCTGGCATGAAGAACTAGGCATCACAGGAACCTGTCAGGTCACAAGAGCAGGGGCCTTCAACACTTTCTCCAGGAAAGTCTGAGTAAAACACAACATGCCTTTAGAGCAGGGGGTACTGACATCCACAGGCCTTCCTAGCATCTTCAGTTTTTCATTACACTTTGGGTCTGTTTTCTTACACCCAGGAACACAGTCCTCCTTTGGCATTTCACAGATATGAGAGGAAGCACAGTCTGAACCTTGCAAAAAGGAAGAGAGAGCAGAGAATGGTGTCTTGCATGGCTGGTTACAAATACTGAGAGAAGTCTTTAAATTCTCAGTGCCAAAGAACATACCTCTTTGCTTACGAGATTCTTTGATTTCTTGGCAGCGTTGTTCAAAATCTTCATCCATTTCCTCCCTCACTATGGAATAGGCAGTATCTCTCAAAGCACAGGCTCTGTGCCTAAGGAGACGATCTGAAATTTTACAGTCAGAATTGAGTACTTTCTATCAGCCAATGAACCCTTTACTTTGTTTACTTAGAAAGTTTTTTCTGTTGTCATAGGTAGGTTCTGAAAGGTTCTCAGTCAATCTTCAGCATGCCAACTGGTAAGTAATTATTAAAGCAAAAGCAGTAGTTTCCAATCAACATGTCTATCACAATTTCATGCCAAATAAGTTTATTTGATGCTGCAACACTTACAACCTGGCCAGAAATGTTTTCTGGGGATCTTTTAAATTATCTAATCCCACATCTACTGTACACAAATGACTTATCAACTTGTACATTTAAAATTTTTACAAATCAGTGATAAAACCACATCCTCACCTCCAGGATCTTTAACTGGATTGTACTCTAAAGCATTGCTACAGATTAGATCAATGTCTTTTAGAAAGTCTCTTGCGGTTGGGTACTGGTGCATGTCAATCTTGGACAGAACTGTGGAGAGGTCCATGGGTTGTTTAATAACAGCATTGTAGTCAGGTACCTACAAAGGAAATATACATGCTCAGAGATTTAACATAGCAGCCACCAAAAATAATTATTTTCTTAAAGCCAAATACAGGACTTCTTAAAAATCCCAATATGACACAATCCAAAGATGCAGAAATTACTCAATTCGTTTCTTGAAAACAGAAAGGCTGTTTCAGATGGCTTTGAAGAGACAGGCTAGAAGAGGGGAAAACAAAGAAGCAGGGAGGCCAGAAGAATGAGTGGGGAAGAGAAGGGAACAAGCATCCAGACTGGGACTTGTTTCACTTCCTTTCAAAAAATAACAGCAAAAAAACGTTTCTCAGTGAAGTCACCTAGAGATTCTTTGGTTTTGGCAGCAAGAAAAAGGCTGCAGGAACTGCACCTTTGAAGCACCTGTCCTAGGCACCTAGAATGAGATAGCTGGACCCAGATTATTCTGATCTAGACACTACAAGGAAAGGAAATAAGTCAGTGGACATCTGGGGAAACAGGACCTTGTGGAAAGGCAAAGTTATCTCACATCTCCAGCTGACTTGGAACTATGTGCCCCGGCCTACACTTCCTTAATGAATTAAATGAGAAGCATATGGGAGGAATAAAAAAGCACACAGCTTTTATAGTTGATCTTCTACCAAGGAAAGCCTCCTGAGAACAAAATCTGAAAATCTGACAAATTGCTGCTTCTACTCCTATTCTTGCAGAAACTATCGACAGAAAATTAAAGAACTTTAGGCCTTATTAAAACAGCCCTAGAAGTACTGTTTATAGCTACAGAGAAAAAAAATCTCTCCTTTTTAGTGCTGTAATACACCAACATATCAAAGCCTTTTCACAAGCAAACTGAGTTGGCATTTCGTATAATTGGCACTTGGACTAGATGATCCTTGTTGGATGATGCTTCTAATGGAAATACTCTCAAGTTTTAAAGAGGCTTTAGAAGGAACACAGGGACTTCAGCAAACACTCAAATAACAGACATATGAGTGACCCAAAGAGTTAAAAAAAGTAAAAACAAAACAAAAATTCACTTCCCCTATCCTGGAGATTGATAATACTATGATCCTAAAGACAAAGACAAACCTTCCTAGAAAGAACACACCACCACTGAGGAGCACACACAGAGAGAAATTGTGAATACACACAGGTATTGCATATCAACACTAATTTACCTCCTCTGGGTCAACAGGCTTTGTGAATGCCCTGAAACGTCTGTCAATGACAAGTCTGTGAGTCACATCCCTTAAGTAAATCCTGAGTTCACGCAACGTATCCTCTTCCTGCTCCTCCAGTTGTTTTATTTCTTCCTCTGTCAGCTGGCGAGGCTTAGGTGGTGGTGCTACAGGCAGAACTTCCAATGGCTGCCGAGCTTAAATTAGTTGGAAAATTGTAGTCGATTAATGGTACTCAAATACAGGCACATGAAAAAAAATTGATAGAAAACTACCCCCTAAGGAAACATTGTATTGTATTTGTATCGTATTGTACTGCTAGCAAGGTTTTTTATTTTGAATATCCTCACCTGAGTTGTTTTTTGATGCAGGAGGTTCAGCAGCTTGCTTCATAACTAAGTCCTCAAAAAAACTTCTTCTTTCAGCACAAGTAGGCCACTGAATTTTGAAAACTTCTTCACAATCGTTATTAAATAAAGCTTTTATCTAAAGCATGAACAGAAAGGATATTTCAGGTATAAGACCACACACTTTTTTTATATTCTATTCCAAAAAGGTGACTACCTTTCTAAACTACATTGTATACTCATCTGGTAAGAAACTAAAGTAATCTTCTTGGCTTTAAAAGGCTACATTTTAATAGCATGGCAAATTAAAACACCTGCTCTGAGGAATAATACAGTCCAGAATTTAGGCTCCATGAAAAAAAGATGTGATAAACCACTGAGAGAGTTGACAGTCACCACTTCCAAGGCTGGTTATTTTGTATTTACCTGCTTTCCTGTTCTTTAGCTGGAATCTTTATGGCAGCTGAAGAACAGGCAAGGTTAAACATAAGTGACAGCTCTTGGTTAAGGGGGCTTTTAAAATTTTATTTTAATTAATTTAAATGAAGTGTCTAAAGTTGCATATTTTGAGGTTGTACCCTATTTTTCCATCTCTATTACCAAAGTGTATGGAAGTAATTTCAATCCTTATGTTAGAAAGCATTTATTAACAGCACAAAAAACTTTTGCTGCCAAGACAAAATAAGCAGAGCATCATATTCACATTTTGAACACCTTCCTTCAGCACTCTGATGTTGTTTCTGAAATTCCAGTGCAGCTTGAAGAGGGGGACAGTTGTACCACCACAAATGTCTAGAAAGCTCAGCGTACAATCTTGCTGAATTTTGTTAAGGAATACAACTAAATTTGATTTCCAAGTTACTTAAACGGAAATTGGACTTTCTCGTTACATCTGGTAGGTGAAAACTTGACGTACTGTAAAGATAAACTGAAATAATAATAAAACTATTTAAATTTGAAATGCCATTCCATCAATAACAGTGTTAACACTGTACTTTTTCAGTAAAAAGATCTTTCCTATCTTGAGCACTGTATGTTCTTCACTAAGCACACACCTCACCATCTTGAAGTCACCAAAATGATTGCCTGAAGCAAATTTGTACATCTGTCTAATAAGCATCAGTGTGTGAGAAGGGTGAGAGTTGGGTTGAAATCAATCTTTTTACTCAGAAACCACTTTAGACAAATGCTTTCAGCATTGTCTTCTCTAAGCAAATTTTAAGAGACTTTTAAGAGGGTTTGGGTGCCTAAATAGTATGAATTTGCTTTAGAGTGGCATGGCATTCTCATGCTTCAAGGAGTTATAAACTAACAAGCAAAAAAGGAATAGTAAAAAAAAGTATTGATAAATACCTCTTCTGGGAGATCTCCATGTTTCACATCAGTTGTTGCAAGGAGCAGAACCGGAGCAAACGTTGGAATGTTCTGCAGTAGTGTCATAAAAACAGCTTTCACTGTAGTTCCAACAGTCTCCCACCACACAGCGATTTGTGGGACATAAATGATACTTGGTGCTGTTCTTTGGGCTTCTCGCATCAACTGGCAAAATGAAAGCTCAGATAAGAAAACTACATCCTGTAGAACAGGATACTAAATAATTACGCATCAGTCAAACTAACTCATGAAATAGGAGTGTATGAAGTTAAAACATCAAGATAAAACCAATAAATGAACTACTCCTTAACAAGGTAAAATTTTCACTTTGACTCAAACACAGACATGGCTACACAGACAGAGACAGACTTGAATCTCTGCCCAATTTTAAAACTACTTAGGTGTAAGAGAACTCCTGAAGAGCCCCAATCTGGTGGTGTGCCTGAAAAAATAAGGCTAGTCCTTCAGCAAGATATATTAGCTTGGAGAAATTGCCACACAACTGCAACTATACCAATTTCAGTTCAGAGCAGGCATATTCCCAACACAGACTCTGGAGCACAGACCCAACAAACAAAGACCTATGTGAGAAGCCTGCTTACAATGTATAATTTCAAACATATTTTGTAAGGGGTGACCATTCTTTTGTCTGCCTGAAGAGCTAAATCACAACTTCTTACAACCAAAGGACCCATCAGACCAGATGACATGCTGGGGAAGATCACAAGCCACTGCTTACAGATGGCACCTCAATCACAGGAGACAAAATGCATCTACTGCTAGAGGAAAGTGACAAATTTCTCCATGTGCCCTCTCAGATTAGCAATATTCAGAGAGCGCCCGTCAAAAGGTGGGAAGCGCACATGGTATATCCAGACAGTCACTACACGGGGTAGTTACATGTCCACAGATGAAACCATCACATAATAATATGAAAATTGCTCCTCCTATCTGACAAACGAGCCATGAAATATGTCTGTCCTGACTCTTACAGCTCTCCAGTGCTGCTACTAAAGATCAGAATATTTTAACACAGTGATGCCAAACAACAACAATTCCCTGCCTAAAACTAAAAAAGAAGAAAACCAGCACTTAATCTGGTTATATTTAATCTTCCTAGTGATGGAAAACACTAGTGTAACAATCTAATTGTTATATGAATTTTAATTCCTTTACTGCATGTACTGCAAGCTGTGTATGTAAAAAATAAACCCCTTCCCCCCAAACCTTGACTGTCCTACAAATATAATTAAAAAATAGGGCTTCAGAAAGTGCATGATGCCGTCAGGCTGATGCCATCCCCTGAGAGCACAGAGGTTTAAGAAGCAACGAAGACTTATTCGATCCAACACAGACCAGCAGGATTTTTGCCACAGAGTGCTTGATTAGCAGCACCTCCCATCTTCCCAAGCTACTAGCAATACCCTTGCTGCTTCCTTTCAAATGAAAAGCTTGACTATGTACAAAATCCTTACACAGTACCATTCCATCTAGAAAAAAAAAAGTGGTTTTCCACACAGAAATAAACATAACAGCATATTCCAACCAGGCCTCCTCCATTAACAGTGAATTTTACTTATTTCACGAGTTTATATATAGTATTCAGTTTAAGAGTCCTACCAGATTAATGAGAAAAAAGATACCTGTGCACATGTTTCTTCTGGAGATGTGATGCTAACAAACAAAGCAGGCAGGTCTAGAGTATAAACAGGAAACTTCTCCAGGGCATGGATTACTGCAGGTGCCAGATGAAAAGCCTGCCCACACCCTGGATCTTCAACTAATAAGAACCGTGGCCTGAAAGATGTTGGCTGGCAACGAGGATTTCTACAACAGTAAGAAGAAAACAAGTTTAAAAACAAGTGATTAATAGGCACACAGATGTTGAAGTTTTTTCCTATATGCTTTTTTTTTTTTTTGTAAATACAATCCATGTTCCACTAAATAATAGGCTGGTCTGCAATTAGGAAGACTATCAAAGCCTGTTTTCTCAAAAACTGGTACTATGCCTCCACTAGGAAAACCTGCTAGTCCCCAGCATGTCTGCCATTCCTTTAGCTGGGTTAAGTAAGAGCTCTTAAATCCTTCAAGGAAGCTGTCAGGCCAAATACACACACTCACACACAACACTGGTTAGTGACCTGATGGGATAGAACAACAACTTTTTTCGAAGCACAAACCAATCTGGGTCTCTTCACTCAATGTACGCAACCATTTTCAATGGGTCTTGACTTTAAGTGACTGAGATGTGTATTTGCCAAAGTCAACTCAAGTTTGGCTCTAGTGGCTGGAGATAGTGGTAAGGAAGAAGCAAACCGACATTTCTATGAAAAAAAAATTAACGTGGGCACTGAAACACATTAGCTGTATCTGAAGCAGCACACAGTTGGATTGGTTAAAATACTTCTATGGTTTCCTCTTTAAATTGTCTATTAGTTTCCTAATCATCTTGTTTTATGAGCATGAAACACACTTGTGAAGAGGTCTGGGGGCTTTTCTACCTCAAGATTTGTACCTATACTTGCTGAAGTCAGAGATCATAGAGACCAAGCTCAGGAGGTCACATTTTCTGGACAGCACAGCACTAGAAAGGGAGAAGAATAACTGACCCAACAGTGATAACAATAATCTACTCCTTCAGCTGTTAATTTACACAACTTCCACAATAAAACATCAAAAGATTAACCAACTCTCTAGGTTAAAGGTAAAAAAACATAGACATGGTGTATGTTTCTCATGGTGTTTTATCAAGCCATTTCTCAATTTTATTTCTGATTTAATAGCCTTGGAAGGCAGAAGGGCAAAAGATGGCTACACAAATCCTTACAGGTTTTTTAAGCTAAAAGGGCACACAGTGCATTTTTTGGGTCTTGAAACTTTGGATTAAATCAACATGTTCCAGTAATCTGTGGACCACTTTGACTTAGGCAAATAGGGCTGGGACAGTCAGTTTGATGGGCCAGGGCAGTATATTTGGTTAGAACATTTAGTAGCCAGTTGGATCTTTACACTGCTTGCAAATATTGACCAACCCCCCCCCCCCATCACTCCTTCATCCACCACTCCTCACAATAGAACAGTTTACAGACCCAGACATTTTAAAAATATAAACATAAAGGGGACAAACAAGACCTGTTTAAAGTGAGGAATTCTGCCTTTTCACGATCAGGCATTTTCTGAGTTGGATTCTCTTCAAAGATTGATGGTGATTCCTCTTCACTTTCAATCACATCATTTCCTAAAATAAGATTTAAAGAGGAGAGCTTTGTTGACTTTCCTGAATAGTTCAAACCTCACTCTTTCATTAATACACCTTTGAAATCCGTGCAGGAAACCATTCTCTTGTATTTTGTTTGAGGGCACACACTGAATGCTATTCTCTGAAGGGCTCATTCTACCACAGCTGTAAGGAGACTGCACACTTTCTACAAAGCTGTCTTATGTCCCACCATTTGCATAAGGTTTCTTTGTTGACAAAAACTCGTGAGGTTTTATTTTTTTCCTTGGAATAAATTTGATTTGGAACAACTGTACTTCCTAGACACCTGAAAAACCCAATGAGGCCATTGCTTTTCCAAACAGGTTCTCCCACCAGATGTGAGGAAATTACGTGAGTGTAATGACCACAGACTTCCATTTGTCCAGAACTAGTCAGAGTATAAAGACTCACACAACTTCTAAATAAGGCTCCTTAAAGATCATAAAAGGATGAGATAATGGGAGGTGGACAACAGAGGGGGCACAATTATCTGTCTCCCAGCTCCAGGGCTTTTACTGTGCTGGTGGGTCCCTGCCCCTGTTTGATCAATGCAAACAATCCCAGCTCTGCTAGTGATACTGGGAGAACACTCTCCAGAGATTAGCACAGTAATTAACTATTCACAGAGCTTCGTTAATCAAGAGAGTGTATCAATATTGATTTGTTCTCACCAACTGACAAACCAAACTTGATCAAGGCTGATGCAGTCAGGAGCATGAGCTCACCTATGCTATGGAAGCCAAGTCCTAAAGTACAACTACTAAAGCACTGCATATTGCAAGTCACTCACAGCTCCCATCCAGGTTATAAAACTGAACGGCCATTATGGCTGAGAGGTTTATGTGTGTCATCGAACGTATCAGAAGCTTTTGCTTTGGCAGAATTTTAAATGAGTGGATGTTGCTGTTATACCTTGCTGTTGGTCCTTCTTCAGTGCAAGCTCTGCATGGGGAAATACTCTCTGTAAGGCTTGTAGAATTCTTTCCAGTGTGTTTTCTAACAATGGTTTTAAAATAGGTGATAGTGCTCGCCCAGGTGAAGCCACAGCCCTCTGTGAAGCTGGAACAGTCTTCTGCATGGCCATGACAAAATCCTTTGCTGTTATTTTAATCGAAGCGATGTCCAACTGCAGTTTCTCACTCCTTTCATAGATCTGAGGATAGCGGCGGCGCAAAGCGCAGAGTGCAGCTTCAGCACATAAGGCTTTAATATCAGCACCACAGTATCCTGATAAGCAAAACAAGAATCAAATGTTATGTCAGGCTCAGGCAACACCCAAGTCAAGGCCAAGATTTCTAAAGTGCAACAATGAAAGACTTGGCATTTAGCCAAAAATTAACAGCGTAAGACATAATTTAAAGAATTACTGCACTACAGAGAAGTTTTGACATTTGCCCCACAGCCTGATTGCTTCCTTAGTGCAAGGTATCTCATCTTTCCTGGGAAAGATGGCCTAAATCCATTGAGTATTCTAAAAAAACCCAAAACCTGAAAGCAGCATCTCTCTTGGTTTGCTCCCAAGACATGCCAGACGCATTACTGCCTTGCTCTACAGCAAGGCACAAGAGCTCAAGTACTGCCTGGAACAAGCTCTGGTTCCCCAAGGCTCAAGTCATGCAGTAACTGACAGTTACTAACTCACCAACACATTTCTCAGCCAGCTCCTCAAGAAACTTGTCCAGTGGCCTCAGGGTCCAGTCTCGTGTATGAATTTTGAAAATCTCTTTTCTTGCCTGAAAACAGAACACTCGCATTATAGTTGGCTCTACATTTTCTCTTCAAACAACCACAACACAAAATCCCCAAAACCTTCACACTAACACAAATACTTTTCTGATCTGCCAAACTGAAGTATTTTAAGGGTCCTGTTTTTTCAAGCAGGAAATTTCCTAGTTCTAAATTTGTTACACTAAACTCTTGCTGAGGGCTGCAACGAAGTAAAAGGCATTCGTATCTTCCATTAAAAGTGAGTTTTCACACGTGTGAGATCTAGAAGAAAACACTGTAGTAAAAACCCCCAAACTTAACTGCAAACAGATTTTTTACAGAAAATTCTCAAATTCAGCAAAGTTTCATAGTGGCAGTGCCATTAGTTCATCAAATTTGCTCTTCTGATAACTCATGCAAGGAAAAGTCCTAGCACTCCATTCCCAGTTGCTACTGTTACTACCAAGTAGAATAATAATGACTCAATAATTATTGAGTCATCCGGAAAATGTCAAATGTTTCATATCCCCATCTCTGATCTTAGCAAGACTTCCATTAAGTATTTAGTGGTACATGGACTAATTATGGCAGATTTCTTAAATTCTTCCACAGTGGGGAAGTGTGTATTAGATCTGTTTCATGGCACCTCCTCTCCTGCTCCTGAGAGCAGATAAAAACAGGAGAAAAATGTTTGTGTTAAATGCACTGTTTAGTGCACTTTTACCAGCATTCAATTCGGCACTTTCCAAAAAGTGCTATGAAAAAGAACTCCATGATAGCCAGAAAGGAAACAAAAATTGCATTCCAGTTTTGCTCGCTACTCCCACCCATAATATCTTTTCATTGCCTATTGTCATTGAACTAGAAGCTTCCCTAGCCCTGCACCTGTGCAGTGACTTCACATTTTTGTCCAAGTCCCTATTACTGAGTACCAGTAAGAACATCAGTTCCTAACATACTTAATTGGTTCCAGCACCAGCCTGGATCAAAGTTTTTGTTACTAAAAAAGAATTCTTTTCTGCACACCATTTCTTTCAATTTCACAGTGCTATAGCAGTACTTCTTAACTAATTCGTTAAGTCATTTTTAAACATTTCAGTGAGTAGCAACACATTTTCTTCACTGGTTGCAGAGAAACCAAAACTAGTAATTAGAGAACTAACTACCTATTACAATCATCTTAATGATATATATTCAGTGCCAGGTCTGCCCTCCACAGTACAGCACAATCTCTCCAGTGAGCCCTCTTTTGTCCAAGTAGTACAATACTGAGGAGACTTTCACTGCTCCATGATCCTGCTGTGCTGCAGGGGTTTGTTACAAAGATGGACTCTGCCACATTAAGCACTGAGGTTGAGTTGAAGCTCTGACCTCTTTGTTTGGCAAGCTGAAGAGAAACTCGCGATCAAAGCGTCCCGGTCTTCGTAAAGCAGGGTCTATAGAATCCAGCCTGTTGGTGGCTCCAATTACCACAACCTCTCCTCTGCTGTCTAAGCCATCCATAAGTGCCAGAAGTGTTGATACAACAGAGCTAAGACAAGAATATAGTTTTTACTCAGTAGTTAATTTTCTTCAGTTCCAAATAATCACCAATGCTCACTCAGAAAGGACAAGCTCTTATTGATAAAATGCTGATAAGAAAAAGATAAATAATTTTAAGATATAACAAAACAGATAAGGTAACACAGATTTTGTGCTGGTATAAAGTTTAGTGAATTGTTTTTAATTACTATTTAAAGATTATCTGAAATTAAGTAGTACTGAATTACTAGTTTTCAGGATAAATGAATGTGCCACATCAAGTTAAATAGGTTGTGGTCTTTTCACAAAGATCAAGCAGCTTCTCTGTTGATACAAAACATGCCCCACCTATGAACTTGGTCTTGTTTACTGGACCGTACAGGAGCAAGACCATCGATCTCATCAAAGAAAATAATTGAAGGTCGCATCTGGTAGGCCTACAGTGAAAACACAGGAATACTGACATCAGGAAAACAGCACTATTTGGAGGAGAAATGCATAAACAACACTGTGGTTGCAAAGTCACTGGAAGTAGATTTTTCAGACCAGTATCAGGGATTTCTACTCATTGATCTAAAGTAGTGAAGTATCCTGTGTAACAGAAGGCAGGAGCCTTCAGGTCAACTCACTGGGAGTTGAGATGGGTGACAGGAAACAAATCACACCACTGGTTTTTACAGCTATTTGGCAATCACCAAGAACAGAGCCAGGACTTAACTGTATTACAGGTTCTGGAATCAACTTTTGTTACCAATTTCAAAATAACCATGCTTTCAGCCTGCATTTGTTTCCCTCTGATCAAGTCACCACTTCTTGAAACCTTTATTGCAGCTGTTTGGATTTTTTCTTTCCTGAGCGAAGGACTTGGGGGTGGGTGTGTGCTGCTTTGCAACGTTCTCTTGACTGCTTTACTAACTTTTCTTAATGCATCTCAAGACTTCAAGCCTCTAAAAATGTTACTGAAAAAGGTAACACTGACACTCTCACTTCAATGGAAGAGTTGACAAAAAAGACAAAGTTTTTCTTGACCACAGAAATTTAGTTACAATTCAGACAAACATAATGCACATTTCAACCATACCTGATCAAATAACAAACGAAGCTGTCTTTCTGATTCCCCAACCCATTTACTCAGGCAGTCAGCACCTTTTCTCATAAAAAAGGCTACTCTCCTGTCACCTTGGCTACATTCATTAGCAAGTGCACGAGCAACCAATGTCTTCCCAGTTCCTGGTGGGCCATAGAATAAACAGCCTCTGCAATTAAAAAAAAAAAAAATTACCTAAGAAAAATATCACAGAAAAGTATCTGTTACCACCCTCATCCCTGAACAAAGCTCTCTTCATTGTTTGTTATACTTTTAAAGTTACCAAAAGAAACCAAAGAATCTGAAGTCCTACTTCAATATACCATTACTGAGTGTTGCTGGCCTAGAATATATAAATCTAAGGATTAAATCTCTAATAATTTCATTTAATAAAATAGAACCCATTCAGCTCTGTAAAAAGTTGACAGACGCATTTTTAGCCCAAGCACAGCCAGCACTGCAAGGTTCTAATTACAAGTCCAATCAATTGTGAAGCTGATACTGGAACTCTTGAAAAAAAGAGTTGGTGGGACAGTTAATTTGACTTCCACAAAACAAACTGCAGTTGAGTACTACTTACAGACTGATCAAGTCCACTTGCGTGTAGAACTCAAAACCACTCCACCTCTCCCTTTCTGAGGGCAAGACACTTCACTACACTGCAAGTCTTTTAACCTATAGGTATGCTGGATTCCATCCATTTTTTAAAAATGACTTTTTTCCTACTGCTAAAAAACCCCAAAAGCATCAACAATTAAAATTCTGAAGTGCGGAAATATAACAATACTTCAGTTGAATATTTTCTGAAAATAGGTGAATTAGAATTTTTCAGTTTTAAATGGCATCTCTTACCTTGGAGGTTGAATTTTGAACCTCTCAAAGACTTCTGGATAAAGCAATGGAAAAACAACCATCTCTTTTAAAGCTGAAATGTGGTCAGCAAGACCACCAACGCCATCAAATCGTACCTAAAGATGAAGACAACAGAACACATTTTAGATATTAAAGCTGCAACCTTGATAAAGTTCCATCAGAAATTAGATGTCAGCATAAAGGAAACATGCCAAGTTTCAAACTGCTTGAAACAAAACGAAGCAAAGACAGTTACAGACAGCACATTACTTTATGAAAGCTTTCATAATTACTGAAAACGTCTCACTGACACAATGAAGTAAAAATACTCACTGAACAATCTATTTGTACTGGATCAACATCAGCCAGACTTGCTCCAATTTTTATGCGATCTTTGTGAACTCCCTTTAAGTCACTTTTCCGAAAGTTGACAGGAAGAGACCTGATTTGAATCAAGGAAAAAAAGAAAGGTGCTTTCTAACTTACAATGCGGATTTTTGATTTTCTAATAATAGCAAGTGAATTAAGATCTTATAAGTTAGTGTAAACTTCCTGAATTGTTAAATATCCATTCCAGCTGTTTTATGTTTAATGTCCCTGAGTAAAGAAAGGAAAATGGTCAGTCCAGATATTAAACTGAGTTAATTATTTTAACAACTCCTAGCACTTATAAATATCCATGCCAGTCAGCAGAGCATACGTAGGAATACAAGCTTAGAACAAGTTATTCCTTATGTACAGACCATGGACTGATAATGATTAGTGTGAGGAAGAAAACTGCCCCTCCTGACCCTCAACTACACTGATACTTTTCAAACACTTCTAACTTCTACATTCAAAAAGTTACAGCCCAAGATGAGACTTATTTCAGTTGGTTTTAACATTATAAAGGCTGCCTATCATCGCCAGTCCTTCCCAAAGCCCCTGGAACCTGTGTGCCAATAGACTACTCTGAAAGACATCTGAGACATCAGGCTGAAAACATATCTGCAAGACTGTCACCAAAATAGTTTTTCCTAGAGCATTTGTTAAGAACCCAAATCTCTGTCATTTTCCTCTATTTGTAACATCCTCTGTTGTAGTGGCTTTCTCTCTGAATCAGCTACTGTAAAGCACAGGAGCAGCAGAATTTTACATTAGGAAATTTGGAAGTGTTGCTACCCTCACTCCCACCTAGAAATCAAATTGCTTATTAAAATCAATGCTAAAAATCCAGTTGGAGAGTCCAGCTACAGTTGTATCAACAGATACAATTGCCAGAATTTAGAAACTGAACAAGCTGAAGATGGTAACACTTCACAGTTAGGAAGATGTAAAGTCCTCCCAAGTAGTCTTCTTCCTCCCCTGTTCTCCAATTGCACTAACCTTCTTAAATTTCTGTTCTTCCTCTGCCTCTCAAAATCCTCTTCATCATCAGATGAGGAAGAGGAATCACTGCTGGGGACTGTGTGTCTCCGTCTGCAAACATTCAAACAAACAATTAAAAAAATTAAACACTAAGTAACATCAAAACTTAAGTGAACACTATCACAGCTTACTTTGAGATCCAGTAAATTTCCAGATTATTTTACTCCTTTTGAATCTGATTTCCAACTACATTATGCGATTTTCCTCGTGACAGCAAAATTTGACTTTTATTAGGAAGGTAAAATGTTTAACCAGTGTGCAAAGAAATTTCTTGATCAAGTTACTTTTTGTCCACATGCTCTCACACACAAATCAGTTTCACTTAGCATTATGTATCTACTCTGTGAAATACCAACCTTTTAATTTCAAAACTCCCTCCTTCCTAACTGCCTGCTTTCAAGGATACTAAAAGTGCTCCTATCTAGCGGGGAATGGCACTGAACACTTGCAGGATGATAAATCTACTTGTCATTATCACTGCAATTTGCAATTTAGAATTTAATTTCGCATTTTTCTTGCTTTAAGTACAGTTTCATATAGAAATCTGGATTGATTCCAAAGAGAAACCAGAATCAGTACCTGATTTAAAAAATTCACTAAAACTTTCATACTCTCTCTAACTCAATTGTTTTTAATTTTAAGAAAGTTCCGTCTTTCAAGATAAAACGGTCTGAGTGTTTCAGAGGGAGATTTTCAGCTTCAATTCCAGAACAAAATAATTCAGTTATACAATCTCAGCCATAACCCTCATTATTACCACAAAACCTGAATTTTCTAATAAAATCTAATGGCCAGTAAAAAGGATTGGTTTCCCGCCAATATTTGCTTTCTTTATACTCTCAGACTTCCACAGCAATAAATATACTGTTAATATCTTACTACCATGAGTCCAAAAACCCTTGAAAGCAGTATTCAGTCATGTGACTGACAGCACTACAGAGAAAGAACAATCACTAACCAAACACATACCTGTTAGTTCCCTTGCATGAATCTCTCTGTCTGACAGGTGAAGGTCTATCTGAAAAATACATCTTGCGTTGCCTTGGTTCTGTTGAAAGCAAAAGCATTGGAATAATGTTACAAACAAGTTTAAGAGAAAGCAGAATACTAAAAAAGGCAGAGAATGGGACATATATCATCCATCTCTAAGTTCCGGGGACATTTCAGAGGTGGGGAAGAAGAGCTTGTTTTTTAAAATCAGTGTACAATAAAAGCAAAAACATGCACACCTGAGTATTAACAACTGAAAACCATAAGAGTAAGGTCATCAAGTCTGTTTAATTACTATTCTTTCAAGGACACATAGGTAGCATTTTTAATGAAAAACAACAATATGGATGCCAAAAAGCAAAGAAATTGAACATGCACAGGATATATGCCTTTAACAAAATTGCAGGTAAGATATTGAAATAGAAGTTGAGTATGTGTACGTATTTTCATTCTTAAAAACTCCTGGAACACTCTCACTTCCATGCAAGGAATTAGCTCTTAAGAGAAGTTGTGCCTACAACTTACTTTGCAATGGAGCTTGATAGCGCTCCACAGTTTTCCTCTGCCGAAAGGAGTAACGCTTCTGAGTGTCTTCACCATCATCTTCTTTGGCTTCACTTTCTTCTGAGGAGCCCCCTGCACATCAACATTACGTTTCACTGTTTAAGTACCGTTGCAAATTGTATTAAATTCAAAATGCACTACATGTGTATTCCCACCAGTCCACAACCTTTTCTGCTGTAAGCACTTTGGACAAACAATTTCTCTTTTCCTCTGAAAACCCATTCTGAGCTCACTACAGTACAGCCCTAGAGTCTGTGGCTTGTAATGCCAGTAACAGCACAGATTCTTTTCAATAGGATAAGCTACTGGATACTTCATCTATCTCAATTATTTAAGACAAAGCTTTTGGTTAGAGCATAGTCAAGAAAACTTAAAACAGACTTATCCAACAATGCTACCTTGATTATCAGCTATTTCTTCATCAGTCCTTTCCGTATCGAGGCTTTCCTTAAAAAAAACAAAATAGAAAGACAAAAGACCAGTCAAAAATAAGCAGAAAACCTGTGGGCATATTTGGTGCCTACAGAGTATCATCATCAAGGCACTCTATATACACAGAATTATTAACTATTGTACAGCAAGAGAGAACAGGAATATCATTCTGGAACCCAGGATTAATATGATTAATAACAAGGGTTTCCACTCTAAAATAGGAATGCAGATCCAAACAAACAAACAAACAAAAAAATCTATGAAAGCAGGCTGCAACAGTGTTTAAAAAACAAAGTGACTGCCATTTAAAAGGACAGTGGACTAGCAAAACTAAAACAGAGGACATATGATTGCTGTCTATCATTTTAACATAACTTCCTCTTGGGGAAGAGAAATAATTACCCTATGTGAAATACCCTACTTATACAAAGCCAGCAAAATAAATTAGTATCTACTTCTTCTGTGTCCTGGAACTCCTCCAGGTCTCCCATCCTTCGACGTCTACGCATCTTCTCCATGTCATCCATTTTTTGCAAGACTGCTTCTGCAGTACTAAGATACAAAAGTTGACATATGAAAGCAAAAATAGGCAAATACAGAAAAAGCACATTTAAAACAGCACAGATAACCATCATATTTCAATACAGTGTGCACAACACAAGTCGTTGACACTTTGCTGAATTTTTCAATGCTACTTAAAAATTAGGTCAAATGTTTACTTTTTTATAGAGAAAATTAAGAACAAATGTATATCTGCAAACATACATTGCTTTCAGGTTTATTTCCCTCTCCTGCTAAACACAGTATAAAAAACAAATATTTTAGTAGGAAAAAGAATTCTGAAGATCATAGTAAAGTAAAAAAAGAAATTACGGCAGTTTTTCATAGCATTTAGGGTGCATTATAGCATTGAGTCACTTGGTTCACAGTCTTCTTCAGACAACAGATTACTTCTCTGCACCGCTATTTAAATTTCATGTCGATTTTCAATGACTACTTATCCTAGACATAACATCTTACTGCTGTTACACTTTCAGAAAACAAATTTAAGTTTGGGCTTCACAGAGGGAATTAAGCCACAGACAAGAAGAAATACTTGGATTGCTTCACTTTGCCAGTATCCATCTTCCCTTAGTATCTTAAGTTAAATCTACTGGAAGTCACAACATAAACTGATTGTTTTGGTTCACAACATATAAACCTACCCAGCCCATACATACCAGACCAGGTTGCTCAAAACCCCAACCTGACCTTGAACACAGGAAGGAGGCATCCACAGCTACTCCAGGCAATCTATTCCAGTACCTCACCACTCTCACAGTAAACAATTTCTTCCTAACATCCAATTACTGAGATATAGCATAGATAGCAGCTCATAGGAAGTCTCAGTGAATGCAAATAGCTCTTGCTGCCAGGAAAAACAATACCTTTTCCTGTAGTCAAAAGAGGAGAAAGTTCCTAGCCAATATTTTGCCATAGTACAAAAGGTTGCTAATAAGGCTCATCGTTGCAGCTTTGCAAGATGGTTAAGAAAAACCTCCTTACTTTGTTATAAGTTTGTCAAACAAAACAGATTCATTTTTAGTGCTGTAACGGCTTTGTCGAAGTCTGCAGCTGCGGCGAACCTCCAAATCCCCATTTTCTTCATGGACTTGCTCTGCAGCTTTTGAGTCAGCTCTGGTCCTCAGTGTTCTGGACACTAAAATGCAATAATACATGAAACTTTCTGTGATGGAAAATATGTCAGTCACTTTATTTCACTCTTGCTCTAGGAAAATGTAAATGCCTTTTATTTTAAAAATGTAAATACTAAATTAAAGTTATTTTCATGATCACAGCATTCAACTTAAAGTACTTCTGCTTAAACTACACATTTAAAAGTCAGATTTGTATAGCAGCTTTTTAGTAGACTGAAAAACCAAGCTGATGAAAACAAACATCCAGCTTTTGTTCCATGTAGGAGGCAAATTTATTCCAGTTAGCTCTTTCCGGGAAAGTGAAGACAACAAATGCCTACCTCTAAGCTCTTTTTCCTCCATTCATATAAAATTGCAACTAATAGTTTTTCCTAAAAATTGCTTATGTGAGAGGTCTCTTCTAAAGATACATCATTTTGGTACACTAAGCATGCATCATTTTCATTTTCTGCACCATGACACAAGAGCCCTAGAAGACAAGAAATGCCTCAAGATAAACTCCCAAATATAAAGAACTCAAAAATGCTTGCCTGCTTTAAAAGAGATCTGCCCAATATTTACCAGACAGCATCCTTTGCTATGGGTTCATTACTTGTACTATCATTAAAACTGTTAAGGGAGGTCAGGGAGAGAGTAACAGGTCATTTTCAACACAGGTAGGTTTGATCTCATCCCCACCAACTATAAAATTAACCTTGAGCCCAGTAAGTAATAATTTACATTGCCCAAGAAGAACTTGAGTTACTACGTACAAAGTGCATTTTGGGTCCCTTCCCACATTCTGCCTGTAGCTGGCACAACGCTCCCTGGAGCTAAAGGATTTTCCCAGCTGCTACGAAGTGGCCTCACAGCACCAAGCCTATTTGTGTACTCAGCATTGCAAATTGCTTCGAAGGTGAAATGCTCAACTTCAGGGACACCTTTCCCACACCAGTGTGCATCTCGTGACTGAATTACATGTTACAGTATTGCAATACCCCCTCCTACTTGAAAAGTCTGATTTACAGTTAACCTGTAAAGTTAACCAGTTCTGCAGACTGCAGAAAATTGCTGACAAAAAGAAACATGAGCTAAAGAACAGATTCTTTAACACCTAAACATTCAGGAATTCACACTGAGTTCTTCTCAAGCCTGAAAAGAATTAATACTATCTCCTTCTATTTGCACCTACCGCTTTTCATAAAACTCAGTGGAAATTCCTGTCTTCATTATATCTGTTCTAACAATTTCAGGTGATTTTGGCTGACGAGTTCAGAAGTTTTTGAGGCCAGTTAAATGGACAAAGTGAACAAATGCAATCCTCAGAAATCTGGCTAAAAAGGAATACTAAGGAATTATTATTACTTACCTTCTTTATAGTCTTCCCTTTTTGGGCCTGATTTTGGTTTTGCCAACTGCCTACATTACGAAAAAGAGGAGAAGGAGAACATAATTTTATTAGAAGTATTGTACAAAAGTATTCAATCAAAAATTATTGCATAGTAAACTTCCCCCTCAGTACTGGGGAACTTTAATCTGGTGCTCCATGTCATGCAAAGAAAAGCCTGTGGACTCCAGGGAAGATTTGAATCCCGAGTCTACTGTGTACCATATGCACACAGCTCTCTAAGGACAGATATTTCCCAGCTTGCTCATTTTGACATCTCAATAGGGCAGGTAATACCTCAGTAACCAAAGTGGAGGAGAGATCTCAAAGGACCCAGCAGGAGATACATGCCTTCTATAAAGCAGAACACTTTTACTAAGAAGAGTGATTCTAGTTCTAAAATACTGGCACTGACATTAACATAGTCATAGTCCCTTGTGGGTTTTTGACTGTAGATTTATCATGATGTGACTCACTGTGCATACTTTCACTTTTCCTTTTCATTCTATGACTTAAATAGAGATTGAACACCTAGAAATACAATACCTCGAAAAGTGTCGATTGACATTTTCACTTAGTATTTCCATGCTTTTATCAAAGCTTGAGTCTGAACAGCGAGGCATGTTCTTTCTCATCGATCTTAAACAGTGCCCATTGAAACATTCAATGTTGCCAGAGGAAAATTTCTAGGAAAAGAAGAAAGAACCACTTATTAATCTGAACGATTTATATTGCCTTTATTTGAGCAAGTTTAGTACACTCCTGATTCAAGAGAGTTGCAACTAACGGCAGGTTAGCCTCGAACCACTTCTGCACCAAGAAGTAGCTCTGATGAAAAAAACCACACCAGATTTCCAAGAAAAAAACAAAAATCCTTGATTTCAAACTTGGTTCAGTGACCCAGTAACCAAAATCTCACCTCTAACATGCAATTGTTCTACCTCTTTGAGAAGGGCCAGAAATTACACTATAAAAGGAGGGGTTGGGAGCAAAAAAAGCACCCCAAAACAACAGCCAACAAACAAGCAAAACAATAGAGAGAGAGGAAAGCACCTCTGCTTGCTTTGGATCAGCTGATGGACACTGTCACTCGTTGTCCCTGAAGGGACACCTTTAGGTGAGTTTTGTGTCTCCCAACTGTCTTGGAGCAGGCCTGGGAATATTTACTTATACATCTATTGCTAATGGATCTCTGTCACTATTCCTTCTGTAGCAGCACATATTAATACTCTGAGCTGATAAATGTATCACCAGCAATTCAGAATCTGCTTTCCTGTTGCTTCAATTACCTGCACTATTTGTGAATCTAGATCCTGTAAGTTCCTATTGAACTTGGCCAGGCTGATAGTGTCCAGTGGGCTAAAATCAGAACTTAGGCCCAGCTGCACCCAGCTCCTCTGATCTCTGAGGAGCAGCTGGAACCCAAGGGGGTTCATTTTCTGCTAGATTTCTATATCTTTAATGCAACAGAAAGCTTCCTAGTACTGGGATTGAAATATTTTTAGAAGATTTCCCTGTCTCTGTTCCATTTATATTGGCATTCAGAGGGATCTAAAAACACTTCCTTCCAGAGGGTAGCATTTATCCACAGAAAGCCAAAGGGAACTCAAGATACAGTTCTTCATGGATGTTCACCTTGTTCACATTGGTGTTTCTGCAAGGAGGATGCTACTGACTTTTACTGCGTGCACAAAGCTGTGATGACCATGGGAAGCAGCTTGTTCCATTCACAACCCAAGGTCTCTCTAGAAGACTGCCAAACTAAATCTCACACTGAAAGGGGCAGAAAACAGACCATATTGTTCTACTTCTTCACACTAAAGTTACTAAGAAGTAATTCCACTGATTGATGGACAAGTGAAGAAGGACCAAAACTATGTCAAGAGGTTACGCAGGAAGAAAACTACAAGGGCCGCAGCCCAAACAGAATTTAATCTGATTACTGCTGTAGAAGACGACAAAAACATTTTTACAAATACATCAGCAAGAAAAGGAAGACAAAAGAGAATCTCCATCCTTCACTTGATGCACAGGAAAGCACATGACAACGGATGAGGAAAAGGCAGAAATATTTTGCCTCAGGCTTTACCAATAAGACCAGCAGTCCTCATGGTACCCAGACAGGGACAGAGAACAGAAGCCCCCATAATCCAGGACGGAACAGTCAGTGACCTGCAACATCACTCCAAGATTGAGTCCAACCTTTGAATGATGACCACCTTGTGAACAAAACCACAGCACTAACTGTCACATCTTATTTCTTGAACGCTTCCAAGGGTCGTGACTCCACACTTCCCTGCACAGCCTGTTCCAAGACTTAACCATCCTTCTTGTGAAAAATTTCTTCCTGATGCCCAACTTGAATCTTCCCTGGCGCAGCCACAGGCTGTGTTCTCTTGTCCTGTCACAGGTTACCTGAGAGGCTGATCACCTACAACCTCCTTTCAGGTAGTTGTAGAGGGTAATAAGGTCTTCCCTGAATTTCCTTTACTCCAGGTTGAACACCCCCATCTCTTTCATCTGCTCCTTATATGACTTACTTTCTAGACCTTTTCCCAACTCTATTGTCTTTCTCAGGATGCATTTCAACACCTCAGTGTCTTTCTTGTAAGGAGAGGCCAGAACCAGACACAGGATTCAAGGTGTGGCCTCACCACTGTTGAGCACAGCAACCACTGCCCTGGTCCTGCTGGCCACACTTCCGATACAGGTCGGAATGCCCAGACAAAAAGGGAACCCTGGAGCACACTACCCTCAAATACAGGTCACAAGAACAAACTTGTTCAGCTTGGGAATTACAGCAGAGTTATAGACCTGGAGATACATGGCTTCCAAAGGGATAGCAGCCACTTTGGATCTCACTGGGAGACTCACTCATGAAACTTACTGGGACTGGAAACCTGGAAGAGAATAAACTCAGCAGATATTGGTTTACCTTAGATCTGTTGTACGCTTCTTACTGTCTATGGATTAAATGAGCTGTATAACTAAAGATAAACCATATGCTGATATCAGGAAAAAAAAAAAAAAAAGCAAAAGCTGCCACCACCAAGTCCCTGCACATCAACAAGACAGGAAAGAGGCATCAGGACTTAAACATGAAGCCAGCACCAGTTCTCATGACCTCTGTCAGATGGAGTACTTCTACATTATGTCTGCAGTTAAAATCCCCAGCAGAGCCCAGCATTCTACAAATGAGGTAATGATTTCATGCTCAAAGCATAGGAAAGGTCTACAAAAAAGAAGGGAAAAAAACCCCAATAAAACAAACAAACCCAAGAACAACCTTACAATCAGTTTCGTAACAATGATTCTGCTTTGGTTTCAGGGATGACTTTACATTTAGCTTCCTCATTCCTGTTTTCCACATTGAGAACACATGCCAGCAGTGTTATCTGCCTAATGCTGCACAGGCTGCAAAGGCTGAAGAAGCCCCCGACAACCATTTCTAGTGCAGATTGCAAAAAACAAAGCAGTGATCTTTAAGCAGATCTCATGACTCTTTGTAAGGGGGGGAAAAAACACCCACCACCACTAGGACTTTTTCCTTCTTAGTTCAGTAGTCTTGAATATAATGCCAAAAAATATAAAAATATAAAATTAATCTATACAACTGAGACTCCTGAAAGACTTCTGTTGGAAGGAAACAGAGTCCTTGAGAAGCATCACTCCAAGGCAGGGTTCTCCTGAAGGGCAGACCACTTCCGAGTTGGATCTGGTCTGCCTTTATTTGTCACAGAAATGCAGGACAGCATGCAGAGTAGAGCCTGACTTGGAAATAGGAGGGGAAAATTTTAGTTTTTTTGAAGGCTATGTTAAAAACAAAGGAAAGTGAAATGATTCAGTTATTACAGTTGCAGTGCTGAGATGCAGAGAGCAAGGCCACTCGATAGCTATCCTTTACCACCATGAAAGTTGTCGGTCTCTCTTCCAGTAGGGTAGATCAAGATTATAGAAAACTTAAGTAATATTTTCACCGGTTTGGGTTATGCACTTCAATTAAGTACAAATGAGCCCTGACTTCTAAACAGTTCATTTTTTAGAGCACCCAGAGTACTACTTGGATACATTTGACTGTGTTTAACAGGCCCTTCTGGGCCAACCAGAACGCACTCAGAGGTCCCATACATTTCGCGTTACGCCGTTTTTGATGCATTTCTGTCACCTAAACAGGGAGCACTCTATAAGCATTACTGCAACTAAATCAGAGAGGTTTCTTAGATCTTTTCAAGGTAAGTTTTTCAGATAAGGAACCGAACCAAAATAAACGGGGATGGGGAATGACATACGATACACCAAACCATGAGGCGATGCAGGTTTGTATTCCCAGAGACTGGCTCTCAGCAAGCTGCCACAGCTCCAAGATCAGAGCTTGTGCCGAGGCCCCTTCAGCTGCGGGGCGGGCCGGCTGCTTCTTCACACACCCCCAACCGCAGGCCCTGTCCCAAACACCCGGTTCTCCCCTCTTTTTCTCCTCCACGGAACACCACTCCCCAGCGCATTCTCAGCTCCTCCCAGCAGCTCCCGGCCAGCACCGGCTCCCCCGCGCCGCCTCTCGGGCCCATAGCCCAGCGCTGCCCGCCAGGCCGTGCTCACCCCACCCCCACCCGGCACTCACGGCCTCCTCGGCCCTCCTGGTCCCCCTGGATCCCGCGGCCCTAGCGGACCCGGAGCGCGTCCATACGCGGTGACTCCTGAGCACGGGGGGCTCCAGGGAGATGAACTCGGAGCTGGAGTCCAGGAGGTCGAAGGGTGGCCGCCGACAGCGGCTGTCGCGGGCAGCCATGCGGGGCGGGCGACTCGCGCTGCTCCGCAGGACCACCATGGCGAGGGGGGACCCAGACCCGGACCCGAGCCCGCCCGGCCGCGCGCCGCCCAGATCCCTCCGCCGCGCGCCCTCCCGCTCCGCTCTTCCCTGCGGCCGCTACTCCCGGCGCGCGCGGCGGAAGGACACGCGGCGCACTGCAGCTTGCCGCGCCGCACACGTTTGGCGCCGAAAACTCGGAGCGCTGCGCCAGGCGGCGCGGAGCGGGGCGGGGCTGGCTCGGCGGCTCCGCCTCATCCCGTCCCGTCCAGTCGAGTCCCGCCCCGCCCGAGGGGTCCCCGCAGCTCTGGCCAAAACTCTGGCCGTACCCGCGAAGTGCCTGCGCCGGGATGGCCGCGGTTTCCTCGGGGACGGCGTAGCGGCTGCCCCCGCCGGGCCTAGCGCTTCCTGCGCTGCCCTCACCCCCGCTCAGCCCGGCCATGGCGCGGCCCGAGGCCGGTTATGAGGCGGCGGTGCCGCCCCGCCCCGCCTGCACCTACACCAGCTGCTACTGGTAAGGGGAGCTACAGGGACAGGTGGGCGCTCCTCACAGCACCGTAAGGCGCCGGGACAGCCGAGCCACCGGCGGGAACGGCGCGGCTGAGGGCTGGGCACATTCCTGGGCTCGTGTCTCGTCGCGAGAAATGAAGTTGGAGGAAAACAAAATTAATAATCTATTTTGTGTTTTTCAGCGAAGAAAATATTTGGAAGCTTTGTGACTACATCAGGAGTCAGGATCGGTACCCTTTAGAAGAATTTTATGTTGTTTTCATATCCAATGATAGGAGGATGGTGAGTCGATGGGATGTGATCAGAGTCGGCTATGGAAACGCTCGGCCTTCAGCCCGGTGTAGGTGGGATGTGGTCCGAGCGATATCGACCACAGCCCAGTGTTGGGGAGTGAGCCTTTAGCCTAGCCTGTAGGCGAGATACAGTCCAAACCAGTCTTGTAGCTCGCTTTGGCTCAGAAGTGTGCCAGCCACATGTGAAATCTTTTAATTATGCACTGCATTCAGTGAAATGAGGCATGGTGTCCCTGTGAGCTGTGGGAGTAATTCTGTCTGTAATCTGCCAATTTAGGAGAATAGTTATCTTTATAAAATCATAGAACCATTAACAGTCATAAGGTTGGAGAAGACCTCTAGGACCATCAAATCCAACTGTTAACCCAGCACCACTATGTTCATCACTAAACCATATCCCCAAGTGTTTTGGATATTTCCAGGGATGGTGATTCCATCGCTTCTCTGCACAGATTTTCTAATATGGCCTAGAATAGTATCTCCAATTTCATGCTCCTGAGAGAAAAACTAGAAGAAATTTTCTTACAGCAGCACACATGTAAGCTGAGGAAGTTGATCGATTAGCAAAGAACTGACCAATTCACCTGAAATGAATCGCTATTAATCTGAAAGATTTTATTCACTTCAGGTTCATTTATAACTTTCAGGTTCCACTCTGGAAGCAGAAATCTGGACATGGAGATGAGCCTATTGTCTGGGTAAGGCATTCATTACTCTCAATAATTTTGAGTGTGTGCCTCTAGTTGATAGCTGCAGGATCACACATGGACATGTAACAAACTGTTCCATTTGAACATAAAGGAGCACTTTGTACTCTGATGGTGATGGAGCACTGGAGCAGGTTGCTCAGAGGGGTTGTAGAATCTCCGTCCTTGGAGATGTCTAGAAGCTATCATGCAGCTGGATGTCAGAGAGTCCCCTTGAGCAACAGGTTAGACCAGATTACCTCTTAAAGTCCCTTCCAACGTCACACATTGTATAGTTTTGCATTAATATTTATAAATCTTTTATGACAGATTCATAAATAGCCTAAATCTGATGCTCCTTTGCACCATCCCTCATAAATTAATAGCGAGACACTCAGTAAAACCTACAGGTGACGTGTCTTAATTGTAGTAAAAATGCATAATAGATTTGTGAAAATTTTTAATTGGGTATTGAAGCTGCCAGCCCTGTGGAATTGTAGGTAGATGATTGTACTTGTAAGAAGTAGATGGATGAAAATATTTACGTAGGCCTCTCAGATGACAGAAGAATATAAGCTATATATATTCAGATGTCAGCAGTTAAACTGACTCATAAACAGTGGCTTTGAAGTGTCATTTGATCAATTAATGTAGTTCAGTAATTGCTGATGCAGAATTCCTTGGTATCATTATAGAGTCCTTTCAGTTATCTGGCACAGAAAAAAACTATTTCTTATGGCCGTTTCTGTTTCTGAAATTCTGCCAAGTAATCTGCAAACTTCTGAAGTTTTCTGATTTCTGAATCATTCACTTTCTTCCAAAATATTGGTATCTTTACAGTACCAAAAAAAAAAGAAAAAAGGTTTGGTTTAAAAAGAGATCCAAGTGTTACAGAGATGACCTAAAAGGGAATAGCAGAGTCAGGAAAGGCCATGACAGAATGTGGATTTCTTGTAAAAATTCATGGATTAAAAGGTCTTTTAACTTTCACATTTCAGTGGATCATAGGTTGTGTAAAGCTTGTAAGCTAATTTTTCTTATACTCTCTAATAGGTCTTTCTAAATACTGTTGAATATAGTTGTGTATGTATATTGGTCGGGTGAAATAGATGGCACAAATCTTTTTCATTCAAATGTCTATGTGGTTTTAATATTGAAAATGTCAAAAGACAGTGCTCAACCTTTTTGTGAGTGGATTCAATGTAAATTTAAGTAAATTGTTAAGGGCTATCTTCAATTTAATTTTGGAAAACAGCAGTATACATACCTGACACCTAATGTCAGCAGTGTCCCCAAACCTCCACCCGTGTTTCTTACAAGTTAAGGAGTAAAACTGCACTGCATAACCTAAGTGTCTTGATAAAATAGTTACCTTGAAAAGGTACGCACAGATATTTTTCCCAGCTTCAAGAGCTGCTACAGGAAATTATCTTATTCCTGTGGTCCTCCTGATCTGAGCTGTTCGCTGGTTTTTCAGTGGTGTGCTGGTTTTTCAGGTGCTTCTGGCAGCTGAACAGTCGGCGCTCAAATTCACAGGCCGTGTTACTGCAACAGGTACAGAGTCTCTTATTAGAAGAGATCACTAGGTAACTTTAGTGTTAACCTATCACTTTATCTTGTGAGTTTATTTATGACCGAGTCTAATAAAAAAGTGCTTAACCAAACAACTTTTGTGGTTTGGTGTGGAATATGAGAGAGATTTTCTGTTTTCTTAGGAGTAGTGTACACTTTTGCTGTCTTGGCTTAAATCAAAGGAAGCTGCAAAGAAATGGGGAGAATAGCAAGGTTTCCGGAAGAGCAGATGGAAAGATAGACATTAGGAAATCTCTCCTGGTGCCAGAGATGTTACAGGCTTAATATTCAAGGACAGCAAGCAGACTTTAAAAAGTGGATCTGAACTTATGCTTCTAGGAATCTTTTTTATTCCTCTCTCTTTGCCAGTTCATTAATTGCTGTTTGACTAATGGCAATTACCCTTCTTCCCAGGACTACCACGTTATTCTACTTCATGTCTCCAGCGGGGAGCAGAACTTCATTTATGATCTTGACACAGTGTTGCCATTTCCCTGTCCTTTTGATGTGTACAGTGTGGAAGCCTTTAGGTTGGATGACAGCCTTCGTCCAGAGTTTCACAGGTGATGACATGAAATATAAAGACTGTGGATGTTATTTCATGAAATCGAAGTTCTCTCTGTGTAAACCTCTCTCTGAGGTTTCTTTACCATACTCCAGTAAAATAAATGCACTATGTTACTTTTCTATAGTTCTTTACCTTAGTCATCAAAAACCCTTTTCTTTCCTACTGTAGCTTCATATTAACAACTTGGCCCAACGTTCCTGGTTTTTGTATTTAATAACATTAATGCTCCTTGATGTGAGTAACGTGCTCTTATTCTGAGTGATTAGTGCAGTATTGTGTACATGTATCTTTTAATACAATTTTGCAATTTTTTTTAGAAAAATCAGAATGATTCGAGCAGATTTGTACTTGAAGACATTTGCTTCAGACAGATCTCATATGAAGGATGCAAATGGGAAATGGCAGAAACCTCCTCCTCCATACCCTTGCATTGAAACTGCAGGTGAGCTGCCAGAACTCCTTCTTCCTGCTTACAGTGCTGAATGAAGTAGTCCAGAATGCACATGGGAAATAAATAACTTATGTAACATTTGTCCAGCCAGCTTATTACTTCATACGGGAAAAAATAGGGCTAAAAAGCATTTGGTACTCTTTCTTGAACACGTAGTTTAACATGCCTTCTGGCATTTACTGGTATCAAACATTAATTACTGATATTCATAAACTGAGCAGAGAGCAAGAGGTAAGTAATACTGTTCTCTTGTTACAACAGGGAACCGAAGTAAACAGGCCAAATAACTTGCTTAGGGGTCACAAAGCTTTTCACACAGTGATTATACCACACTCTAGCACACAGATCCCATTCTGGCAAAGTAGTGTCGGCAGGAGGAAGTTTCCACGCTCTGTTCAGTGTGGTGGCTTTGCCTGCATGAAATGTTTGAGGTTTCTCTACCAGGTGAATGGACTCCAGGATGTTTTAAGTCACTGGCAAGTTGGTACGTTTTTCCCTAAGCCTTAACTCTTCTAAGTGATAGCCTAGCAAATAGCTTCTGGGCCAGGTGGAGAGAGAGGTGAAGACTTGTCATCTGTTCTGTAGAGCTGCTTAAAGAATTCTTATCACACACCACTTCAGCTTATTCTAATCGTGTTTTGCAAGGTGAGTAACATTTGTTATGTGTGTGTTTGTTCTCTCATTTTCTTCCAAGGAGAGCATGGTGATGTTTTGCTTTGAAAGAGTTTTCATGTTACTGTTCTGCATGTTGGGTTTTGTTGATTTTTAATAATGCAGTACTGCTATATGTTTTTGTTAGAGAAGACAGGGTCAAAGAAATATTTTCTGTCTTTAGGTCCAAGTGTTTTTAAGTTGCTGGGATATTAATTCTCAGTCTTTGCTTTGGCTTTTAAGGAAGCTTGGTGTTTCACGTGAGAGTAGAAATTAATTATGAGAGTGAGCAGGAACACAGATGTAGTCTTTGTTTTGAAGCTTTAGATGTTTTCTAGACAATCCAGGTTATGAAGCACCTTGAATTCCAACTCTTGGTTATTATTTCCAGCAGATTTTTATGCAAAGGTATTGTAGGGAGTGTAGGATTCCTGAATAACAGTGAAGGTTGTCTGTTAGCTGGAGTCTCATAGGTGCTGAAAGCTTTTTAGTCTGTGGAAGTCTTGTTGTTTTGGTAGCTGAGTGGAAGTGTGAGGAATATAATGAGGTTAGATAAGGAAAGCAAAAAATTCTATTCAAATCAGAAGAGTAAAACCCATTTCTTGTGGGTAGTAAGGTACATAATGGCTCAAACAGTTGCAAATGTGCACATGTATCTGTAGCTGGAGTAAATGACTCCATAGCTGCAAACCCAGTAACTCTCCCCTTGCCTGTTGTGTCTGGCTGAGCTTTACCTCCCTGGTGAGCCACAGCCGCAGGCCTCAGCCAGCCTCCAGATTGTCTCTGTGATGCTGGTAGATAGTGAAGGATATTTAGCTTTTACTTCCTCTTATGCTTTCATTCTTTGCTCTGTACCTTGCCACGCTGAATGAAATGTTCATAGGTCATCCAGTCCAACATCTGCCCAAAACAGGGATTTCTCAGGGCTGTGTCCAATCTGGTCTTGAACACCCCAGAGATGGTGATTCCACCACCTTTCTGGACAGTGTTCCAATGTTTGACCACTATCATGGTAAGTAAAAAATAAATAAAAAATCCTAGTATATAATCTGAATTTCTCATGTTCCAGCTTGCTTTTTTCATTTCTTGTCCTGTTGCCAGGCTCCTCCAAGAAGACTCTAGCTCCATTGTCCTACCTCTGATCAGGTAGATGTAGGCAGCAGTAATGTCTCCCCTTCATCTTCTCTCTTTAAGACTGAACAGACCCAGTTCTCTGAGCCTCTCCTTGATTAAATGTTGTCCTGCACCAAACAACTTGATTTTCTTCTTCTGGGTATGTCCATATTTTGGGGTTTTTTTTGTGCTGAGGAGCTCCAAATGGACACAGTATTGCAGCACTGTGCTGATGTACTCTGGTCTCCTGGTCAGTTGGCTGAAAGAAACTTATTACCCTGCACCCACTGAATGTGAAAAGTCATTCACTAGGGAGCTTCAAGGTCTGAGTCAGAACAGGACTAGATTGTCTCAGATCTAGGACGTCTAGTTCAAGTTGTTTTTCATTTAGTACTAGTTCCTCCAGGTTTATTTTTTGTCTTCCCTTTGTTCTCACTTGAGATACTTTATAATGATGTGTGATTCAGTGTGCACAGTGCTGTGAGTCTGCGAGGAGTCTGGGTCCAACTGCAATGTCTCAGCACAGTTTTATCAGGCATAAAGCTGCCTTAGTTTTAACTTGATGTAAGACTGGGTGGCAGGCCTTTTGTTATCGTAAAAGAGCCTGGGGTATTAATGTTCGTGTCCATGCCAAATTCCATTGCAGATAACTGTTTTCTCCCTGCCGTTTCACTTAGATAGAACATTCTGCTTTCCATGTTGATTTGTGTTTGCGTAAGATTAAATTACTTACATATTTCCTGTTAGAGGTGACTGCAATATAATGGCTGAACCAACCCCATATTGTTTTAATACAAATTTATTGGTGAGGCACATTTCTATCAGAGTGGGTTTCTTTTTTTTTGCTTTCATTCAGAGTAGCCAAATTACTAAGCTTTTGAGAAGAGGCAAGGTTTTTATGTTCCTTCTGTTTCCTCTATGTCTTCTTTGATGTTTGTGGCAGTTTGACCCTACCTGGATGCCAGGTGCCCTGCAAAGCTGCTCAATAGCTCTTACTCACAACTGTAGAGAGGAGAGAAAATGCAATGAAAACTTAGGATGGGGAGAGATCACTCACCGATTACTGTCATGGGCAAAACAGATTCAACTTAGGGAAATTAGTTGAATTTATTACCAATCAAAATCATAGCAGGATAATGAGGAGCAAAACAAATCCTGAACGCACCTTTCCTCCACCCCTCCCTCTTTACCAGTCTTAGCTTTATTCCCAATACTCTACCTCTTCCCTCAGTGAGGAATGACAGTTGCAGTCATCGCAGGTTGTTTCTACCACTGCTGCTCAGGGAGAGGAGTCCTTCCCTTGCTCCAGTGTGGGGTTCCTCTTATGCAGTTCTTCATGAACTTCTCCAATGTGTGTCCGTCCCATGGGGTGCAGATCTTCATGAACTGCTCCAGTGTGGCTCCCTTTCCACAGGGTGCAGTCCTTCAGGAACAGACTGCTCCTGCGTGGGTACACCACAGGGTCACAAGCCATGCCACCAAACCTGCTCCAGCGTGACTCCTTCCTCCACAGGTGTGCAGGTCCCTGCCAGCAGCCTGGTCCAGCATGGGCTTCCCATAGGGGTCACAGCCTCTTTTCAGGCATCCACCTGATCCTTCCTGAGGCTCCTCTGTGGACTGCAGGGGCACAGCTGCCTCACCATGGTCTTCACCACAGGCTGCAGGGGAATACCTCTCTGGTGCCTGGAGCACCTCCTGCCCCTCATTCAGCACTGACCTTGGTGTCTGTGGGGTTGTTTCTCACACATATTCTCACTCCTCTCTGGCCACAATTATTTCTGTGCCATAGCTTTTTTAATTTCTTAAAGGAAGAGGTACTACAACAATCGCTGATGGGCTCAGCCTTTTGCCAGAGGTGGGTCCATCCCAGAGCTGGCTGGCACTGGCTCTGTTGGAGGAAGCTTCTAGAGAAGCCACCCCTACAACTCTCCCCTGCTACCAAAACCTTTTGGAATTGAATTGAACAGTCTGAACCATTAACAAATTAAGCATTTTTCTCCTACTAGTAACTCAAAGGGAATAAATCTTAAACTGTATTTGTCCTGTTCATGGGGTTGCAAAATAAATCATCAAAAATAAGCTTACATGGAGTCATAAATTCCAATCTATGCCTAAAAAAAATTGCAGATGGCACAAGGTGCTTTTTTAAAGCATTTTTCTAAAAGACAAACAACTCCAGTCCAACCAGTAAAACAGCAATAAAGAAGACCCCTCTCAGACTCCTCAGTATCTCCTTAGGACTCAACATGCTAAGCATTAGCCTCATGGAACTGGCTCTGCTCTAGCTGTTTCCCAGAGTTAGGCCTCTGTGGTTTTTACTGGCATTGCTCTGGCCTCTGTTCTGCTCTGCTGCCATGGATGCCAGGAGAGGCTGGCCAGCCTAGCTGGCTGCACAGTGCTTTCTCACCCTCAAAGCTGCTCTGTGAGAATAAACATACCTGAGCTGCAGCCCATTCTCCTTGTCCCACCTGTTTGCCAGTGATCTCCTGTTGAAAGAAAACAGGGTATTTTGTTTAAATAATAAAAACTAAGAATATGAGATTTGGTGAACAGATTAATTATTCTAGAGCTGATGAGCCCAACCTTGGGTTTTCTCTTAAATCTTCTTTCCACAAGTTAACGAGGTCTGATTTTGTTTAGGTTATGATTTGGGATGAGATCTCTTTACTGCAAGCCTGTATAAAATACAGCTTGCACAGTGCATTTCAAAATTATTCTGAACAGATGGTCATATGGCATATGTACAAGTGATAGCAGCAGCTCTAACACTGAAAAGCACTGGTTTGAATTTCAGTTTTCCCAAGGTGTTCAGTAGCACACTTGCTGGATTGATTTGTAAAAGCTTTTTGTTCTTTTTATTATTAATAAAATCCCTGGTAGCCAATAATGATGGGGTTTCACTTGGGTTGGTTATTTTTATTTTGAAGGGGTTGAGTAGGACAGCTGAGAAATTCTGGAAATGCTGTGTATCAAACATGTGTGTAACAGGAAATCTGTTAGACAGAGGCCCGGCAGATGTCTGCAGTTCCTTTCTGTGTCTCCGAAGTGGTGGCAGGATCCTAGTGAAAGTGAAAAGGCATTGACAAGGATACAAGTAGCTCCTATGCACTTCCTGGGAATCTTCTGCTGCTCTCATTTAAGAATAAAACTCCAGTCTGTCAAGTTAGGTCCTTCCTTCATAAGCTTTTGAGGAAGTAATGAATCAAGTCAGATATATACAATAAAGACACAACTAAGAAGTACTTAAATTCCCAGAGTCGCTTATTGAAATTACATCACTTGATGTAAAAGATAATTTAAAGTGGTGAGCTGTATTTTACATTGAGATCAACCAGGATGGTTTGCACAGTCAGTTGTATCTTAGCTATGGAAACAGCAGCCCCCAGCTGAGAGTGGGAAGAGTCCTTCTGACTTATCTCCCTGCTCAGACAAGGGAGGAGGATCTGAAGAGAACTGTAAACACCTACACAAGCCTGTGAAGAGTCCAACTTTCAAGTGCCCCCAATGTTTTAGGCATCAGCAGAACTGATCTTGGAGGCTTTGGTCCAGATTTCCTTGCTTCCAGAAGCTCTTGGGCAGCTGTCATTATGCTGAGTTAGTCCAAGGTCTGTGAGCCAAGCCAAGGCTTGGCTTAAATGCTGCTTTCTAACTACTGTTGGCAGAACCCACGAGTGTCATGGCTGACAATGCCTGAGATAGTGCATGGCCTTTTGTTTCACCCCTGCTGGGGGTAAAAGTGGGCAGACGATTTAAACAAAAATAAAGTTATGCAAGAATCCCAGAATGGGCCAGATAGGTCTCATTTGGAGGGGTGTGTGTCACAAAGTGAGTTTGGTCAAAGAGGAAGATGAGCTCCAAGCGTGCACAAATGCAAGCTAGTGTAACAGTCACAGCACCTGAGTAGGACTGCAAAAGTAATGTAAATCTTGAAATAACTGTGCTGCTGTTGGTCTTGTAAAAATGTAGAATACATGCTCCTTGCTTTTATGGAGAGATCATCTTGGTCACTAGCTGTAGCATCCAGATGTATCTTTTGTAAATGCTGATGTTTGTCATTGCTTCAGGAAGAGGACTTTGTGGTATTCTCGTGCATTTTTGCTGAGCTGTTTCCTAACGCTGTAAGGTCTAAGATGACATCCACGGCCTTCAGATAGAGCCCATGAGGAATGAGCAGCGTGGCGGGGCTGTTAGTGCACAAATGTAACGGGAGAGGTCTCACAAAGCTTTTTCCTACGGGCATCTCCCGTGCTGCTCCAGTGCCATCTACCGACATGTTCCTAGGCCATCACTCTTCAAAGGAATTGTCTTGTTTGCTTTGGTAATTTTGTTTTTCTGAAAAACGATTTTTCCTTTCATTACATTTCGCTTGTGGGTTGTGTTATGCTCTGCCACAATCCTTCTGAAGTTAGAGAATATTTCATTTCCTACAGGCATTGTGGTAGCAACTTCCAAGTTGTGAACAGCAGCTGTGTTTGTAACTACTGGAACAATTTCCTTTGGACTGCTTTACCATTCACAGAGCAGTTTTATGAATTATTTTACTATGCTCAATAGACATAAAGCAGAAGTTTATTTATGTAGTTATTTATTTAATCTTAAAGTATATGAAGAATCACATTGATTTTGAAAAAGCATCTGGGAGGAAAAGACAAGTTTGGAACTGGAAAACAGACTTAACAGTCTGCCAGCAGGCATGAGCTGTTATCCACTACTAATTTGTTCTTGAGCTATAGCAGCAAATTGCTCAGCTTGTGCTATTTTAAATTCCCACATAGGCAGAAATTGTCCCTGTTCTGTTAGATTCTTTTCAGCAGTAGGACCGTGCTTGGCTGGACATAAGGATTTTTCATATGCAGAGTTCAAACAGGTTAACAAGAAAAGATTTAGGGGCCAGACCTCAGAAGGGGTGAGAGCTGGGATTAGAGAAATCACAAAGCTGTGCTGTAGTGTAGATGTGGTGCAAACAGAGGCCTTCAGGGACTGAATTACGCCTGGGACTCCTGGGTCTGGGGTTCCTGAATATCATCTTCCTTTCCTTGCTCACACTGTCCATAATGGTAAGCCTAGTTACACAAGCATTTTGCAGCTGAAGCAAATTCCATCCTTTGAATTTTATAATCTATTCATTAGAGCCTCCTCTTGTTTGATTCTTAATCCTTAAATGCACGCATGAATCATCCGTGGTAAATACTTAATACAGTGGAAGAGCTGTTAACAGTAAATCTGTAAATTAAACCTGTAACAGTGGCTTTACCACTCTGTTCCTTAAACACATTCTCTGCCAGTTTTCTTTTAATGGGCATTCAGAAAGATTATTTGTGCACATCATCAGTGAAAACCTAACACAAGCCCACGGATGTTTGTCATCAGAACTGAACCTCTCATCAGCATGGTTCTGAGTCAGCAAAGCTTGTACCAGGCCAGCTCCAGAAAAAGGATGGTATAAGGCACCTAAACCCAAAACTGCACACCAGTGCTTTTCCAGTGAGCTCTCTGGGATCCATGAATGAGACAGCATGGTTTCTACCCCTCCTGCAGGGAACAGAGCAGGTTAAAATCCTAGCAAAGAGCAGTCATGGTTACTTTTCTCTTGAAACTGTCGCAGTTCAGCTTTTCCCTCGACTTCGTTCTGTCATTCAGGATTCACGAAAAATAAGTATTTGCCCCCAGCCTAGGTTTGTGCTTCTTCACCTGAGCATCCCTCTGGACTGGGGACTGGGTTAGGTCACACATCTCCCCTCTGCATATTCTGGCCCTGCAGTGGGCCCGTGTTCAGTGAGGACAAAGTTCAGGGCTGGAGGGAAAACAAATACTGTGATTTGGAGAGTAATAAACTGCAGGTTTGCCAAGGGGTTAATCACTTCTGAGAGACAGTAAGCAACCTGCAGTTTTGACTACTGCTGTGAGCCCATTCCTCTGTGGTCAGTGCAAAAGGTGACTCTGTTGACTTTGGTTCAGAATTTAAATGGATGAATAATATTTCCCCTGCTTTTGAGTCGCCCCATTTGTGTGAATGCAGGAGGACTGCCTTGCACTTCCCTGTGTTGGTTGTTATTTGCACTCCAATTCTCTGACCACTACTTGACCCTTCTAGGTTGTTGTTGTAGGGAAAAATCTTACCCACTCATGCTAGTTTCTAATGACTTACTGGATGCTTACTGATCCTGTAATGTGATTATTGCCATGGGCAGAGAGGAGAATCAGGGCAAAAGCAATGTTTCAGAGACTGGAAATAGATATTTCTGTACTACCATACAATTTGCAGAATCTTGCTGGAGTGAACTGAACTATTGAGGAGGGGTTTGAAATGTTTTCTTGAAAGGTATACCTATGCTACAGAACCTGCGTCAGGAACTTAAATATTTCCCTTTTCTGGTCTTTTTTTAGATTCCAAGATGAACTTGGATGATTTCATCAGTATGAATCCCAAAGTGGGATGGGGCTCAGTGTTCTCCCTTTCAGACTTTGTGCATCGATTTGGCAGTCAGACGGATTACAGGTATTCCTTGGAAGGACAGTAAAGTGAACAAAGTTCTTCTGGTTCTGAGTGGATGTGTTTTGTTTTGCTGCTCTTACACTTCATTTATGGTTTACACTTCTGTTCATGTAATGGGTATTTGGAAAAATAGAACACCCAGTCAGAAATATCATGAACTGAATAAAAATCTTTATTTTAATTATGTAAGAATGCACTTGGTTTTTAATGTCAAATCAAAGGCAGACATGCCACCATAAGCATATTGCTTTTCCAGCTACTGTGCCCAAACTGAAAAGAGCTGCAAAAAAAGCTTTTGGAAAAATATGTGCATAAAATACTGAATATTGCAGCCTAAATTGCTACATGTTGTCACATTTTAAAAGTGAGATATGGTTTTCTTCATGTTATGATTGCTGTCAATTATATATAAACAGACAGTGCATCTCAGTTTCTTCACTAGCTTTACTGATTATTCCTTATTTAGCAGAAGTGAAGGGAAAATTGATTTAGTAGTTCAGTTATGAACTCCCATGCACTGTGTAAATCCAGGTAAGTATCCAGGTTTCTGTGCTGTACAAGGGGAGAATTAAATCCTGCCATTTCAGTTAAGTGTTCTAGTGCTGACAAGTCCTGGAAGATGCAGTTGCTATTTTTGCTTCTCACGCTGGCTGTGTGCATTCTCACCTGCTCCCATCTTCTTGGACTTGATGTTTGTTTGGCCTTATGGTAATTCAGGATAATTCTGACAGAAAGCAGGAAGTTTTGTTGAGGTTTTTTTTTTCCTGCCTCTTGGTTTCTTGAGCTGGCCTGCCATGAGGTCAGACAGCTGCTCCTGCTGGTGTAAGGAAATCAGCAGGACCATATGGCTGGGGGGAAGGGAGTGAGAAACCTCCCCTTCAGGGCTGTCTGCTGCTGAATATCCTTAAAGGTGATACCAAGCAGCATCCCTGCAGGACATCCCAGGCAAGCTATCATGCTGACTGAGGGTTTGCAGCAGTCTCACACTTCTAAGAAGACTGCCCTAAACATGGAATTGCAGAAACGGGCTAAAATGAGGTCTTTAATTCTCAGCTGTTCTACTTTATACCCTAGCACATCAGAGACTCACAGACTAGTGGAAGAACACGGGTTAGAAGGGTCAGGCAGTCCCTGGTCCAATCTCCTGTTCAAATCAGGTCGGACCAGGCTGCTCGGGGCTTTAGCCAGTCAGGCCTTGGAAACCTACTGGAATTGAGACTACAATAAACATTTGTGATACACTTCATTCCTGTGAGGAGAAGCACAGTAAAGATTTTAAGTATTAAGGGGTAATTTTATTTGTAAGTAAAGAGAAATATCAAAACTTGTAAAAATCTTGTGTTACATAGGTTTATTATTATATACATAGTGTTTTACTGTATCTGTCATCAGTTCTGGAGAATTTACTCAGCATATTAACAGCAGAGACAGCCAATTGAACAACTGTGGGATTGATTCACTTCATCCAGACATCTCTTTCTGTATCATAAAGGCTGCTGAATATAGGGACTTAAACTTTGTATTGCCAAATGCAGCACAGTTGGTTGCCTGTGCAGATAGGCTGCAACTACACATAGTCCTTGAGTGCCAGCATGGACTAGTTAGGAGGCTGGTTGTTGGGACACTCCCCTCTGGAGTGGGACAGTTGATCTGCAGTTTTTGTCACTCTGAGCCAGCATCGCCAGAAGGAACTGAGATGAAACTCGTGATGAAACTTATAAACTGGTGCACAGAACCCTCCTGAGAGGGGACAGCTGGATTTAACCAGATACTCCTGTGTAAAAGATCTGATGTCTCCGTGTTTGGATTAAATGACAGCTCTTTCTGCTTGACGCTAGTGTAGCAGGCACACTCTGAAGGAATGAAGATGTGATTTGCTGATGTTGAGTGATGTTAAGCTGGTTGTGACAGTGCAGAACTGTCACAGTTCACACTGCAGTTCACACTGCTGTTTGCCTGCTCAGCTCCCTGTAGCTGCCAAAGCACTGGGTTAGACACAGCAGAAGTGAGAATGTAAAGATCCACGTTTCAGATGAATGGGTTGTGCTAAGCACTTCTTACCCTTCAAGCGGTTGAATCTCATAGACACAGAGTTCCTGTGCATTGCTCAACAGGCCCTTTAAGTTGTTACAGAACATGAGGTTCTCATCCCTCCCTGCTTGAGTATGTCATTTGATTTAACCTCAGCTGGTTTCCGGTGCCTGAAATCTGTGACACACTCCCTTTAGTGGGGGTCAAGACACAAGAATCTGCCTGTTTTAATCTAGTTTCAGCATCAAGGCTGTTAAGAAGAACAGTCACAGCCATTATTCAGAATATGCAAGTTTAAAAAAAATCAATGTGAAGACTTAGTCCTTTTTCTCTGTAATCATTCTGAATAGGTGCTTAATTTTACATGTAGCCGGCTGTGTGTGTGTGTGATTATAGCTTTTCTATAATTAGCCACCTTTTAGTGGCTCTTGTAAAAAGTTGTCATTCCAGAGGGATCAGTGGAAGCCAGAGAATTACTTAATTCACTGTTGAGGATGGTGATAGTGTGGTGCTGTCTCTCTAGCCCATCAAGTCTGGGGCATTTCCTCACCTTTCAAGTGGCATGGTGTCAGAAGGAGGGAATCAAGTGCTCATTTAGGGCCCAAAATACAAAGATAAGATACTCATCATTGTAATTATCAGAAACCAGCTCTTTTCTGATGGTGATTAGTCCTAGTGTCCCATCAGAGGAACTAAGTGACTTCCCTACTCCCCTCTTTGGTCCTTTCTCCAGGTAACCCTAGCCTATTTTGTGGAACTTGCTATATTTAACCTCTGCTGTCAACCCATATTTGATGCATGAGGTGGCCCCACCAGTATGGTTTCTCCACTGAACACCACAGTAAGTTGCAGTCAGAAAAGCAAAGTTTACTGAGAGCCACTTTGCCATGTACCTGCAGAAGAAGAAGCAAAGAACTTCCACTGTAAATCTGGTGGCAAGGAGATAACTTCATTACCAGACGTCACTAATTGTCAGCTCTGTGACCAGTGATGTATTTAAACACCTAAGATTCAAGGAGCTTCATATCACAGTCATGCATACATGTGTGGGGTACATTGTATGGCAGAGCACAACTTCTGGTCCTCAGGTGCAGCTGGCCAATGCAGCCACCCAGCTGAAGTGGTGCTTAGGGAGAGCCTCACTTCTTGATGCAGAGGAACTGGGCACATGCCACAGGGAGATAGGAAATAAATAGGAGAGCAATGATGGTTGATTGTCTCTGGGCTGCACTGGCACAACAGGATCAGCCTGTGCTCACTTACACTCCATACTGTCCATAGCCCTTGAGACTTTTAATCTTTACTGTGTCCAGATGCTGTCCCACTGTATCCAGGACAAAGATGTGCTGCTTATGCACTTTCAGTACAGTGATTTCCTGGTGCAGCTCAGCTTCCCATACCCTTTCAGCCTTCTTTGCCTTGTCCTTTTCCACAGTGATGTCTTCCTATTGTCTAGTTATTACAGGTTTTATGAGCTTTTATGTGCACCCTTAAGTGGTGGCTTTTTGGACTAGAGGATCCCTGCGTTAGGCACTGAAGAAAGCAAGGTGAAACCCTCCTGCTCTCAGGTCAGTTACTTACAATCCCACGGTCTCCCAGCTTCTGTATGCTGTTGATCACTGAAATTCTCCAAGCCTTTTTTTTCTAGGCACCATAGGGTAAGACTGATAGCCTTATAATGGGGGCATATCCCATCTCACAGGTGGTTCCTCCCATCTCCAGCAGGCTATTGCAGCAGTAAGCTGCAGCATGAGATGGAATACCCACATCTCTCCTGCCTGTTTCTCTTCTTTGCTGCTGCTTTTTATCTAGGAATATAGTTTATTTGATAAGTAACCTCTTCTAGTCAGCTGTTTGTGGCCTTAGAAAAATAGACACTTTTTTCTGGCATGAATTTGCTTGGAAAGTGCATTTTTGCAAACTTATATGTGACCAGGTCTGTCTTGAGAAAATCCCATTTCTCAGTTGGCCAGCAGAGAGAGCAGTCAGTATTCAGTGGATATGCAGGTTGGGACACAGACAGAGGTTGTCCCCTGCACGCTCAGCCCTGCCAGTAGCTCTTACAGTTAAAAATGAGTCATTCTGACAGCATTGCAGAGGGGATTTGTATCTTGCAACGTTGTAGCTGAAGACTGAGGTATTGGCCTCGACTGCCTGAGCCTGTAATGTCAGTGCAAGCCCTGCCTGCACAGCAGGGGCCTTATGGCAGCATCGTCACTCCCCGTGCCAGTCTGGGGGCTCTGGTCAGCAGTCACAGTCCCTACCAAAATGGGGTTGTGACACCTTAGGATGTCAGACCAATTGGTTTGCTATCAGTTTATATTTAGATACCTGGGGATGTTGCAATATGATCTGGGCTATTCAGGAAGCAAAGGGGCAATGGGCTGCATTTTTATGAGTCAAATTCCAGGATGAGAGCCTTGGTCAGGACATTTTGACATTTGTGGCCTCCTCTCCTCATAGTCTCATTGTCCAACCAGAGCTTCATGCATGCTCTGAAACACCATTCCTGTCCAAGTTTCTGCTTAAGAATGTTAGAATGAGTTTGGTCCAATTTTTCTAGTTTTTCACATTTTTTTCCCCTACCTTTTTAGGAAACAAGGGTCATAGACTAAATGACTTGAGCAAACTGTACCAGGGAGTAAGAATGAGGTGTGAAAACACCACCATGTCTGTACAGTAGTCACAGTTACCTTACCACTGGGTGTCTTGCAGAGCCATTACCGAAACACTGTCCCTGACCCAGATGGTGGCTGTCCCCCACACCTGGCATGAGCCACCCTGCTGGAGGGGAGGACCTGCAGAGCATCACTTCATGTGTCACCCAGCAGAGCAGATGGCTCCAAGTTTGGTGGGGTTGCCCTCCTATGACACTTTGTATTCACAGGCTTGGAGAATCTCATCTCTTTAGGGAAATCCTGTCTGCATGTCTGTCTCTCTTCAGACATTTACCTTCTCAGAAATTTGGGGGATCGAGAATGCTGGTGATTTTCTTCTGCCTTCTGGCTTCCTCCTTATGCAGGACATGGCCCAGTTGAGCCAAGGTTAATGAAGCACACCAGAGGACAGGGTGTCTGGAGACATCTGCCCAGGTTTGTGCGCACTTCCCTTTAGAGCTCACCTCGTTTCGTTTGTGATCATGGAGTCAGAAGTGAAGCACTCTATACAAATGCAGCCTTTCAAAAAGTTAGATGCAGCTGCAGTAGTGGTTCTGGAAAATCTCTTCAGTTTGACCTAAGATAAACAAATATGGTTGTTTAAGTATCCTCAATGTTTCCTTGTACTTACAGTAGGAAATACTTTGGATACTGAGGGCAGTTAAAACAAATCTTACTTAGTTATCTAGGGCCTCTGGCAGGTCCCTGGGTTTCTGAGCGAACTAAGCCACTTCCTAGGCATGAGGTGTACCAAGCTTCATTTTACAGTCATAAAAACAAGCATTAAGGACCTGAGCTGTGAACTGCCATTCACAAAGTCCAGCTGAAGTGACATTATTCACCTGGCGCTTGTGACGAATGTCTGCTTCCTGCTCTGGAAGATGAGCAGGATGTTTCCAGTGAGCTGGATTCCTGACATTATATTACTTAAAAGCAGGAAATGCTCATTTTGCTTGGTTCAGCATCATACCAGCCTTCCCATGCAAGGCTATATCTGGAACCCAAACACTGCATTAAGGCAGGAATCATTATATGTTATTTTTTTTCAAACAGCCTACACAGTAAGAAGATGGTAGTTATCTCAGCCTTCCCTTCTTTTTAGTATGCAATTGTGGTGGCGTGCTTCCCCGTCTCAGCCTGGCTGCTGAAATGGCAGCACACCAGCTCCATGCTTGGAGCCATCCCAAGAAAACGTTGTGCTGCAACTTTTAACCATTTAGCCGTAAAGCTCCTGCCACTCACACCGTTCTGACTCCTGGAGTGAAACAAGGCTTGCCAGTCCTTGCTTATAGCAAGAGTAATCAGTCCCACTATTTACACTGTACTCATCACAGAGTACTTTGCTGTATGAAATGCTCACAGTTATATTTATACCAGTACAAAAACAAAGTCATCACAAATCGAGGAGGCAACATCCAGAGTAATTTTTCCTTGCTACATGACGTTATTTCTTTGGCAATTCAAACAGGCAGAGTCACTCTCTTAGGAAGAAAATACAGCCCACTATAAGTCAGGAATCCCACCAGTATTTATCTGCACTTGTGTTTTTCTCTTGCATGAAGGAAATACAACTATTTAGTCAAGTAACCTCTACCAGTTGCTACTTTGGTACAAATATGCAGGGCTGCCAGCAAAGTCCATGGAGTTGTCTTAGTACAACTAAAAGCAGAGTTCAATCTGCTTTGCCAGAAGTACTAAAAATACCTTTTAATATGTTAAGGTATGTGTCTGGCCAGGAGTTGTTTTCAAATGCATTGTCCATGGAGTTCCCATAAAGTAAACAGAGCTGGATACGCTGGGTCTTGAGACACAAAATTACCAGTGCTGTGGGGTCCAGCTGTTCTCATTGCTGGCATCACCAGCAGGGTGCTCCCCATGCCTTGTTCCCAGCAGCAGGCTGGGAAGAAGGGACTCGGGAGATTTGCAGTGCTCTGCTTGCCATATTTGTCAGAGATCCTTTACAGGGTCGATTGTTTACTTAATTGTCATTCTCATTCAACTTATTTGATAATTATTAAATAAAACACCCCTGGTTAAATGCTTTTGAGATCTGAAAGACCAAGTGAGGAACTTTGTTGCCAGCAAAGAAGACCCACATTCCCAGGATTTCCTGCTTTCCAGCCTTTCCATGCTCCCGTGGTGCATGGAGGTCAGATCCATGCAGAGAGGCAAAGCCCCAGCCTCCTGTGAGCTGGTGCCAAAGGCTGTGTGAGCAGGAGCAACCTTTCCAAGGCACAGAGCCTGATGAAACCTTTCTGCCGATGTTCTCTGTAGCCTTACTGCTTTGAACTGCTGTGGGCATCCAGGGCTGTGGAATGGCTCAGCCTGGCCCTGGCCACGTGGGTGCAGGTCCCCAGCCCTTGTCAGGGACATTGGGGTCCCCTCTGCTCACTGCCTGCAGGGGCAATGCAGACTGTGGAGGTTGCAGGACATTACCACCCCACTCAAGATCATAGAATGGTTTGGGTTGGAAGGGACCTTAAAGATCATCTAATTCTACCCACCCTGCTGTGGGAGGGACACCTTCCACTAGAGCAGGTTGCTCAGACCCCCATCCAACCTGGCAAGGATGCTTGCTGGGCTTACAGACATCCTCAGAAATGGGGATTATTTCTGGTCATTCAAAAAGCTGATGCCCTGGGTTAGCATGTGGAGTCCTAAAAATCACACGTGGAGATTGTCCAGTGCTGAGGGCATCTGAAGCCTGACATGTGACAGAAGTACACATGTGGGGTCCAAAAGAGGTGTCACCATCTTCACTGACATTTGGTCTCCTCTGAGCTGGCATTGTTGTGTCTCACAGTAAGGTCCTCTGCCTGGCCTGCATAGTGCAAAAGAGCCTGCTCCCAAATGCTGTTAGAACTGCTCCTTGCTGCTGCTTAATGGCATTGGGAGAGTGATCCATGGAGCTCCAGTGCTACAGCCATTGGTGTGGCTGGATTAGCTAATGGAAGCTTTGTTTTGAGCTTTCTGTAATAAAATACCATACTGCTGGGGCACACAGGCTAGCTAGGGTTTCACTGCCCACTTAAGAAAATGAGGGCAAAGGGTGATTAAACATTTAGAGGGATGCAAGATCTCAGTGCATGCAGTTCATCTGGTAACCTGAGGATGGGCTGGAGGTAAATGTGGCTTCCTAGATACCTGAGAGGGTACTACAGCAACCCATCCTGGCCAGCAAGAGAAGCTTTGGGGTTCCTCCATCAGTCTCCAGTGCCAGGAGACCTCAGGGGTGACAGATGTGGCCATGGAGAGACAACAAGATGAGGATCCTTTGTATACCTGTGTCCTTTTCTATTTAGCTTTCCACCTCTTCTATAAATCAAACACCATTTCTGGCAGTAGTAGTCTGTCAAGCAGGCTGCACTGACATCAAGCAGAAGATACTAATGAAAAAAACAGAAAAGAGATTCATGAATAATGTAGAAACTCCCTCCCACCCCCACACCCCAGGATGAACCATGTCCTAAAGCCTCTCCTTCAAGCAAAGCTGCTGCTTTGCAATAACAAGAAAGTTATTGACCTTCCTTACACTGCAGAGCAAGACTTGTGAAAGGCAACTTTTACTGTGTGTGTCCATCTGCATGCACGTGGCCTGGGCCTCCCAAGCATATGGATCCAGAGGTACAGACAGCTCCTTCCACAGCAGCACGTTTGGCACTGGGTGTTTTTGCTCCCCAGCTCACTTCTGCATTAGCAATGGGCAGCATTGAAGTATTTCCCTCGAGTCCCGTTAGCAGCTGGCTCTTCTTGAGGAGGATTCTCAACTGTTGCTACCTGGTCAGGTGCAAAAGCTGGAAGGGCTCCTGCTCCACTCCCTCCCTCCCTCTCTGGCACAAGCATGGGCAGGCAGATTTGGATAAATTGAGGCTCTTTCCTTTCTGAGACCCTTAGGCCAGCATTCTACAGCTCTTCTAGTGATTTTAACTTCCATAATCCCCCTTACCCATACCCCCTTGGAAACACTTAAAGATGTTATTTTTTTCTGAAATAAGCTGTGCCAAAGCTTGGTTCCTTTATATGAAGAAAAACTGGCAATGGAAACATTGACAGCTATACAGAGAAATATTGTATTGCTTAAAGAACTTTATTTAGATTTCTCCATTGCAGGGACAGTTGTTTGTTGGTTGAGGGGTTTTTTTTCTTTTTGGACGGTGCTAAAGACGCCATAAAATTAGCTACAGTATTATTCCAGTGATTTGTACACGGCATGTTCATGTGCCTTCAAAATTAAAAGAAATCATGATAAAACTAAGCAAATAAATATTCTTGAGAGGACTAATCCCTTTCCTCCATGCTCCCAGCAGCCACAAAGCCAGTGGGGATCCCAGGAGGGCAGAACAGCAGAGCCAGGCTGAGCGGCGTGGAGGACCCTTGGGAAGGCTTTGTTGCCCTGCCATAGCATATTAATGTTTCTGGCCAGCTGGCAGCATGTGTGGCAAATGTAAACATTTGGCTCCAGCAAAGACATGCAGACGAGGGAGGCAGGTTGTGCACGAGATTAAAAGGGTCCCTGCAGCAGCACCCAGCTGGTCACAGCAGAGGGCACAGGGACATGAAGCCATCCGGGAAGGACAGTGCCTTTACAGTGGAGCAGGCACTTGATGCTTCTGCAGCCTTCTGGGGTCCAGGGAGGATTAAGAAACATAAGGGGGCCAAGGAAAGTGCTCAGAGCAGTCTGGAAGATGCTTGCAGCACCGCTTTTGGCTATGGTGTGTTTTGCATCAAAACAGCAGCAGTTTTGCAGGGAATGGGGGGAATAAGTGGGTTAAGAGCACCCTGGCCTCTGCTTTCCAGCTCTTTCCAAGCAGGCCAGCTGTCCACACTGGTTCTGGCTTAATTAATGCTCTGGGTTCATTACAGCAATTTTTTAAAGCTGGAGCCTTACCCTGTACATCCTAAGCTACAGCAGTATCCCTGTGCTGCTGCCTGGGGCCAATAAGCCTTTGAGCTCTTACTTTCCTGAAGGGCCAAGCAAGGGAATTTTGCATTTTTTCAGGCCCTAATCCAAATAAACAAAAAATAAATTTGTAAATATTTCAAAAATACCTTGAGGCCTTTGGCAGCCTGAGGAGAAGGGGTGCAAGGTGCTGTTATGCCCAGGGGTGTTACAAACCTCTCTGACTGGCTCATGGTGCTGCAGGATAGGTGTGTAGTGGCTGCTCTCTTGCAGCTGTCACACGTGCTCGTGCATGTGTGTGAAATGGGCTAACTTGGCTTTTACTTCTTCTGAATGTTCAGCATAAGCAGGGAATAATAAAATTCAATTTTTCCACAGGGACCAGAGGAAACAAATTTCTGCCTGGGTGTAGCTGAGGGCAGAATCTGGCACATTATTTTCTGTGAAATAATTCCCACGAGGCCTTGTGGAAACCCAGCGGTTTTTTTTTCCCTTCTTCTCATTTTTCTACTTCCTTAAACTTTCCAAAATACTCTGCTGTAACATATTTTCCTCAGTCCCATGTGTTAGTGAGGAGAGAAAAGGTTAAATTCTCCTTTCGTACTATAATGTAATTCATTTCCTGTTTTTCACAACTGTCTAGACACAGATCTAACAAGCATTAACCCTGAATCCCACCATTGGGTTAAAAATAGAGGCTTTAAATATAAAAGTGTGTGGTAAGAGCAGGATTGTAGGTTTCTACCTACCACCAAGAGACAGGGCTTTTAAATGAGAACCATTTAATTAGCTATAAGTAACAAAAGAATTACTTCAGTTTCAGAGGTTTAAAAAGGCTCCTGGTTGCTTTATATATACCAGCAGTAACACAGACCCTGCTGAGCTGTGGCATGGACAAGTTGATTCCCCCTCAGGAGTTATATTTATCTGGATTTACACCTCCAGCTATATTAAAAAAAGAAAGAATAAATTCCACTTCAGTCAGAGAGCTATAAAAAGATTGGGAGAAAGTAATTTAAGAGAGGACCAACGTTGAAAACCATGGTCAGCTTCTGTGGGAGACCTGTGGACAAAATGTGCCCCAAACCCCAAGGGAAAATGGTACCAAGAGACAACTCGTGCTGAGAAGGCAAGGCCACAGTGTGCTGGGTCCCAGCTAGCACAGCATTGGAATGCTTGCAGTCAAGACCAGACCCAGAGGGGCTCTCATCAGCTTAGGCTGGATCATGTTTGGGCTGGAGGCTGGCCCCAGGCTAAGCCAGGCAATTGTCCTTTGTGGGTATGCAGCCTCCCCTGACACTTCCCACCAGCTGGGCTGTCACACTGGAGTGGGAGGGAGGAGAGAAGAGATTTCTAGCTTGGAACATGAGCTAAATCCCTCACAAAAGTGAGAGTTTTGCTTGTGGAAGGAAAGCAAGAAAAAACAAAACTGTAGCCCACCCCAGTTTGTCACAGGGTGCAGACAAGGGAGCAAGGAAGCTTCTTGGCTGACAGTTTATTACACACACCTTTCACATCAAAGATTACCCACAGTGACATCGTATTTTTTGTACTTCAAGAATAAAAATAAATGTTGGTAAGAATTAGCTTAACCCAATGCTTAAAAACTCTGCTGAAATACATCAAAATTCCTGGAGTGCTGTGACAAGGAGGAACTCGCATTTCCTGCACTGACTGCGTTTCTCTGTCTACGAACACAAATCCCATGGGCTGGTTTGTTTATTTATCCTGTGAAGCTGGGAGTGGGTGTCTTTCCTGTCCCACCACCACTTCCAGCCACTGCATGAAAGCAAAAGCATCTTGGGGAGCTCGGGGATGGACCTGGCACCTCAGCTGCAAACCTGTGTGTGCTGCTGTCTGTATTCAAAGTCTGTTCTGACTAGGACTGAAATTATCCAAGGAAAACATATTGAAATATTTGTTTGTTATCAACCAGAAAGTGCAGTATATTATGCATTAAGAATGGTGAGGAGTGAACTGGTGTCCTTCCAGCTTAGGGAAGGCCTTTGAACCCACATGAGTTATTTATAGAGCCTTTTGGAAAACAGCTCTTTCCAATTTCTGCAGTTTTGATCACAGGAACAACTAATGTTTTATCAAAAATAAAGCAATCCTCTACATGGTTCACCCCTGTAAAGCAGGGAAGCAGAAATTAAGATTAGGGAAAGGTGGGGCAAAGCAGAGTCATAATTTTAATATTCATTGTGTAAGACACCTTCAAAATGCTTTTTGGCCTAACAGTACTACTTTTATTAGGCTCTAAGACAGACAGTGAGGGCACTCCAAGGAAGTACACAGGATGACTTGGTCTCACTGATCAAGACAGATCCTCATCCATGTTTTAGGATGCCTCTCCCTTTATCCCTGACTGCACTTACAAGGGGGAGGTCACAGCAGCAAAAACATGAAAATGGGCCCCAACATACTCCTAAAAAGATCCAGTATTCCCCTTAAAGGATTTAGTCTTTGCACATTTAGTCTATTAAATTAAGTAGAGCTTGCTATTTTCAAGGTTTGAATAAGAAATATGTCTTAACAACAGCTTCCTCTTGTGATGTTGTCCCATCCTGTTTCCAGTGACTTGTGTCTAGGGGGTGCAATCCTCTAACTGAAGATCCGAGTGACAGCATAACTACAGAGACTTAGGAAACCACTCAAACATACCTTATATGACAGTGCAAGTGAGATTGAAACTAAAACATCTGCATTTTGTGCTTATTTCCATAGCTGGCATAGCTTTCATAAGGCCAGTAATCCTGTGTTACCATGATAACATCTCCTGTTCCAACCAGAGGCACATTTCATTTGCCTTCTCAACTGCTTTTCCCCAATTTATTAGGAGTCACTTCAGTGACTGCTCACGTTCCCTCTGAGCAGGAACCTGGGTCAGACTGTTTGCAGTCCTGACACTAACAAGGTCCAATATCATTCCCCACCCCCCAAAAAAAAGATGCAAAAATAATCACTCAGGTAATATGACTAGAAAAAAACCCCATTATTTTGTAAGCCATAAGATGTGAGCACTGGTGATCTCTTTTGGGGCAGCAATCACTCCTGTGCTGTGGGCAAGTTCAGATTCACGATCACAAGCTCACACTGAGCACAGTTTCTGTTAGAAGGCTCATTTCCTTTGAGATATGATGAAGCAATATCTCTATCTGGGATGTTCTACTGTGACAACAAGCCAAGTTCTGGATGTTCCTGCAAAAGAGTCTTTGCTTACAGTCATCAGAAGCTCAAGGCTGATAAGGTCACCACCTTGGAAGCAATGAGACAACCAACTCCGTGGTTCACATTGTTTGAACATTTATTTCAATTCAGTGTCAAAAATGTTTTACAAAAATACTGTCTGCACAGAACAGCTGTAAAAATCAGTTGAACATGCAAGGAAAGAGGAAAAAAGTGTGCAAATTTATAATGGAAGGATTTTAACCACACAATAATATTAAACTGAAGTCTTATATAAGGGATGCCTTTCACTTCATATAATCTCTAGTTACAACTTCAAGGAAAAATAAAACTGAACACACACTCTTCCATATATAAGTAGGTATTTATAATTACTGTAAATTAGTTCCTAAAGATGAGCATATTTTCTATTTCAAATTAAAATGTTCTCTTAGTAGCTGACATATTAGCATTCTGTGAAGCACAGGATGGCTAAAGAAAGGCAAATTCCACCCTCAGTTGCCCTCCCACGAGGAGAAGCAGCAACACTTGGTTGAGGGAATTCCTCTGGTGTCAAGAGTATCTATATACTTGAGACTGCATGTGTCAAGGACAAGATGGATTTCTTCTCCTAGGGCCAGATCCTGTAAAGCTGATTTGCCACCAATAAAATCACTGGAGGAAGACACTGGATAGAAATTAGGAGCTGGTAAAGACTCAGAGCCCAGCAGCCACACACTGATAGCTGTGTGAATGCTTGACCACAGCTTCAGAGCTTAGAACCAGCATCACTACAAGCAACAAGCTGAGAAAACAGCACAGGCAGAACACCAGAGCCCCAAACCTTGAAGGAGGGAGTGAGTCTACACCAGCCTGACCAGCCATCAGCTCCACAGGGCCTGTGCTTGTGCAAATAGGCCAGCTACAAAGAGGGGCATTTTAATTTAAAGCTATGTCTTTCTGGCAAAGTGCTGATCTACAGGGAAGATGTGCAACATGTCTGTAAGGACAACCGCAGAAGACAAGGCTGGTTTGCTGTACCAAGCAGGAGATCAGTGTGAAAAGCACATCTGATTTGTTTGCTACACAATAGGATTTGAAATGTTCCTGCTCTAAATGAAATTCCAGCAACTAAAGGCCAAGGAATTTTCTGGGTAAGAAAAGCTGGTTTAGTACCTGTGTATGTTCTAGAAGGTGACAGCTTCACAAAAGTAATTTAAGTCAAACAAATGGGAATACAAACAGTTTAAAACCTGGGACAAGGAAAAATAATAGAAAATATATTCCCATATACAAAAAGTGGCAGGGTGCAATTAAATGTTTACATACAAAGCAATTTCTTCAGAGCAATACACATTTTCCTAATCACTTCACATAAAGGATCTAGAAACTCCCACAGTTAAAAAAAAAGCCAAAAAAACATAGGAGGTACACACGCTTTATGATCAAACTTCAGTATACCATAGTTAGTATAAAAGGTTTAAGGTATGTACAGCTGAAATCGTGCCTCTTGAAATAGCCATCACATCAAAAACTGGCCTCTTCTAGAAAGCTGAAACAAGAGACCTCTGGGATCTCTCCCTCCCTTGCATGGATCTATTTTTCCTCTTCACAGCACCATGTTCTGATACATCCTCTAAAGACAATGAGATTTCTCTGGATATGCTGGCAAGAGAAAACCCCAAAGAGGAAAAACTCTCCTTTCCTAGTATAAGAAATGATGCCTATCTAATGGAAATGCATCAACCAACTGGAACATGAAGTGTCATTTGAAAAAGAACATTCTATTTCCAAAATATAAGTTTGTTTTCTCCTTCACAACAGCTTTGCCATAATTGTCTTAAAATAAAGAGGACCTTTTGGCCTGAGAGTAGCCTTAAACTACCCTGCCCTGATATCACTGTCAGTTTGTTACTCTGCCCTCCTTGGCCAAGCTGCTGCCTTTGCATCGCTAAAATACTGATTGCTTTGTTTGTAAATGGTTAAGAGTAGGGTATTTGGATGCAACAGTATTTTGCTTTAAATACAAACCAAGAGTATTGAATTTACTGCAACATCTCCATGTACCAGCCACTCAAGAAACAATGGGCCCCAAAGAGACCAAGGCCATCTTCGACAATTGCTGCAGCATGAGGGTAATGACTGAGGCAGTAACTGAATAAGGCTTTTCTGTTTCTTTTTTAGTCTGTTTTGTTCTGTACAGTAGTTACTTGGTTTGTTGCTAGTTGGACACTGACAGCAAGACCCCACACAAGCAACAGACAAGTGTCTGTGTATAACAAATCATCTTCAGCACTTTGACCCTTACAGTGCTAAGAAATAAAATACACAGTAATTGAAGTAGGTTTTATAAATAGGAGCCTCAGTTGCACATTAAGTCTGCACATTGTCAGTATGACCCATGGTCTCTGGGTAGAAGAGGCCAGTGAAGGGTTGATAGAGGCAACGGCTGGAGCAAAGACATTCCCAAATCACAGCTCAACATTGAGAATTTCCATCTTCTTATGCAAGGAATGCAGTAGGCCAGATTCAAACCTGAGCTTAAAATTCACTCAGTGTCACAATCTCACAGAGCATAAGTGCTAAACACAGATGCAGAGTAGGCAGAATGCTGCAACATTTCATACCAAAATACTGTTTCTTCCCCATCACAAGAGGTTGGCTCACCATGGGTGGCAGAGGCAAAACTACAAAACAAACCAACCCCAAATCAGAGCTGTAAACAAAATATGCCAAGGGGGGCAGGTCTTCTCACTGCTGGAAAAAGGAGCTACAGGACTCTCCAAACTCAGTGGCAATGCTTCACTCACTTCACTTGCAAGTTTCATTCCTTAATGTCCTCACTCAGGAAGCCAGATTTCAGCCTTGTCTACCCACTGCCATCAACACAGGAAAGAAAACAGAAACTGGCCTCCTTTACTCATAAACATCCCCAAACAAGCACAAGTGTATTTTTCCAAGGTAGCAGTTTTTAAATCACTTTCAGGTGACATGAGTATGATCAGGAGGCATATGCTTCCCACTAGCAGTCAAACTGATGGATAGGGCATCAACACCAAGATAAAGCTTGTTATCCTGCATGCGTTTTCTCCTCATCTCTGGAGAGTGACAAGCTCTGGGCCATGGCTAAGCGTGGTACAGCCTCACAGAACTCTCTAGAAGAGCAAAAACTTGGGATTTGCTGTTAGGTGGCTAGAGAAGGGCAGTTCTTAGCATTTTCCTTGTTTTCCTCCTCTCTTCCCACTGCTCCATCTAGAGGCAGTTTTTTTTCCCTTTTCACATCTCTTCCAAGAATATGCAAAGTGATTTAGTTTGCAAAAACACAAATGCTGTCATTTTAAAATACAAACAGCTGCAGAAAAGTGTTCAAAGTCAGTTATAAAAATGTAAAAAAAGGAACAGCATATTTAACAATAATTAACTCAAGTAGTTCTTCCTGAATTGTCCTGAGTACTCCTTTTCCTCAAAGTTTTTGTACATAGTCACACACAACCCACTAAATATTTACCCTTACAAGGTATCCTGCTTACATCATACACAGAGAAAGTGCTATACAGGAAATCTACTCGCAAACAGCAAAAACTTTCCACTGCAGGTTTTCAGATTGCTATGGATGAGCTGGATTCTTCAAGCTCCACTGTAGAGAAAAGTGAAGCATTGCATGCAACAGAGGAGACAGTGAGCCAGATCATAGCCACAGTGAAGTGGCCACTTACTCTGCAGGACTGAAAATTTAGCTCTGAGTTAGGGTCAGAAAATGCCATAAAGCAGCTCAGCACTGGAAGCAGAAGGGAGTAGGGTCCTTGGGTCTTGGAGAAAGAACCTAAGATATCAGTATGCTGGAAATCCCTTGCTTACCCAAGTCCTGACTGCTAAATACTAATCACTCCCTAAGCTCCAGGCTCTAAACTAAACATTTGCTGCCAGTCTTCCAGTAAATAAAAACCGCATCATTTAATGAGATTCAGTGGCCCAGTTTTCCCTATATTTTACCAGCTCTAAGATGACTGAATTCACTTGACAGCAGCGGGAATACAGAGCAGTGTATATGTTGGAAAACATGGGCTTAAAAACAGATTCTAACCTCACTTAGGATTTCAACTAGTGCAATAAATCTAATGAAGCAGATAAGAATTTACCTTGTGAGATTAAATCCAGTCCTTTGTTTCCCTATCATAGAACTTCCTCCCTTATAGATAATGCTCATCCTTTTGTCTTCTTTTCACGTTTGCATAGTCTTTCATAAAGCCAACAAATTAAGAGGATGGAGTAAAGTCTTAGGTATTCATATGGTGCCTATCATCTAGGCATTCAAGCACTGAGTAGAGCAAGAAAACTAATGTAAAGAGGTAAGCATTAATACAAGAAAAGATGCTTACTATCACAAACATTTCCCTTTAAATCATTGTACAAAATACAAAAGTTCACATTGTACACTGGATTTTTGTTTGAAAGGTACTCAATCTATTAGAGGTAGAAAGTGGTATGTTGCGATTCTGTCTCGCAAGCAGGCTAGAGTTCTATCCTAAGTATTTCAGAATGTGTCCTTTTAAAAGCACAAAAGTATTATTAAACTTGTCACAGGGGTATTTTTCATAAATATTTCTAAAATGTCATACTTATAAATATGTATGCTAAATAAAACCAGATGGAGGAACAGTTCAACAGTCCTAGCCTCATATTGCTTTCTCTCTATTAGAAACAAATCAAAAGAGTTCTCAAACGGATGCGGGGCAAATTCATTTTTAACTTCTAAAACCAAAAAATAAAGGGGTTTTTTTTGCCCTGTATCTTGTACTCTGATGATAAAAAAGGGACTCTGTACAACATGCTGTATTTATACACCAGTCCTATGGAAGTCTGTATTCCTTAAGTGCTGCATGTCAGTGAGCAACTTCACCTTTCATCTGAGATCCTCTTGTTCCTTGACTCAGGAGCTTCAAACAAACATTAATATTTACACTATTTACAAATAGACTGTCCAAGCTCTGTGACGAAGTGTCCTGTAGGAATTGCATAAGCTGCACTGACCCAAGTTCAGAACCTGAACAAGTTGATAAACTCTTGCGGTGAAAGAGAGGTGGAGCAAGTCTCTGGGTTGTTGGCTGTGCAGGGGTGATCAGTACCCTGGGAAAAGAGAAAACAATTCTATTTAGAGAGGCTGCAGAAAGGGTGACAAAGCATCAGCCAACTTAGCACTGCCCCTCTGCTAGGCATCCCATGTGCAAACAGGTAGAGCAGAGCCCAGAATAATAGACAGCTCAGAACTGGGCTTACTATCTTAGGGGGAAGTTAACGAAAAAAGAAGTAGCAAAGATCCAATTAATTCTTCTCCCCTCTTCTGAGGGAAGAGAGGCTAGAGCCTACCATCAGCTACTGGAGTTTAACTCCAGAGACATGGCTTGCATATCACCACAGTAGTCAGCAGATTTTTATCCTGAGCTGTTTTACAGCCATCAGCTTTCCTTCCAGCTAATCCCATTGCCAAGACCTCCACTTCCACATAATGGGTAAAGGAAGCTGCTGGCAGTGCTAAAATGATTTCTTGCAGGCAGCCCTAAAACATGCCCATCTTCCAACTGTCTGGCCCCAGTAGACACTACTCATGTTCAAGATGAAGGTGGGATCTCTGAAGCACAAAGAAGAAAGGGTCTTAACTGAGGGAGAATTAAGATGTAGGAAATCCCTAGTCTATACAGGCAAACTGCAACACCTTAAGCCAGCTGCAATGAGAGGAAGCACTGGATGCCCCATGGCTCCTGCCCCAATGAAGTCTGTCCCAGCAGCACCTCATACCTTCCAGGAAAGGATGTGGCAGTGCCTGCACAGTTGCAGTGTATCACCATACTGCTCCTTCCGTGGGTAACACCTTATGAGCTTGAAGTACATCTTTTTCCAATCCAGTTGTCCTTTATCAGATAAGATCAGTCGTTTGCGAATCTTAAAGAAAAGATACATACAATTATAGCAGCTCAAAAAAGCAGTTTATTCTGTTCAGCTCAAGATGTTCTCTCCTTTACATATCAACCTTGCCAGTGCCCTAACAGTTCCCCTGCAACACCGAGAAAGCTCTTACTTTGAGGACTTCTGAGCTTCTTTGAGCTAAGAAGCTCTTCCTTTCTACTTATAGCTGAAAAAGCTATATGTATTTTCCTGATGGGAACAGCCTCAATCAATACTATTATAAGGCCCTATTCCCACTTTGTCAGCTTCACCATAGGAAGCCTGAAACCCTGGGAGCTATTTCATACTACTTTGACCACTGTTTCTGGCTGGCAGCACAGCAAGTAGAGTTGCATTTAACAGTTGTAAGTGTTGAGGTATTTTTCTCTGAGTGTCAATGATTTATTGTATTAGCTTGGGAGACACTCATCTCTCTTTTAGGGTTCGTTAGTTGCAAAGGCTGGATGTGAATTTTACTTAATAATAGAAATAACTCCTCCAGAGTCACTTCCAAAACCAGATTCAGAGTAATTAAATAAAGCCAAGTCAGCAGAGAAATCTGGCACATGGTTCCTGAAGTGGAGAGGTCTAGTATAAACACCCCAGACATTCACCCATAAACAAAGAGGGATTTTTGTTTGTTTGCTTTTAAGTTTAGATGATCCCAGATGATTACCAGTCTGCTAGAGATGTTTACACAGGTACAAAGTGGGCAGAAGCAGATCCACATACCATCTCATCACTCACAGAACAGCTCAGAGGGGATTTCTTGCTGTCAAGGGCAAGAGAGTACAGCTCATAGACCATACCCACAAAGATTCTCTGCAAGGGTGTCAGTCCCTAGGACATCAGGGTGATTGCTGGAGCTTGCCTGCACATTTTCCCTGCACACGTGGGGCAAGGAGCAACTGCAAGTCATGCAGTTGTTCCCACCTGGATTAGGATTGAAGTTCAGGGTATGATTAATTCCTCAAGCTTCTATTTCAGGAATCATTGCTGTGGTATGTAAACCCCTCTATATAAATCATCTTCACAGCCATTCTCATGCCAGCCTATATTATCAGCTTGCAGATCCAAGAGACAGCCAAGTAAGAGAACACGCAGGGCAGACTCTTTCTGGGGGGGAATAGACCAAGAACTGATGGAAGTTTGCACCTCTCCTCATACCTGTCTGTCTGTGAAGTGGTACTGGCACAGTTTCTTCCACAGCAGCCGGTCTTCACTGAGCACTTGGAGGTCAGGAGCCACCTGACCCAGGCTAACCAGGTCCCTCCCATCGCTCAGTCGCTGCATGATGTTCAGTTGTAAACACAAGGGCAGGTCGGTGAAAGTGGTTCCTTTAAAGGCAGGCTGGAAGAGAGAAACAAATTTGAGTTCCCAGGAAGTTGAAAATGAAAGAAATCCTAGCTTACAGCACAGCTACTACTTGTTTAAAACTTCTTCACACAGAGAACAAAGCAGCAGTTCCCTCTTCTAAATAAAGGAGACATTTTTACATAGAAATGTTTGACCTTCTGTCCCAAAGAGTTTGGGACAACCTCAAGGAAGAGGACATGTATCTGCAGTACAATAATTAGAGTTGCAGTCCAAGCCTCCTCCTCTCCTTTTTGTCCACCCCACTGCCATACTCATGAGACTCTGCTCCCTGAAGTATCACCATCAGCCTTCACTAAGCAGGACATTGGCTGTATCATGGTATCAGCTATTGCCCATCCAGTTCTCTCCACCATGAGGCAGATGGGCATTACTTCTCAAGTTCAGCTCTGGTTAAACACACTGCTGGGAATCTCATGCTCTTCTGACATGTGTTTTAACTTATGTCATCACAGGATCTTGCTGCAACCACAGCAATGTGGCAAGTACCCACAGCATGGGTTCCCAGGTCACTGCTGGCAGGGCTAGCTTTTCCTCTGGGAACACTTGAAGGATCTGCCCTTTCCCAACAGGCTGCAGCCCTGGTTTTCCAGGCTGTTCAGCCACACAAAAGCAGATCCTAGCCTAATGAGATAAAAGGCACCACCATCCACCTTTGCTTAGCCTCCACAGGGTCCAGGATTGTTTTACACGTCCACATAGGGTACTGCTCCAGGACAAACTGACCACAGTAGATCTGCATGTCCTGCACTCAAGGGAAATCCGAGGTATATGCAGGAGCAAGGCATCAGCAAGGACCACAACCTGGACTCCAGCTGCAGCTTCAAAACCAGCCCCAGCCTTATTAAGGCAAGCAGCAGCTTCTGGGATTGGGCTCCAACAAAGAAACAATGTTAGACAGAAGTGCCAAGTCCATCCTTCACCCTGCACAGAGATGCTGCTATTTTAAGTTGCAGAGTCACAGCACCCGCCTCATCTTTGGCAGAGCTATTAACTGTTTCAAACAAGCAGCACACAGCCCACCAGCAGCAGGGGAACACTGAATGAGGCTGCTTTTAATCATGTGGCCCCATCTCCAGCCATCCCACAGCATGGAAGACTCCAGAGAAACAATAAGTAAGTCTGCACAGCAGCAGCTCTTGCCTTCCCTCCAGCACCTCAGTGCCAGCCTGCCCAGAGCAGTGACACTGCCTGGTACCTGCAAGGACCAGAGCTTCTCAACCAAAACATCCATTTCTGCATCACCACCCCCCACAGTGGCTCCAGAAGGAGTGAACTGTCTCCACAGTATCCAGAGGACATTCCTTTCCATGACAGCCTGGGGCATTTTTTGGGCTAGGACAAATGCACTAGATCCCTGGATCATGTCCCACTGCTCTTCCTTTTTTGGGAAGAGCAAATTTTGCATTCTTCTGTACTTTGTCTACATATAAGCTTTGCAAGGGCACAACAGGCAAGAGTAAGCTCAGACTCTTGGGTCAAAAAAAAAAAAAAAAAGAAAAAAAAAAGCCCAAAGCTCACACTTTTATCTTTTTTTCTGAAAAACTTGTGACTCAAAATCTGTACAGGTTTTCTGGATCAGGCCAAAAGCTTATCTGCTACTACTTTTCCCTCAGTACTCTTCCAGAACTTTTCAAGCATTATTTTTTTGGAGAAAGAACACAGACTAGACCAGAACAGATCAGGATGCTGTCATTTTCTGGACAGAAGTTGTTCTTTAGAAGCAGCTGTAGCACATACAACACTTTGCAAGGTTGTTTGCTTGGTTTTGTTGTTTTTTTTAATTATTTAGGTCTTGGGTGCTGCAAGACATTTTCCCCTTTAGAAATACCACAAGCTCATAAGTAATTGGCTGCACAGAGCTGAGCTTCTTCCTTTCTCTGATTTCATCTGGTTTTGTTCCAGCTTGAACTAAAGTTATCTTCAGTGGTATGAATTTTTTTTGCAAAAAAAATATTCTACATCTATTTTATTTACTTTAGAAGAAGTATCTGCAAACCTACACAAGTATGCGTAAAAGGTGGTTCCTTTCACAAACAATGTTTTGGTGCACTTTCGTCTGAATAGGCAGAGTTCTTCAAGACTACAGGGGAAACACCAACAGATACCAGCATGAGGGGAAAGCTTTAGCATTTCAGTGAAGTATCCATTTGAGATACAAAAAAAAAGTGTATATAAAGTCCTTGGCAACTTATTGTTGGTATCCTTCCATGAGCAGAGGGGTTTGACGAGATGACCTCCAGGCTTTTAACATCAAACAAATCACAAACCTGCTGTGATTGTGTGAAATGGAACAAGTTCAGATTTGATTCCCATGTAAAGCCAGTTTAGAAATTTATCATCTAACACATCCTTCCCATCCCCACAGATGCTATTGAAAAAAACAGATGTTGTGAAAGCAGGACTCATCCAGCTGGAACAGGTAGCTCCAGACTGCTGGAAGAATCCTTGGTATTTTCAGTCAGGAAGCATGAAGTTATGCAACTCTTTGAAAATTTGCATTTAATTTATAGATTAAACAACTCTAAACACCTCAAGTGTCTGATAGATGAGTTTTGAAGACAATTACTCAATTTGAGAAAGCTCGAGTTGACTTTTCACACTGAGGCCTGGCCTCTGAGGACTGAAGAAGGGGAGATTGTTTTCTGCCCAGCTGTGTTCATACAGCACAGCCGTAATGGAGTCAAGCCAGTCTGTGACCAGTAACCTCGAGCATAATCCTGGGTTATGTACATTGAGTTTGAAGTAAGGGAGTCAAAAAATGCTAGGAATGTATCCAGTTATTTTGGCAACTCCAGTCCTTCCAGTCTGTGCTTCTACTGGGAGTAGAGTGGGAAGCAGTCACCCAAATAAATGAGAGCCATTAACACAAAAAGGTTTCACGATGGAGACAGTATTTTTAGCTTTCATGATTTGTGCTTACCCTGGTGATCTGAATGTTGTTCAGTTGTTGCTGCCAGTGGAGAATACTCTCCATCCTGTGCACCCACATGTTGATGTTTCCAACCAGGACAGACTTGCCGACCCGTTGAACTAACGTGCAGAGGGATGTGTAGAGGGTCTGCAGCAATTCCCGTATTAGCCTGATGTTCTGCTGATCTTCAAGGACTTTGAAAGAACAGGAAAGGTTAAAAATGGGAATTGTCAAAATCCTTCTCTGAATCTACATGCTTCTCAGGCAAGTCAAGTTACTTGCTTTAATTTCACAGGCCAAGAGAGCCAGCCTGTGCTTTTCTTTTTAGAGGAAAGCACTTAAACATTAGCCAGTCACAGCAGGTTAGACAGCAGATGGAAAGAGAGCCTCCCAGGATAAGCAGATGAGATCTGCAGCACTTCCCATTTCCAGCCACTGGCAACCAGCCAGTTTTCCCCTCTGATACCATGCAAGAAGTTATCTATGTGCACCTCTTCCTCATCTACCCCAGCTAATGTGCATTTCTCATTATGTCTGCTGTCAATGCCCAGGCTTCAGGGACAGCTAAATAGCCATGAAGGAAGTGCCACATCTCAACCACAATTCATTCCCCTGAACAGGTGAAGACACCCCTCCAGAGCAGTGGGAGCAGCAGGTACAGCACACTGCCAACAAGGCGGCAGCAGAGACTGCAGATATGCCTGGCTCAGGGCAGGAGCAGTCACATCTTCTGCAGTCAGAAATAGAACTCAGTAGGATGCAGAAGGGGTGGTAGTGAGGAAAGCTGGCAAAGGAGAAGTCACCTCTCAGATACCTACCAGACTACAGACACTTCTTCCCTTCCCCCCAGGTCCTTCATTGAGGGAAAAGAAAACAGAACTGCACTACAGAAATAAGCAGTGGTGCCCCTCCTCACCCATTTTGCATTGCCTGACTATTCTCAAGGATGTGGTTCACCAAAGTTCATCAGATTAAATCAGACTCCCCCTCACCGTTTCCGTTTCTTACCTTTCTGAACCACTTTTTCCAAAATGTTCATGTAGTTTTTCTGGGCAATGCCACTCAGTGACGTCAGCTGAGACTTTGCTATCAGCTCCAACAGCTGTGGGTAAAAATAGAAGTTACAAGCCTTAGAGCACAGAGATACCTTTCTAATCTTAACTCCTAGTCACATGACACAGCAAAACAGTCCAGAGACTTGTTTGCTGCTTGAAAATAAAAAGGAGACAGAACAACAGAGCAAAGTAATGCAAAGGGGAAGGAGAGCAGAGGCAAAATAATTAAACTCACATCAAAAAAGGTAGGGGGAAAGAAAGGTGTTTTAACTATCTTCAGTGTGGGGGGAGAGGGAACTTGATTTCATGGTTCAGAGATGCAGAGAAACCACAGTGGTGCTTGGACTGACAGTCACTATTCACACCAAGGGAATAGAGAACGTCACCATCTTTCACTGGGGCATAAACAAGAGTGTCATAAGGGAACACGAGCAAATGCCTGTTTGGATAGGGATATTATTGACAGATCATTAATGAGAATCAGACTCCACAATTTACGTCAACTCCTGGGTTGCATGGGTTTTGTCAGAGCACTGTCACCACAACAGAAAGGTTAACTACTGTAGCAAGAACAAAAATTCTCCCCACAACAAACCCCTTCTCTCCCAAAGTTTCCTCCCCTGTTCAGCTCCAACAACCACAATAGCAAACCACCTCCCCCTGTCTGCCCTGTTTACCTGTCAACCTCCCCTAATGAAAATCTTGCTTTTACTTTCAATTAGAATTTACTTCCCATCACTAACCTCCTGACTCTTGAGCAAGCTAAACAGTGAATTTGGGCTGCAGTTGTTAAAGGAAGCACTTCCCACAGGGAAGGATGCTTTCTCTTCCCCACCTCCGTGCCACAAGAAAAGCTGGGGAAATTTCCTATGGAACATGCTCTGCAGAATATGTGGCCTGTGATCTTACAAGCCTTTCTCCCTTCCCCCAACATTATATAAATGCACAGACTGCCCACGTGTCAGTCCATTTGTTTTGGATGTACGTAGCCTTCTGTTTTAATTTAGAAAGGAAAGGAAAAACCTTTTATGTTACAAATCAATCAACACATTGCCGCATGACCAGCTTATTAATCCTTTATCATCTGCAGCTCCAGTATCCCATTGCTGACACCACAGAGAGTCCAGAGAAGGTACAACTACTTGTGTCAAGTAATTAAGATGGCTTTTGACTACACTTGATAAGTCATGAGCTGAACTGTTTGCCCCGCTGTAGGAATGACAGTAATGTATCCAAAAAGTCACCGGCAGCTTGCCATGAAGCAGGAGCTGAGGGGAGGTATTACAGCAGCCTGCTCTGCTCATCTGGGGCAGCAGCATGTGACTGCCACTTCAGAGCACTAAAGTCGCCTCAAGTGACCAATATCTTCTTCTGTTTAATATCCAGGCCAACACCACCATCAGATGGCTTTGAGTTTACATTCTATTAATATCTTGCACCTCACATGACCAAAAAAAAAAAAAAAAACCAACAAGATGAAAAAAAGACCTATACTAACTCCTGTCAAGGGCAGGCTGCTTGTTTTCTTGGCTTGTTTGGAGGAAACAGGAGATGTGGGAGAGTTAGGTAATAGTTGGTACTCAAGCATCAGTGGATTTTCTGGCTGTATCAGCTAAATGAGACCACAACAACTAAATACTCCTAAAAACAAGGCAGCTTGCAAAATATTTGAAAAGCTTATAAAAGGCCTTTTCTTAATTTTTTGAAATATTGGATAAATAAGTAGGAAAAAAACCCAATCAATGTCCCAGAGTAGTCTGTAATACTCTGTTACCCTTCAGACATTTGATTATAGTGATCAATTTGCCAGACTCCATCTGTACACTGGCCACACATGCACCCAGATCAGCTTGTCTGTGCACTGTTGTGGAACTGGCACAGAGACAGCTTTATCCAGGCCGGGTGTTAGCAATATTGTGCCCATTACTAAAAACACCAAAATACATGCAGTAATAAGCATCATATAATGTAATACCAGAGGAGTTGGATACCAGGACTGTTCTTTTAGAAGAATAAAGATAAAATTCTCAGTTCCTTGAAGAACACTAAATTGGTACAAAATTAGTTTAGCTGAAGGAACAGCTTCAAATTTGCCCTGTGTTTATCAAGGTTCAATTTATGTTCAGTGAACCAGCTCAGATATCATGTGTCACCTCCCTTCTCCTACAGCAATAAACACAGGATGAAATTCCATATGAAAACTATGTTGTGAATACTTCTAGGGCTACTCTGCTCCCCAGGGACCGCTGACTGAAGCGACTAGCTAGTCCTCCAAATTACAAGATTTTATTCTTCTGTGCCCTTCTCATATAATACACAAAAATCAGGTAAGCAGTACAGTTCATCTTTGCCCCACATGCTCCAGTGCATTGAGGGTCTTTTAGTGTTGGCACAGGCCACAAGTATGGTCTCAGTTAATAGATTGCCAAATTGGGGTCTACAGCAGTATAAAAAATAAATAAAAAAATAAAGCAATGTCACTTGCATAATACAGACTGAAGCAGACCGATGAATTCAGATTAATGCTGAGTAGGGTAAAAAGACTGGAGAGCTGCAAGCTTGTATTATGATGTGGCTGCATTAAGTCCAGCCCACGCTCAACTGAAAGGGACAGATGGTAGGAGAGAGTGCACAGGGAAAGGTTAAGAGCAATTTTAAAAGGTCTGCTTTTCAAATACACTAAGTAATTGCATTCCAGCCGATTTTAACTGGAGCTGGGAAGTCAAACACCTCTGGAAAACAGGGCATTAGATCCAAATTCACTCTTCCAGCTCCTCAGAAGTTGAGGAGAGTGACCTGGTAGCTCCACTCAAAAAAAAAAAACCAAAAAAAACTTCTCTATTTCATTTGCTATCAGAGGTATGCCAGAACTATAGAGAAAAGAAATGCAGTGAGCTATCCCAGAGCCTCTGCAAAGCTGCAGGAGGCAGCATCTTCTACAGCAGGGCAGTAACCTGCTTACTTCCCCTGAGTGTGGTGGGGCTCCTGCCACCCCTCCAGAGCAGGCAGCACAACAAAGTCGCTGAGCTTCAGCAGCTGAGCAGATCCTTCTCCTCCCATAAGCACAAGATAAAAAATAGCAAACAAAACAGTGCCATGTGGCAGGGAAGTAGGGCCCGTGTCTCAGGGCCATGAAAGCACTGCTGTGCACCCATGACTACTGTGTGCAGCATTGCTTAGACCCGCTACAGCCAGATGGCACTTTGGCCACAGTCTTGATTCAACCCAGGGGTGTGCAAGCAATCCATACCCCAAATAACCACTGCTGGGGCTTACAGCACATAGAGCCAAAAAATCCTCAGCAGTCCTGCTGTGCTGAGCAGGAGAGTACAACCTTGACTCAAAAAGGGAAATGCTCTGGAGTGATTAAAATCACAAATCTTAAACGACTGAAGTGTAAATTCCCCACTGAATACCTCAAAAGACAGCTGACTGCACTGTGTGGGGATCAGTAAAGTCCTGATGATTGGGCATGTGACTCATCACATCTGGACTACTTAGGAAAAATGAAAAATTCCTCCTCCAGCCCCACCTTGCTCTCACAGCCCTTCACTTTCAGTGGCTGAAATAGCACACTGGCAGTCAGCTGACAGGTGGAGCAAGAGCAAGGCAAGTTACAATGATTTACAGTGCAGGTGCTGACAGATCTCCATAAGACAGCATCCAGCTGATATTCTTTCAGGACATCATAAATCCAAGACTCCTGGAGCTAACCTCTATTAAAACTTACAAAGCAAATTTAAAAGACTACTATAAAAGGCTGCACACAACCTAGATCATGTTATTTTAGAAGAGTTGTGCCCAGGCAGCTTAACCTGACCTAAGCTTTTATGATCAGAAACATCACCTTCCCTAAAGACTACACAACCATCACATGAGAAATCTCTTTCTGAAGAAGCAGCCTGCAAAACCTGCCATCTGAACACAGTGATCCTGAAGGAAAACCAGCTTCTGGGCTGCAGGCACCTTTGTCTCTGCTCCTATTAATTATGCTTACAGAATGCTTCCAGTCTTTTCATTAAATCTCTAAGAACAGAGAAACCAGGGTTGCTTCAGACCAAGAACAGTTTGGGTCCTCTGGGTCAATCACACACTTCCTTATCAGCCCTGAAAAGGGAACACTGATTGTTCTGTAACATGTAAGCAGATGCACTAATTTCAAGGATCAGCAAAGACCAAGTCATGGCACCAATACCTATAACTTGGCTCTTCCAGAGCTGTACCAGCAGACCATCAAGGTAAGTCTTATGTTAGAGGGAAATTTCTTCTGCTTCATTTACATGGACTCACTGGCTCCAGCTGAAGGTATTTGCCCATGAAAAATACCTGCTAAGCTTCCTGCAGCTCATATCTCCACCCCACTTGAAGGCAGTGCTCATTTTATCTGTGCACCATTAGAAAGTCCAATAACTTAGTTTGGGTGTATCTAATGCAGAAACTTCTGTGACAAGAAAACAAGCACCAAAGACACTTATGCACTGTTCACTTAAGTTCAGAGAAATCCAGAAAGGTAAGTTCATGTTAAGCCTGAAAGCCCATTTTGCTACCAGCAAGTGATGCAGCTTATGTCTCTATAGGGCAAGCCTGGGTGTAAGCCAGCAGAACCTCAAACCTGAAGCCGTTTCTCTCCTTTCTCCCCCTACAGACATCATATTCTTTCCCAGCCTCCAATTGTAAACTCCCCTCCTTGAAAAGCATTTGCTTGATGAATTAGGTAGCATACATCAATATCAGATAACCTGAGCAAGGAAGGGAACTATAGAGAAAGAGGAGAAAGAAGATAGGGAAAAATGTTTTGCCTGCCAATATTCAAGGCCTTTTCCATGTGAGAGATGGCCCATCTGTATGCTCTAAGAGGTCTGAGACTTGCAAAATGTGATAAACATGATCCACATCTAGGCAGAGCTTTTAATGAGTAAATCTGGCATATAAGGCATTTTATGAACTAGTATTCACTGGAGACTTGGGTGATACAAGCCTTCCATTTCAAGAAGTCAATTTTACAATTTGATCCATGGTACCAGGTTTTAAAATTGTCGTTAAACTGCCAAACCACAAGTCAACCTCAATTAGAAAACTTAATACTTCTCAATAGTATATTGTATCTGTAAAACTACTGGGGGAAAGCTACTCTTAAAAGCTCAGGAGAGATAATTTGTAGAAACAAGGACACATGTCAGCTTCCATAGCCTTCAAAACTGTTGTTTTTGATAAAAGCATCCCCGATGTGCTGTGTATGAAATACTCACAAGAAAGAGAAAAGGTCAGCTTCCTTACCAGATCACTCTGACTTCACTGAAATTTAAGTTTGTTCATGAAAAATTTTAGTGAGACTTCTGTTCAACCATTGCACTCCCATACAAGACATCTAGGACATTGGGTCAAGCAGCAGAAGCCCATCATGTGGCACAGCATGACCTGAGGCCATGCTTAGCAGAGGTCTTTGGAGTTCTTCACTGTCATAAGAAAGTCTGCCAAATGGATATCTGCAGCACTAAAGAAATTTTATTTTACATGCCTTCTTTATATTTGACTAAAGATTTATGGCCTTGGCATGAACTGTTCCTTCTCAGTAATCCCTCTGAAGATGACATGGCTGTGTGTATATATATATCTCTCTCCAATATCAGGTTGGCTACCTCAACACTGGTGATCACACAAGCAGGAAAACAAGTTGTCCCAAGATTAGCAGAGCTAAGACAGGCCGAGTTACATGACCTGGATGCTGCTTTGCCTCCCACAGAATCCCCACTCCCTGCCACCACTCCAGTAGTGGCACATCCAAGTGATTGCCCTTCCTACACAGCCAGAGGCTCATCACCCCCAATGCCTGAACCCTTCCCAGGGTGACAGAGGTTTCCACAGGTGACTAGTTACCTAGACAAACTAGATGAATAAGTTAAGGTGAACCTGCTCAGATGTCTTCTTTAGACACTTTTCAAGACACTTGACCCAAAGGGAAAGCAATACCACTGCTGTTTGCTCCAGAACCTAACACCTGAATAGCTGTTGCCTCAGTGATCAGCTGCTCACAAGACATGAAAAGGAGCTATTCATAAACAGCCTCAAGTAAATAACTTTTTTTAAAACCTTATTGAATTCCAAATCTTGGTAAGAATTCTAAAATTCAAGATCAATTTGCAGATCACATGCAGGTAAACATACAAGTATCCACAACCCTCAGGACAGTAGGTCCCCCAACCATTGGTGGCCACCTCCTTGGCCACCCCAAGCCAAAAGGGAAGCCCTGACCTATTGTGTAAAGCCAGAGCTGATGGGAAACTTGAAGCTGATGACTTCTTTATTAACTAGTGTTGTCAGGACTAAACAAGTGTTTCACCCACTGAAACCACTGCCAGTCACAATGGATTAAGAGCAACTGTGATCCTTAACAGAGAAGTTAAGATCAGTGCCACCAAGATGTTCAGCCCATCCTCTCATTCCCAAAATGCTCAGCTCCTCTTAGTCTCTCCTTTATCGCCTCAATGACAAAGTCCACAGACCTCAGACTGGAGCTTTCAGAGCAAAGAGGTCTCCACTGCCCTGTGGCATCTTCAGAGACCCCATGTTCTTTTTCAGAAGCTGAACTGAAAACTCAGGAGTTAGAAGCCAGGCTTTCTGGGTTTCAAAAGTAAATTACACAATTGAAAAGTAGTAGGAATGCTAGGTTAAGGACAGCTCATCTTCCATGTTATAATTGTTTTCCTTCCTTTCCATTTTAGTAAACTAAAGACAAGATTTGGGCATCTATCCACACACAAAACTTCCATGAATTACTTCATGCAGAAAAGCTTAACACTCCCACTTGCATGCTCAGACATCTCTTCGCCAGTGCTTCCCATTATCCAACTGGTGCTCAGTTCAGAGCCTCCATCACCATCCCATCAAAATAAACCCTGGACTTTGACTCACCCTCACGACGTAGTTGAATCGCCTGGAATCCAGTATAGCACTGGAGAAGTCAAGTCGGTTGAAGGCTTCTCCCAAGGTGCAGTAACCATGGCGCTGAAAAGAAAAAACTCTCTGGGTCATGTTTTGGCAGACTTGAGTCCAGACAGCTCCAGGCAGAGCAACTTGATTTAGCAAGCTGATGGGTACAAACCATGGGAGCAAGCTCATAGCCAGTGCAGGCAGGCCTGGCTCCTGCTGAGCTCCACTTACTGACATCAAGAGTGGGCATGGCCAAATGCAGATTATGGTAGTTTCCCAAGGGAGACCCATGCTCTGCTCATGGCCCATGAATTTACGTGTGAGAATGAGCCACACATTCCTAGGGTTCAATATATAGTGTGAGTCCAGAGCAGTCTTGTACAGCCACTTCTCTTCATGAGTGCAAGCAAGCCCTTGTGATAAATTCCAATGATTTTCCATGTTAGGACTGTACTGGGTGAAAGCCAAGAACAGTATTATGGCTTGGCCTGCAAATGGCTGTTTTTTTTAAATGAGGGAAGCAAACAAGTAATATTTTAAACACATGTACAAAGCCTTGTACATCAAGCGCTGGATCCCTGATGGGGCTTAAAATCATTACTGAAATTCCAACCACAAGCCAGATCTTCCACTTATCTCTTAAGAGCTTCTGCTGATTTAAATCAGCAAAGGATCTTCTACTGCTTGTAAAAATCAGTAGAAAAGAGGACAACCTACAGAGGCACTCACCTCTTTTGTGCTTCCCTTGTGAACATAGATCCACTTCTCCTGGTGGAAATCTGTTTGAACAAAGACATTTCACTCAGTTAATCTTCCACCTCAGAGGGCTGTATCTCTGTTCTGCTCATAACATTCACTGTCTTTTAGTATAAATTATTTTGTCTACACCACCACACTTGAAAACAAATCTAGCATCTTGCTGAGCTTCTTTGTTTCTATACAGCTTCATTTGAGACTGTAGCCCTAAGCCTCAGAAGAGGCTTCTGTTTCATTGACACAGCTCAAGACTTGTAAATGTTTAATCTATTAGCCATAGGTATACCATAGCACCTCCTCTTCTTTTGTCCCAGACAGTAAGCGTGGCTGACAGCCAGGTTTTGTTGTTATTGATTTTATTAACTATTTATTACCCTGGTTACAGGCTTGGGATTGTATGTCAAATTTGAAGTTGAGCAAAAATGTCATGAGACACCAGGCATGTAAGAGAGCATTTAGCAGTGAGGTCAGGCTCAGAGGAGCATGCTTATGCTTGCAGCTAACTTGCTAAAAAAGAAAAAGCTATGTGGGACCAAAATTTTCCTATTTCTAATTGCCCCTCCCTTCCATCAGAATGTGAGTTGTCTCAGCCATTCCCCAAAATAAACTTCCCAATACCCAACACACACTGCTAACTCTGTTTTGCAGAAGAGCCTGTACTATAAGCAGTTCTGCCACTCAGTCCTTCCCTCACTCCATTTTCACATGGGCTTTTGACCCTACTTCCACCACACACTGGCAATTTAACTGTTAGCATAAAATAAATTCTCCTCCCCACCCTGCTGGATTCCTTTCCATAAAGAAAATATTGAGCTCCTAGAGCAACCTGTAAATTAATGAGCTGAAGCTATGGAATGTACGCCTGCCTGGTACTGCAAGTCCAAGGACACCCAGTTTCATTTACAGGCATGCTGACCCTGCATCAAGCCCCTTTTAATGACAGGTCACAGCAGAATCCAGCCAAAAACTGTCATGGTAACATTTGTTTGTTCAGAGATCTGAATACACTGAGGGGCCAACTTTTGGCAACAGCTTCGAAAATCCTGGGGGATGCACAATGAGTTAACAGCAGTGTGGGAATTGTAACTCGTTTCGTCTGGGTATGTTTACATTTGTAGCCTTCACATGGCACTCCAGTACCTACATTGCAATCAGCCCAATGCAGACCTCACTGTCCCCGCAGGCTCCCCTGGGCCCTCCCCCAGGGCCCCATCTGAGACCCTGGCTGCTCACTGCACGCACAGAAAGATTTCAAGCCTTCTATTGTTTTGAGTGAGCTGAAATCTTATTTCATTTTTCATGCACTCCGAACACAGAGATAGGATCAAAGCTTATATTCAGGCTTGTAGCCTCCAGTAACGTAGATTAGTGCTCAACATGCATATGGAAGGAAGAATAAATTTAGCCTGTTGTGCACAAGGAAGTCTACGGGGGAAAATACTGGAACTGGTTCATTTGAATGTACCATAGGAAAAAATTACCCTCCTGACAAACAAATGACAAAAATCTGAACACAACAAGCACAACTCCTCAGAACAGGGATTACTAACGGGCATAAATCTTCATGTTAAACTGTATCCAAGTTCTCTACTTAGGTCAAAACAGGCACAAAGCCCTTCAAGACTCTAGAAGGCTCTTCATGCACTGTGCAAAAAACATAGATATTAAGCATTTTCCATTCTTCTGCAGCAACTTTTATTTAAAAAGTAAAAAAAAATTTCTTACATTGAGTCTTGGCTTTGTTATTTAGCAGATCTTTTTTTCTCTTCTTGGCAGCAACATCATAGTTTATGCTGTTGAAGAGATTCTCTTTGTTGTGATCATCCTTTTTACAAAAGCTGTGAATGACACAAAACAAGGATTCTGTTTATTTCTGCATTCTGTTGAACACTCTTTCCTGTAAGGAGAAAAAATTCATAGGTTTTTATTGTGGCCTCCAAAGCTGCTTCCTTGCAGGCTGCCCCTAGTCTGCACACAGTAATGATATTTTTAAAGGAACCTCTGGTGCCTCAATTCTGGGCTAGCCAAGATACCCATGACAGGAACAGATAACACAGATTACACAGTTAGTGCTGGGACACTGCTGACCAATGTTCTTTTCCACTCTTTAACCTATTTCTATCCTTAATTAACACCATATCCTCCTCGCATAGGTAGTGGATTGCTCTGAGTCAGACTGCTACAGAAGGACATTTAGACATCCCTGAAGACATATATGTACTCAAAATATTTATTAACAAAGAGTTCCCACAAAATACTATTTCAAGTTTACTGGAAAAGCTTAGCTGAGGTTCAGACTTATGTGACGGTTTTTCAGACCCTGCATAGTAGTAACTACACAAGTTAAGTCAGGATCTCTTGTCCAAGACTACCCATTGCCTGTTTCTGTTGGAGCTCTGCTGTAACTGTATTATTAGTGAAGGGAGCTATAACCCCTTATAATGAAAGGCTAGCTATAAAGAGGCTGTGCATCAACATACTCACATTCTGCAGACCTGCAAATCAGTAGATCCAAGCCACAAGTCGAAACTGAGAAGCCCCTGGGCAGCCACAGCACGGCTGCAAAGATGCCTGGGGGTGGCAGGGAAGGGCAGCAGCACCAGCAGCTCTGAGCAGAGGCCCAGCACACAGCCTGCTGCCCAGAGCTGCAGGGTGCCTCACAGGTGCCAGGGAGAAGACAGGCCATGCATCCAGGAGAACAAAACAGAGCTGTCCCCACGGCAAGGGATGAAGCATGGCTATCTGCAGGCCTAAACTCAAAGAAGAGTCCCAGGCATCTCACTGCACCTCTCAGCTGCTGTGGCTCAGACAGCTTTGGAGACCTGACAGGTGCCAAAACATGCTACTGCTGCTTGCAGCCCTGGGCAAGCTTCCTCTGAGACAGTCATGAGGACCCTTACACAGCCAGGAGGCTTCCTGTACAGGCCATGTGTTTACACTGCTCAGCCTCAAACAAAACCCAAACATGAGCACCACACCAAACACACCTCTCACAGCTATTCAGCACAGTCTCCTGCAAAGGAATGAAACCTGTGGGACAAGACTTCTTGTTTCCCCTGTTCACTGGCTGTCTGCATGGCCACACCACCAGCATATACAAAAGTCAAATAACCGAGTCAGCGTTTCAGCCCAAGGAGGAACCCAGATTCCCTCTGCCATGATCTAGATGGGTGTTCTGGTTCGGCACCTGCACATGGCCCCAGAGGTGGAAGAAATCTCTCAATTTCAGAACACCATGACCCTCAGCTCCCCCCTCTTATGCCACATCCCCCTTGCAGGGCATCCGAGCTGTGGAGAGGGCACCACTGCTGTGGGTTCCACCACAATACTGCAGAAGGGGAAGAGCAGCAGCATTGAAGGTGAACAATATTCACAGAAACAACAATTTGGGGAACCAGACACTTCTGCCAGCTGCAGCTTGCTCAGAACCACCTAAACCTGAGAGCAGAACATCTCAGCTGCTCATGTATCCCATCCATGCTGCTTCCTGCTGGGAGGACCAAAACCTAAGAACAGAATACGGCAGCAAGGAAGAAGCTGTTTTGGAATATCCAAGTTTGTGTTTTATCATGGTCGCACAAAATCAACAGGGGGTCAGGTTAACACACCCCATGCAGTGGCAGAATCTGAGTCCAAGAGCACAAGATGGATCTGCTTTAAATCTCACATGTCAACAGCACACCCTTGCCTGTTGACTTCCTACTGAATGACTCTGTAATCTGAAACCACCATAACAGCAGCAGTGGACAAATCCAGCATGGGAGGCAGATTATTTCCCTGTTTATGTACTGCCAGGTTTCCACACACTTCTCCAGGGCATCTTGACAGGTTCAACAGTTGGGCACCTGGACCTTGCACTGCAAGGACCTCAGACCAGGGTCAATATGTCACCTCCTCGCTTTTAAATGGTAAAAGTGATGTATAAACCCATGCTAAACTCAGTATTCCCAACACACTACCGCCAGCCAGACATTTTTCTACCTATTTTCAAGTTACAAACTTAAACTTGATTTTTATTTACAGCTTACATTAAAGAGAGCATGAGATACCTGCTACATAAGCCTCCTTGCACAATAACATCATCGGTGGCTCACAGCAAATCCCTTCTTACTCCAAGTCCCTTTGTTATGGGTATTCCTGACCCATCCCTAAGCCTGGTGGCAGCAACCCCAACCCTGGCGGCACACTGCTGAGGAGAAGATGCAGCTCTGTGAGAAAAGTTTGGCTTTGACAGGAGCGATCTAGCTCCTACGACACCCACGCGTTGCAAAGCTTCCTGCCCGCACCATCTTGGGGGTTTGTTGATGTTTTGCAGCCAGATTAGTCAAGCAGCACGTAAGGTACATTACTCATGACCCGGGGAGGATTTATGGCTTCAGACACATCATCTTTCCCAGCCCGAGACCGGGAAGCCCCAAGCAAGGTTGTATTTGGAAGGGGAGGGTGGGCAGCCACCTCCAGGGTTCCCAGGAGACGCCTGGCGATGCTCCCCGGGGGCACAGACCTCTGGCGGTGGGGCAGGTGAATGTTTCATCTTTTCCTCGATTTTTCGCCACACTCCACAGCCGTAAGGACGGTCTGGCCGCCTGGGCATGAACAGCCTCCATCGGGATGTGGGGAGCCTGCCGAGGGCTGAGTGAACCCCGCTCAGAGCTTCCTTTAGACCCGGAGGAGCCGCCAAGCCCTTCTGCCGGCAGGGCTGGAGTCACCCAGACAACGACGCCGCTCCGCCGACACCGGAGCGTCCCGGCAGCCGGTCCGGGGCGAGGGGCCCCGTCCGCTCCCACAGCCCCCCCCGCCCCAGCATCGCGCCCCCTGGCGGCCACCGCCCGGCAGCGGGGCCGGACCGCGCCGCCGCCGGTACCTGCTGATGTCGCCCACGAAGCCGCCGCTCTTCTCGTCCAGGAAGCGCGTCCAGCCGTCGGCCGTCTTCACCCAGCTCTGCCCAGGGGAGCGCCAGTCCTGCCCCAGGAACGGCATGGCGACGGCACGGAGCGGGACCAACACCGGGAGGGACGGCGGCGACGGGAGCGGTGCAGGACAGACCAGGGCAGTACCCGGAACGACGCGGCGCAGATCAGGGCAGCACCCGGAGCGGAGCGGTGCAGATCAGAGCAGTACCCGTAGCGGTGGCGGGAGCGATGCGGTGGCTGCGGGCGCGCTCCGCGCTATTTATGTGGCGGCGGAGGGCGCGTGTTGCCGGAAGCGCGGCCCGGCCCCGCCCCCCTGCACGTGGCCGTGTTTATCGGGGCAGGCCCCGCCCGCTGGGCTGAGGGGGCGTGGCCAGTGGCCCTGCGCGTGCCCGGCTGAGCGCGCGGCCGAGCCCCGCGCATGCGTGGCAGCTCCGCGCTGTCAGCGTTGTGTGTAGCGGGCGTCGAGTGCAGAATACAGACAAACGTAAAAATAACGTGTTGTGTGTATCTCAGTGCCAAACTCGGCCCCCATATTCGAGTTATTGGTACAAAATAGAAATATTTATGCGGGCATGTTTTCATAGGCTTATAGATTTGCTTTAGGTATTTACGTGTTTCAATATTGTACTATATAGTAGTATATATTAGTGTAATATGTAACATGTATTGCAAAGTTGTCTTTATAGAAACGTACCGAATCGAAATCCTGCCCTGCCAAGGGGCTTAAGCCAGGCAGATCTATGTCACTGAAAATACCATCATCCTTTTAATGAGGATCACTCGGCAGCTCTGCAGCACAGTTCAGTTCGATCTGCAGCAGCAGATGAAAAGAGAAAGAAGTACTAGGGAAGGCAGAAACAGGATTTCTCCTCTCTCTTTTAAGAGCCCTCAATTTAGAACCTTGTGAAAACAAACAGAATAAATATGTTACATATTGGCTCTATAGAGAGAACACTACATAAAAAAATATATTATGGAATGCTTTCTAAAGGTATTCTGTATATGTATTTATATTATACTTGTAATGGTTCATGTATATGTAACATTTTATGTATCTGTTTTATATATTCATGTGTACTATAGTTTTACATTCAGTGCTATTTATTTTCATATTTTATAGATAAATATGTATGATTGAAAGCTATATAACTATATATAAAACAGTATTATATATGGAATATACATAAAACAGTATTATATATGAAATATACATGCTGTTTACACATTATTTATTTGATGCATGTACCAGCAGGTTTTAGTAAAACTGTTATTTATTCAATGTTAGAAACACAGGGTTTTTTGCATCCAAGCCTAGGCTGAGGGGGTGCCTTCCCAGCTAAGAATGTGCTATGGCACATTCCTTAAATATAAGACATTTTGTATTAGGATTATGACATATTTGCCCTGTGCTATGGTATATGTATCTCAGTATATATGTTTTGTTTTTGCCAAGTCAGTGTTACTTGAGGACACTGTGTGTGGGGTGTTCTGGGTGTCTGGGAGCAGTTCCAGTGCCCTGGGAAGGGGTGTGTGGCTGTCAGGACATGGCCTGGCCTGTGCTTGGGGCTGAGGGCTGCAGGGATGTGGCAGTGGGACTGGAGGATAAGCTGTCCTAATCCCGTCGCGCTGCAGCCGTTCCGTCTGTGCTGCCATCACCGCGGGGCCTCTGCAGCATCTGCTGCTCGCAAGTGACACTGTTATGTATTTACCCTCAAAAAAACCGAGAAAAACCCCAATAAAAACAAGCTCTGGAGGTGTGGGGGAGGCTGCAGATGCAGTGCTGCTGGGGCTGAGGGCAGTGAGTGGGAGCTCTGCAGGCAGGAGAGTTCCCTGGGGCATCTGCTGATGCTGGAAGCTTCACCCCAGGAGTGTTGGCTGCCACGGCCACCCCATCTCCCCATCTTGCTGTGCCTCACCTGTGTGGGTGTTAAAGAGGACCAGTGGGAGGAAGAGTGAAAACCCAGCAGCTAAAAGCAGCCATATCTGAAGGGTTCTTGCAGCCCTATGGCACAGAGAGTGTTTGAGAGCCGTGGTGAGCCACAGTGCACATGGAAGTTAAAATCTGGATATGAGAGCCCTGGGGCTGAGGTCTTTTCCTTCTGCCCAGCTAATCCACCTCTACAGAGAAGTGGTCTCACCTTCTCTTTCAGGCACTGACAGCTATTTCTTGAATGTCAGGAGATACTGTTTGAGCTGCAAGGGTGTTTTGAGCTGCAAAATAATCTTTGGCTTTTTTCTTCTGCGTTTAAATGCCCTAAGCATCTCTCAGCAGCATCACTGCAGGTGACACCACCCTCCACACATCAAGAGACTCCAGAGGGGACCAGATCTGCAACAGTGGAGATGCTCGGGGTGAGACCACCTCTTGTGTCCCTGAATGGCTGTGGTCACCTGTCACATTCTTCCCTGAAGAGTGGATGTGCCGGTTTTGGCTGGGGTAGAGTTAATTTGATTCAGAGTGGCTGGTCTGAGGCTGTGTTCTTGATTTGTGCTGAAGCTAGAGTTGATAATGTAGTGATGTTTTTGTTATTGCTGAGCAGGACTTACACAGAGCTGAGGCCGTTCCTGCTTTTTGTACAGACACACTGGTGAGGAAGTTGTGGGTACATGGGAGGTTGGGGAGGAGACACAGCCAGGACAGATGACCCAAACTGACCAAAGGGATATTCCAAACCATATGCTCATGCTCAGTAAATAAAGTGGGGGGAAGAAGGAGGAAGGGGGAGATGTTTAGAGTGATGGTGCTTGTTTTCCCAAGCAACTGTTTCATGTGATGGAACCACGTTCCTGCTGTCCTGGAGATGGCTGAACACCTGGCTGCCTATTGGAAACAGTGAATTAATTCTTGGTTTTACTTTTGCTTGTGATTGGATTTTGCTTTCCTTCTTGTCTCTATCTCAACCCACAGGTTTTCTGGCTTTTACCCTTCTAATCCTCTCTCTGATCCTGCTGATGGGGGAGTAGTGAGCAGCTCCTGGGGCTTGGTTGCTGGCTGGGGTGAAATCATGACAGTGGGTTCAGCCAGGCAGATCCATGTCACTGTCACTGAAAATACACTTCATTAAAAATGTGGATCACTTGGCAACTCTGAAGTGCAGTTGGGTCTGGTCTGCAGAAGGGGATGAAGAGAGAATTGAGTGCTAGGGAAGGTAGATGCAAGGTTTAATTTCTCCTGTCTCTTTTAAAAGCCATTATGAGCTGTCACAATAACCCACAAACACCATCATCCCTTGTGAGCAGCTAAGGAGCTGCCAGTGGGCTGCAACAGGTGGTTGACTGCTGACTGAAAGCACCGTGTCAGACCATAACCCAGTGAGAGCTGCAGGTTCAACACAACAGGTGGTGTGTTAAAATCTTTTGAGATTTTAACATGCTGTGGCAGGAGAGCTTCCACCACCATACTCCTGTAGTGCAGCCTCAATCGTAAAAAATGTTATGATTGAAGAAACCCAACAAAAAACCCCAGAGTGAAGGTCACTGTGCAGACATACAGGTGCAGAGCCAGGGTTGGCCAAGCTGGACCCACTGCAGGTACTGACATTGTAGAAATGGTGGCACAGTAAGAAATTGGAGATAGTGCTCCAGAGCACAGATCCTTTTCCCACAGGGCAAAAAAGATCCTCTCATGGCTGAGCTGCTCTGCTCCTCCTCCTTTTCCTCCTGCTGGGCACAGTAGCAATGGTCTGCAAGGAGCAGGTCATGGAGGGGTGGCTTTCTTGAGAGCCTCTCCGACAGCATGCTTCTACTCTGATGTGTTCCAGGGCAGCAGCTTCCTTTATTTACATCAGCCTTTACTTAGCTGGTACCACAGGTGCTCCAAGTCTGCCCTCAGTCCTCCACAGACCACTGGTATGCAGGGGTTAACGAGCAGGAACAAATTCATGTGCCTGCCTGGGAAGGTGCAGGGATTTGGAAAGGAACTGGTGGAGGCATCACCCTCAGTTTTGCCCAAAGCTGGTACACCTCTATCTGATCATGGTTCTGTGTTTACAGACCTGGGAATTGGCAGCAGAGGAATTAAAAGCAGCATGTTTAGCTGTGAAAGGAGAACATCCCCGCCCTACACCAGTGTGGTGGCTCATGTGGGTCCCTTGCTGCAGCATGTCCATCACAGCTGGCAACTGTGGCAGCCAACTGCATGAGCTGCCTGCTGTGCATGTGTGTGTGCAGACATCAAGTGTTGCACAGACATCAAAGCAGCCCCTTACATGCCCTCCTGCAGTCCAGCACACAACACAACTCCCCCACCTTGAACCCCTTCAAGGCTGGGCTCCTCTTGCCAAGGAGTGAGTTTTATCTCAGGGCACATGGAATGGCTCAGGATGGCTCTGCCATTGCCCCGTGCTGGTTGGAGCCAGGGGGAATTCATCATGCCACAGTTTCAAAAAAAACCCAAAAGAACCCCAAAACCCTGTTATCTTTGGGACAATCTGGTACAGGGTGACATTGCAAAATCAGGTTGCAGCTGGGATGGACACAGTCCTGGTGCTGCGACTCTGCATGGGGGGGATTGGTGAGGACTTTATTCCAGCAGTATCTCAACTTCAACCTTTATAGACTCATGGTCAGCACATAGAGATACCACAGGTCAAAGCTAACTGTGCAAATCTGGTTACAAAAACGGGCACTGAGGCTGGGGGTGAAGGATGCTGCACTGGACACTGCAGAACAAAGCTGGCAGCATTGGTTTGCAGAAGGGCCATGGGTGATGTCATGAACCATGTGGTAAGTGGACATGGGGAGAATTATTGATGTGGTCATCGCATAATCAATGTATGCATTAAAGGATGCCTTTCCCATATGAGAATAAAGACAGAAACATTCTTTCAGAGCAAACTCTGGGCAGCAAACCCTCATTTGCCACATCTTACAGGATTCTGCCCATGCAGGACTCAGGCCATCCCAGATGTGCTCCCACCATCTGATGCAGAGTGGTAGGGAACCCATGTTTGGCTGTGGCAGCCTATGCCCTCAAACCTCAGAAACAAACATGTTCCTCTTACCTAAAAAAATGATCCAGCTGACAGATACTTCCTTAGAGAGGCAGATCTGGTAGGCTCCATGCTCCTATCATTCACAGCTAGGCATGCCAGCAGCTGAGTTAGTGTGCTGTGGCTCATGCTGCTGCAGGAGATTTTGCCATCTGGGAAAGCCAAGCAGTGATGATTTCACCTTGAGGACAGTGAGTCATGGCACGGCCCAAGCTTTATTTTACTACATCTCTGTTCCCTGAAAGTAGCAACTCACTGACTGAGAGCAAATGCCAGAAATAAGCTTGGTTCACTGGCCTGTGTGTTCCAGGGATGCCTTAGGGGTGCTAAGAGATGTTCAGAGGATGCTCAGAGGTGTCCTGTGGAGCCTTATCATTTAAAAACTTCAGTAGCTCTACCCTGGATCATGCCTTCCTTTGTCCTTGGACATGGCAGGGCACCCTCATGCCCCTGCCCAGTAACCTCCTGGAGACTTCCTGGTAGATCTGAGACACTTAAGGCAGCCAACAGTGAATCCCTTTGGGATCCTTTCAGGAGAGGGATGTCACACAGACACCAATGGCATAAATGCCTCTCACCATGGAATTCTGATCTGGGCATTACCCAGGCCTGGGCTGAACACAGGTCTAACAGCAACAGCGGCACCCGGCGATGTCTGCTGTTCTTCTCATCTTCAAAGAATTAGCTGGTAGGAATTAATCCTCACACCAGGCAGGCAAGTCTCATGACTCTTGCTCCACAGAGAGGCAGAGTAAATGATGTGATGAAGGGTGAATCGGGTCACAGCTGCAATGAAATCACAGCAGTTCCTGCCTGCCCATCCCGTGACCATTAGACCTTATGTACTCATCAAGGAGGTAGCTGGCATGCAAGGATGTGCAGAAGCCTCTCCATTCCTCTCCAGGCAAGTTGCACAGCCTGCAGGGAGGTGTTGGGCTATGACTCACCTTTGAAAGCAGGTTCCAGTGTTAGATGAGGTCGAGGACTCACTGGGTGCATCCTCCAGTGACTCATTTCAAGAGCCTGACAGTAGCAGGACACCCAGTATAGGATGCTGAAGGGCTGAGGGAGGCAGCTCTGGGGAAGGTCAGAATGCCAAACCTTTTCTTTTTGCCTTTGAAAGTCTGAGCTTAAAATTTTGATGCTCTGGGTGGGATCTTGGCTGCTGATGATGGGGTGAGAGGGTCGTATGTGTTAGTCACTATTGGGAACTTAAGCCAGGACACTGGTCCCAAGGACAGCCAGCTGCTGCTGCACCTCGGGTGAATTACCTGATCTCAGGGGGAGAAGACTGCTCCACACTGAAATGGGAGCAGTGCTGAGCAGCAGCTCCTTGGGAACCGGAGGGAGAGGAATACAGTTTCCTAGGAAAATACCTGTAAGGGGGTTTGGTGTGAAAATAAAAAGCAGTTAGGAGAAGTAAAATGATGCTTCTGTGAACCGAGGTTCACAGAAATGTACCCCTAAACACAAGGTGATGTGCTTAGGACAGACAATAGAGAGGAGAAAGCCACAGTGGTACTGGCAGTTCCCCATGCACAAAAGACAAACAGTGGGGCGTTGTCTGAGAGCCAGCTTCTGTGTTCACTGCACGCAATGGGCCAGCCCATCCTCCCTCTTCCCCGTGCTGTAGGTAGATCTAAAGGAGGCAGGAGGCTGGCAGCAAATTAATGTCAGCAAACCAGCTGAGAGGAGGAGCAGCCTGAGGGACTTGTATCTTGTCAAATTGGAAATATATCTGGGAATTATTCCTTGCTTGTAGTAAACTGTGCATGATGTAGCTGACAATAGGCTTTGGGATATGATTTCATAGAAAAAAATATGTTTTCCATGTGAAAGGGTGTCTCCACCCCCTGCTCACTGCATTAAGCCCAGGATTTTGCAGTCAGGAGCTGTTAGTACTGAACATTCAGTTCCACAATGCAGAGGATATGGAGTACAGAGCTACAGTGGGCAAGAGGCCAGCGGCTTCTGAACCGGCTGTGGTAACAGTCCTGCAGGATGCAGGCTTCTCTGTGGGACAGCAACAAACCAAGCCAAGAGCTGGATCAGCATCAGGGCCTCCCCAAGGTCCACAGCAGTGTGTGTGCTGCACTGCCAGTGCTGGGGAAAGCAGGAGGCACTGAAAGGCACTAAGCTTGAGGGTATCACACCTGCAAAGATCAAGTCAGCAGTGGGGTTGGCTTGGCCTGGCTTTGTAGTACAGGTGAGGGTTGATCTAGAATAATCAATCACCTCCTGTAATTATCCTGGGGACATCAAACAGTGGCCATGCCTTTCATCTCTTCTGTCCTCTCTGTGGCAGATCACAGCTGTGGCTCTTACAGTAAGTCTGAAGTTTGTTCTTGGTGCTGCAGTGTTATCTGTGCACTTTTGGCTTTTGTGGTCACTGTGTAACAAGCATTGCTGCCTGATTGCCCACAGCCTCAGGGCACCCAAATTCTCAATTTTTTACCCCAGCTGCTTGTATTCTCTGGATGCCTGTTGCAGGGAGGAGGTTAATGTCAAGTACTCCCTTTTTCAGCCTTGTTGCATCTTCATTTTCCTGTCTCTTAAAGTGATTTGGAGCCTTCCGACATGGAAAGATGGTGAATCCAAGGGCAAGCCTGCTACAGAGGACAGATGTCCCTGGAAGGGAAGGTAGGAACGCAGATGGAGGGAATGGAGTGTGAAATCTCCACCCTTCTGTCCCTCCAGCAGCCTGCAGAAAGCAGCTGTTTCCATGGTGTGAAGAGTCATCCCTGGGCAGGGCAGTTTCTGAAGGTGAGAGGTGGCCCCAGGCGAGGTCTGGGAAGGTGCCAGGGCACTACAGCCCTGCCCATCAGGCATGCTGCCTGCTCCAGGCCTCCATTCAACACGATGAGGGAGAAAATCCAAAGGTAACCCCTTGCTGTTGGACCACACAGCACATTTGCCCTCCCTCACAGGCTCTGAAAAGAGCTGTTTCTCTCACTGTGCAAGTGCACATTTCATGATCATGCTACAGAAAATGGTGTGGGGGAAGCAGCCTAAGTTGTTCCTGGATGGCTTTGAAGGTGCCTCTTAGCTGATCCTCTTGTCCCTTAGATGTTTCTAACCCAGAACTACCTATTTTAAAGAACAGCTCATTTTTCCATGAGTGAGAAAGCCCTCTCCTGCACCAGCAGGTGCTTTCCATCAAAGCCAGAGCTTAAGTGCTCAGTCTCAATGAAGACCCCACAGGAGTTTCTCTGGATGCTGATCTCCATTTCTGCAGAAAGTTCCAGCCTGGCTTGCTCCACATTTTGCTTGCCTCAACACCACCCTGGCAGTGTCAGTGGGACACAGTGAGCCTCCCTGCCTGAGAAGGCAGCTCATGTATCTCATGGGTGGCCAGTCCCCAGTGCAGCCACAGGAGCAGGTTGCAAGGGGCAGCAGGGTGATTTGCTGTATAAAAGCCCCTGTGGAGAGAGGAGCGTGGTTATTAGAGAGTTCCGATCCTCCACCCTGTTGGTTGGATACACAACTTTTCCTAAACACAGCCTGTCCAGCCGCATTCCTGAAGCACACATTCCTTGCCAGCATAGCTCACCCAGAGTGTCCAGGAATAGCACTGCAGCTTCATGTGGGACCTCTCCCAAATACATCTTTAATTGAATGGGGCCACTTGGCCCACGTGCTTGAACTCAGACCAGGACCAGCATTGTAATTACTGGTCTTCTTGCCATTTCTACCCAAGGCCATCTATTCTTTATCTCTCACATCTATGGCTTGTAAGCACCACTATTTCAGCTTTGTTTTCTGTATCACTGACCTCTTTTGGGCTGCCCCTTGGGGCAGCATGGGTGCCAGTGACCAGAGACACTGGTGGAGTCACCTCCTTGAGTTAATATAGTTAAAGCTTGCTGTTGTGCAGCCGGAGGTACTAATTTCTGTCTCTGAAGCCACATAGCTGAGATTCAGCTGGCTATTCGTAGCCACAAAGAATGCTTTGCTGGAAGGAGAGTTGCTGGCTTTCTGATTTTTATCGTAATCCTTGAGATAGCTGGCTTTCTTTTGACAGCACCAATATCTGGAGCATAGTTTTGGGGTGAGAAGCTCAACTTTCAGTTTAAATCCAGAATGCACATTTGGAGCCCTGACAATTGCAGAGAAGATACAAAGTAACTTCCAAGCATGCTCCCAAGACTCAGAAAATGCAAACTACCCCGTATTTTAAGAAGACAATCAAGAAGGAATATTATGTTTTTTAAGGCTGCACAGTGGTCCTTGAGCATTTGGCACTGGCAATCTCAGGGAAAGATGCCAGTATATCAGGTCTTTTTGCTATGGGGAAGCTTATACATAATTTTGAGAACCAGGACTGCAGGGATCTAGGTGTCCTGGAATGGTGACAAACTCTTCCTCTCACAGTTGCTCAGTGGCCACCTCTCATGCCCAGGACCTTTCAGAGGAGCAGGTAGGAGGCATCATACTAGGCCAGCTTCTTTCCCTTGCTCTGCTTATCACTGCCCACAGGCAACCTTGATGGCAGCACTCTTAATCTGAATACATGTAAGTAAGATATTTTTGTAATGCTTTTCTTTTTTCATTAACAATTGCATGAAAACTGAACCTTTTCTTGCCAGACCTCCTGCTGAAGGCACACTACACGTCTGAGTTTTCCCCTTCCAGTAGGTACTGAAGACTTACAGGCTTTGGCTTCATCTCTCTCAGACTTGGTATTGCTCCAGTAGAGGCAAAGACTTTAGGGCTCAGCAGCAACAGTTTTAAATACTTGATTTGTGCTTTTCTGTGCTGTGTGCAGATACAACCACAGTGGTCAACCCCTGCTTTCAACTTCCCCGTTGGTGCCTTGTGATGTTTACATTGTGTGTAGTGTTCTGCAAGCATCAGACAAACAGAAATAAAAATTAGTGTTGGTTTGCTTTTTAGGAGTAACCCCTGGAGTCAACAGCCATTCACTCCTTGTAACCTTTAACTCTCACAACACGAAGGGGCTTTACAGAAGAAATAAATAGAGTATCAACTTAGGGTTCCCATGTGTTTTCATATGAAAGCATTAAAAATCTAAACACAGCATGAGAATGAAGCAATAAAGCATCTGGACTTTCTTGGCCAGTCATGGAGTTGAGCATGCCTGATTTTTCCAGGAAACAAGTGGATTTGCAGAGAAAAGTGCCAAGTAGTCACAGCAGCGTCACTATTATTACAAGGATGGATTTTTCAGCACACACTGTACTGAAATGACGATGGGTGGCTACTGCATTTTTGAGAGCATTTTTGCAATGGGAACTCAACTCCTAGAAGACACTGGAAAAGGGAAGGCAACCTAGAGATAGTCCAAGAGAGATACTCTGCAAGATGTTTTTATCAGTCCAGAGCTGGTAGCTGCAAAGAAAGGGGCACAATACTGACACCTGCAAAAAGGAGGAATGAATTCAGAGTAAGAATTTCTTTGGCTGCAAAATCTTTTCCAGGACTTAGCTGAGAAAGAGGGAGTCTTCTCCTTGTAAAATAGAAGGAAGATCTAAGGAATACCAGATCTATCTTTATAAATACATATCTAGTGGCTTGTTTTTTAAATTTGAAAGCATCACTGAAACTGCAGGGAATAAAAAAACCTGCTGCTTTGAGAGTCTTCCCATTCAGAGGACAAGTTTTGTCTCTTACTAGAATTATACAGCCTCATGCCGAGTTGCTCATTTCAACACTTGAGTGATGGGCAGAAGCATTTTTTAGAGAGTATCACAGGTTCCTTTCACAAAGGTTGGAGCAATCTGTGATAATATCTCCAGGTCACAAAAAGGCCCCCTGATATTCTGCAGGGATTCAGATAGTTGGGGTTGATGGAAAAAATTATTAATCCAGGCCATAAGAAAATTGTGATACAGGACTGCAGAACTCTGAATAACTCAGCAAACTCAGTGGGTTCATAATTTCAATGTCCAAACAGGCCACCTGCATAGTTGGAACATTGATCTTGGGTTTTTTTATTGGCAAGCACTGCTGCACACTAAGAGCCTCTGAGCTTTGCAGAAGCAGTTAGGTTCTCTACCCAGCCTTTGCAAACCAACCCTAAAGGGAAAAAAAGTTACCTGTCATTCTTTTTTGGCTCATGGTAAGATAGTGAACAGCCACATTACAATTAAAGGCCTGTTGAGGGGAAAATTTTGTTCCTCTGATCCAAAATGCATCACCTGCCCTAGGAGAGGACTTTTCTTCTGTTTTATGATAGCCAAGAGGCAAAATGGGCCGGGTTTAACAAGTCCTTGGGCACAAGGAGAGCTGGAGGAATGCTGTGGCTCCATGCTTCTCGTGTGCACCAGCTGTAGAGTGATGGAATCAGCTCCCCCTCAGTCAGATTACCTTGGTTCCACTGGGGTCAGAAGTCTGCTCTTAGGACAGTTATCCTGACTCAGCTCACAGGCAGGAAATTCTTACATTTCAGTAATTAACTTTGAGAACAAATTTATCAGCTGGGTCTGTCCCAGCCTGCTCTTTAGGTTACAGGTTCCTGGGAGCAGGATAAGCACATATTCTCTAATATGATTTCCCACTCATATTGCATCAAAAAAAGGTGAGTCCTTGTAAGCTTGCATTTAATTTTAAGGTTCTCCTGCTCTAACTCACTAGGGATTTGCCCAAGCTGGGTGGGACACAATAGTTGTATCCATCTGGGAGTTCAAAACAGTCTCCTCTTCTGCTGCCAGAGTAGCTAATTCAGCATCTGCAGCTGCTGTTGGCAACTTTCCCACTGATATCAATGCAGCAGGTTTTGATCTTAAATTTGCAGTGTATGTCCCTAAAGAGTACTCTAGCTTGAAACTCTGTGGTGGTTCAAATGAGGCTTTTTGCTGATGGCTGCAGTTCCCTTCCACCAACCCTGCTGTCTGGAGACAGAGTTGGTGGTCAAGAAAAAAGATTTCCCAGAAGATATTGTGCATATATTGGAGGGTGCTGAGCACTGTGCAATGTATGCTGACTTTTACAGCATGACCACTGTAAGTTCACCATCTGGAGCACAGGGAAGGGAAACACTTCTGGATCCAAGTTTAGTGATCAGCTATTCCATTGAACATGGAACATGTAAGTGCTTATAGCATTCATCTTTTGGTTGTATGTCTGACAAGAATTGCAGCAAAATTAATTTCAGATAATCCAATTGAGGTTAACTTAATGGAATAAGAGTCTGGAAAACTTTTCTGAAAAGGGATGTGTTGGAGGTCTCTATGTATCTATATCCATTATGGGAAGGACATTAGCTCTAGTGTGGGAGGGTAATGACAGACACATGGGCCCTGACAGAGGTCCTGTCATGTGTCTGTGGAAAATACGTATCATCCAAGGCAGCGTGTGTAGTGTAGGAGAATTAGGAAACCTTGAAGAGGTGACAGCTGATTAAACAGCTGAAGTTTTAGATCTCTCTGAGCTATTTGATATGCAAAGACACATCATAAGACAGCTACCTTAAGCTGCTTGATACCAGTTTTCCCCCTGTTCCCAGGCACTGCTGCTTACTTGTACAAAGCTGTTACTGTTTAGTCTGTACAGAAACAGCCTTTGTCATCATATTGGAGTCTAACTCCTTCAGCTAAATTAGATCCTTGCAACAGTGTAGGCAATATACAGCTCTGCAAGCCAGAATGTAAATTTATTACTTTTCCCATAAAACTAATTTCACAATGTCTTTGGAGCAAGCCTCCTTGCTGTCTGTGAAAGAGAGCATTGAAGAAAGGGAAGGTAAAGTAAACTTAAAATCTTCAGATCCAAGATTAGCTCCAAAGCATTCATGTCATCAGAGTAGGAAGCCATCTTATCTTGTGGTGTGGTTTCACTGTAGCTGAAAGCTTAGAGAATGACTGATACCATGAGGAACAGTTGATCTCTTTTCACCCTTCCCCAGTGCTGGGATTTGTGCAAGATTACAGTCAAATGTATTTCTCAAGAAAAGTCAACCGGGGATACCACTCAACACCCTTATCTTGATGGACCTTCAAAGCCATTCTCCATCCCAATACTCAGCCTTATCTGGATATAAACAGGTATGCTCAGTGCATCTCTGGGCCATCTTCCCCACATGGTCACGCTGTTATGATCATCAGCTGTTTCAGCACAAGTCAGTGTAAAACCAAAATGGCTGAAAGATTTGTAGGCTGTAAAGAAGGGACAAAATGCAAAGCACAGATGGATGTTATTCCCAGAGAGGAGGGGAATGCGTGGGGGGGTAATTTGTGCTCTGTGTTGATCTTTCTTTACTGAGGTGTATGGGGTCTGGATGGATCCTCCTGAAGGAGCCTTGGGTAAAGACTTGAGGATTTAGATGATGTCAATTATGCCATAAATTTGTGAGTCATCGCACACTGTTAGAAAAACTGCAGTCTCTCTGGGAAGGGGAACCCATTTTCTGTGCCAGTGGGGGCTGAGGTATGGAGAGCAGAGATTCCTGCACTGATCTGTCTGACTGAGCCCACGTAATAGGCTTCACATCAGTAAATCTGAGGCAGACAGTAATTGTGGCAACATGGGCTTAGTGGTGAAAGCACAGATCGCCACAGGTACACCCCAGCTGTGAAGAAAGGCATTGTCTCTTTTTTTTTTGCTCCTCACCACATAGAACTTCATTTTATAATTTAAAATTGTAGCTTGATTGGCACCACAGATCAGAACTAACAGATGAAACGAAACCTAATACCCCTCCCTGCTTTTTAAAATAATATTCCAAAAATATCCTCCCTGTTTCCCAGGCACAGATATCACAAAGGGCAGAAGAGGACATCGTCTCCCAGATTTTCTCTTTCCTCCATCTGTAGCCTACATGTTGTCCATACAATGTGCCTAAATATTCCTGTCATTAACAATAGAAAGGAAAAAGGGGCATTCTCTCAGCAGGCAAAATATCTGGCTGTGATATTTCCACCAGGAAAAGGTTAAATTCAACTGTATGACATTTTTCATTATGTTCCTGCTTTCCAGGGAAACTCTAGGTTTTAAGACGTTGCTACAATTGTGATGTTACCTCAGTGTGCCCCAGTAGGCAGGATTTTTGTTTCTCTGCTTTTCTATCCTTTTCTATGGACTGTCCTTATGAGCCACTCAGTCTTCAGTGGTGCACCAGCATCAATGATTCTCCCAACACCATTTTTCTTCTCTGGGAGGACAGCTCTAATGCTTCCTGGGGATTTTGTTCCTAACCAGTGAAATGGCTCATAACAGTTGGCAGCATAAAATGCATTAACAACAGGTTCCATAATGTTTAACTTACAGACTTATTAACTTAATAATGTTTAAGGATACTTAAAGGTATCCCTGGAATTATGCCTCTTCACATGTAAACCTAATTTTCTGACCAACTATGTTCATGATTTTAATTTACTTTATCCTGTACAGGTTATCAGCAGCAGTCAGTCTGGTAGCGAGCTGTAGGTTTTTTCCCTAAAAAATGCCACACAGAGATGACATACAGGACTGGGACAAACTAACCTGCTTCAAAGGACATTCAAAACAACAAATAAATGAGCCTGCACATAACAGTTTTAAAGGATGCAACTGGTTCCTGCAAATAAACCATTGTTCTGGTGTGCTGGACTAACAGAGTGGGATAAAAACTCAAGTGGCAGATACCAGATTTTTGGAGTAGAATGTACTTCTTGGGCTACATTCCAAGGCAAAAGTACAGTTTCAAAGGCGGGAGCTTATCCAGTAACAGGTTGATTTGTTCTTCTGGAAAGACATTGCTTTTACCAGTGAACCAGAAGGACATCTTTTCTCAGAAAACACTGCTGTGAACTTCAGCAGCATTGTGTTATATCCAGTGTTCATCTCTCTGACATTGGACAAAAATATTCTATCCCGAATAATAAGGCAATTGGCTGTAATTTAGCATATTAAGCAATCTGGTCTTAAAAGCCATCAGACAGTTAATGCTCCCATTGACTTAGCCTCTATTACAGACAGACATGGTGTGTGGCTTAGTGGTGCAGGTAGCACTAGAACTGTCCCCTCTCAAAGAAAATATAACATGATGCCTAATACAAATTTGGCATGGATCTACTTCAGTATTTGGAGAAGAATCCTGCTGGTCCTCCATTATATGTTCCAGACATTTTTCATTCCCTCCCAGATAAAATGCCCTGCTGATCTAATGGTAGAATTTGGCTCTCAAAGCTAGAAAGCTCCAACTGTAGCCAAAGTAATATCCTAAAATAGAAAGAAAAATGAGAAACCAGAAATGTTGTTTTCCTCTTTCAAAAGTTTCAGCAGGAAGCTAGCAGTGAGAAACCACTAAAGTGGCTCTCTCCCAGCTACCTCTCCCAGTCTGGTCGTTGCCTGAAATACTCAAAAGATCCCTTATCCTAAGGTCCAAAAGCACCTTGGTTTCATTCCTGTGTCTCCAGTATCACTGGAAGCCACATTAAGTTAATTGAGCTCAGAATTTGGTCTTTCTGTGTGAATCAGTTTTAGGGAAGCTGACAGCTACAAATCCCAGTGTTTTTGTTCTGATGAAAACAGCCTGATGATCTAAATTTAACAGTCGGTTTCACAATGCTCATTTTTGACTGTAAGTAAAATCATCCTGGAAAAATAGCTTAGAATAGGAAGAGATATGTTTTCCGGATGCTGGAAAAGCAAATTAAAAAGAAGCAAGCATGACAAATTTATCCTCATTCACAATTTAGATTGCTTTTTATTCTCTGCTTGGCATCTTTGGATAAATACTGTGAATAAAAATTATGATAGTTACAGAAGAAATTAATAATTTCTGACCCCATTTCAGAGGAAGATGTAGCACATATCTGTGGTGTTTGGGTCACGGGAAACAATGCCTGCAGATCAAATCTGTGTTGTGGATGTTTTTTTTCACATGGGGAAACCAGACAGAATATTTTCCAAGATGAAAAAGATTCTTCTTCATGCACACGTTTATTCTGAAGAATTTCTTCTTGTAGACAAATTATCCCTTTCACTTACCCTATGGTCACATTACTACACGTTAGCAATATAAAGAGACCATAGAGTGGATGTAAATATAATTTATAGTTGATGAATGGCATAAATCACCTGCACATTATGAGGCAATGTAGTGCAAATAAGACTGGTGCCTCTACAATGAAAATCTGCTCCCAAGAGTGACAAATGGCATCTTCTACTCAGCTTTTTGTATTTGAAACAACAGCTGCTTTCAAATTAGCCAGGATGGATTCCAGAGGATGACCTGATCCTGCTCCTCCTACTGCCTTGTCAGCAGTTGACCAGGTTCTAGCCATGCAAATCCATGGAAGAAAGGAAGATGTTCATATGCCCTTGGAAACATGATTTTTATTTGGGAACATCCTGAACCTCGGATACCAGCAGCATTTTTTCAGTCTAGCAATTAGGGGAAAAAGCGTTGCACTTATAAACTGAGAGCAGCAGAGAACAGCTTGAGAAATTACATACAGGCTTTCATAACAGAGTGGCACAGCCCCCCCCAAAACTGGAGACATGGAGAGTGGAACCTCCATGGCTCAGGGCTTGCCTTTGGCCATGTCCTACTCATCTAGGGGGTGACAAGTGTCCCCTCTGCCTGTGCAGGTGCACATCTGCATGGACACCTGTGAGGAGCTGGTTGGGAAGTGGGTGCCAAGGGCACAGCTATGGTCCAGGCTGCTGTCCTGGGCTGAGTTCTGGGCTGAGTCCTGGGCTGAGTCCTGGGCCTCCCCTGCGCTGGGTTTCTCGGGGTGTCTCCCAGGCTGGTAGATGCTCAAGCATAAGTCATCCTCATCTTGCAATTCCTTGGAAGAAGGTGTCCCAAAACCACCTGCCCACAGGCGGGGAGTGACACCACCTGTCCACCACCTCTGTGAACACCTTCCCTCCTGGAAGAGTTCCTCCTGCATTCCCCAGGAGAGCTGCTGGTGGCAGGGTTGGTGCTGGTGACTTGGCAGGAGCTGGGTGTGGCCGGAGGAGCCGCACTCATGGCAGAGGAATGCGAGGTGGTGCCTCCCTGGGCTGCGAGGCTGCCCATGGGCAGGCTCAGCACTGCTGCTGCACAACCATGCATTGCTCTGCCTGCATGTGACAGGTGAGCAGGCAGTGTGGCATGAGGCTGCTCCTTGGCCATTGGTGTGGCCCACGATGGGCTGGTGTCAAGCAGGATGTCTGGATGGATGGCCAGTGGTCAGGTCTTTGTAGCAGTGCCTCCAGCTGTCCCACCCACTGTTGCTCTGCTCTGACCTGCCCTCTTACATCACATTTCTGCTTTACTTAAGTGTTTGGTCCTCAAGACAAATACAGCAATAAAATTAACTCTTTTTACATTGCTTCTTTACCACAATTTTGCCAGTCCATTGGACCTTGAGTTCAGAGCAGACTGCAGCTTGTCTGGTCTGCCTCGTGTCTGCCCTGAGTGTCAATCTCCTCATCCTGCCTGGCTCAACCCTGGCCCTGCTATCTGGGCTTTACTCTGCTTTGCCCTGTTCACACTTACCTAAAAAGAGAAAGTCTTTCTCTGTTGGGCTTTGGCTCTTTCCTTGGAGGACAAATTCTTCCCACTCTGAGGACTTGGTATCTGCCTTGGAGAACCCAGGCTCAGGTTGGAGCTCCAGCCACCAGCAGCCCTAGTCTGCCAAGGACTGCAGATTTATAGGGCCAGGAAGTCTGGAGACACTCAACAGCGTGCCTGTTGTCTTGGGTATTTCTCAGCCCATGTTGCCTACTCCTTGTGCTAGAACTATAGTTTGATTCCTCTGAACAATCTAAAGTGAGGCTATTAATGAAAACCTTAAAATATAATATCTCTTGAGGGACTCCTTAAGTGCAAGAACTGGTTTTGATGACAAAGGCCAGCTCATCAGCAGAATTAATGAGTGCAGCATCAGTTTAGCATCAGTGAGGCTTTGCTGATTTGCAGATGCAGAGGATTTGCCTCACTGTCTGGTCTGTATTATTTTACAGCAGATAATGAATGCAGCATTCCATGCTTACTTTTCTTACCCTCCTCTGAAATTGCAATTTTACTGACCTGAAAGTATTTTTTCCCACTATTAAACTTTCAGTCAGGACATAAGTCCTTTTTAAGATGCTGAATGCCACAGGATGCTTTCTCCTTGTGTGAGAACAGCTCTGCTGTACCAAGAGGAGGTGTGATCTTGACTTATGGGATAGAGATTCCTTGTGGCACTGACTCATATACTGTAAATTTGTGCTCATTTTCACATCTTCCTCCTGATCCTGTTTTAGACTGCATTTCCATTACTCCTCCACCCTGGAGGAGGAATCCTCAGCCAACACAGCTCTAACCCGGAAACCACAGGGGATGAAAAGACCTTTCATAGCAATAATGATGCCATGTTCCTCTCCTCTGCAGCTGCATTTTGAAAACAAAAGATCAGGAGGCAAAGTCACCACCCACAAGCAGAATTTGCAGTTCTGCAGCCATCGGGGACTGGTGCAAATGGGCCTGATGCAGATGCCAGAGAACATACTTCCTATTGACACCAGGGAACAAGAAGAACTGAAAGTATAACCTAATCTAGGGTGACAACAATGTCTACTTTTGCATATTTAGCAAGGATAGCCTTGGGCCTTGCGCTGAGGCTTAACTTTGCCCACACCATAACATATCTTCATATTTTTGTAACCATCTGTTTGGGTCAATCTATTGTAAAGACCATGTAATATCTGCAAAATAAGGTGGTGGATGCACTTCCAGTTATCCAGATATCCATGCCTGTACACATTACAGCTCCAGTGTTCATGAAAGATTTCCCATAAAACAGATAGGAGGACACTTGGAATTACCTCCAGTGATTTGGTGAGTCTGTAGTTCAACACAAAGTGTAGAAGAGGTTAAAGACTGTGGATGATGACTTCTTTCTACTGCAACATATTACTAGGCCAGGTTTAGCTGCATGCTCTGGACTGAAGCACTCCTTGGGACTTGCCTTTCCAGCATGCAAAGCACTTTTCAACTGGCAAAGGGTAGGTGATTGACATCAGACAGAAGGCCTGATTTCATCAAGGCTTTGGCATCCCACTTGCTGGAAAATGTATTCCAATAAGTGCCACCCAGAGTTATTAAATGTGGCACCAAAAGGTGAACAAAGTTCCTGCCAAAGAACTGCCACTCTGGGCTAGTTTGGTCTCTGCTCATGCAGGCAGGCCTGATGTTAGTCATCAATGGGAAAAGGTCAGTGGGACTAGGGAGGGTCTGGCTGCACCTTTTGTAAGCCCTGGGCACATGGCAGCAGGGTAATCTTGTAAGCTTAGTATGTTAAAATACAGCTCTTCCTTCTCTTGGGCAGCCTTTTAAACATGAGTTGGAGGTAAACAATGACTACAGTATTTTGTGTTTATTTTATGTGCCAGTGCTCACATGAGGGCTAGAATGGTGGAGAACCCAGGTCAGTGTCTATATGAGACACTGAAATGCCTATGGGAAATCTTTATGAGCTTCCCCAGAGACTGTTTCAAATCTTGTGCTAATTGTTTTCTTCTTGACTGCTCTGAGTTCACTCCCATAGCTGCCAGGGCTTGATAATCTCTGGATCACAGTTCTCTGCTTGGATTTCTGTCACTGTCTCTGTGTGACCTGTCCTCTGCTGGGCAGAAACTTGCAGGGTCACATGAGGTGCTGGAAATCGGAATGGGTTATTTCTTCTGAGTTGAATTGGCCCCTAAAATACCAATTTCATTTCAAATAGCATTTGACACAGCTGAGTGCATTTGTCTTCTCCAACATGCAAACTAGAGACCAGCTGTTTTCTGCTCAGCATGGAAAGGAAACAGGAGAACTGAGACAGCAACACCCACGTCTGTGAAGGTATTTAAACACTTGCTGGAATCATGCATCATGGCCAGGCTGTTTGTTGATATTAAGACATAGTCTGGGCAGCAGGTGCCTAAATCTCATTTTTCCAAAGTCCTAAGGTACAGTCTTTATCACTGGGTCGGGTTTCTCCAAAGCTCCTTGCAGGACCAATTATAGGAAGGGGCTGATACTACATGTGCAGGTTCCTCTGTTTATTTTCCATGGTGCCCATCCCTGCAGACACTTTTCCACCCTGTGTTGTGCAGGCGTCTCAGCAGAGGTTGCTCTCAGAACCCAGCACCACTCGTTCCTTGTGGATGCCACAGAGGAACCACCTGCTACTCTCAATCTGGCAGTGTTTCCTCATCTTCCCTGCATCCCCATTTCAACTTCTGTAACTACATCTGTGTGACCTGTTTTCTCCTGCTAACTAGAAACTTGGGCAGTCACATGGGGATGTGTGGGGTCACTCGTACTCCCCTGACCCTGTAAATGTAGAAGGGTTAGTTTATTTCCAGAAAGTATGGTTTACATATGGTTTTCCTTTCATTATTTTAGATGTCAGCTAGAAGGGCTCTGCTTGTTCCCTTCAGTAACAGCAAATAAATAGCCGACCTGTTTAGAAAAACTTAACACTAGAGACCTGGAGAAATCTTTGGATGCAAGATGCATGCTGAACTGTGTGTGACCCTCTGTAGAGAAACATTAGCTTAATATATTAGTAAATGTTTTTTACTGAAGATAAAAGAATATTAGAGAAAATATACAAGGCTTGAGGTCCAAGTTCTCTGTGCAGTCCATTTCCCATTGAAATCAAATGTCCAAAATGAAGAGGTCAGCAAAAGTTTGCTTGAATTCTGACTGAGGAAAACAAGGAAAGCTCTTTGCTCACTCCAGGCAGTGCTGTTATCAAGAGGACCTGGTCACAAAGACCAAGGCTAGAGTTTTCGAAGGCAGTGGCTTGATTTGCTTGCCCTGCTTGAAGCACACAGAGTGGAGCTGCTTTTGGGAAGGTGTGAAAAACAGGGAAATCCAGGGACCCCCGTGCTAGTCCTGGGAGACTTAACCAATACCACAAGGCTGCTTTGAAGCATTTGACCTATCTACTGTCAGATCAAGCTCCAGGGCATAAAGTAGGAATTCTGACTTGCACAAGTGCTGTTGAAGTTTATGCTCTTGAGTCTCCTGGGTTGCCAGCGTGGGCATCTTCACACTGTGTCCTCTTTTGTACTGAGACACACATGCAGAGGCCAAAGAATGAAGAGTCTCATGTTAACTGTAAGATTTCAGGCTGAGTTGAGCTGACCAAGACAGGTGGTGAGTGCAGGCACCCAAGGAATCGTACTTGGAAGACAAGATTGAAGGGCTCCTGCAGTTCACAAATGCTACTTGGGAACTGGATAGTCAAGTACTGCCAGTTCCTAGGATCAGCTTAAAGTTAATAGAGTGATGGCAGGTGCCCAAACATCTTTGCAATCCTACATTTGCAGAGATGTTTTCATCACAGAGCAGACAAAATAAAATGGTTTTTAAAAACAACACACCCTGCAGGTCTCTGTCCTTGCTACTGAGTATATGAAATTTAAACTAAAAAACAAATCCTAACAAAAAAAGGGAATGAATTCATATAAATAACATAATTGGAGAAGCTTGAAAGCAGCAAGAATGTGTGAGACTTCGGTGCATTTTTATCCATTTATTTATTAAAATAAAACAGACACTGAGGGGATGTTACAAGAAGGTGTCTCAGAAAGGCTGGTGTAAAAACATTGAAAGAACAGAAAAACTTGCTTTTTCCAGGAAGACAAGCAAGGACCTGGTTCTACAGACCTGGGATGTAGAAATGCATGTTGTGGAAATGCTATGTTTTGGCACGATCTGAAATTGAAGACTTGGAAATTGAGTGCGTGGAGTGCTCCACACATCTATACATCATTATGCTAAATTTGGAAAAAAGTTCCAGATTACCTCAAAGGGATGATTTTTAAATTTTCAAGCTTATTTGGGAGGTTGCCTCCAAGCAAGGGAGCCTTTGCTTAACTGAAAGAATCACTTGCACATGGGCCCAATCCACCTGCAAATCCTGCTAGTGTTTGTGTTGTTTTGGTAAGGTCCTGTTTTCCCCATGAATCTATAAGTCTGTAGTCAATACATCCTTGATTTCTATGGAAAGCAGTGCTAAACCCCCTACATCTTAGGAATGGGAGATGGGGGCTAACTTCAGCACTTCAACCCTGCTATCTTTCTTTTTTTTTTCTTTTCCTGAGGAGGGTGTCAAAATTGGTCCCTTATTCTTTTCATAAGTCTTTATGAAAGACGTATTCAGATAAATACTCATTCATTTAAGATCATAATTATATTAATTAAGAGCACTGTTTCTATAGGTGGGGTTAGTTCCTAAAGAGCAAGTAGCTGCAGTAGGATTGTACAAAAGCAACCTTTGGCAATTCACAAAAGGCAGTGGTTTTTAAGGCTTTAGCAGATTCCTTTGAAATGCCATTATGGGGTTGGTATCGTTATTTTAATGATGTGGCATTGGAGGCGTGAAAGAAACAATGTTTTACCCTGAATCACTCAGCAAGTCACATCCTTTCTCACTTACTGGTGATGCCACATAACTGCACTGCTGATACCCACTAGCAAACTAAATCTCATTTTCACCATTAGTGATAACCAAGAGGGTTTCCTCGAGTTAGACTTCTGGCAAAATTCGAAGTAGTCTGAGCTGATTCTGCTGTGAGACATAATCCACGGGCAAATGACATGACCAGAATGAGAAGGGGTGTGATCTACCATAGGACTGTAAGGCTAACAGTTCACAGTTTGTCTGTTCAAGAATGTTTACTTAATTTCATGCCACTCAAGGAGCAAAATGCTGTCCCTTTTTAATAATAAACATTATTTTTCACTTAAGAAGTAAGACAAGAAGTGATAACAGAAATTCCTCTGAAAACAAGCTATTTGTTTGCTGGCAGATGCAAATCCATTCTGTCTCTTGCTGTTTCCCCCTTCAAATGCATTTGTGTGGGTCTCACCTATGCACCAGGCAGGGAGATCAAGATCTGGCTCCAGAGGGATGCTTTTGTACTGTCCTGAAAGCAAAACTTTATCCAGGGAGAGGATACTGCACTCTTGAGTTACTGGCTCCTTCAATACCATCCTTGTCTTGGACAAACTTCCTCTCATCTCCAAAGAGTTATCTGAGTGCAGATCTCAGTATCCTCCTCCCTAGAGTTGTTATGAATTGATTGAAAGAATAAAATCCCTTCAGCTATGAAAATTACCCTCATTTGTCTATAAATAGGCTTAACCTCTTAAACTGTGTCAGATGCTGCAGATTCACCAATTTGATCTAGATCTTCAGATCATCTCTGCTCCTACAGCTCCAGGGCAAATGACTCATGCTGTTTGCAAGTGCCTATCCCACTGAGCCTGGCAGTATCTGTGTCTGAAGGTTTCTACTAAAACCTGGGCAGGGATTTTCTCCTGATCAAGCTGAGCTCACCAACATACTGCAGCCACAAACCACTATATTGTACTTACATGAAAATCCATGTATTTGCAGTAGTCCAGCCACTCGATAGAGGAAAATGTGTTCTAGAGTCAAACAAATATGATAAAGGCAAAATCCTATTGATCCATGTAATCATTTCCGCAGCTGCATTTCCCTTCACTGGTGGCAGTCCTAAGAAGATTGGTCTACACAAACTATTACCTTACCTTTGAAATTGCTTTGGAAATATGAAAGGGAAATGTCAAAGTATTTTCAGACAATCTAAATGGCTTTTTTAGCTTGTTTCTAGAAATCAAAGTTCCCTGAGCTGTCTGAATGCTCTGTCTATAAATCATCTGTTTTTAAAAGCAGAAGGGATCCAATTTCCCAGGTGTGTGCCCATTCCTAGAGTTATCCCAACTTTTCTGCTACCTTTCCTGGGGAAGGGAAAAATCTTGACATGGAAAATCAGGGGAAAAACTCTTCTCCGAGGTGAAGGGTAATCGTGAAGTGCTCTTCTGGCTATGAGGCATGTGGGGATGGAAAGGTTGGTGCAGACAGTTTTGCCCAAGTTTCCAGAAAGCCCTGGGCCTTGGCACTTGTTTGATCATATTTGTGTGGACCAGGGAGACACAAGGAAGAGCTAAATTGAATTTTATTTTATTTTATTTTATTTTATTTTATTTTATTTTATTTTATTTTATTTTATTTTATTTTATTTTATTCTACTTCAGTTATCCAGGTTATGGCATAAGGTGTTACTCTTGCCTAATGAATGAGCTGGATGCTTTGAAAGTCCAGCTGAGGGTGCTGTGAGAGCCATCTGTGTCCTCAGCTCCCAGTTTCCCAGAAACTCTTTGGAGTGACAGCCTGTGTATTTTATGTTGCCATCACAAATAACAGACTCTCAGCTTGATGTCCGTGATCGATTGTGCATGTCACATTTCATGCCATAAAAAACATATGCTCAAGGCTGGAAGGGTGAACATGCTTTTGGCTTCCCTGCCATTTGTAGTTCAGTTTGCCTGCAACCCTTCTTTCATTGTGTGTTGCTACTTTTCTCCTGAAAAAATTTATAGATCCCCCTGGAAGAAGAAACAACCTCTATTTACCGACCTTTGTTCCAGGTTATTATGAACAGACAACTCTTGTAGGCTCTAAACAGGATCTCTCAGCCAGAAGCCTTCAGTCAAAACCTACCAAGCCCAAAGATTTCCTTCATTTAGAAAGATCTGAATTAGCCATTAAATAACACAGCATCTTGAAGAACATCCATAGGACCTCTCTGCTTTCCTCCTTGGTCAAGGTTTGAGCTGGCACTCAGTTAAGTTGCTGGGAATCTTCTCTATTGGATGCCATGGCTTTACATGCACACATGTGGGTTAGTCCACACCATGAATTAATGGGTAATTCAGCTGCAAGTTCCACTGCAAGGGAGTGCCAGGGCTGAAATGTGGCCTGAAGCACATTGAGGCACTGTTGACACAGCCTGGGTGATGAGGAGCCTTTCCATGTTACTGCACAGGATGAACCCAGGGTCACTACACAGGGAGGAATCATTCCATGCCATCTGCTTCCTCTCTGGCAAACCTCAGTGCATGGCAGGGGAGTGTCCTCCCATGTCTCATCCCTTTGTGTGTCTCCAAGGGATGCAGCCCTGACAGGCAGCTGTGGGCAATTGTCATGTCTGCCCTGACGCCCTGGCTTCCCATTTCACATTTGCTATGGTCTCCATGCCAGAGGCCAAGTTTATTTCACAGAGCCATATTCTGTAGTGCTCAGCCTGTCTCTAAGATCCTACCCAGGGAATAGATAAACAGAACAATGTTTGAGCCTCTGGTACATTTTAATGTCATTTCCAGGGAAATATATGTGTCATAACAACACAAAGCAGGCATAGTTCCCTTGCTTTCGATCTGTCTGGTGCCAGGGTCCACGTCATTTCAGCATTGAAACAGATCCAGCAAGTTCATGGTAACTTTGCTCTCTGAAGAAGTGCCCCTTTTGCCCCTTGGTCTGTACTTGTCTCTTGTCTTCCAGCAGTGTTCCTTACTCCTGTCAGGGAATGTCACGTACTGCTATGTTAACATCTAATTTTCACTGGAAACTCTAGGGAATTGGGCCCTTATCTCCACATACCATGCACATCAAAATAGTTTAATCAAGCCTATTAATTCCAGGGCTTGCTGCTGATCTGGATAAAACACTGCCCTTTCCCAGCACTGAAGCTTTGTAGCCAAGTTTCACATTGCAGCACTCTCCACTAAGTTTGTTCTCTGCTCCCTGGGGCTGAACACATTCCCGTACAATCCCCCAGATCTTACAGAGAGGTGCCAGGGTTCTGCTCTAAGGCTCAGATTGATTTGGGCTGATTTTCCAGACCAGAAGCATCCCATCAGTTTGAAAATTTGGACTTGAGAGTCCTTGGTGTCACTTCCTGGTGCTCTGGGCAGTCATTGCCACATCCAAACGTTTGTTCAGGGCAACTGCAGAGTCTAGGAAGGTATCCAAGAGCAGAGAGAAAACAGCAATGTGCCAAGACCAGGGCAAAACTCAGGGGATGTCATTACAGATGTAGCACTGGGGGATCTGAGGAAGCAGGCATGCCTTTGTCCTTGTCCCAGCATGCCTGCTTTAAGGAGAGGTGGTGGGACATGGCTTATTCATCAGAAGGCACAGCCTGGTCAAGAAACAAACTTCAGAGAACTGGACATGGGAAGATTAGATATAGGAGGATGCTTACAAGCATCTTCATGATCAGATTCTTCCACCTTTTCCCACCTCCAGCAGCGTTTTACCTCATGGCTCACTCCTGACTCTTAAGGCAAAAGTCTCCAACAGCTGTGGGGATGCTTTGTGTTGAAAGCAGCCACGAGACATGTGCCTGTTGGCCCAGGACTGCTCGAGATGTGCTGCTGCTTGCTTTTCTGGGAAAGGGTTCTTGCAACATGAAAGAAGTACAGGCAAACAAAGAGCTCTGGGGAGAGAAGTGACAGGCAGCAGCTGGAGCCAGTGGGTGACTCGCCGAGTGACAGGACACTTGGGCTCCTCGCTACTCTGCTACTATTTTGGAAACATCAATAAACACAAGAGGCCAGATCAATCTCTCAGGGCTCCAACACAAACCCTGAGGAGCCCTGTGGACATGGGTGGCACCAGCAGCCTGAGACATTGGTTTGTTCATAAGAAGCCTAGTTCATTTGGACTGTGGGAAAACTCACTGGATTTAGCCACGGAAAATATTACTAGCAGCCCACTAATTAGCAGATCTCAGCTCCTTTGCAGGTGCAACTTTGCACTGAGGAATTCAGGCTCATTGTGCCATGGAGAACATGACATCTACTTCTGCCAGGGGAGCTTTCAAGCAGCTGGAAAAAAGTATGAATGTTTATATTTTTAAAAAGGGATTGTTTTTGCTGCTGTCAATTATTAATGGCTCTCAGGTCAGGCTAAGGAGCAATGCCAGGGATAAATTACCCTGTACGCTATTCATATATGCTCTACCCAATTGTTTCCTTCTCAGCTAGAGGATTCACCTCACAATGAACTCCTTGGCATTTGGAAAAAGAGGACTGACAAAGCAATGAACTTAGTGTGCCCGTTTATTTATGCACTGACATCTTTCCTACTTTGTCAGGTGTGTTTAATCAAAAAGAAGCAGGAAATGCATTATAATTATAAACATATTACTGCAGAAGAAAAAGGCTGCCCTTGGAAAGGACTGCATTGTTTGATAAATGGTTACAGTGAAAAAACACAGGCTTAACCTACGACTCTTTGCTGAGATCAAAGCGAGGTTGCTACCACAGGCTGCTGTGCAGCAGGACTCAGCTCTGGGTTTGCAGGAAGGCAAGGGAAAGAAAGTTGAAAGGAAAATGCAATCTCCTTCCTTCCTTTTCTTTTTTTGCCTGAAACTTTTCCCCTAGCTTTTTAAAAAAATACTAAAGCATTAAATATTTGCTGTTAAAATTAATAGAATTAGTGATGAACCCAGCTGAGAACACAATAATAAGGGCCATGTCCAAAGCCCCTTGTTGAAGCCATGGAGAGACATTGTTTACAACAGGTTCTGACTTGGGATCCTGATGCGCCAAAGTAAAGATGGAGTTAGGGAATAACCCTGGGAGATTCTGGATGTCCTGCAGTCTTTCCATGTGACCTTGCCCAAACTTGCAAACATTCCTTAGCAGCGATGACAGCTGAACCCCAGTCAGTATTGTGCTGCTGCTGTGAAAAGCAAAATCCTTCCGGGCTCTGAGACCAGGAATGCTGTAGGTAAGATGCAGAAAGGGTTTATTGCCCTTCTCAGCACTGCAAGTCTGAGCCATGGCCCTGCACTTAAATAAATAAAAATACCACCAACAGACAAACTGAAAATTGTCCAGAGGAGAGCAACAAAAACGATCAGAGGTCTAGAAAACATGACTTATGAGGAAAGATTGAAAGGGCTGGGTTTGTTTAGTCTACAGACTTTGAAACATCCTAATGAACTCTAAAGATGTAAAAAATATATGGTATCTAAAAGGGTAATCAATTGACCTCTGTGGCAGAAGGTACAGCAAAGAAGATAGTATTAAAAGCTCTGAGGCCAATAACACCTCAAATATGTTACTTGGAGAGGGGTCAGAGCATCTCTTGGCAGATTTTCAGTGCTTTGGACAAGTACCATGAAGGTAAGTCACTGTCCCATGGAACAGACTGGTTTCAGCCATGTCGTCCTATGGTTTCCATGATCTGGTGACTGTGTCAGGGCACCTGAAAACAAGGTCTTGGAGGTGATGAACTTTTAGAGCCCTCTCTGATTTGAAAAAAATGTGGCAGGTGTCCAACCCTTCTAGAAGTTTCAAGAAGAAATCTTTTTTAAAAGCCTCTTTTCCATGGCTTTCATGGTTATTAAATTAAGAGCAACAAATTCCCACCTTTTCATGGGGCCATCATTGTATTTGTGAAGAACCTTGCTGCTTTCCTGTGAGGGATTCCCATTTAGATGAGTACTCAAATGCATGAATATTTAGATGATCAGATCTCTGAAAAAGCATGTGAAAGTGTATCAGATAGTGACAACCTTGCAGATCCAGCTCTGAAATGTCCTCTCCTGACAATGGAGAAAGAGGCACCTTGGCCAACCCTTGCCAGGAGTGCTTTAACAACTGTAAAGCAGTGAGGATGGTATTAGGTATTGGTCTAGGTGGTGGCCAGCACCTGATTAGAAAGGCAACATCCCTTCTCCCCACAGTGCCCACCCAGAGCTGAGTATCCCATCCTGTAACTGTGTGTGCTGCTCCCTGTCTGTGACTGAGCAACTTTGCTATTCCTGGTCTGTCTTGGAAAGTCTCAACATTGTTTTCTGATATCAACCCCTCTTCTTCAAAGAGCCCCAAAAACTTTGTCAGAGTTTGCATCAAAATTCGCCACAAGACAAAAGCCTTTTAGAAATCAGGTTTTGAATTTAATGCCCAGCAATCCCAAATTCCTTGAACTATGGGCATGAGGTGAGAAGTTTGTGAAGGGAAGGAGTACAAGGTTGCAGCCAAAGCAGAGCTGGCCATAGACCTGGGCATCTCCAAGGACCTGGGGGTGAAGTGAGGGCTCCCCAAGAGATGGGGGAAAGATGCTGTGCTCAATCCTGCTGCAGCCCTGCCTCTTTTTTGCACTCCCCATTTCCTGCCCAGCTGTGCATGGTACTGCTTGGTCCCATGTGAACACAAAGAAAATCACTAGTTATATGATACGGGAATTAAAAAAAAAAGCTGCTTGCTTCTAAGCATAAAGCAATGACTGTGGCAATGGTTTGCAAACATGGGATTATGGCCCCAAGTCAATTTTTTTTCCCCTCAGTTTTGGGTACAGTCACGAGCCTGGCAGGAATCTGTGTTAGCTAAAATGCATGGCAGCAACCGGCGTCTCCTGGAGCTCAGAGCTGAGTGGGATCACAACAGGATGGAGTTTGGGAAGGCAGCACTGCAGGGTTAGGAATAAACATCTCCCTGGGGCAGACTTTCCATAATTGGCCATGACAAGGCTTCTTTCTCCAGAGAGCTGGAGCTGGTCTGTGAGGAAGCAAGGATGAATCACTGCTCCAGCTCAGTTTGGCAAGTGCCATGATTTAGTTCTGCTTTGCGCAGGGAGGAGATGATGATATAGACTGAAAGACAGAAGAGAAGTCTAGCCAAAGGCTTCTGAGCTGGGAGAGGAGTTTGAGCTCCTATTTTTCGCAGGTTTACTCAGATCCTTAGAAGGAAACCCTGGCAATACCCACTGGTGCAAAAACAATTCCCTTTATCAACAAAGGGAGAGAACAATGGTTACTTCTGAACACAAAGCTCATGCAAACAATAATAGCCCTTTTATTTTGCATTGTTAAATCAGCAGTTGATACTAAATACTTCCTTCCAGCCCTCTATTTGTTAACTGTTTCTGTCACTCATCTGCTCAATTTATGGGAGGGGATCTTGGTCTCTAGAGCTGTTTTTCTGCAATGTGGTGGTGACCACATGGCTGTGCAGCCTTTTGTGAAGAGGAAGGTTGAGCACAGTTTCCTCGTGCCATCCTGTACCCTTTGAAAAGTCACACTGTCTTTCAAATATGAAGAAAAAAGGGTGTTGTTTCCGCCATCCTTGCTCTGGATTGTGGTCATCTGTAAAGCTCCTTGCTATCTCAGCAATCTTACCAAGCCCAGTGACCTAACAGCAGTTCACAGCCTGTTCAGTGTCTGATGATTAATCCCCTCCCTTTAAAAGTATGCACTTAGTGGCAGAACCCCACGAAAATATTGGTGGAGCCAGAGCTATTTTGCCAAGTGGCAGATTTAGACTTGCTCTTCTTGGAAAGCTGGCTTCCTGTCACTGGCTTTGTCTCATGGGCTTTTTTCCAGTGGTTTGGAGAGAGGAGAAAGGGAAAAAGAAATTGTTCCTCCCAAATACCTCTTCTCTTTTACATCCCCTTTCCTCCATGTGTCCTCTGTGCTATTCTACATTTCAGGAGCTCCATCAGCCATAGTCATCCTAACTAACTCCACTGCTATTCTTCATGCAAAAGGAGAAGGAAGATCCCTACAAAATAAGATCCCTTGAAAAAGAAGATGCAGACAATCTTAATTTCCATCCCATCTTTTCCTTATCCTTTAGAGGGCAGGCAGATAGAACAAAAATCTTCCCTGCACTGTGGAAGAGTGTTAGCTCAGAAAAGTCGAATCTGCTTCTTGTTACAATATGAGAGTTCAGATCAAAGCATCAGTCTTTTGCCAATTTCCAATTAGCTGTTAGGAACATTAAAATTTTATTTCTTATGAGCTGACTACCACATCCAACTCAAGCAGCTGCTCCTGGGCTGGCTACAAGACTGGAGTTTAGGGCTTCCTATTCTAAACACTCCCACCACTGGAAATGGAAAGCTCGGTCAGCAATGAGTAGCACAGGGCTGTGGCAGGCAGCTGAATTTGCACAACAGCAAAAATCTTACTTTCCCTGGAGATACCAGCATCCCTCTTCACTTTTAAAGTCTGTGCAAGGACAAATCCCACACTGGGTTCTTACCCAGTATCTTTGTTCTGTTTCCTCTTGAGGTGCTGGGTAAGGCATCCAGGCTGGACTCAGCAGCACCACATGCAATATCAGCCAGGTGACTACAGTGTGAGCCCAAAGCTCATGACCTTTCTGGCACAGGGTCTGGGAAGGACTAATGCTGCTGGTGCCTTCAAGGTCAGGACTTTGCATGACCCCGTGAAGATTCTCCAAGTGCTCTCTGCAGAGTGAGGTGGGTCCTCTCTGGGAAGAAAAGCATAAAATATCAAGGAAACACCAAAGGTCGTTTATAGAAGGTTAGAACACGGGACACACTGGAGTGTAAGGCACCCATGGTCAAAGAGTTTGTGTGGCAGTTTTCCTTTTGGTGTCCATGTGTCAGTCTCCGGATCATAGCAGTCCAAGGAATCCAGGTCCTTGATGACATTGTCTGAGGTGAGACATCGTCCTCCTGTGACATACAGCTTGTTCTTGATGACAGTAGCCCCATGATGCATTCGTCTGTCCTTCATGTCTGCACATTTAACAAACTTGTTGCCTTTTGTATCATAAGCAATTATTCTCCGGGTGTACCCTGAATGCAAAGCCAAAAGTGGAAGAGACAGATGGGAATTAAGTGCTTATGGCCAGCAGAAGGAATAATAATAATATATTTCATGCTGGTCTTCAATAAAACCTAATATAGTAGTATATAATTTGGCAGAATTAAGGTATTTAAACTAAGAAGTGATGATGTATCACAGGAAAGCCTGTCTGTCTGTCTATCATCCTTTCCTGTCTGTCCTCATCCTGTCTTGTAGCACCTTGGCAGCCAAGGCTTGATGAGCACAATAAAGCCCATTGGATCAGGCAACCAATCTGTCAAACACAGCTGGAGCTTGCAGTTACCTGCACATGCCTTCAAACATCTGAAAATACTTCTTTTTACCAAACAGATTCCTGGAGCTTCACTTGGAAATGCAGAAACCAATGGCACATGTGATGGGCTGTGTTGGGTTGGAATTGTAGCTGTCTGCTCACTGGAGCTGGGCATGCAACAGCATGATGCCACCAGTGCTCATTCCATTCCTAAAGCCCTTGGCACCACATCTGTGCTGGTCACCATTCCAGTGGCCCAGGGGACAGCTCTTCCTCTGAGGGCTGATATAACCTCACATCAGCTGGGATGTAAGGGCTGGTAGGAGGGCCATTGCCCTGGAGCAGTGGAGGTGTGGAAGCCTGGCACCCAGTAGTACCTTGCCCATGTAGAAAAACATGGTGAGAGCATTCTGCCACATAGGGGCCTGATAGTCTTGGACCTTTGGATTCAGCTATTCTCACTGCAAAGGATGGCAGTGGCTCTCCCTGAGTGGTGACACCACCTTGAAGTCCTGTGCAGTTTGGGTTCAATCCTCTTCTTTGCTAAAGATCCTATGTGTCTCATTTTGCCTTAAATAATTCAACACATGCTTCCTCCTGGCAATCTGTGGTCAGGAAGAGCCATTATGGGCTGTAGAGGGCCAAATTGTGAATTATATGATACACCCAACTGCCATGGGCAGAGGCTGGTCCTTGGGTTGAAAAAGACACTGAGAAGTTTCCTCTTTCCAAGTGTTTCCCATTCCTTTTGGGATATTTCATGATTACCCTCAGAAGGCAGCTAAAAGACCAACCAACACCTCCTAGACCCACCGATGCTCACAAGCCATCCATGGCCCTGTGGTAACCGTGCTTTCCATTCTTCCAAGCAGAGCAGACAGGGAGGACCAGGCTGTGGTCAGCAGGGCAGGTTCAGGACCCCCATGCTCCTGGCTGCCTCCCAAGAGCAGTAACCTGCATTGGCTTTTCCTGTTTCCTCCACCCAGATACTGTTACCTGGGGTAAGAAAGTGACTCATGGAGAACTTATCTCCACTTCAATCGCCATGAGACTCCATAAAAGAAGCGTATGGAGGGTGGGCACACTCCTTTTCTTCCCAAGATCCAGGTGCATTTTGAGGGAGCACCCCAAACAGGAAGGCTGGGAAAACTCACAGGATCTGGGCAGAAGGAGGAAGAGGGAAGGTGAAACAGAGCCCTTACCACCTACGATGATAATCTGGTCTCCAATCACTACAGCTGGTGCACAGACATTCTTCACTACTCTGGTCTCCATACGAAACCACATATTCCTGGAGACATGGTAAACCTGACAAAAAAATGAAGATATTCACACAGATGTTTATGTTTCATTTTAACTGGCATCTGTAATTACAGAGGAACTTCCGAGTTTTATTTTGTCCTAATAAATACAATCCTCTGGCTCAAACTGCTGGAAATCTGAGAATGTACATACCTTTTTTTTTCCTAATATGTCCCCTTGGAAAGCATTCTGAATCCTCAGGATTGTCTGCTCAGGAGATGCTAGCACAAGCATTAAAGCAGTGTATCTGCCATATGAAGGCTTCTTGCATGGCCGTTAAATCACTGTAACTAGTTCTCCCAAAGGGCAAGCTGATTCATTTCATTTTCCAGTAATTCTGTGTATTCCTTATTAGCCTTAGCAATTTTCTGGGCAAACAAACTTCATCTTAACCTAGCTCTGCTGGCAGCCACTGTGTTTGCCCAGCTGCTATATTTATGCTGGTGACTGGTATGCACTCAGACTGGCAAAGGGACATGGAGTGGCATCTAAGTCATCGATTTATGTGAGAAAAAAAGCTGTTGCCAGATGATGATCATTCAGTCATCTGCATCTGGGTGACAAACTTTTATGTCATGTTATCTGCTTCTTAATATAGCAAATATCACCAGGGCATCTCCCCACTAAATGATAAATACATTTCCTTCCCCCTGATAATGAAGTACCATTAAAAAGCATTGCTCATGTCCTGGTTGCCATCTTAGCTTAAAGATCCTTTTCAGTTAAAGCACCCTGAACAGTGAAAACACTCATGGGAAAAGAAACATGACAATGTTGCTAAAGCATCAAATCAGATAAGAAAAAATTTAATGTATTCTTTCCTCCTAATAGAGTGTAACGGCTGAAAGCAGGCAGAGAGCCAGCAACATGTGGCAGGAGCCACATTTTTAACACAACTGTTTATCCAAAATGCCTGTCATTTTGAGTTCAGGCCCTTTGATGAGTGAGTATCTAATCGCTCTAATGATCACGAGTGTTTGTGTTTGCTGCGAGCGAGCAGGTGCATGGCTGAGACCCCAGCTCAGCGCCAAGTGGAAAGCACTGATTTTGGTGAGATTGGTACAGGCATGAAACCAGGCAGGGGCAGCTGCTGCTGCCTGCCATGGCATCACCTGTCCTGGCTCTAGTGCCCACCAGTGGCACAGCTGGCTGACACCCAAAGCAGTGCCTGGGGGCTGCTGCCTGAAAAACATCCAGAAGAGGAAGATGGAAGAGCTGCAATGCTCCTTGAGGCCATGGATCAACTCATCCTGCCTCTTGCTGCAACACAAAATGAAATTTTTTGAGTGGTTTGATTTCCTTATGAAGGTGATGACTGCTGAATACCTTAGAAGAAATGCCTTTGACCAGCAGGACTGACTATTACCTGGATAAGCCGAACAGGGTTTTGCATTATATCTTCTCCCCCAAAGAGGTAAACCCTCTGATCTTTTGCAGCAACAGCAGGGTGAAGGACAGCAACAGGCATGTTTGCCATGCTCTCACAGGTGTTGTAGACACTATCGTATCTTTCCACAGAATTCAGGATTTCCTGGTTTTCACCAATTCCACCGAATGATAAAATATAATTTTTATATGCCAGGCTTCTGTGGGAGTAACGTGGAACTAGCATGTGCTCAATCAACCTCCACTGATTGAGTTTGAGGGAATAAATGTAAATATTACCACTGACCAGACTTTTCTTATTGCTAACAGGCATCCCTCCGAGCACAAAAATATTGCTGTGTAAACTCACTGCAGAGGCTTTGTAGAGGCGCATGGGAAGTTTAGCCAGGCTCAGCCATTGGTTTGTCTTGTCATCATACAGCAGGACATCCCTCGTTGTCTGCTGGCTGTCCTTCCTGCCACCAATGACGATGAGGAACTCTTGGTTAGAGTACCGGCGAGGAACATGCACCATGGGTTTGATGTCAGGAGTGTTGGTGCTGTACAAGGAAAACATGTGTCTCCTGGCTGACTCCAGGATGCTCCTGCAAGTGGGTGAGGACTGAATGAGTGAGTCATTAGCAATGAAATGGAAGAGGAAAGTTGGATGGACGTACTGAAGTCGGACCTTCTTGAACAACTCTTGGATGTAGCCTTGTCGTGCCTGGAGGTCATGCCGGATCCAGACCATCAGTGCCTCAAAGACCTGCTCCTCCTCCCCACAGAGCTCATCATCCCCAAGGTAATCAATGAGCTCCATGGGACAGAGGTCCTTCAGGTCCTCAGAAGAGGCCACCACAGGAAAATATTTCAAAGCCATGGCCCTGGCTTTCTTATTCAGACTTTGGCAGTTCAAGACTTTTGCCAGTCTGATCATGCTCAGACAGTTGTCAGGAGTCAGCTTGTCTTGGAGGTAGGTAGAGCAGGCCTCAAACAGCTTAGTGTATTGCAGCATGGATGCAGTCTCCAAGAGGCACAAGACATTCTCAGTGGAAATTAGAATCTCCCCAGTGTAAACATAAAGGATAATCTGATCCAAAATATCAGCATCGATGCCCTTCAGAGTGACTTTAGGCTGGAGACTCTCCCTGAAGTTGTTACAGAACATTGCCTTGAAGTATGGACTGCTGGAAGCCAGCACATTTCGGTGGCAGGGGATTTCAAAGCCCCCAGAGCAGAGGGTAACATCGGTCAGCAGCCTGCTCTGCCTCAGAGCATTCAGCTGCTTCAGCAGTTCAGAGGAGAAGTCCTGGTCTTTGAAGAGAAACTCTTCAGTGGATCCCTCTTCCATAGCAAAATACGAGAGAGATGAATTCTGGACTTGGCAGGAAAAAAACCCCCAAATTCTTAGCAGCTTTTATTGAAATATCCAGCTCCAAGGGAACAAATCAGGACTTTGATGTTGCTGTAAATATCCGTTCACTATTACACATAAAAATGGAACACGGTTTAAGCACGGTGGGAAAATAATAAAGAAGCCAAAAGGTCGCTAAGACCCTTTAAAACTTTCATAAAGTTATCAGATAGGTTGCAACTCTGAGGTCAGCATTGCCTGTGTCGTTGGCAAGAAGCAAAAGCACTGAAGTTATCTCACTGATTTTGGATTAAAGCTGGAGGGCTGAAGCAATCGGTTTGTCCATTTCCATCATGTTGAATAAACGCACTTAGACATTTATTCACTGTTTTAAAGTATTAGCAGTTTAGTAGCTTGTGCCTCTTTCCTCTAGAGTTAGTCACTCCCAAAGAATGCAAATCTGGCAGAGCTGAACTCTGCAGCAGGGCAAACGGAACCCTAGAGACTGGGAATCTGCATTAAAAGTTATTTATTAACTCTGCTTAGCTGTGGTTTTTTTATGTTAATCAGACACACAATGGCTAAATTAAGTGCCAGGCAGAACAATATGATGAGTATCTACGGTCATGGCTTAACTGCTCAATCTGCAGTGGAACCGAAGGGTAGAAACGTTTACCTTCTGTTGTCCTTCACTGCATGCACTTACTCTCTGCCGTTTATTCTCTGCTGAGTTTTTCCATAGCTAGAGCCTGGACAAAAACCTATAAACCCACGGGAGGTTTCTCTCGGTAGGTGGGTGATTCATGGAGGGTGATTTCTGGCCGTGTTAGTGCCCAGCCGGCGGTGCCGCTGCGCGCAGGAGCGGCGGGCGCGGGCATTGTGTACATTCCAGCGCTAAGAATAGGCGCACACGGGCTCCGCGCTCTTATCGCATGTGACGCCGCCGCTGCCTTTTGCAATGACCTGCCTGGCTCTGAGCATGCCCGAGTGGTGTTTTTCTGGCAAATGTTTACATATAATAAATAGACACGGAGAGGAAAGTTCACTTAAAAAAGTCCTGGCTGTCCGTTTGGAAACAGTGGCAGGACGCTGTCCTGAAGTGCCTGGGAACTCTAGAAGCCTGTAAACAGTCTGCAATGCCTCGCTCTGCGCTGTCACCGTCGTTTCATGGGGAAGGGCGGAGAGAGAAGGGCTTCGAGGGACTCCAGCGGGATGGACCGTGTCTCCACCTTATGGAGAGATCTGGGGAGCATCAGCCTGTTGCATTGTGGTGGGAGATGCTGATGCACTGGGACCCCTGCATCCAGCACTGCTCCAAGGTGAGCAGGGAAAGCCCAACTACCTTCACCAAGCAGAAAGTGCATGTCACTCTTGGAGCAGTTTGTCTTTGTGATGCTGCTTGATATTTCATATAGAAAACACCAGGTCGTGGCCTTTTATCTGAGGACCTCGGATCTCTGAAACCCCTAGCAAAGAACTTCTCCATCAGATGGCTTGAGGAAGCTCAGTGTTACAGGTGGGAGGACTGGAGCAGGTTGCTGCAGTGAGTAGCAAGTTGGAATCCGAGATTCCAGAGTGGCAATTCCCAGGGTGGCAGAGAGCTCCCCAGGACACACCATGATGGGGTCCCTGACTGCAGATGGCTGCACATGAACAAGGTATCTAAGCTCCTTTTGCAGACAGTGAGGTCTAGTCAATACAACTGAGTCTGCCAAGTAATTCAGGTCACCAGTATGTGCAACCTGTATTTGGGCAGGTGAACATTCCTCCAGGCACTGCTGGGTGTCCACAGGTGCTCAGCTGCCTCAATCACACGTAGGTGCCCATATTTAACGCTCCCATGGTAGGCATCTATGATGATGAGCCTAAATCCATCCTCAGAGCTGGGATCACTCAAACACCTTGTGCCAGGGGAGGATCCTCCAGAACCCCAGCTGGTGTTCTGTCAGGGTCTTTAAAAGGTCGAGTGTGTTGTGTCCCAGCTCTATACCAAGTTCCTGGGTGTTTCCAGAGAAATGGAATTGGCTGCCCTTGCCTGGGTAACTAGATTGGGCTCTTCATCTCTGCTGAGATTTCTCCCTTTGTTCTAAGGTGGGGTTGAATCCAAAATGTAGTTTTTAAGCATCACTACGACAGGGAAACACAAGGTTAAAGCAAAAGGCCTTCTCATATTTTCAAAGCCAAAGCTCACGGCTGAGTCATGTCTGTATTTACAGCGAGGCAGATGAGCAAAAACCATTGGGAGCCACAGTGCCCTCGTGTCAACTCCTGTGCCATGCTGGTGTTTGCTGCCTCTGTGTCCATGGTGCAGCAGATCACAGGGATGTGGGCAGCCTGTTCCTCTGAAAATGGCAGCTTTGATCATGGGCATGGTGTACATGGCCTTTTGAGAGGCTTTTCAGTGCAGGGTAAGGATGTGCTGAAGTGCCTGAAGGCCAATCAAACCCTGAAGGCCCAGCCCCATGTAGGAGATGGGGGAGTCAGGCTGGCACAGCTTTCTGGAGGCTGCCCACACAATCTGTGTGTGTGCACATGCGTGTATGAGGAGAGGTGAGGGAGGGAAGAGCAGGAACCACTGGCCTTGACTCTTGCAGATGAGTCACTCTGAGGGTAAACATGGCAATCTGCAGCCTTTTCCCTCTTCTCAAGTAAAGAAATGAAGTTGAGGTGCTGGGGAAATGTACCCTCCCTCCCTACTCCCTGCTGCTGCTGCCTCACCAGCTGGATATGATCTTGCTATAAATATTTAGAGTGGCATTAAAAACCCAAAGGAGAATTTTTCTCTCTCCTTGTCCAGGGAACATTAGCTACCCAAACAATACGCCCTCTCGCTTTCTTTCTTGCTCTGTATGCATATGCTCTTGTTGCAGTCCATTCTGATGATTGATTTAGCTTTATATCTCTCTTCTGGCTCTAACTCCTTGCTGCCTATTTAGTTCTGCCTCTTCCTGGCAGTGGCTGTGGATTATTCTTTTAATCCTTACAGAAAAACATGAAGCTATCTGACTTCATTAATGACACTGATTTATGGGGTTGGGGAAGGCTAGGTGGGATGTTCTTGTGCTTCAGAGACTGATAAATGTGGCATTTATTTAGAAGATCCCAGGCTCGATGGCTTTGCACAGTTATGCAAATTCCTGCTAGCCCAGAGTACAGAGTGTGCTGTTTAAATAGCTTATTGCTTTGGGGAGGGTGGTGTCACTCCTTGCTGAATCCCCACACAGGTCCCTGCCAATTTAGGGCCAGGGCTTCTGAGCAATGAAGCTTCTGCTGCCTGCCTTACAACTCTCTTCATGCTTTTCCCAGAGATAACGGCTTCAAACACATCTACAACTAAGTGGGCACATCAGCACTGCTCTAGTTAGGATTTTTTAAAAAAATAGACTAGAAATCACTTTTCATGCCAAAGACAATACGACATGTAAGCCCCCCATTCTACGGGGTGAGGAGGGAAGGTGGGGCATGAGCCCTGCTGAGAGGGTAGAACTGTTTCTGCTGTGGGACAGTCTAAATTGTCAGATAAAATCTGTTTCTAAACAAGTTCTTGAGGCAAGTTTTCTAGGGAGGTATGCTATTGACTGAACCAGACCAGAGTGGTCTTTCTTTTGGGAAGACAAAATTAGGGCCTTACCACGGGAGCAAGACCTTGCAGAGATAATGGTCTTGTCTAAACACAAATGGCAAAGTGGGCTCATTCACAGGGTATGTGATCAGCAGCACTGTGAAATGTGATGCTGCAGGTGCCCCACGGCCCTTGATGGGCTGGAGCCACTGGGGGCTATTAAAAACTGTGACCCTTTATAACTGCTGTATAAACCCCATCTGTGGCCAATTTCTAGAAAATAGAAGCATCTAGCAAAGAATGAACATGTTGTAATACTATATACTCACCCTGTTCTTTCTGCTCTTTCTCCTTAACTGTTTGGCATTGTTCAGTTTTGGAATTATGGTGACTGAACCTTTTATCTGACCTAGAGCAGCTCTTTTTATGTTTTAATGCAATGGGATGATGAAATGTTATGCTCTGAGCAACAGAGCGGAAAAAAAGCTGTAATCTGACCAGCCAGCAGACAGGTGCACAGAGATTGGTGATGTCAGACAACTTCTAAAACTCATATACTGATCCTATTACAATTCAGGTGAAAATGAACAAATATGGAGAAAGAAAAAGGACTACTCAAGACAGAGACTTCACTGAGCTTATTCAGTGTTATGTGCAATGTCTCAATGACCATCAACCCCTCCAGTAATCAAGAGACACATCATCCCTTTACCCAAATTTTCAGTCTAAATTGACAGGGGACAAGAAAAAAATATTCCTTATTATGGTCTTAATAAAACTGTGAGAGGGAACAAAACCCAGGATTAACATTCCTCATTGTCTAAAGAGACAGTTACAGGGGTCATAATTAATCAGATGCCATGGAGAGGATGGGGAGGTGGCCCAAGCAGCAGTGGTGGCTAGTTGGGGTGACAGCCCAGCCTAGGCTAGGAGAACATTAACTTGCTCAGGGACTTGTACAGATGAACTTTTGAAATCTTGAAGGATGCAGATTCCACAACCTCTCTGGACAACCTGCTTCCATATGTCTGATAGGAATTTCTTTTGTTGCAATTTGTGAATGCCCATAGAAAAATCTGCTAACTTTCTTCTGCTGCTGCTACTTGCCAGCTATCTGATCTTCCTATTCTTTTAAGTCCAGATATCCTTATGGTCCTTCTCTCTCATTCTTCTGTAACTATTACATTAATAATTTTCTATTTAGCTGCTCAGCAAACATTTCCCTGAATGTTATTGCCACAGCTGCCATTCACATTGATATGATACTTAATGATGAACTAAGGCTTATTTTAAGAATCTGGACTTGGTTCTGATTTTGTAGGCAAGGGCAACAGGCTACATCTCTAGATACTGGTCTTGAACCCCTGACCTAAACTCACAGAGGCATGGGGACAAGTTTTACAGTATTGGAGTCACAGAGCAACTTCCCAAGAGTCACTGTTGCATTGTGTACAGATAGAGAGATAGAGCATGTAATTCAATAATGACTTTGGCCCAGTATACGCGGGTGTGCAGATGTGTGGGCTCCTGGCTTGGTTTCAGGCCAATCTCTAATTAAAGAGTGAAAGATTAAGATGAAAGCCATTGCACTCTTCTTTAGTCAGAATGACCTACTAGTGTTAATTAAAACAGTCTTCAGGCAAAAATAAATTTGGCTGCCAAAGTTATGTGCTTCACATTAAATAAGGACATAGCTGGTTTAAAGAGTGCTGAGCTTCTAGAGGTTTCACAGAAACCACTCATACAGCTTTGGGCACTTTTGTTGGAATATTTTAAAACAAATCCTTTGCCTAAACCAGCTACTTCATGTGTATTTCAGACATCCTCTGGCTTCTTCTTCAAACTACATCATTTGAGAATGAGTACCTGCCAGCTTATCTTGGTCTGAGCATACAGTGTGCTGGAGGATAAAATATCACCCTATCACTGGACACCAAAGTAGATTCTTCATCTATCCTTTCTGTAGTCTCTGGTTACAACAGACTCATAGCAACAGCAACAGTAAGATCCTTAGATCCCACATTGCTCTGCTCTTGCTGGGTCTGAACAGTCAAATGCCTGTGATAAATGCATTCAGGTATTCAGGATCTGCCCCTGATATTTTTAGGTAGCTAGAAATGTTCCTAAAGAAGGATCAGGCCTTTAAAATGCCATAACATTCTATTACACCTATGTGAAACACCAATCATTATTCTTAAAAGCCACACATCTTTCTATCTCTCATTTATACTGCCCCATCTTATAACTAGATGGCCAGATGCCACTGCTGTGACATTGATCCAAGAGGGGAGAAGCAGGTCCAGTGCTTCAGAAATACTGTTTTCAATGGGAATACGATGCCATCAGTCATCATACCTCAGAGGGCCTGAAAGACCCTTCATCATGCAGAGGTGGTGCACTTAAGAGGCAGAAGAGCCCAGACAAAGAGAAATACTCATGAACCCATCTCCTTGACCTCAATTCTTCCCTCTCCTCTCTTCTTCTTAGTCGTCAGGTTCTGTTATATTATTTTTCATCTACATCTTCTCTCATATGATTATAAGATCTTAGGGTAGTTCAGGGAGGAAGGGACCTCCAGTGGTCTCTAATTCAAGTTCCTACCAAAGCAGGATGAGATGAGATCAGGCCAGGTTGCTCAAAGTTTTATTCAGTCAGATCTTAGAAATATCCCAGGATGAAGACCATGCAGCTGTCCTGAGGCCCATGTCTTCCTCTTTGGAAACAGCATTTCCTGCTTGACATCTACCTCACAAAAGACTCTCCTCTTGCCCTGTGATGCTTCTGCACCATATCCCAGGAGGTGGTGCTGGTGGGGACTACAAGTCCTTATCTCCTTCATGGGATAATTTAGGAGGTGACTGCTGAGAGGGCAACTCACAGATAGGGAAATCACTCTGGCCTTCCCTGTTGACAGCAGGATTTTAATCAGGGCCTGACTTAAATCATAATTCACAGCCCTCAGGTTGTTTAAAGAGCTGTGATAATGAGCTGAGAAGAAATTACTATCCATTTTCTCTTGGCAGGACTGTAACGGCATGACATGACATTCATTGAATTTAGAAGAGTAGAAAAGAGCAGGGATAATCTTCAGAATGAGAGAAAGACAGAAAATCTGCCCAGAAGAAACAATGACAGAAGATTCCTCCACATATGCAAACACAAAGAGGTCAATTTATATCTATTTTTTTTCAACATGTCTTTATTGCTTAAGGGCATTTGGCAAGATAGACATAACATAAACCTCATGTCCAAAATTACTTGGCAACATATTTCCCAGCTGGAAAGAAAATAAATTGGATTTTTTTCTTTGTGCTAATGCCACATTTTTTGGATGCTTTTTTGGAAACTAATCAAGAGATGGCTGCTCAGCATGCCTCTTCATTCTTGATGGGCTTTTAGTGCAAAATTGCCAGCAGCAACTTTCTGAAGTCCCCAGAGGTGTCAGATCGGACAGCTTCAGCTAACGACTTCTTGTACATTTGCTGGAACTTCTCCTTTATTGCTGGCAGGTCGCTCTGAGGAGACACCAAGAGCCTCTTTAGAAGAGTGGTGAATGCTGTGAGTAACATGCCCTGCTCCTGCCAGCATCCCTAGGGTCTGATTCAAGGCCCACCACACCCAGTGGGAGTAGGAGAGGAGAATGCAGGAGGTCTAAAAATCTTGGAAGACTTTCAGGTTAACATTTGAATTCGAGGTAAGCTCATGTCAGAAGATGATGAGCGGATGCTAACTGTGAAGAGGACCTGCATGGAAAGCTATGCCAGATGGCTGGGAGAATCTCTGCCCAGTGGTGCTGTGCCAGCACAGCCTTGGTACTGGAAAAACTCACACAGGCTTCTGTGAACTCCTGAGGTCATCCCTTTGTGGCAAACAGGGAAAGAGGTATGTCCCAGGAGTATTGTTAAAAGAGTTTTGTTCCACCCATGGAAGTAATTTTCTGGTTACTGGGTAGGGAGAAACAAACTCCTTCTCTTGAGCTTTCCTGTAAAAAGGCACCTACAGCACAGGTGTGATCTTTATCACTGTGGGTTTTAAATGTTATAATGACTGGACTGTGTCTTAATAGAGAGAATACCCTGGAGACTAATTTTTCTCACTGTGGATCATTGAGAAATATGCTTTCCTCATGCCTGTGAAAGGCTCCTCCTCTGTATTGACTGAAACAGCCCTGGGGTTACCACCTACACAGGAATACTTAAAGATTGTGCTTAAATATCTCAAATGTCTTGGAAAGTTTTGTGCTTCTTAAAATGGCAGTTAACTCCTTTGGCTTTTTATTTTTCTTCCATCCTCCCCATCTGTTTTTCCCAGCTGGAATCAGAGAAAATTGGCAACATATGTTTATAAGCAGTTCTCAAATTGGGAGCTGCTTCTTTATCATTAATTAACTAGGAATTACTTTTACACATCCTACTGGGGCCAGGCCTCCCCATGGGTTGCTTTTAACCAGGTACAGTTGACTCCACTTGAAATTGCCTACATGTTTCCTGGTCTAGTTCCTTTGAAAACAGAAATAGATGCAATATCAAAATTAGAGGTGGCTGGGTACAGAAGCAGAGTGTGACCACTGATGTCACTGGACTGAAAAGGGTTTGCTGAGCACATGATCTATCAGGAGTCACTCCATACCCTCTACATTTGTATTTCTCCCAGAGCTGATGTGAGGCATTACAGGACGCAGGGTACCCTACCTCAGCCCTGGTCACAAGGATGCGAATCAAGGTTTCTTCATCAGTCCCAGCTCCTTTCATCGACTCGTGCAAAAGTGTGGCAAAGTAACCTGGGCAGTCTTTGGCACAGCTGACTAAAGAAAAGAGTAAGAGGCCTTGTTATACTTGCACATTTACAGTTTGTGATGAAACTTCAAGCAGAATTAAATAAATAAGAAAGAAAAGGAAACTCTAGTGTTTATGCTTAGACATATGAGCTGGCAGGGCTTTTTTTCTGAGACTGGTCCCCTGTCAGTATGCAAGGAGAAATCTTGGAGTCTGAATGGGGATGTCCATTTTTCCACAAGAGAGTTCCAGCACTGAATACTCTGCCATTCCACAGTGAAAATGACATGAATGAGAATGAGCATTCACTCCTATGGGTTCCTCTTGCCCATCCATTCTTGGGGTAACTGCTCACTCTGCAGATCACAGGAGAAAGATCAGGACAGCCTGTGTCCAGATGGGTAACAGCAATACCAGTGAACTAACAGGACACAGGGCACAGGTTTAAATACCAGTCAAAGCCAACCCTAGTGCTAAATTGCTGTCGAGTTGCTGTACATTTTTGTGGTGGCTGGCTAGCACACTTCTCATGGTGCCCAAGCATCTGCTGGAAGTTATCATCAGCCATGGTCCCAGGGGCAGCTTGGATGTGGCTATCCTGTGTTAGAGGGCAAATAATTCAGCTGTGGGGAAAGGAACTGCATCTGGCAAGTCTCATTTTTGAAACCAAAGAGTTCTAATCACTACTGAAAACTGTCTCTCTTTTCACTGGCAGACATGTTAGCTCAGTTTAGGGGTAACTCAATGAACTCAATGGCTGTTGCCAGGCTTTACACAGACCCTCAATGTCAGGTGATAGCAAGAACTAGAAAAGAAAGGTCTTGAAACTATTGCTTTTTACCTAGAGTCAGATAAGTCTTCTCCAGATCTCCAGATGTTTCACTTTTAATGGACTCTTCTATGTCCTTCCCACACATCTATGAGAACAAAAAGGAGCTGTAAGAGCTTCTGTCTATACATGTCTTCCCACTATCCAAACCAGCATCAGATTTGGGATCCAATGGCAAAAGGTCAATCCAGATCCTTTAGAGTCTTTCCAAAGGAGTAGTTTGAGTTTGAAGTTCTCTGGTGTAAATGCTCACTGATCCACTGGCTGAGAGAAGGTCTGTGCAGCCAGATAAGGCACAATGGTTAAGTGATGGATAATCTACAATCAATAATTTGGATAGTCAAGCAGTCCCAGGTATCTGACAGCTTCTGGGACAAAGAAGCTGCAGCTTCTTCTTGAGTGACCCCTGGTCAGCAGAAACTGTTCAAGCTTTCTCTAGCCCCTCCATCAAAGGCCCTGGATGGCTCCCACATAAATAAGATAATTTTTGGAGCTTTACCAACTCTATGAAGTTCTGTTACTTATTGTCTTTGGCTTCCCAGGCAAAGTTTACAAGCACTGCGGTTGTCCCAAAGTTTTTGTATTATTCTGTAGGGAGTTGGAGAAGCAGTCTCTTCAAAACAGAGTTTATCCTGACTTTTGTGAACTTCAGGAACGTCAAAGACTTTTACTTTGCTCTGCTTTGCGTATCAGGATGTCCCTGCATGATTCAAGATTCTGACTTTTAGGTCAGAGCTGGGAGTCTGTGTGTACAAGGCAGCAAAGGTACCATGTGAGGTTTTAAGGCTTAAGTTCTGCAAAGCACCAACGTGGTTTAAATCTTTCCCTATGTATCTCTCCAGCTAAAGAGAAGGGCATGTTTGCAAGATCTGGGCTCTAATCTTGGCCTACTTCGAGTGCAGCCAGGCAGGATGTGGTGGGTTAGTTTGGGCAACCTGATCTGCCTGGCTTTAGGAATCAAAAGCGAAGGTAGCTTGGCTATTGGAGCATTTAACTGAACCCCCAGGGTTTGGGCCACTCCAAGGGAAAGAGGATCAGTTTGTGACTGGGTTTGTTCTCCTGCCAGCAACAACCCAAAACTTGGATTAAGCTGCAAACGTTTTTGTAGCTATTGGTCCCTTATTATGCTGACACTGAAATATGGCTTTGACTTGAGCTCTTTTCATCTTCAGTGCCTAAGGCTACAGTTTTTTGATGAACTCAGAGTCTTCCCAGGGAAGTTCAGGACTGTGAGCCAGAGGCTGGAGGGAGATTCTTTCCTGAGAATGTCACTGCTGAACTTCCACCTTGCTGCTAGGAGAAGGACCTTGGATCTCCCATTGCTTTGACTTTCAGAGGTAATTTCCAAGCAAGATATCTCCATATCAGCTCAGGTTCGGGCCCAGGCATGAGTAAAATGTCCCTGCTGGGTGACACAGGGAGAAGCACTAAACAGCCAGGATCCTGATGCCTACTTTGCCTTATGTTTGGAGACAGGGGAAAGCACAGCAAAACACCTGCACAGGCCATCTGGCCAGTCTGGGCAGAGAGGAAAAGTCTGGAGATAAACTTCTCCTCCCTGGTGGGGGAACAGAAGGAGACACCTTGCCAAGCTCTGTTTAGGGGAAGGAGAAGAAAAGACTAGAAAAGAAAATCCTTCCTTCAGGACAGGAGTTTGTGAACCTGTCCCTTTGCTGCAGGAAGGAGGGTGGTACACTGCCTTGTCACAATGTCTGTTCCTTCCCACAGCTGCACCTATTTGGCTGAATATTGTGTAGGTTATGAAGGGGAATGGGTTGTTCACTGGCAGAAGATACAGCTTCTCTTGTAAATCACCTGTTTCTGTATGCTCAGGATACAGTTGTATAAACACTCAAGAAGTTATAAAATGGCAGATACAGGATTGTCCACTTTACATAGAATCATTTAGGTTGGAAAAGGCTCTTCAGATCATTACATGTCCTTGTAGAGTTTGCACCTTTATGTCAGGGCCCATGCAACCCCACATTGCAGAAGATAAACTCACCTTTTCATAGGCTTGAAAAGTAGCTCTCAGCTGGCTATAGCTTCTCTTTGCTAGGACCACATTGAAAGCCAGCTCCTCTGTTCCCCAGCGACCTTCTCCTGCCTTCAGAATCACATGTTATTTTTTGGAAGCACTTGTTTATACACAGTAGAGACATGAGGTCAGAGCCAGAGCCCTTGATCCACCAATCTCCAGCCCGTGCCCCCCTTGCTCCTCTCCTTGTGCTGCCATTGCCCCTGTGCTTGGTTTGTTTAGTCCCCTAAGGCAGCCCTTGCTGCACAGCACAGGAAAGAAAGGGATTCTTGCACAATTGCACTCACTTTGTACAGATCTGAGGCATCTTGCTCAGCAAGCTCTGCATTGACCTGTTGGGTCTCATCTCGGGTTGCCTGCAGAAAAGGAGATAACCATAAAAAACACCGGACCAAGTGCTGGTTAGGTTCCAGCTGGTGGCCCTCACAGATATTTTGGTTGGAGTTTTGATATTTTGGTTGGAGTTTTGCTGCCATCTGCTGACACGAGGGATGGGCACGGTGGCTCCTGGGCTGGCTGCCTTCAGACGTGAGCCCTTTGGGCAGGTTTATCCCCAGCTCCATGTGCTCTGTGCTGGGGCTCTAAGGAGATTGCAACGCTGATGCCTCTGGAGCAGGGAGGTGCTCAGTACCTTCATGAAGTGCTGATGTTTTTCACAGTGTTGGATATGGCCTGGTAACTGTGAAATGACTAACCTATGTACTCTGAGCATTCACCAACACTGTCATCCCTGGGAGAAATTATGAAGGACTGATCGATGGAAAAACAAAAAAAAGGAATAAATGTATTTGCCACTCCTGAAATTACACAAGAAATTGGAAAGAGCTGTATGGATGGATGCTTCCCAGAACGAGAATCTAAACTGTGATGTATGTAGTGATGGGACTGTTATGTCATTAAAGATTCTTTTATTTATTCAGTCTTTTCATTTCCCCGGGCTGTCAGGTCAGACTGACCACTACATTACATTTCTCAGTGTGGTCCTATTTTTCTTAGTTATAATGTTTTTTATGAAAGTATTGATTTTTTTGCTCTATTTCATAAAAGGGGTTTAAAACAAAATGTGTTCTAATGGAAAAGATGCTTTTTTTGATGGATGAAAAACTAACATAACAGCAATCTCTTTCTTAGTTGTTCTGTATCTGAATTCTAAAATCTTTAGCTGAGATGGAAATAAGATTTAGTGGTTTGGGGCAAAATTCAGAATAATGGGGCCATGACTTCGAATGAGTATTCCAGCCTTTACCATGGTATAAATTACAGTAAAACAATCCTTTTATTTTCAAAGTATCAACACGTACAAAATTATCTGTGGCTTCATAAACAAAAATTGTACATATTAAAAAGTCACAGATGTGAAAGGCTCTCATACTGAAGAATGTCTTTTGTTTACTGTAATTACTTCATTATTATACATATGTATACATATGTATATTATTATTATTATAACTCCATTATTATAAATACCAGCCAATACTTATTATGATTACTCAGGGAAAGAAGGAAATATATCTGTCAGGCAGCTGCATAAGAGGAAAGTCTCCAGCCTTACCTCTAGCACCATGACTAATATCTTCTGTAGGGAGCCACTGGTGTCACTTTTAACATCAGACTCTAGATCCCTATCAAACACTGGGAAGAAAAAAACATCCGTAAGAGTTCAAGCAGTGAAAAAGGATTTAAATGAAGATGTTTGAAAGATAAAACTACTTACAATGTTTGTAGGCCTGCTTTATGTTTATAATTTCCTAGGAAAACAAAAAAAAATAAAGTAATAAATAAATAAAGTAATAAATAAATAAAATATTATTAATGAATAAATAAATGAGCAAACAAGACACCAGCAAGTCAGCACCATGCCTGTAGTATGTCAGGTGCAGCAACCATGGGGGTTGCAGAAGCCACGAATTCCCAGTCCCCGCTGAGGACAGCACTTTGAGGGGTGCCTGATTCATGCAGGTGTCCCTCTGGTTTTCCCTGCATTTAGGCAAGAGCTAACTTTTTTTTTTTTTTCACTAGGATCATGTTCCTGTACCTCTGAACCATCAGAGCAGTGCCAAAGCTGCCCTTTGACAGATATCTGGGGATTCTTCACCAGTGCTGCCTCCACACCATCCAAGGCAGGTAGGAGTAGGATAAAGGAAGGAATGTGAATTTTATTTAACTCCTGATGGAGATTCAGCTCTAGTATGGCAATCTTAATGCTGCAAACACTGGCAAGAGGCATTTCAGCCACAGAAGCTGGACTGATCCCTCTTTCTCCTCCCAGGGACCCTCTTGGTGAGCTCTTTGCCCTGCTGCCCAAGGAAGGTGACACACGGTGCCCCAACCTTATTGTTTCGTGTGCAGAGAATCTCAATGAGCAGCGACTCGTCTGTCCCAGCTCCCTTCATCGCCTTCCGCAGCTCTCGGGCCTCGTACTCGCAGGGCAAGTCCAGCAAAGCCAGCACAGCCTTTTCAAAATTCCCACTCAGGTCTCCCTTCAGGTCCTCTTCCATCTCCTGTGGGGACAGTCAGGAGGACAAAAACTCAGGTGAGATTAGAGGAGTTCTTAATTTGTTTCAGGAAGTGTAATGATTTAAAAGCTCATTCTGCTCATTCTGTACCAAAAAGTGACAAAACATTTTTAAAAAGGCCTTAAAATACATACTTTTTTTTTTTTCAAAATAAGTTCCCTAAAAATTTTCATATTGACTGATATGATTCTCCCATCTTCAAACACCAGCCAATATCAGTCCGGTTATGATTCTTTGTTGTGTAAACAAATGCAGACTAGTGTTTTGAAAAGCTTAACAGGAGTTTACTCTGAAACAAAATGCAGAAGCTTCCTCCTTCAAAAGAGCTGCCACACAAGGGATCAAACTAAGAACCTTCTCTGTCAGTTTTGGTTAAAACCGACTTTCTGGAAAAAGCAGCAGATTTCTGCAAGGTGCTTTTGTGCCAAGCAAACAGCATTTTTACACATACACACCCACGTCAACCTTAAATCAAAATTTAGTAAGATCCTAGAGAAGAGCTGGCTAGTGCATGCTGAGGATGCCAGCTGAGGATGTATTTGAAGTCTTATCTGCAGTTAACATTTCCTGCACTGTGGGAAGCACTTGACAAGTTCAGAATGCTGAATGGGAAGTCCAGCTCTAAGTCCATTATTCTCAAGTTCCTGCTTACACAACTGCACGTGAACACTCAGCTACTCAAGTCAGAGGCTGCCATCTGTGCTGGAGCAGTTTCAACACATTCACCATAAATGCTGCCAGTTCCTGGAGCAGCAGGAGAGTGAGATGGTACCACTTGTGCCTCCTTCCCAAGAGATCAGGCTGCCCAGGAAAGCAACAAGGGTTGCTAAAAGCTGATGTCACTTTGATGTCTCATGGCATTTGATAATTTCTAATGCCTATTTTTATTAACTCTCATTATAGAACAAAATCTATGGTATTTTTATAATCAAAATCTGCATCATGCTTGCTGTAAATTTTACATGTACAAAGCTTTCATTCATCTTCAGTGCTGACTGTCTTGTTGACACTGATTAATGAGCAAGCAGACACTAAGAAAATACCACTTTAATAATAAGGTCTGCAGGATTTAGCTGTTTACTGAAGTAATATTTTAGAAGCTTTATTTTTCTTACACACAAAATTATTATGGCAGTTTATGCCTCCTTCTGCAGAAATCAAGTGCTCAGGGAAACTTCTTAACTTTTGAACATATTCTACTTCACTGGAAGAAATCGATAATTACTTCTATTAAACTCAATAAAAATATAGTTGTGCAAGATCAAATAGTTTCTCTGAATTTTCATCTGATCTAAGTGGGACTCTGATTTAAAATTTCTCTTTTACATTAACTTATTTTTCTGGATGTGCTGAAGATGAACACAAGCTGAAATATTTTCTATTTCAGTGATGAATTATTTTCTAGCTCTCCCAGCTTTGATTAAAATGCTGTGATCTGGTTAAGGCCGACTTCAAGAGACTCTGAGGTTTAAAATTAGAAATATAATTGGTATTTTAGATGATAAAATTAATTGCTGAATCAGAAAGTAACTGGTGTCCTCCTTAAATCCACTATGCCCTTGATATTTTCAAAAGCAGAGGCCTATGGGCTGTATTTCCAGAGGCAGTGGTTTCAGAGAAGACACTTATTTCAAAATACCTTGTTATATAAAGCCTTGTACTTCTGCTTTATTTGTTGTCTCTGCTCCGATGTTCGACTTGATAAGACTTCAATAATTTTCTTTTCATCGGTTCCTGAAAAAGAAGTTGTGCATAGGGATTATATAATCAGGAATCTAATGCAGAGGAAAGAAAATGTGACCTCTAAAGAGAAAAAAATCATGTACATATCTTCCCAGTGGTTTTATCTTTAGGATTTGTAACATTTAAGATTCTTTTAAGGATAATTTTAACTTTAGTCAGCTACACTGTTCATTAAATAAAAGTTCACCATCTTATGCTGTTCATATCAAAGAGATTGAGTCTTCTGTTTGAGAAGGGCAGACACTGCTCCTAAAATCAGGGTTATGCCAGTGCCTGCAGGCTGACATACATGTTTTTGGTGACAATGCTTGTTTGAGTAGCCCCAAGCGATCAGCCACCAGATCCAGTTTATTATATGTGTGAATGCTGCACTGGCACAACAGAATGAGGACGGTGGGGCAAGAGGCTGGGGCAAGTGAGGATGTGTTTGAATGAGCTTCATTAACCCAATGCCTGGATGTACAGCCTGTAAAGAATTGGTTTTAATTTTGCTCCATGGAGTCAGGAAAAGGAGCTGGAACCAGCCTGGATGGTCTCATTCTCTGCCAATGCTGTTTTGCTCGGCAAAAATCAGAGAGAAGTAGGAGCATGGGATGTCCAGGGAAATGCAGTTGCTGTGCTGCCCATCACAGAGGGGAGCTGAACACAGCCCCCTCCAGGGGAGAAACCCTCAGTCAGCTTTGAGCTCTAATTTATGCAATGGATTGTAGAAGCTTCCCAAAGGCAGTGAGCTTGCTCTTGCACTTTTGTTGCCTGCTGCTACATACACAGATGTTTGCACATAAACAGATGTTTGCACTAAACAGAGCTGCTGGAAGGTATTTGTTGCAGCTAAAAGGAGACAGGACCACAGTGATGTTACCTGGATGTAGGAAGGACACAATAGGGCAGCTGTTGCATTAACACAGGTGTCCTGGTGCACTTCCAAGGGCCAGCAGACTGACTCAGGCATTATCTCTTCGTGACAAGTATTGAAATTGAGAATGTGAGCCAGGACAGATCCAGCCTGTGATGGGCACTGCCCAAATGCCCACAGCATACCAAGGGTTAGGATGGCAGACCAAGGGCATCAGGACACATGCCAGCTCTGCTGACGCCCACACATCCTGCTGGTGGTCACTGCCCCATGCTCTCCTTGTGCTCTTCCACCTCTGGGCTTTGTGCTGTGCCTCATCTCAGGCTTTTAGGAGGAGAAACCAACAAGGGTTTCTGAGCAGCAGCCAGCACAAAGGATAAAGATACAAATTATATTGGTATTCAGCAACAGCTAATATATTTTCACCCCTCATATCACCACCAGGCACACGTAGGAAAACTTTAGGGCATCTTGTCCAGTTCTTCCTGCTTAGATCCAAGGCAGAAGGCATGGTCCAATTTTAGAAGGAATTACACTCCGAGTGTCACTGCTATACCAGGAAGAAATGCTTAAATACATATTAACTGTGCAAATACCTGGGGTGAATTAATAACTTATTGATCTTGTGTGCTGCCTGGATGTTCTTCCTTTACTGAACATTGTCACTTCCATGGACCTTAGGATCCCATAAAACACTATGCATTCCTCACTCACATCAATGCAGTCAGGCAGCTTACTTCAAACTACATCAGAAGATTGTGAGGGACAGTTATTTTCAGTTAAAAATCACTGATGAAGCTTGAAATCACTGTAAATTCCTTTCAGCTGATGGAGCTGCAGTGGGCTCTGATGAAATATGGAGGTGATGATGCTCTTTACTGGTCCCTGGAGGCCTGAGAAAGAATATATAATATATAACCATGACCTTAATCTGACCTGACTAGCTGGGCCCTGTGACTGTCAAATTAGTCTTGGCAGCTTGATATTCCTATCACAGGGAACAAATACCATATTTACCATAATCCTCTCTGGAGACATGCAACTATCAAGCTAGATCTTGCCAGTCTTTGAGGAACAAGCTGGCTTCCCTTCCCATTTATTTTCATGGGTGTGAACGTTCTTTGAGTCAGTATATGACAGAAAGCATAAAGATTACCTAAAACTGGTTGGAACAATTGGTTTGGCTAAGTTCATGTATATGCTCTTTATAATATTGATCTGCCCTTTGCACACAATCCAAAAATCTACAAGGTCTTTCTTACCTGCTCCTTTGCAGGCACTGTATATTTTCTTGGCATCTCGCTCTGCATCAAAGCTGTGATGGTGGCGCTTGTGGCTTGACTGGGAAGACAGAGACACAACAGACACATGGGAAGCAGCTTTGCATTAGGACAGCAGTTTGGGCCAGGTTCTTGCTTGATCTTTGTTCATACCACCTAAACCTTGAAGTTCAGTCTGGGCTTTGCTGAAATACCGTATCTATCCCTGGGTCCCTGGAATGGATCCACAAATTGCTGTCATCACATAAAAAGCACAGCGGCCTATACATCTTTGTCACCATATATATATATATATACACATATATGTGTATGTCACCCTACATAACATGTCACCATATGACATACATGGCCTATATAACTTTGTGACAGTTCTGGCTTTTTCAACTAATTTAAGGATAATAACTTCATAGTAGACATCTTCATGCCAGATCAAATATTACTGGTTTGTGCCACGTTAGCAACAGGCCAATACAAACAACTTAGCAGAAGCAGGACCTATCTCTGTAGTACATTTTTAAGTACTGTGAAAAATCCCAATCATCTGGAAAAAAACTGCTCCTGAAAAACTTTCTTGTATCGATGCATTCATGCAAACAAGGTAATTGGAGATATATAATGTGGTAAAGCTAAGGGTTTTTGTTGTTGCTGGGGGAGGGTCCATTAGTTTCGTTAATTTCATTTATTTTTTAATTTTGGCAAAATAATACATGTGGCTTACCTCTAGCTCAATTTACAAGGACAGGATAATAACTCAAAGTCCACAGCCACTGCAGCAGTTTACAGCCTGACATATCAATGTAAACAGAAAACCATGTCTGCCCCTTCTAATCTGACAAGCTGTGAGTCACAGGGGCTGCAATGCTGGTACGCCTTTCATTCTGCTGTTTCTCAGAAAAGGGTAGAATTATCTGAGACCACAACGACAGCAACAATTTCAGCTCCTCTAATATGATTAATCAAGTATTTTAAATGCCCAAACTTTTTAAAATAGTAGTTGAAAATACGTCCTGGGCTCCTAAGTCAAGTAGCTCAAGTCAGTATGCACACCACAGACTCGGGGGTCTATCTGGGCTCTGGCAGTGCTTTGGCATTTCCGTTTAAATAACAACATGTGGATCAGGCTGCTTGCTTTGCAGAGCTGCCAGGTACTGGCATCACCACATTAATTAAGAATTATGATACTACAGGGCATGACAATCTGCTTTTAAGCCCTTCAGAAAATGCCACCAGCCTGCTAAGGAGCAGAAGAGGTTAAAAAGGTGATTAACCTCCTTGTCTCTGGGGGTAGCACAGGGCAGAGACCATTCCTGAAAGACATTAGGTAGAACATTCTGCCTGTGGAATAAAGAGAATTTAGGCACATGGCAGTGGGCCATACTCTGCCATATACCCATGAGGCCAGAGAACAACATATTTTATTTACAAGTATAGATATAGTCTAGAAGTCTGTTTGTTGGTATGATTCAGAAGTTTCATGCTGTCATCTACTAGTTCTGGTGAAAGAGCTACAACTCTGGCTAAAGGGGTCCTCTGTCAAAAGACAAAGGGTCAGTTCTCAAGGAGGAAACCTCAAATCCAGTCCCTACACTGTTTTACCAATGTGCCTTTGTGATTGACTGAAGCCATTTAGGTACCTGGCTTTTCCAGTGCAGTTAGCAGCTAGGATACAACCTACTGCTAATGGTAGCTGAAAGTTATTTTTACAGCTATAACAATTAGTAAGGTACAACAAAAATGCAATAATTTCTCTTCATCTCTACAGCACAAGGTAGCACTTTGATTGCCCCATCATTACAACATTGCTTTTAAAGATGTATCCTACTGTATCTCACACAAGTTTTCCTAAACCTTTCAAACAAGATGGAAATAGTTGCATACACATAACTAATATTTTCTAGTGGAGATTTTATTTAACGATCTTCAAATTTCCCAAGAGTTTGGGTCAAAATAGAAAGGGAAAAACACAAAGTTAGATGTATCAGATGTGCTGATAACTATGCAAAATGAATTCCATTCAGTTTTCTATTATGGCAGAGTATAGGTGCTTCTCCTTTGATGGCATCATGTACAAAGGAAATGGACTGACAGGCTGAGAGAGCTGGGCTTGTTCAGTATGGAGAGGAGAAGGCTCCAGGGAAAGACCATTACTTTGGCTCTGTATTGATAGTATGCTTATGGCAGATCTTGCTGTCTGTGTTAGGCAGCCAGTACTGAAGCTATTCCAGAGTTGTTTGCAAAGCAAACCCAAAGGACCAAAGAAGCAGCTGAAAAAACAGAAAAAAGGGAAAAAATCTGTAGCACAAAATACAGAGAAAAGTGCTAACATATCAAATGTAGATATTTGACTATGTAATTATCCAAGTGCTATTCTAATTTATAGACTCTCGTTTCCCTGCATCGAGTTGGGAACTGTTGCTTCACATTCACTGCCTCCTGACCTGGGACAGAAGGTGCAGTGGTGAGAAGTCAGAAGAAAAAGGCTTCATCTGGGATTGTCTCCCACCTTTCAGACATTCAGCCTGCACAGAAACACCTGCACAAACACACAAAGGCAGGAGCTGGCTTGTCCTTTGCCTTGTCTTGCCCACCAGACATGCTGGGCTGTGGGACTTGCTCTTACCATGCTGATGCTGCTGCCTCTGCAGCCCCCACTGCCCCAGCCCTACTGCAGGAGCACCTGGGCACGGTAAAGTCACGGCAGAATTTCCAGAGAGTGATTTGCTCTCATGCCTTGATGGCTGGGCAGTTGTCCTCAGGTTTAGTGAGCCCCTCATTGCTAGGTACAACTTGTATTGTAGGTGTTGTGTTTGTGTGCAGGATAGGTGTAACAGGCAGGAAAATGGTACCACCAGAAACTGTAATAGCATTGTAGATTTATAATTATTCATAAAGACAGAAACATTTCAAGGCAAAAATCATGCAGGAAGGAAGGCCTGTTTTGATGTTCAGGACATGCTTGTTTTAAAGCACCAGAGGAATTTCTTGAGTCAGCTCTGCTAAAGTCTCTGACTTCAAAAAAATCACTGCAAAACATTAAATGATGTGCCTGAGGGATACCATTCTTATAGTACTGTGTGTAATACTAGCATCATCTTTATAGAGAGAAATCTGTCACTATGGTGACTGTCAAATCCAACTCCTGGGTCATCTGAGAAGCACTGGATAAAATTCACTACTTGCTGAGTCCCATCCTTGACCTTCCCACTGACAAAGCTTCCCAATGCAGGAGAGGGAGAGCTGTTTCAGAGCTGTACTCCTGTGGATTTTGACAGATGGATTTTCCTGTAAGAGTTAAGTGGCAAAATCAATTGATGTTTAATACCATTTGTAATCTGTAGTAATTTTTCTTCTAAAAATATGGGCAGAACCACTTTAATATAGTCCCTTTTTTTGATTTAGGATTTAGATTAGATTAGATACTGATTTAGAAGTATTCTAGAAAATTTGGTGAGAGCATGATGTGGAGTCTGAAATATGAAGTGGACAGACTGCAAACAACCTTGAAGCTGGACATAGGGTGTAAAGGAACTTGCTTTCACAAATTGGTCCAGCCCCATCCACTAATTTAATTTTCTTCTCATTTCTCTCCTATAGTTCTACATTAATTAATGTGACCAGAGTTCTGCTGGTAAAAAAAATTCTTTTCACTTCCAGCATAGTTGTATTTATGGCCTGTGTCAACTTGTTTTCTCTTATCCTGAATAGTTTTTTTGTTTCACTTGAACATGCTTTAGACAATAATCTGTTTTCCTTGCAGCTTTGGCTAAAATTGCCACAGATTTATTTATATTAAACTGGACAGTTTATAAAAGATCTAAAACTAACTTGCTTTGTTCTAACTTGTTTTAAAGCACACCACGTAGTTTTTCCTACTATAATTTACATCTGACTTCAGGGAGCTGTAAGATGAGTTTATAGTTGAAGATGATTTGCAATGCTTAGAGAAGCTTTGTAGTTTTTTCTTTGATGTTTCAGCATGTGGAGCCCTTATGGAGAACAAATAAACAGTTTAACAAAAGTCTGCAAACCCAAAAGGACGTGGTGGGGATGAGGGAACAAGAGCTCTGATGGATTCAAGGCATCAGTAGTGAGCATTGGTAGGTTGCTGGAATACATTGCAGACATTCCTAAAAATCTAATATTTTTCTCAGGCTAAAGAAAATTAAGTTTGCAGTAGATACAAAGTGCTTATTTGTTAGTAGACAAGAACAGAAGTGCTACTACGAACATGTCAGATAGTTTCCTGTAGTGCAAAAGACAGCCCTCCCTGAAAACAGCTGATAATACAGCTTGAGCAGTCACAGCTCTCTTTCCATTTCCATCATCTCATGCAATGCCACGAGCCTGCTCAGGAACAGGCTTATGGAAGAGAACAGTCAGAACAACGAAAAGAGCAGCTGCTCAGGTCTCTGATCACCCACTGCAGCCCTAATAGAGATTGATGCTGATGTACATGGATAAATGCAGGCACAGACCCTTAAAGAAAATCACTGGGAAGAGCTAGGAGGAGTGTGGCTGCTGACCAGAGCAGATGAGATGCAGCTCTAGTAGCTGTAGGCAAAGCTCTAAAAAGAGCTGGATTGATCCAGGTATGCTGAGTGCCTACAATTTTGCCAGGTAAAATTTATGTGCTTTATTTAGTGGATGTCTAACTTCAAGCTTCTCTTTGGCTGCCATTTAACAGAAATAAAAATTAAATCTAAAAGTAGCATTAGACTGAAAGGGCAGACTGACCAGCCATGCTCTTTACAGCATTGACTCATGCACCTGAGTGGGATCAGGAATAAAATTTGAGGCATTATTCAGTTGTCTAAACATAGGTCTCTGGTGCTGTTAGAGATGTCCCAGGGTAAGCTGCCTGCTGCTGTCAGACATCAGTGGTGTCCTGTGGGCCTGCACCCATCAACCTGATGTGACTGTCTCACATACCTGAGAGCATCACTACTGGATACTGGAGGTGGGATACACAATCATGCCAAAGTTTTAGCACCCATTTTCTTCTTCCTCACATATATTTAATTATCTTCAAAAAATGCATTGGAGAAAAATGAGGTTTTAAAAATCATGACATAAACTAGTTCCATGTGCATCAATCTGAACTTTCCTTTCTATCAAGCAGGTGTGTACCAGCAACATCTCTGCCTGATTTCCCAGAGATTTACAGCTCCTGTCTGCCTAATTTTGGTTCCTCTACTGCGTACTGCAGCTGAAACAATTCCTGTGATGGGCACAAGCACAATGGCCCAACACTGTGTGGATTCTCTGGTGCCTTAGAAGGATCGAGTTCATGCCTCAGTCTTTTATTCAGGGGATTTCTAATACAGTCTCTCTATTCTTAAGATTTCCAAGAAACATAACAGGCATTACTAATTTTGAGATTAATGCCTTGCTAGTAAATTAATCAAAGGTTGTCTGGTGAGTTCAAACATTTTTAGCTAGTATAACAGATAACAGTATAACATATTGCAGCATCTTGCATCCCATTTCTTTGGGAAGCCAAGTCCCAAACAATCCATTATGTCCTAAAGGTGAGGACAGAAATGCAAAAAAACAAGTCAAACCAATTGAAAACCCATCCTAGATAGGAAGATATAGAACCTGTTGAGATTTCCCAGTTCTCACCATGCAGTCACTGAGCCACCCGTTCAAAGACCTTTGGGGAGCCCAGTCTCCAGCCAAGGAACCATTTCTCCAGCTCAGCACTGTGAGAGCTGTCAGGACTGCTTTGGGCAGAGCTTCTTATTCTTCATAGATATTTAATTATTGCTGTAGGCAATGGTTAAGTGAGTTGACAACTCACTTAACTCACTCAAGGTGCCTTCCAGTTCTGTGATTCCTGTCGTTATCTTTTGTGTGGAGAAGAAAATTTTTTTTTTCTCCATGTACCAGGAAATATTCCAAACCATCTAGTCACCTTGTTAGCGTAACAAACAACAGGACTGGGGTGTGCATCTCATTGGTTAAACTGTATCTAAACCACTCGGATCACAGAAGACAGCTTTTGGCAAATCAACACCTACATGATTAATTTTTTATAAACACACACATACTCAAGATTAATTATTTATCTTGGCCAAGTCTTTAATGAGCTATAATGCAACTGGAATCCAGGGTTAACTAGACTAACAGTAATGACTAAGAAAATGGACATGTGTTCTTAGATCTTGTGGCTAAAACCTTCTAGTACATCACATGTTGCCAGGATAACATCCTTTTATCAGAAGAAACTCTGAACTCCCACCCAAAGTAGTCTTTAAGATAGCCCAAACCTCATCACTCATCTCAAGCATTTCCATCTGTGGAGAATAATAAAACACAAGAACAAGCACAGGAATAGGCTGCTGCATTTTGATCCTGATCTACTTCCAAAGACAGACTGAAAACCAGATGCTACATGTGTACTTCATTCATAGTCTGATTTACTAAAACAGACATTCCCAGTCATAAAAGCTTGACCTGCTGAGAAAGCTCAAGACCATCAATCAGAAAGGGCAAAAAAGCAGATAAAGCCTATTTCACTCCAATATGTGGATACTCCTGAGAAAAAATTCCAAATATTAGAGTTGTTTAATATAGTGGCTAAGCAAAAGAAACAAAGAGCAATTAATGATAGGCAAGGTCAGGTCTCATCTAATTGGGAAAGGCCACTCAGGGCGAGGATATCTCATCCTTAGCAGATGATGTGTTCACTATCTCCTATAATCCTTCTACCAAAGTAAGGGATTCTTCTGCAAGCTCTTCTGCAGAAAAGTTCAAGTAATGGGGCTCAATAATTCAGGTAGAAATTTCTGTGAAATGTAAAGGCTTTTACACACAGGGCAGAGTAGATGGGCACTAATCTAAAAACAAACAGAAGCAAAAAGCTGTGGGTGTGTTGGCATCAGGGTTGTATCAGCAGGCACCAGGGTTTGTGCTGTGGTAATAAAAAGGTGGCAAAGTGCAACCTTAAGACATGTAATTTTGTCCTCAAGGTTACTGCTTCATCCGTTTTACAAAACATACCTCTCATTTTTGTTTGTTTGAGCATTTTTCTCTGTCAACCACAATATGCAGCTGAAAAATTGCCAACTGCCTCCTTGCCTGCTCAGAGAATGGTATCAGTGTCTCCAAATGCCATCCGCCATCTGCCAGCCAGGCTGTCATTCTCCCAAACCCTTGTGGCTGTTTTGTGTCTAACAGCTGCATGACAGCAACACACGCTGTCAGCTTGCTTGTTCCTGATGGTTTGGTGCTATCAGGATCAAAACAATTTCTATATGAATTCTGTACTGGATAATACAATATATGTAAGTTTTATGGATTAGCCAACAGCCTTTGCAACGACTCTGTTACTCTTTCCAAACTGAGAGTGCAAACCTTATTTTCTACATCTGGGACTAAAAGTGTAGTGATGACAAGATCCAAATAAAATCAGTCATGTTTACTTTTTCCTATTACAAACAAGTGGCAATAGTGAAGATAATTGCTCTGACAGTTATTTAAATTGCAAAATTAAAACCTTCTTTCTCCTACAATGTCCCTCCTGTTTCTAGTAGCTGTTAATATATCATCTATGATTTTTTTATCCAATGTATTCATGTTCATCACCACGACAGAGAAACCCACAACTAAGAGAAAAATGTAAGTTTGGGACTGATGCAACACCTAAACACAGAGTACTTTTAAAATCTGTTAGCTACCAGGGCATCAGCTGCAAAACTGCAGGTTTTTATTTCTAGAGGGCTCAATCCAGATGCTTAAATAGATGCCAAAGCTGCAAAACTGCAGCTTTTATTTCTAGAGGGCTCAATCCAGATGCTTAAATAGAGACATCTCTGAGATATGTGAGAGCACCCAGCACCTTCATGAGACTGGCAGAGAGGTCATGGAGCTGACAAAGACCTGACTCACCTGGTGGGGCTGCTGAAGCCAAGGTAGGAAAGAATGCTAGAAATCTTCAAAAACACCATTTCTGTGTTTAGACATGAGTCATGCCTCACATCACTTCCTTGGATTACTTATCTTGCAAATGGAAGCCATACAAAATGCAAACAAATGGCTTTATTCGCCACAGATAAATCTAGTATTTCAAGTTGGCAATAATTCTTTGTTATGATGGGGGCAGACTCCTTTTATTTTATTGACCATAATATCTTGTTGGAAGACACTAGGATAAAAGCATATTTTGCCTATTTTTTCAGCTGAGATACCACATTTTAAACTCAAGTGTTCTTATGTCTTATTAAAAATTTGACACTCATTACTTCCACTAAGACTTATGATGAGCTAACCTTGATAGAACTGAAGTAAATTCTTGTGTATGTCAGCTTAAAACTTAAGAATACCTGCACAGGACTCAAATCCATGGGCACAGTTTTTGGGAACATCATGCTTACCCTAGGATGTATTTTAAAGCTCAGTTATTTAAAGAGAGAAGAACTTGAAGGATGTTGCACTCCATCAGAGAAGCCCCAAGATGACATGCTTCACTCCTTGGTCCTTTCACTGTTTCTAAAATACAGCTCTGCAAGACACTCTATCTAAACACCATCTATACATTCACAGGCACACAGAATATACAGACATGCATGTTCAGTATCCAACAAACCAACTGGCATACAGAACTTGGAGGTTTGCTTGTCTAACACCTTTCTACCTCACAGGAAGGAGGTGGAGGAAGTTTCAAGATACTTCCAGGTCACCTAAAGCGGCAGTAATCTGTCCACTGCTTCAGCCACTAGTCATAGTTAACAACAAAGGCAGAGTCATTTTCTCGACAGCAACTGTTGAAAATTTTATATTATTTGAAAGTAGCTAAGTTCTGCTTAACATAGGTAGTTAGAGTTGTGGGGCTACAAATTGAACTTTATCTGAACAATATGGCTACATTGTGTAAGTCAAAGATGGATTACAGAGAAATCCGGAGCCAATAATCTGATAATTAAGAACACTAAAGATGATTGTAGTGAAATGTGAACAACCAGAACATTAGTAATAGTTAGAATAGACAAAGCTAGCAGCTTAAATATTGGCTAAAGTGAATAACCCATTGATTGTGGTATGTGAACTGTAACAACTATATTCCAACGTGGAATACAGAACTCACCAAAACCCACACCAAAACCAACCTCAGGGCATGTGAAGATGACCATGTAGCAACCATCTGGTAACAAAGCAGGGAACCAACACAGAGGGAGAAGACCCCTCATATTACCATTGATCTGGAGTGCTGCATGAGGAATGAGGAGTTTAGATTGTGAGGGTTTAGTTGCCAAGGGGTTTCTTTGTTTGGGATCCCTCTTTTGAGGCACCTAAGTTGAGCTACCAGATATCATCACTGATTTGTGCAGATAATCCAGTTAATGGAGATGAGAGTCTAGTGAAAACAGCTTCTTTAACAGTAACAACAGAACTTGGTACAGTATATTAAAACTGTTGTACATAATGAAGAGCATTAGAGCCCAGATACTTTGGATTTTTTTTTTTAATGTTTTTTTATGTTTTTGTAAAACATAACTGCCTGTCCTATTTACATCATGTAAAACATAAATGTAGTAACTCTGATATTTCAGATGGGTTCTATTTTTTTTTTTTTGCCACAAATGCATCATAATTTTTTCATAGGTAGATGCTTGTTAACACCTACTACAGCAGCACTCACAGGACAGCCTCAAATCTAAAAGCAACAGCAAATATCCTTGATAATAAGGGACCATGGAAATGAAAAGAATCTGACACAGCTCTTCCCCAGTGGTGGGTAGCTAAACAAGAAGTTATTTCTGTCTTCTGCTGACTGTGGGCTTATAGCCAGGAACTGAACAAGAATTGCCTGTCCCTGAACACTGGTCTGCCAGGGGAGGCAACAAAGAGCAATTGTTGAGCTTCGTGATGAGATAATAAAATCATGCTGTGGTAATACTTGTACTAGGGAAACATTTCTACAAGGACAGTAATGTTCATAGGCAGCAGAAAAGTCCTTGTGAGTTTTGTGAACTTATGCCCAAGAGGGCTCCTTGGGCAGATATGTTCTCTAGGTAATACTTACTTTTTTTGACCTTCAAGTTGTCCAACCATATGGCTCACAACAACCTGCTATCCCCTTATACTATAGAGTCCTTCCTGGAAGAAGGTTTAGTCTGCGTTGCAATGACATGATGAAACTCAAGGGTGTTGCAGAAAATCTCAAAAAATTTGAATTAAAACCAAAGAACCCACCTAGCCCCAAGATTAATTAAACTCACAAACACCACAGAATCATGCATAAACAGTCTTCATGAAATTTTGAGAGACAGAAAATTTAAAAAAAAATTACACAATTTCACATAAGTTAAAATCCATCAAACTTTTCAAATCATAGAATGAAAACCATTGCTGCTATTCCCAAATTGTTGCCAAGGCATCTTCCTTATAGCAGAGCTGCCATCTAGATTTCCAGGTGGATTAACTCTATTTGTGTTACCATTAAGGACATCAGATGCACAGATAAGCTTGATACAAGACTGCAAACACAGAAAATAATTAAGAGACTTTAAATTGAGAAGGATGTGCACTAAAAAATATTGATTGGAGGAAAAAAGTCCTGGACTGAGTTCAGAGAGCAAAAAGCACATAAAAATATGCGGATTTGGAGTTGTAATGTTGCATCAGGTGCAGCTCTTAATTGGGAGCTCAGTTTCTGCGAGAAACAAATACACTTTAGTGTTGGTTGGAAAATTTTTGCTGAAAGCATTTTTTTCAGTAAAATTTGATACTTTTGTTCAAACTAACATGTTCAGGAAGATACGAATTTTGATGAAAGCTCCATTTTAAAATGAGGCATTCTGATAGAGCTGAAAAGTTCCATTTTAACATCCACATAAGGGAAGCTTTTCACTGAAGAATGGTTAGCTTTCAATGAGAACTCCATTTACAAACAATAGTTTAAAAAAAAGTTTTAAAACCTAAGCTCATTTAACCAAATAAAATACCTCATTTGACACAGATGATTCATTTTTTATTTCTCCCAGCAGAATCCATTAAATAAAAATTTAATTTCTGAAGTGTCAAAGTGGACAAAATTTTGTTCTATCATTCAACAGAATGAAAGGACCCATTTTTACCCAGCTTTCTAGTGCCAGTATTGACCACAAAAGAGAAGCTGCCTCTGTGCATTGCAGAACCTCCCAAAGCCACCATAAACCACAGCCACAGGTGCTGCAGCACCACAGTGCCCCTCTCATCTTCCACAAAAGAAGTTCTTACTGGCTCATCTGCTGACAAACTGGTAGCCCCTACGGCTGGTTTCCGTATTTCCTCCGTGAGTTTGTAAGACTGGCTCTGGAGGTTTAAAAAAACACAATGAGCCTGTGGTTACAAAACATGAGATTAGGAGAAACAGCAAACTGCAGCTGAAAAGCTCTGGCAAGAACTTTTATTTTCTGCTCTTCCAGAAGCAGTTCTCCGACACAGATGCAGCCATTTCTCCAAGATTACCTGTAACTTTCTGGGAAAAAGAGAGACATGCAATTCTGGGCTGAATGATAGGATTCTCTTCCAACATGGAACCCCTGTTCCCACTGTAGCCTACAGCACAAATGTGTACTATGTGCACCCATATCCAAACTAGTCGAGCATGGAGCTCATACACTTGCTAATACCTGTGTATTTCCAAACACAGCAGTGCTGTGATCACTCCTGCCACAGATGAATCCCCTCTGGACAGTTTAAATGTAAATGGGACACGTTTGCCCTGCACTGCATTCCATGTATAGCACTGAGAGCCTCTCCAGGGCAGGACCCTCAGGAGATGCCTGCTGGCAGCTCTATGACATGTCTTGTGCAGAAGAGCCTTCTTGGGCTGTCTCCTGTGAACAGGTGGAATTGCTGGACACAGGTAGTGCTGCTGAACTGCTCACTCCTCTCCTCTTAGGACAACATCCAGTCTGCAAAAAGATGGTGTTGAGATGGGACCATCATCCCATTCATAGGTGGATAAAAAGCTCTTGGATTTGTAGCTGCAGCTTTATGCAAATGGTATGGGGTGTCTTGCTCACTCTGAGAAAGAAAATGAGCTGGGGAGCTGGTCCAAAAGCATCAGAACCTTGGCATGTCTCCAGGCCTTGATGAACTTGGATTTAAAAAATAGTTACATGATAACATAAACCTCACAGAAACTCCCTTTAGCCTGTATCAGCAAGCAGGCTGTCTTCTATTGATGCATACTGCAAAACTGCATGTATTCTGCATTCAAGGAGAAAATGCACTGCTGAATAAATATTGCTTTTATCCACTAGTTTCAAAATTGGAGCTAAGAACCCCATCTTCCTCAGCATAAACTACTTAACTTGCAAAGGAACAAATTATTCAGAGCTGTCACACAAAAAATTTTGACAATGAGGTAATTTTGAGGTTAAATGTCTTCATGACAACAGATGTTAGCAAAAATTGTCTCAGTCAAAACTCATACAGTAATTTGATGCAGTAAATCCCAACTCTTGGATTTTAATCTGAGCCTTCTCTAAACACTACGCTTTGAGATTACTCCTGTCCCTATTGATCTGTGATAAACAGCCAAATTTTGAAAGTATTGGCTTTAGAGACAGGAAGCTTTTCATATCTTTAGGGAATTATTTTAGTATTCAGAATGTTTCCACACAAATTTGCTAAACTAACTAAAACTAGTTTTTCCAAGACATCCTGTGCATCATTTCTTTTTCTCAAAATGAAACTGCTGCCCTGTTTAAGGCACAAGGAGCTTTAAAGAACTCAGGACTTGTGTGTTGGAGTAATAATTTCATTATTTATGTACTGCAATTGAAGCAATGTTATCAGCTGCATACAAGTTTCCCCCACAAAGTAGATTTTGAGTTTAAATCTTTACTTGCAACAGTATTATTGCCATATAAAATGAAAATTGACAAACATAAAACCAGGAAATTATTGCATTCTTGACAATCCAAATTAAGTAACTACTTACATGTGAACTGCCCATTTTTGCTTAGCCTGAATGCGGAAGGTGCAACTCTTCTGCTCTTCAATAAAACAAGGATGCAGTTGGAATAGCTAAATACTACCTAACCTTGGGTTAATCAATAACTTCTGACATTATTTAAATTCTAGTCATTGCAAGGTGGGGTGTATTCATTATTACATGGTGGCTTTATTATCCCTACTATCTAATATCACATCCTGTTGTGTCATGGAGCTGACTGGTTTCTCCAAGGAAAATCAGGATTTCGCAATATAAGCCTCAATATTATACACACTGATTTTTCTAATTGTTATTACAATGATTTAAAACCTAAAAAATATTGCAGCACCCAACACAAGCTTTCCAAACATATTAGAGAGAAAGATGCCTCCTTTGAAGGGTTTCTATAAAATCTTATGGATTTTAACAGTATTTAATATGCCACTGAGGATCTTCATCACCTGCAAAACATTTTGAACAGTATCTCACTGCTTTAATTTGGTTTATGTGATCAGGTTTTGGTAGTCAGGGGATTTCAGGAATGTCCTTTGTGAAAAGAGACCAGGGGTTGCCCCCATGCTGGACAGAGCCAGGGCCAGCTGACTCTAAAATGAACCCTCTCCAGACCAATGTTGATCCCCATCAATGATGCTGATAGTGCTTCTGTGATAATATATTTAACAAATGGCAAAAATTACTGGGCAGCAGCTGTGAGAGAGGAATGAGAAAAGTGTGAAGGAAACAGCCCTGCAGAGATCTAGGTCACTGGAGAAGGAGGGGCAGGAGGTGCTCCAGGTGCTGTAGCAGAGATTCCCTTGCAGCCCCTGGTGCAGCCCATGGTGAGGCAGCTGCCCCTGAGACCACAGAGGTCCATGGGAGAGCAGAGATCCACCTGGAGCCCATGGAGGACCATGGGAGAGCAGAGATCCACCTGGAGCCCATGGAGGACCATGGGAGAGCAGAGATCCACCCTCAACCCATGGGGGACCCCATATGGGAGCAGGTAGATGTGCCCTGAGGGAAACTGAACCATGAAGAGCTGATGCTGGAGCAGGCTCCTGGCAGGAATGACAGTCTGTGGAGTGGAGCCCATGCAGACACAGGTTTTCTGCAGGATCTGAGATCCTGAGAAGGAAGGAGCAGCAGAGACAAAGTATTATGGACTGACTGAAACCACCATTGCCCATTCCCTGCACCACTAAGGGAAAGGAGTTGACCAGTTGGGAATGAAGGAGTGAGGTGGAGCTTAAGAGGAAGGGTGGCGTCAAGAACATGTTTTTAGTTTTGTCTTTGCTTCTCGCTATCCTACTCTATTTTCAATTGCAATAAAGTAAACTAATTTCCCAAAGTCAAGCCCGTTTTGCCCATGACAGTAATTGGTGAATATCATCACTGTCTTTATCTCAACCCATGAGCTTTCTTGCCTTATTCTTTCCCCTTGTTCTTTTGAGGATGGGGAGTGGGAGGGTAGCTTGGTAGACCTCTGACAGCTAGCCAAGGTATTCCTTTAGACCTCAGGCAAGATACCTAGAGACAAACAAGAAACCAAAACGAAGACATTTGAATTTATAGCAGCTCAGGTGGAAAAAAAAAACATATGTGACTCTGTAAAAAGCAAAAGGTCACCGTTACTGAAAATGCAGTAATGATTCTAAATTTTAAGTAGATTGATAGGTCTTACTACCATTCAAAGATCTTACTACCATTCAAACATACGGAAAAAAAATCAGCTTTGCTCATGGTGTTCAAACACAAGGAATGCAAAAGTCAAAATGTGAGTATGAAAAAATTTATCTAGAATTCAATGACTTATGGTAACATACTATCTCAAATGCATCATCAAGGCCTTTAATGATCTGGGAACTACCCACCTCTTTCAGAATATTTTTGAGAATAAAGACATCCCAACTGATATTAAAGAAAGTACTATAGTTAGAGGGAAAGCAACTGTAGGATTTGTCTGGAAACTGAGCATGAGGTCAGGGAACACTCATACTCAAGCTCAAACATAGACTGGTATTCCTACTGCTTTCACTGATTATGAGTAAAATACAGCAGTCCAGAAGATGCAACTAATGAGGGATTTAGAACATGCAGCTGAATGAGCCCTATTATACTGTGCTGTGCAGGCAAATGGTCTATCTAAACATGCAAATAAGCTATCAATAGCAAAACTATGTGTTAAACTCACTGATCAATTTGATGGACTTAGCTGATGTTCTCAAACTCATTAATAAACACAGAAAAATATTGTTGTATGGTATTCTTTCTTGTACTAAATTAAAATGCTATTAAAGTCAAGTACTTTGACTGTTCACTTCTAATCACAGGTCTGCTCAGTTACACTGCCTTTTTGAAGATCTACTCTGTATCAATAGTTTCTTTGTAATTGCCTTGCTCTTTCTTCTCTTTTGTCAGTCTTGTAATTGAAAAGCCTTAGGCAAATGATAGCAGCATTATTATATAATATTAATTATACTAATAGAATAAGAATACTTCCTAAATTAGTGTTATTCTGAGCATCTGAATTTTTAGCTTGTGGACTCTCAAATCTGCGTCTTACTGAAAATATTATTCAAGTGCTGGTACCTCTAACAAGAAAATTTACCTGAGAACCATTCAAGAAAAAAATTGTCCTGCCCTATTTAGAGGTGTATCTCAACTGCTGGTATCAAAAGCAAACAGACAGTACCAGCCAACAACCTGTACCATCTGGTTTATGTGGCAAGGGGCAAGGTAAACCACGTTTTTTATTAATGTCTTTTCACAGCTTATTTATAAACCATTGTGGGGTGTGGCAGAGAAAGGTTCTTAAGAAATCCAGCAACTGAAGTTAAAAAGAACTGAGGGATGAGGTCAGATTTGCAGGCTGTGACTGTTCCTGGACTGAATCCTATCGGTGATATGAGCAGGGAGGCCTTATCAGACTCTGGAGCTTGTGTGAGCTGCTCCTCACTGCAGGGAACTCTGTATTGGCACCGTGGAGCACGTCCAACAGAACCATGGGTTTGTGTTTCTGCAATTACATGTCAGTGGGATCTTGAAGATGCCGGTGAAGAACTGGGTCTGTAGTTCTCTAGGGATTTACTCAAACATCACAGAGCATTGAGTTCCCTTCTGCTGCTACTGGTCCCCTTTCAGCTGTCACCACTGCTCCAAGGTTAATACTGAGAATGCAGCCAACAGCCTTGAAAAGTAAATGGCACAAGGGATCTGGGCCTCACATGCTTTCTTTTTTTTTCTTCTTATACATAAAATTATTCACTAAAATGTTGCGTAGTGTTAAAAATAGAGAGCCCTTCCCACATCAGTAATTCCCCACCAGTAAGAAAATGCTTGGCACTGATTCTGACACAGGTCAAATTTTAAACGACTTAGAAGCAGCTAGATCCTAAGATCAGGAGGGGCAGCTGCTACGTTTTATTGGAAGCAGTGTCTTTGGTGACACTGCACTGCTCGGTGATCTCCTTCATCCATCCCATCCCACCCCATCCCACACTGGGACAGTCTACCCAGGGAGGTGGTGGAGTCACCGTCCCTGGAGGTGTTTAAAGAAAATCTGGATGCGGCACTCAATGCCATGACCTATTTGACATCGTGGTGTTCGGCCACAGGCTGGACTCGATGATCTTGGCGGTCTTTTCCAACCTAATTGATCCTGTGATTCCCTGCCGTGGAATTTTCGTTTGCGTCCCTGCAGCCGCCCTTGCCCTGAGCAGCCACTCGCGGCTGCCCGGGTACATCCCGAGGGGCATTAGGAGGGCACTGTTGTTACACCGAACCAGGCAGACAGCACAGGCATTTCAGGCTTGGCTCTGTTCCTGGTTAATGTCAGCCCGCGGCCAGGGGTCGCAGGAAGGTGAGCGATCGCCTTCTCCAGGCACCAGCGCCGCGTCCCAAACCTCCGCTCCGAAACCTCCCGCGCCCGCCGCGCCGAGCGCCCGCCCCGCCCGCGGAACTGCGTGCGCGGCGCTTCCGGGGCGGTTCGGGGCAGCGGCGGCGGGCGGGAGGCGCCGGGCAGGGCAGGGCAGCGCAGGGCGGCCCCGGGTCGCAGCGCCTCCTTCCCGGGGCTGCAGCGGCTCCTTCCCGGGCCGGAGCGCCTCCCGGCGGCGGGGCCCGCGGCCCGGCCTGCTCGCCATGAACATCGACGTGGAGTTCCACATCCGCCACAACTACCCCTGGGCCCGGCTGCCCGCCAGCGTCAGGCAGGTGCGGGCTGCCGGGCTCCCGGCCCGAGGAAGCGGCGAGGGGACACGGGACACTCGGCCCTGCTTGCCCCGGGGCAAGGCGGGCGGGCCCGCGGAGGCTGTGGGGCTCTCTGTGGGGACTGGGGGATATGGGGTGTGCACGGCCCCTGTGTGGGGAAAGGGGACTCTGTGTGTGTGTGTGTGTGGCCTCAGTGAGGAGAGAGGTGGCTCGGGGTGCCTTGGGGTCCCAATGGCCACAGGGAGATGCGGGGTCCTCAGCTTGTGCAGATGTAAAACAGCTCGGCCGGGTGTCCCTTATGGCAGTCCTGAGTGGTGGGAGCCGGAGCAGCACAGGTGCCTCAGGAGGCTTGTGCAGCCCCGCGTTTCAGTAGGCAGAGAATTGTTTGCTGCAAGTGGCTCATGGAAAAGAAGACCTCATGAAATTTAGATTGCCTGGATTTAATGGGCCTCTGATAGCAAAGGGAAGGTATTGTGTGGAGTTGAGAGGAGGTTCATGTTCCAAACAAGTCTTACAGTGCTTTAAGGCAGATGCAGTTAATTCCTGCTCTTGCACAGAGGAAGGGTGGAGAGGATGAGTAGTCGCTGCAGGCCACGAGTAATGCAATGCGATTTCTTGTTTGAGATTCCAGGAGCAGTAAAAGGAGAATAAATGATGTTTTTTTCTTTACCTGTCCATGTGAGCGCCGTATTGTTGGTTTTGTGATTCAGGATAGAAAACATGCCAGTATTTATTGCATTATTTACTTTAATGCAACTTCTGGAATACTGTTTTGTCTACTTTAGTATAGTCCTCAATATTTTTGTCCTTTGAGCAAACACTTCGCTCCCTCTTTGGATATTTAATCAATTCCACACCCTATCTCTGATATCAGGTGTTGCTTTTCTAACTGCTGATATTGCAGTTTGTGTGCAATTTTCTTGTTTATCCCATATGTGCAGTAAAGTCCATTTTTGTCAAAGGATCTCTTTTAGTATAAGCATCAATGAGGGAACCAGGAGCAGGAAGAGAAAAACCAAACAACCCAGATCACTTATTGCAGGTGCAGAGTAGAAGAGTAATATGGGGAATATTGAGGGGGCAGTTCTTGGAATAAGGCATCTGAAGCATGAACCAAAGTTCTCTTTTTATCTTCTTTCATGGTAGTCAAGCAATGTGCTTGTTCCTTAATCTTGTGACCTAGGATCACTTGATCCTAGTTTTACTTCTGCAAAGCTGTAACTTGAGCTGTTTCCCGGTTTCTTTTTTTTTTTTTTTTTTTTTTTGGGGGGGGGGGTGTTTTGTTTTGGGGGGTTTTTTTGGTGTTAAAAGTTTCCTAGATGCATCAAATAAAGCTTCACATCATTCATTTGTGCTGTTCTAATTCTGGGTAATTCCTCAAGGCTGAATAGCAGTGAAAGCTTGGTAAATGTTTGATGCATCATGTCTTCGATTTGAAAATCAGATACTCTTTTTATCAGAGTGGTACTAGGAAAAAATAATCTAAAAATGATTTCTTAAATGTGCATCCTATGTAGACGCCTATTTAAAGGTATGTTTGAACTCGGGGAGAGACTAAAGATACTGTCACGTGGAACTGGGGGACTGTCTGAGCAACTGCCTGCATATGTTTCCTTTTAAGACACTTTGCAGTGGTTTAACTAAAAGATGGGGGTTTGTTCAACTCAGTTAAAAGGCCTTTATGTTTTCAAGGGTCTTGGAAACTCCCAGAGGGAATATGAAAGGCAAGTCGTGCTCTACAGCATCCGCAATCAGTTGCGGTACCGGAATAACTTAGGTGAGTAAAGAAGCAAAGTAACTTCTGATTCCTGCCCCGTTCTGTGTGGAAGCTTGTCTTTACTGTGAAACTGAAAGAAGAAGTCCAGTTCAAAGGTTCCTTCCTTCCTTGCAAATAAATGCTTCTAAACAATAGAAGCCTGAAAAATCCTGACTTTTGAGTCCATTTGGCGATGTTTCTAGCAAAGCACTCTTGAAGGTTACTGAGTTGGGATGTGGAACTGAATTCCTACTGTAGTTCTGCTGCCATTTTCCAAGAAATTTAAGAGATGTTAAGAGAGGGTTTGGCTAGTTAAGCTGTCCCTGGGTGAGATGCAGACAGTTACCCTGACTCACAGGAGCTTTTGGCTATGATTTGTTTGCAGACTTTCAATTTAGTTTACATTGGCTGAATCCATTTGTCTTCCCAAAGCAGATAATAATTTCACCAATTAAAAGAATTTTCTACAGGCTACATGAGTTCTGTCTCAATGGGCCACTTCCTGGTAACCTTTTAGATGAATCTGCCCCTTAAAGTCTACTTGTATCATGTGTAGAAATCCTTGGATGCTGAATTCCTTGCTCCACTACTTTATTTTGCCATTATGCTAGTTTAAATTCTTTGTTGTAACACTTTTTTAAAAAGTTGAACATCATAGAACATTGTAACTTTTTCTCTCCTTGTAGTTAAGCATGTCAAGAAAGATGAACGTAAATATTATGAAGATCTATTAAAATACAGCCGAGATCATCTCATGTTGTACCCGTATCATTTGTCTGACATCATGGTAAAAGGTCTGAGGGTAACACCATTTTCCTATTACACAGGCATAATGGAGGTGAGTGCAGAACTGTGGTGGGAGGGTAGTGTTCTCTGTCTGCAGATGTTGGTAATGCCCCAGTAATGCATACAAGGCAGTGTCAGGTAGTTTTTTTCGTTTGTGTAGGCCTGCCAAGAAGTAAAGAAACAGTAAGGAAAGTTTGTAGAGAACTGCTTTTACCTGCAGTGTTTTCCCTTCTGCCCCATTAGCCTTTCACAATCTGGACTTTTGTCATATGGAGCTGGGGTGGGACTTGTTCTGAGACCAGACTTTCTCCTTTGATGTTTGAGATTTGTGAGACTTCACTTAAAAGAAACTGTAAAAGAAATACCTCATTTTAACCATATTGGAAGCTTTTTGAAGAGCCTGAAACAAAACTGTTTTTATGAGAACAAGGACGGTTCTGTTTTCTGTCAGCACTCCGGAAACCTTCTTTTATTTTTGTTGGATATTTGAAATGCTCTTATTTTATTTTGTATGTAGTGATTGTAGATATAAGATATAATGGATTAGTTGTTTGTTTATTCTGTTATTAGTTAACAATTCTGTATGCTGGTTTGTTTTTGTGAAGAGAGATAGAGGATTTTGTGTATTAGTCTTTCAGCCAATATTTTTCTTTGTAAAGCTTACATTAAACAGTAGTCTCACATTTTATGTATTTAATTTACTGTGTAATGATTAATCAGATAATTGTCAAGTTTGATAATGTAACTGACTTTAATAGATCTCTTCAAATTTCATTTAAATCTTAAAGTAAAAAGAGCAGGTAGAATTTTGTACCTTCTTCACTGAAATGACTTTCTTCTTGCAACTTAAAAGTTTTATTTTCTTTTTAAGGATATAATGAACAGTGAAAAAAGCTATGATTCTTTACCCAACTTCACTGCTGCTGATTGTAAGTATTACCTAGATGAATTACTGCTTTCAGGGAGTTAGAAATAAGGAGCTTCTGAAAATGGATTTGCAGCCATCTGCTTGCTTGAATATGAGCATATGAATGAAGGTGTAAAAACAGTTAAATAGTGATATTAAGGGGTGTGTGCTCTTCATACAGAGTTCTGTCTGTACAGCCAGGACAGGAATTGGGCTGATTTGAGGCATGGTACAAAACCTTGCCTGTATCCTTGCTTGTTGTGCATTCCTGTTTGCCTGCACTTCCTGTTGATGCACATGACCAAACTGAGCTGCTGGTCCTTTCCTAGTGTGCTTTTTGTGGTATACGTTAGGCAGAAGATTTTAGCAGGACGCTGAGAGGGTGCTGACACTCCCATGAATTGGCATGAATGCGGATTGAGGGATGATGTATCAGAAAAGAGGCAAGGGGATCTGGTATTTTATGACACTCGATGTGCCAGATGCCTGGGTATGGAATGGGAAGCTTAGGAAAGCAACAACCTTGAATCTGGTGGAGGAGAACAGAGTAAGATCAATAGCCTACTGAGAAGTCTTATAGAGAAAATGTAAACTGATAGCACAGAGAGGTTATTAACCTGCCACTGAAATGTTATCTATAATTAACACATAATTCCTTGCCTTTGGTATGCATTCGTAAAGTTCTTTTTAAGGATAGTGTGTATTCAGGAGTAGCCTGCAGCTTTTGAAAACAGTTGGTTTTGGTTTTAGAAGGATCTTCTCAGTTAACTACTAGTTAGCCTCTGTGTAATGTTCACAGGAGGAAAACAGATGAGGAAGAACTTTCCTCAGCACCATTTCACTTGTTGGAAATCTAGTGTTAGTGAGGAGTTTGAATAAAGAAAAGGTTTTCCTGTTTTTGTTTGATTTCTGCTGCTCCCAACAATTCTGTTATCTTAGCATAGCTGAAGATTAGTGATTGCAGTGTAATTGACTTAAACTTCCTTAATTACATTTTTTCGTAAATGCTAGTGTTGAACTAGAAAGTTGGAGTTAAAGCTGAGACAGAATATGGCTTAAAACTAATGAATAGTTTTCTACTATCTGTGGTTCCTTAATGGTTGAAGGCTAGAGATTATGGAATTAAATTTTGATTCCATTTAACTCAACTATATCTTAATCATATTCCTTAGAAGATTAAGTGTCCTTCTGTGTCTAATTCTTTGAGTTCTAATCCAGTGCATGACATGGGCTTTGTTAAAGGAAAGAAAAACTATCACTATTAATCTGAAGTTGTTTATGGGAGTATAGGAGGAAAGGAGTTGGATTATTACCTGCTACCCTGTGACTTGAGTGATAGGGGATTTCTTTTTTTTTTTCTTTAACCTTAACATAGTGGAAAAATGGGGATGGGCTATGGAATGAATTTAGCTCCTATAACTGTCCTTTTATTTTGGATAAGAATAAATAAAAAGGTTATTTAAGAAGAAGGTCTGATTCTTTGAAGAATATTTAATATATCTTCATCTTAAACCCTTCTTAGGATAGATAAAACCTTACTTATTTTTCAGGTTTAAGACTTCTTGGCATAGGAAGAAACCAGTATATTGATCTAATGAACCAATGTAGGTCTTCAAAAGTAAGTCTGTCTTTAATTTTCCTTCCCTTTCCTTCTGTCTCTCTCCCCCATATTATTTCATAGGAAATGACAAATGAAATAATTTTCTGGCCCTGGTTTAATAGTGTGGCTACTTGAGTGTGATGTAGTGTTAATATTGTTAATGATATTATTTTTATTTTGTATATATTGTTAATTATATTATGTTTCCTCAAGTTAATAAAGAGCTTTTTGGTTTAAAATTTAAGTATAGTAAAGGAAAAGATATTAATTACTACTTTTAAATTTTTGTTAATCTTATATTTTTGGAGCTGTACTTTATGATACCAGATAACTAATGTTTCCTGGGCACTATAAGCAGGAAACAATGATAATGATTCTGAAAGAGTTATTCCATGTTTCTTTGTGTGCCATTGAGATCACAGTTTATTCTGGAGCAGTGATCCATCTAGGTGTAAATTCTTGCAGTGTTTAAGTTTTTCTCTAAGATAATGCTAATGAGTGTACAGACATCCTTGGATGTGAACAGCACTCATGGAAAGCACTCTGATGGTTGATAGAAATAGAGCCTTTGGTTTGCAACAGTTCTTTCCTTTCTTCAGGAAACTCAGAAATGCTCTTGCAGTAGCTTCATAGTCCTTTAACTGAAAGGTTGAGCTTACCAAAATATGCGGCTGATAGTGAACCAAAAAGTAATGACTGTGCAATGAAAGAGAAGCCATTTAGCTCTATAAATAAATAGTATCCTCCAGTTTTTCTTTCATGGATTGACATTCACTGTATTTTTTTTAGCACTGCTTATTGAGAATGTTGTAGTTTGTCCCTTAAGTAAATAAAATATGTTCCTAAAATGTAGTTTTTGAAATCACTAAATTCTTTAAAATACCCTACTACTATATTTGTGCTCTCTTACCTGTTCAAATTAGAAAATGTCACAAATAGTTTAAATTTGGACTTGATCCTAATACCATGGAGTAGTGTGGATTTTAATTAGCAACACCTACAATATGGATGAGCTTATGGGAAGATTTAACAATATCAGATGGAAACTTTTTTTTCTTTCTATTTCTGTATGATCTGAGAGAGGACAGAAACTTATGGTAAATGACAATGCTAATAGCATGTGGGTCTCCAGTAAATATATTGTATTTAAAAATGGATGTTTATACAGATCAGTTTTTATAAAGGTAAATTAATATCTGTGCATGTGAGGTGCTCTTTATTACTATCTCAAATGGACTGTACCACTGCAGAAATTTTTCAGAAGGAAAACTGCCCATGATCTGTTACCCGTGAAGCCCGTGGAGATCGCTATAGAAGCGTGGTGGGTCGTGCAGGCTGGTTACATCACCGAGGATGACATCAAGGTAGTGTAGTATGGATTGCATCTCTAAATCTGGATAATACTGATAGTCCCTGAAAGCAGGGGCTTTCTTTCATGTGAAATACACAAAAATTATGTTACAAATTTGCAGCAACTCTCATGAGTATCTTAGAGATTGGAACTAATGCAAATCATGATGTTTTCTTTGACATGTTCTGCCCTCTCTCTCCTTTGTACTTTCTGCACTAAGTACAGTGTAGAGTGTTTGTTTTGCATCAACCAGTCTGTGGTAATTTACATGCATGATCATATGATTTGTAGGGAACGAACAACAGAATATATTTTCTTATATTTCATATTTAAGCCCTGAGAAGTCAGTTTTAACTGAATCTTCAGCTTCACCGTAATTAGTATCAGAATGGCAGTGAATTTGATACATATTTTCTTTGCTTCTATTCTTTGTGTCTTCTTAGTTTTTCATTGTTTGCATGTAAAAAGCTTGTGAGGTGACTTACTGTTTAATCCTCATTCTGCTTTCATTTCTCACAGGTGTTTTTTTTACAGTCATTTGATCTAGATCTATTGTCTTCCCTAGAAGTTTTTTTGTTTAGATCAGAACATATTTAAAGCAGTGATGGAATCTCTTTTTTGAAATATCTTAGGCTACTCGCATACAGACATCCAGCAAACCAGGGTAGTTAATTTGAAGCCAATTACTTTGATATGGTAATGGGCCTCTTTCTAAAATGATGCCAGTTGTGGGGCTGAACACTCAGTTTGGAAGTTTTAAAGAGCAAATATATTATACTGTGGACTTCACTTGCCAAATTCTTGTGCAATTAATTTCCCTTCCTGGAGCATGCATAACTTTGTGTGGGGACAACTAAAAGATTTAGAGACTTTTAACAGGAACTGCAGTAAATTCTTCAGTGCAAATGTGTTGGTTAGGAATGTGGGTTACTCCCTATACTCTTAAATTACTTATGACTGATTTGAGGCTTAAGTGTTTGGGAGTTTTTTGAGTGGTATTAAGTTGCATAGACTCATTTCTACAATAAGCTGATATGATTTTTTTTTTAACCTAGATTTGTACTACGTCAGAGAAGTCTGCTATTGATAAGATAATTGATTCAGGTCCTCAACTTGCTGGTTCATTAGACTTCAATGTAGTTCACAGTAAGTTTTAATGAATATTTCTGATTTTAGATCTTGCTTAGTAAATTCTTGTAGTGTCTGGAAACTAGGAATAAAGGTGATATAAACAGCTGAGGCATAGAGGAGAGTTGGAGGAAAATATACAAAGGCTTGTATAGACTGCAGTCTAAATCTTGTAAATGGTTTAATGGTGAACAATTAGCAGCTCTGTTATTGCTCTGTTATTGTTTGAGTCAACAAATTGTTTCATTAGAAGCTGTCAGTAAAGATTATGGGGGAAGAGAATGTAGAAAGAGAAACTAAAATTAAAAATGTCTGTATTAGTAATTCCGAGTAGTTAAGGTGTACTCCTTGCTTTTCAAAGGAGATTTTTTTAGATTTGTCTGCTATTTTAATACCATAAAATGAGGCTGTCTTCTTTCACAGAAATCTGCAACTGTTACCGGCTTTCCATTTCAGTGTAATAAGTAATAGGTATAGACAAATCATATTGGGGAGTAAAAATTCACTAACAAAATCCTCCTTGAAAAGTCTTGTCTGTAAGGGCTTGGCTTACTGTAAGCACTCAAACCTGCACGCTACGGTTTTTAGTGAGAAACTGAGGCAGAATTTCAGTGCCTGTTACTGAGCAGAGCAAAACCATTAGTCGGGTACAAAAGTCAGGTAGGTGAAATTCATACTCTTGAGGGGATCTGAAACAGTGTAAGGCTTAATAAAATATCAATTTCAAAACCACTTCAAAATACTTTTTTTTAAATGGCTGGTGTTTCTGGAGAGTGTTACAGCTCAGATTTAGTAGATGTAGAAGGATCTAATGTATGGAGATACAATTAGTGTAATTGGGACTGTGAGAAGAATTATATTTTCTGGGCAAAGAGGACTGCTGAGTCCAAACTACGACACCAGCAATACATTTCAGGTGTATAGATAAGGATATATCAATCATAAGAGCTGAATCTGTAGGAGAGAAAGGGTAAACCACACTTAGCATGTTGATGACTTCTAATGTCATCCTGACCCATTAGAGCTGGTTTGTTGATACACAGTATTTTGTAAAGCTGAGTATGTTACTGCCAGAGCTGAGCAGTGAATCAGTGTAAATCCAAGTGAGTTGATAGCTTAATGCAGGCATTTTATTTAAGATCTGATTGAGGATGGTAATTTAACTAGATACAGAGAGCTCAGCTATAGTTGAACTATAGTGTGTGTATAAAACATCCTGACACTTTAGGTGTCCAGTAGCACTTCACCTGAGGGCTCTTGGTAGCTTCACTGCCACTGTAATGAATGTGGTGTAGATGCACTGATCTTGGGTAACACCAAAGAAAGCACAGACAATAAATTTGCCTTATTTATGCTGTGCAGTTCAGGTTTATGCTTTGCCGTTAAAGTATAGCTGATGTTCAAGAAGCATTTAAATAATGCTTTCAGGCACATGGTGGATTCTTGGGGTGTACTGTGCAGGGCCAGGAGTTGGACTCCATGATTGTGATGAGTCCTTTCCAACTCAGTACATTCTATAATTCTGTAACAGCTGTTACAACCTAGACTCAAAAGATAAACATACTGTAATTTTTTTCCCTTTCTTAAGAACTTCTTACTGGCTTCTCGGCAGAAGTCAGTTGAGATGCTTAGTGCTCAAATCAGTTTCAAGCTGGGAAAGTACAATTTAAATGTTTACCATATTGTTGTCCTTGTATGCAGTGTCTATCTATATCTGCTGCAGCTTTGCTGAATTTTTGTGCTGAAATGCACCAGAATTTCCTTTTGCAGTTGCGTAAACAATACAATGTGTGGCAAGGATGTGTAAGGACCACCAGAACTGATGTGTTTTAGTTTGTATCCTTGCTACCGGGTGTGACTTCTGGTCTGAGTAGCAAAGTGTAGCCAGCATCCTCAGCTGACAAAGCTAATTGAAGATAAAAACCCTACTCTTGATAGTACAGTGATGATGGTGAAAACTAAGCTAGCATTTAGGCAGAGATTTGCTCATGTTTTTTAAATGGAGCCGCTTTAATCTGCGGTCATTTTGCTGTGCTGTTGTGGAAGTACTTGTAGAGTTCAAGTGTGCTGCATCAGGCTGAAAGTGAGGAACTCTAGGGTGACACCTGATTGGTATTAGGTGTAGTTTATTGATTTGTGCATTGCAAAGAAATATTCTACTGGGGAGGCTATTAGGAAAAATTGCTTAAAATCTGAATTTGCTAGTGAGGAAGTCTGCTTTGTATTTTCAATATTTTGAAAAATGCTTTTTTTCTTCCTTTCTAAAATGTTTTCCTTTTGTTTAAAAAGGTTTATATAACAAAGGATTTATTTACCTGGATGTACCGATATCTGATGACAGCTGTATTGCAGGTAAGTAAATATTTCATGTTATTATACCGATGTTTTCTCAGTTTCCTTTCAATTGTCCTGTAATTTTCTGTCTTGGAAGCTGCTTGTCTGTGTACATGTGTGTGCCCAAACAAAAGCACTTGAGCTATGGACCTCTTTACTGACTAAATGTTTTCAGTCCTATTAAAACATCTTTTTTATAGTACATAGGATTTATTTCAGCTTGAATTCTAAGGTTATATTGAATGCATATTTAGGTAAGATAAGTTTCTTTTATGGGAGTCATGGCATGAATTAATAAGTATCCTCCTATAAGTTTGTAATGAGAAGAAAGACTAGCATAGAGAATTGTAATTACCTTACCAAACACACATAGGTTTTTTTACTTCTTTCCAGACATATGAAGGGTTTTACTAGATATGAGTTCTATTCTTCATCAGTATTGTCACCTCAATTAGTCACAGACTGTGCCTGGAGACTGTAGGAGCATAAACTAGCACAGCATGTGGGCTGGCCTTTGTGCAGCTTGTTATGCTGTGATAGGTCTCAGGGGTTTCTGAATTCACTATTATCTGCAAAGGCGTAAGTTGTTTGGAACTTGGTCATGCAAAAGTACCTGGCATTGCTGTATAGAGATTATTTAAGTGAAAGTCCTCTAAATACAAGAGACTTACTGCTTAGATAATTGCTCTGGAAGTCTCAGTTCTGGAGAATGTGGGTGGTGTGGGTTTTTTATGTCCTACCCCAATCACAGTCGTGATTTAACCTCCATCCACATTACGAAATCATTTTATGGGCTGGACACTGGAAATTATCTGTAGTTGATGAGCTGGAAAGTGCGAGGCTGTAATGGAAGGTGGCATGACTTTAGTTTCTGTTAGAAAACATGTTGACAAGCATTACTTTCTTAAGGAGTGGGGGAATTTTAAATACCTTATATGCTATCTTCAAGTTTTTATTCTTTGTGCCTGGGAAATCCTCAAAATTGCAGGTATCGTGAAAACTAAAGTGTAAACTAATTTTTGTGTTTTAGTACAGTTTCAGTTCAATAAACTAAGTTACCAGATTGTAATTTTGAAAATAATTCTTATTTCAGTGCCACCACTGGAAGGTTTTGTGATGAACAGAGTGCAAGGTGATTACTTTGAAACACTACTGTACAAGATATTTGTTTCAATAGATGAACATACTAATGTGGCAGAGGTAAGTAAAACTTATAGGAATAATTGAAAGTGGCCCAAAGCACACTGGTAAAAATACTTAGAGATACTGATTGATATATAGTGATTTTATTTAAACGTACTGCCAGGCTTAAGATGCAACCTGGTGCTTTTATAGGAGTATCTTCAATTCAGTGAAATAATTACACTAGCTGGAATGAATTTATACAGAGTTGACTAAAGTAGGTTTTTGTATAAGAACTGGAACAAAGTCTGTTTTGCTAATGTGAAAAAAGTTCAAGTAATTTTTTCTTTGGCTGTCAAAGCACACAGGGTGTTGGCTTAAAATAGGAATGTAGCTTTTGCATGGTTTGAGTATGAGAAATATGTTTTCAAAGGTCTTCTTAAAACTTGCTTAATAAGTATCTGAAAAATTCTCATTAAATACATCCAGGATTTGTTTTCCTCTTTGCATGTCTTCTGACAAACATGACTAACTTAAAATGATATATGCATGGTTAGCCTAGAAATTACAAAGTGGAAGATAGCTTCATATTTCTTCTGCATGCTTTCCAGTGGGGCAGTTATGAGGTTTCATGCTCTTTTTTCATCATCTTTGATGCAGGCAAAATTGCTTCTACCAGTGCAGACTGGGTTTAGAAATAAGACCAATCAAAAGATGCCAAATCCCACAAATAGTGATTTACCTGCCCTGTTAATTCTGTATTGCTGACTTGTCTTCTTGTCTTCTTTATTTTTAAGCTGGCAAACGTGTTAGAGATTGACTTGTCTTTAGTAAAGGTATGTGTGTACAATGCATTTGTTTAACTGGATACAGAAAGTTCAGTCTTGAAACCTTGGTTTCATGCAGCAGTTCCTTACTCTGTGTGTGTGTGTTCTGCAGAATGCTGTGTCCATGTATTGTCGGTTGGGCTTCGCTCATAAAAAAGGCCAAGTAATAAACCTGGATAATCTTCATCCATCGTGGAAGAATGTTCCTTCAGTAAACAGACTGAAGTAAGTGTCTTTACTCTGTCTTAGGCTTATTTTTCTCATTGAAGGAAAAACTTAGAACATCTGGTTTTAAAGCTATTCGTTGCTTTCTTTGACTTCTGCAATAACAAATCTCACTTGGCTTTCTAATGTATATAATGACAAGAATACATGAACCTCATGTTAATCTGAGGATGAGGAATGGTAGTTCAGCCTGTAAGTTTAAAGCACTCCATTTAGTGCTGTTACTTAGTGCTGGCTTTTTGACCTTTAGGTACCTAGTTGCTCACTTTTCCAGCAGATGAACGTGCATTTGTTTTAGACTCCTAGGTCAGAAATAACAGCTGTCAGTGTGTTATTACAGAGGCTGTGGCTCTTGGCAGTGCTAGCAGTGAATATGTGCATAGAGTTTGCTTGTTTGCTGTCAGGACCTATTGGAGTTCTGTCAGTGACACTCTCACATAGGTGTGCATCTATATCACTCCCCAGAAAAGTGCTGTTAGTACCAGTCAGCAGAGTTCTCCAAGCTGTAATGCCAAGTTGCATTAATTAGGAATTGTTAGGTGCTTTTAGTTCAATGTCTGCTAAGCCATTTAAAATTACTGCTATGCCTGTTTTCTTTAATGTTTTTTCATGCTGTGAGAAAAAAGTGGATTCGATTTTTTTCCATTGGATTCTTCAATGATGGTGGTTTGATTTTTAAGATCTTTTCACAGTCTGGTATTTTCAGCCCCCCAGTAAGCCTTTCTGCTGAAGCTAAAGCAGGACCCTGAGGGATATTAAACTTGACTGATTTAGAGCTTGGACATGTTGAAAGGCATGTGTTGGGTATGCCTGTGCATGGACTACTAGCGCTGGAAGGCAGAGATACGTCTCTGGTGCTACAGTGACCGATAGATGTGGATTTTAATTCACATTAATAGGAGTACTTTGGATCCTCAAAAGATGCTGCTTTCATGGGACAGTGGGGAAAACAGAAGTCCTATACAGGAAGCTGGGTCATCAGCCACAGATACAGATACCAACAGTCAAGATGATCCAGGTTAGCACTAACAGTAAATTTTAATACATTAGGATCAATTATTTTTATATTTATAGAGTGGCGTAGGCTGTAAAGAGGCCTAGAAAAAAGTGAAACACAGATTATGTAGATCCTTTTGTCGTATGGACTACTCAGTGGGGGGGTGGGGTGTCTGCTTACTGATTTAAGAGTCTTCAGCTAAATAACTACTTTCTGAAGATGAGACTGATCTCTGTTGTGGATATAAACCTGACACAAAGATACCAACTTCTGAATTAAGTTAATCAGTACTTTAGTAGTAATAAGGGAATTTTGTTTTACTTCATAGGGTGATAACTAACCTTTCTCTTTTCTTTGTTATTAGATTTGATTAAGCTTGATTATAATATTTTTAAATAAAACAAATGTGATCATCTACTTCCTTTTTGTTTCTGTTAGCTGAAACAGCCAGTGTGAGCAGCCTGAACCTGTCCAGTGGACACACGAAGCGCATTGCCTTCCTGTTTGATTCTACTCTCACTGCCTTTTTAATGATGGGAAATCTTTCACCAGTATGTCCAAATTGATATATTATGTCAAGAATAAATATGTAGAGCTTTAAATTGTTTTGACATCAATATAATACAGCTTTATTTTAAAAATAAATACTAAAAAAGTCTCCTTTATTATTTATTAAGTAGTAGTTCGCCTAATAGAACTTATACTTGGCCATTCTGTTGTCAAAGAAGACAGTTTTGTTTTGTTGTTCCAGAACTTGAAAAGTCATGCAGTCACTATGTTTGAAGTTGGGAAACTGTCAGATGAGAGTCTTGACAGCTTCTTGGTGGAGCTGGAAAAGGTAAATTGTTACATGTTGCCTCTGAGCTTTGCCTTCTGATGTTTAAACATTCCTTTGTACTTTGTCACATGCTCTTCTGATAAACAGAGACTGTTTGCATTCCTCTTGGAGGAAGAAACAATGGATAGACACTAGAACAAGTCAGTTGGAGTCAGAGATTCTTCCAGCATTGTCCAATCCATGATCATTGTAAGATGTCTTTAAATAGACATCTGATGTAAATAAAGTAATCTTATCCTGTTCATCTAACCTGGTGTGGAGTGTGTCTGTCCCTCTCTCTTCTCTGTGTGCGTCACAACGCAGCAGCTACATGTTTGACAAAATGCTTTTTCAGCACTTGAAGTGTCAAAGGAGCCAACTCCACCTTCTAAAGATAATTCTAGAAGTACGGCTGTAGAATCATGTAAGAAAGTGCTGTTAATTGCTGTATCATTTCATACCAGTCAGGATGACTGGACACTTCTATCCTTTTACCTAAAGAATGGGTCATAGTTCTGATTTATAAATATTTTCTTTGTGTACTTTTTGACCGTTCCACTAGCATGGCCAGGACCTGCTATTCATTTAATAGTTGCTGTAGATCACCTTTGCATACAAGCTGCAGGGTTATGACTCAATTACAAAGCTTTAGAATGCTAATTTGTTCATCTTTCCTTTGGTGTAATTGATCCTTATGTAAAGAACCTGCCAGTTGCATGCATTTGTTTTGTTTTTGTTTAGGTTCAAAGCACAGGGGAGGGGGAAGCACAGCGATACTTCGATCATGCCCTGACGCTGAGAAACACGATACTGTTTTTGCGGCACAATAAAGACCTGGGGGCACAAGCTGTACAGCCCGATCAACCAAACAATGGTACTGTGAGCACTTTTGGAAATCCTTCTAAGTTTGTTTACTTACCTGCCATGGACTCAGCTTTCTGCCCTTGCTGCTCTTGTAGCAGTCAGTATCCTACTTGTTTAAAAATATTTTGAAATATTTTTCATCATCCTTTGAGCCCGTGTTACTGGATTTGCTTGTTGAATGACAGATTTGGTTGCCAAGTCTTGCACTTAAGATCCAGAGCAACAGATTAAAGTGTAATAAAGGCAAGACAAGCTGAACTTGAGAAAGAGATTGTTTCAAATCACGTGCTTCTGAAAGCCATATAGAAGAGTCAGCTGTCAGCTGCTCTTGCAAAGAAACATTTTTTAAGCCATGAAAAGGAATGTATTCTTCTAATGGGGATAATTCTTCAGGTTTTTCTTTTAAAACTTAGTTAACTTTCTCAGCATCTCTGTATTTGTTTCCTGTGTTCAGTTAGTTGGTGAGGAGCTAGTTCGGTGTCAGACAGCCCTGTATGCCTAGAATTGCTAAAATTTTGTAGAGATTTATTAAAATTCACCCCAATTGTTTAAAACTTCATTGTGGAAAATACTGTGTTCATGGCTTAGCAGAGAATGGAACATCTGAAATTGTAGTTTGTGTTTGTATGTTCCATTTTAAGTGATAATTCAAGAATCTTGTATTTTGAACATAGGCTTCCCCTTGGACCTGTTACGATGTGAGAGTTTGCTTGGTTTGGATCCAGCTACCTGCAGCAGAGTTCTCAACAAAAATTATACTCTGCTGGTTTCCATGGCACCACTCACTAATGAAATTCGACCTATCAGCAGCTGTACACCCCAGGTGAAAAAATTTGTCAGATGTCCCTTTTAAAGTGACAAAGTTATTAGCATGTAGAATATCACTGTAATTAATCTAATAAAAATGTTGAGGAAAAATGTGAATATATAGTACATTAACTTTGTTTAACTTACTAACAGTTTTTCTGTTTAAGTTAGAGTCAGTGACAGATACTTTGTTCTTGAATTTACATTAATAGAAAATACATTACTGTAATCTTTCTGTGAAGACTTTTGTGTCACTGGACTAAGTACCTAGAATATAGTTATTGGAGGGTAATACATTTGTACTTCAGTGCTCAGAGTCTGGATTTATATTTCTTTAAAACTGATGCTTCTTAAATTAAATCCGGGTAAATGATGGTTGCAATCTTAAGTTATTTCTAATTTCTTGAATAATCTCTCTTCAGCATATCGGCCCTGCAATACCAGAAGTCAGTTCAGTCTGGTTCAAACTGTATATATACCATATAACTGGACAAGGACCACCCTCCCTGTTGCTCTCTAAAGGAACACGTCTTCGAAAACTCCCAGATGTTTTTCAGGTAGTCTGTGTATGGATTTATTCTGCCTTCCTTCTCCAAGTGTGTCAAAGATATGCTGTATGCTATTTAGAGATAACAGCTGAAGTCAGAGGCACAATTCATTGTAGATGATGTTTTTTTTCTAGAAGCAAGTTTTGTGTAGCATCTTGATTTGTTGTCTTTAAAAGTTCTTCAAAAGGAATGCTACTTATATCTCTCCCTTTGTCAGAATGTGACTCCAGTATATTTAATGCCACCCCTTTTAAGTTTAGTGTAAAATGTGGTACTGCAGTCTTAAGATTTGTTAGCCCATCCACAAAGGGTGTTAGAAAAATGTACAAAGCTGTGTGAAAAAATAGAAACCTAGTGTATTGTGCTTTTTTTAGCATTGTGCAAGAAACATCACTTCTACATATAATTCTGCCTGGTTTAGAAGATGGCTATCATGATCACTTCCAGATTGTCCAAATCTGTGCTGGAGACTTTGGAGTTATTAGCTGTAATCCTCCCTGCAATTTAAATGACAGAATAATTTAATAAAGGTTGCATTAGGTTGGAGAAGTCTTCCTATCCCTGTAGCCTGACTTGTAGCAGTGTCTGGAACCAGGAAGAAGCAGCACATTATGTAATACTTCCTTGTAAGAGCTTTCCGCTCTCCTGCATGTTCTGGTCTGGAACTCCCTGGCTGCAGTGTGATTCTCTGTGCACAGAGATTGTGACTTGAATGACTCTGCACTGATGACTTGATTTCCTCAATTCCTTCCAGCCTGGAATCCACCTAATTTTTTAGCATCCATACAGTGCTTTGGCAAGGAGTCCCACACAACAACACAGGTGATCAACTTCCACCTGAAAGATTTCAGATGCTGCCTTCTCCCTTTCTGTTTCTGAGATACTAATAAAGACAAATGTACCACAAAGGAGCACTGCTGGGTATTCTGTATACTAGACAAATGTAGATGGAAGTGGCCATGACAACTTCTAAACTTGCCTGAACCAAAAAATCTTTGCATCTGTTGATTTTGATTTGAAATGCTGTGGGCATTTAGCAGTGTTTGGGTCTTGCTGCTCACAATGGAATTTGTAAAATAGTATTGATCAATTTTGTAATTGCAGAGAGGTATCTAAAGTTTTCATCACTTTTTTTTCATCCTGTAGATACATGAGGAACTAAATGTATTAGAAAGGATTGGAGACATTCATAGAGGGAGTGCATTCTTTGGTGTACCTTTATCAGCAGTCCTCTCTAGCACTAGAATTTGTAGATTCTGTTCCTCAAACCTTTCATGTATCCCTTTCCTTTATGATTTCAAAAATTTTGTAGATACCTGTGTTTCTAAGATTTCCTGTAATACCACATAGGATCAAGTGAATCGAGTCTTCTAGAGCAGAAGGCATTTTGTAAGGCCGTAGGTGATGACCTTGATTCAAACCCTAGTTTGTCATTAGTTTAAACCACCTCTACATGTACAGGTTGTGCAGTTTTGTTAGTAAAGAAGCATTCAGTGTGGTAGCCTTGGAAAACTTCAGAATGCTGCATGAATTTCAGCGTGCTGACAGGACACATTTTCTTGAACTAAATAATCTTCCAGTCTGGATTTTTTTTTCCTCTATGGGAATATGAGTGCTTCTCTCCTGCTGCTGTTTTGTAACATTATTTTCTTAGGGAACTGTCAAGATATTCTAGAAATCTTAAGGAGATACAGTGGAATTCAATCTTGGAAACTGAGAACGCAGGAAATTATTTAGTGGTTTTGTCTTCCTGTTCCCCACCCTGGCCTTGATAGATGTTTTGGGAATTGATTTATCTTTGTTCTTTACTGATAGTGTTAGTTTATCCAGCTTCTATTTTGCTTTTAAATTTTTGTGGGATTCATCTCCTATTTGCTAGAAGGCTGCTGCAATGGCCACATATGTTTACAGGATTTGGTGACAGATGATTCCTGTCCAAAACAGTATCTTAATTTTGAGGTTGGTAAACTTCTGTCTTTACCAAAAATACAAACTTGAGTGATCCTTGGTTCCAAGTATAGCACTGTAGAGATGTAGTTACCTATGATAATTTCCTAGTTGTAATGATATGCTAATGCTTTACTCTAATATTTCAATTTATGTGCTTAGATAATTCATTACTACTACAAACACTCTTTAATTTCTCTCTTCCAGGGTTATGATCGCTTATTAATAACTTCCTGGGGTCACGACCCAGGAGTAGTTCCTACTTCAAATGTGCTCACAATGTTGAATGATGCTTTAACTCATTCTGCAGTTCTAATTCAGGTACAGAGTGCTCTGTATAAATGATGAAAACCTGCATAATTTTTTGAGTTAAGCTGTTCTGTGGTAGAGGATGTTAACAATGTAGAAGAGCTACACTTTTGCCAAGAGCTGAAAAATAACTTCTGTAGGCAGTGATTCAGTGGTGGTTAAGACACAGATTTTGAATTGAGTTCACATTATGTATGTGTTGTTGTATTATGGGCAAGCATAGTGAGTTTTGGTAGCTAGGGGAGGTAGGGGAGATAGTAAACTGGGATGAAAGTGAAGGTCCACAAGGGTTTTAGACAGCAATAACACATGGTAACTGTATTATAAACTGTTACGTTAGAAATACAGCTTTTCCTTTTCAGACTGCTTGCTACTTAGCTCTTAGCATATTTTGTTCATACTTTACTGTGTTTATCACAAATGGCAGAATAGATTGGGTTTTTCTATTTGGAAGAATTAAAATTGTTTCCTCATCAGTTTCTTCGGTTCAGCTGAACTCTCAGAATGAATAATTTAAATAAATAAATGTTTAATATTGTAACAAACATAAAATTACACGTTCTCAAAGGCCAGCTTGTAAACAGCCTGTGGCTGCTGAAAAATGTTCTGTATGCAGGGGTGGAAAGTCCCTTTTGCTCCAGAAGTGCTCAGCCTTTAGAAAATACTTTTCTAGCCAGTAATTGGAGAGAAAAATTGCTCCTCTTCAGTGAAACATAACCTCACTGTGTTTACTACATGCATTTTAAGGGCAAAGGTGGGGTACTTCAATTATTTCAGTTAAGCAAGATGTCTAATGCATAAATACCTCCATTTGTTTGTTTAACCAGCTTGGCTGGTACTCCTTAAAAGGGAGCACTGAGTAGGACTGAGCTAAGCTGATGAGTATTTTTTCTGTTCCTAATTTAATTTCTTGATGTTCAGGGTCATGGCATGCATGGAATGGGAGAAACAATGCACATACCTTTCCCTTTTGATGAAGCTGAGCAACAGGGAGGTAATGGATCATCTTCAATGTAATTTCTACATTAAATTATGCATCTGCTGCACATCACCTTGTGCAATAAGATTGCAGTAATCCTTTTAAAACAAATTTTGTTGATTTTATGAGTCATATGAGAAAATAGAAAGTTCTAAATGGTTGACAAATCTGTTCTGAGCTTAGAGATTTCACCTTCTCCCTTCTATCTTCTCTGACCTAATTAGAATGTGTTTTCTGGCCTCTCTTATCTCCTAACACAGATGTAAAGAAGTAACTTCCACAAATACCTCCAAATTTTCCTTTGTGCATACTTGCTTATTAACTAGCATATTTATTAACTGCATAAATAATTCTTCCATATATTATATTGAGCACTTCTTAACTGTAAGACAGGTGAGACCAAAACTGAACAAACTTACCTTGATTATTAGCACCAGAAACCTACTATGGAGATTTTTTTCTCAGGAAAAGCTTTGCTAGCAAAATCTATTCCTTCAAAGTCTGCCTAGCTCAACTGATTTTGAAATGCAGAAATTTACAAGTTCTCAATACTCCTTGATGTGTAGGACAGAAGCTTTGCATAGTTGAGGCTATAACCTCAACAAGTGAGACCTGTCATAAAAATACGAATTTCCAGGTACGAAATCTAAAATTATTTAGGCTACTGCTTAGAAAAGTCTGGGCCAAGTAGTAATAAAACTGACTTCCTAATTTAGTTTTTACTAGGTTCAAAATTCATTACTATTGTGTTTGCTCTCTCTGATAATGTCTGGTTTTTAATCTAGTATCAAGTTGGAAGAAACACTGAAGTTAGAATCTCTCAAGTTCTGACATGAACATCTCGGTGTTGAAATTTCATAAGCTCCAATGCTGTATTCTACTTCTTCAGAATTTCAGATATGTGAAGCATGTATCTTGCATTGCATCTGCCATAAAAGACTCTGGCACTGAAAGAGCTGAACACTGATTCCTAGCTGAACCTTGCCATTTCTGCTGTCTAAATGTGTCTGTGTAGGAGAGAGAGATTGTCTTTTGTTTGTATTTTTCTTTCTCCTTGGCTCTATTACTATATGATAAAATACCAGTTCATGCTTGGTGTTATCCCATATCTAACAATGTGATCACTAAGATGGAGCATTGCAAATAGGAAAAATCCAAATAAAAAACTTACCCTAGCCTAGAGAGAACCTCATGATTATGAGGGAGGCCTCTTTTAAAGTACACTGTAATATGTTTTGTTTCCTCCTTAGACTTCTCTCGTGTGAACATGGGCATTCATACGGCTTTAAAAATACTGAGAAACAAAGTGGACTTGCAGCATTTTTGTGGCTATGTCACAATGTTGAATCCTTCAAGTCAACATGCTAACAGAAAGCTGAGCGATGCTTCTGATGGAAGAGGTTGGTTACTAATAATTGTCTTTTTTATCTGTGTCCCCTTTAATTTCACACACAATCACTTAAGCAAAGGTGAGCAAAGGATTAAATTCTTTGATTTGTAACTCTACAAAATACTAACCAACACGGATAGGAGCCTATTTTGAGTGTAAATCTGTTGTCAGTAGGCTTACTTCCTAATTGTTCTTTGAGACTGGCTCAGAAATACCAAATACAGATTGATAAATGACTGAACTAGAACAGTCAATAAAGGGAAAAAATACTCTTTAAATATTAAAAATAAATAGTATAATTTTTATATGCCAGAGCTTAATCTTTCATAGGTATTGAGGATCCCTAAATAACTCTTCAGACCCAAAATTAGTCTGGCTCTATGTTTCTCCCTATCCCTTCTTCCAGTTTTATAGCTTTATGGTCCTTGGGCAAAGCTAACTAAACTTCTATTCATGTGCATGTTTATGTAAGAATTACTTTGCCTTTAGGAGAGACTGAACTAGCATCAGGATCTGATGTAAATGGGAGCACAGAATCATTTGAGATGGTAATAGAAGAACCCTCAATGGACTCTGCAGTCAAGCAAAACCTTGAAGGTAAAAACATGACAAATGGCTTGTACTAAATACTGCCTTGTGTTTAAGGATCTGAATTCTTTCTTTGATTTTTCTCTGGGACAAGTCCAATGCAAAATTCCTCTTCGGATTTCCTTAAATATTTAAGCAGTTCTGTAAATGAGCTGTCTTTAAAAAGCATGAGTGGATCCAAATCTAAGATTTTTGACCCCAGAATGAGCTTTCTTGCTTTCTTTTTCTTACACTTCAATTATCTCGTGTTTTTCTTTCTGCAGGACCCACAACTGAACTGGAATGGGTTCCCCTGGAATTATGCTTTGGCATTCCACTTTTCAGTTCTGAATTGAATCAGAAAGTCTGCAGAAAAATTGCCACTCATGGGTTATGTAGAAAAGAAAGGTGAGCTGTAATTTATTGGTTGCAGGTTTAACAGATGGTTTGTCTGGAGCTTCTGCAAAAAGAGATACTTAGAACTCAATTACTATAAACCAGAACTGAACTATGTTTATGGAGTAGCTAATTCTGATGTGTAAGGGAGTTGTTTTTTGGCACAGAGATGTGTAGTCCTCAGTTCTGGTAAGATTAAGATTAGGCGCTTTTTTTATAGTTTCTGTAAAGCAAAAATTAATTCTTTGTTGTAAACTGTCTATGAGCAGATCAGGAAAAAAATAAATTTGGGTGCCTTCCTACTCGTTTTCCTTTCCAAGCCTGGCACAGGTTTTTTTTCCTTCCCCTAACTGTTCTGGAGTGGGGGAGGAAAGCTTGCTGGTAATGCTTTGATGCAAAATGCATTTAGCTCTTATGGAAATTTTCTTTACTGTTGGTATCATACTTGATAAGTTTAGTCATGGCTTATGATCCAGCTATCTAATGCTTATTACTGCAGCTTTGCTTTATGAAAGATTATTCTTTCAACAATGGCATTTTGGGGTTTGTTTCTTTTGTTTTGGAGGGGACTTGGTAGGGCTTTTTGTGGCTTATTTTTTGTGGCTTTTTTTTTCCCTAAGGCACGGTTCTGCAAATCAAAAGTAAAGCTGCTTGAAAATAAGGCTTAAGGCTCTTACTATAGTAGTTGACCTGCTTTTAAAAGTGTGTCACTAATAAACTTCTTAAAAGTCATGTTACCAGACAGTCCCAGATAAGAATGAGCCTAATATATTACTTATTTTACATAAAATAATATTTTTCAATCGCAGTAGTTTCATTTTATTCAGTGTAAATGGTGTGGAAAAGAACTTTTGCCTGACTAGACTCAAGAGCAGATGAGTCAAGCATCTCCTCAGTGATGATAGTATTACCAAGCTTTATGTGTGAGGGGTTTTGTCACATGGTGATAGATACTGCTGGAGTTATTTGTGAGCAGGTTATTATGGGGGTGTTTTTCTGGTAAAAAAATGACCTTGACCATGGCTTTTTTCTTTGTTTTTTACAGTCTTCAAAAACTCCTACATTCCAGTAGAAAGCTGTCTCTTCAGGTCCTTAACTTTGTTCACTCATTCCAGGTAAGGAGCACTAATCCAAATGTTCTGTGTGGTCTGTGATTCCTTTCTGGCATGCCCTATTACTTGCCTTTCTTGGCTGTATGAAAACATACATGGTTTATTTATCCTTTCTTTAAATGGTAACTGTATTAAGCTCTCAAGTGCTACTTGAAGGACAAAGCAAGTACTTTTCCCATCTCTTTTCTAGCTTCATTTAATACTTGTCTCAACTCTCTGGTTGTTTCCAGTGCATAATTATTTTCATTGTTTTTTTATGGCACTTGCTCAGCAAAGTTGTCCTTCACTCCTCCTGTTGTTGTACAGCCTACTCTGCTGTTTATGGGTTGGCTGCTTGGATATGTTGGAGAGACTTACTGCAAGCCATAGAGATGCTAAATTTATCTGTCTCTTAAGTCAATGTTTCCTTATAAAAAATATATATTAATATGGATTTCATGCCAGTTACTTTTGTATTTGTCCTAAGATCCTCTAGACCTTAGTGTTCAGTGAGTATAAATATGTAAAACTTCATATTCAATGAGAATTATTTTAGGTGTGTAGGTAGGAAATAGGGATCTTGTGCAGTAAGCAACGAGGAATGCCAGGTCTGCAGCCTGCTCTGACTCTGCATGGAAGCAAGCCATGTCCATGTGTAACATGGAATGTTGCTTAGCTGCTCTGTCTTATGATACTTTTCTCTAAACTCCATGTTTTCAGTAAGATAATGAATTTGCAGGTTACTTAACCTGGTTGTGTTACGAATGGTGTCATCCTGAAACTGTCTCCTGATGAGAATGTTGGAGATTCCCAGTAGGTTTGAAGCCCTGAAACCAACTGTCACTCTCAAGTGACTCTTGTCGTAGTGTATTAGATGTTATCTCTGAGATACACTTTTCTAGATGTCCATAGAAAAGAAAAAAAAAGTGCTGATGTGAGTTTTAGGATGAGAAAACCAAACTACTTGGAAATAATGCCCCTCAGCATATGGTCAAGTAATTGCCTCCAAATACATGTATCCATCTTAGCGTGGTATAAGATACGTAGCAGTCTGATGGATATCCTGAAGATTTTAGAGATTTCCATTCATTTTTTCTAGGTCTTCAGTGTTAAGTTTCAAGCTTCCCTGAAGGTTTTTTGGGAGCCAAATCATATATGCAAAGATGCAGCTGAGGCATCTGTATGCTTCTTTCATTTTGCTTATTGTGTTTTTACTTCCATAATTATTTGATATTCTTTGGATTATAGTAACACACTTCAGAAGCTAAAAGTGTGTTTGCAGGTTAACCTGTCATATTCTTTGTTTTTAAGACACGTTTTTCTTTGTTTTGGTTCTAGGAAGGTATGTCAACACTGGATCAGCTCCATGATGCTGGTTCTTCAAGTTCACTTCTGCAGCCAATTTCTGCAGACATGGGTGTTCCTCTTCCTGCCAAGAATCTCATGTTCAAGGAAGGTGTATTATCTGAATGGAATGGATGGTCCCCCTCCTCAGTTTTTTTCAACCACACCTAGGGAACAGGTCAAATGGAGGTTCTTGTGCATTGATCACTAAATGCCTTTCTTCTATTACGGTTAATTCCCAGTGCCAACCACTAAGAAGTGTATTGCTGCTGCAGCATAACCCGTGTAAGAGTAGTGTTACAAAAATGTGTTGTGTTGCAGTATTGGGGAAGTACTTAAACTGTCTAGAACTTGTTACTCATTACTGCGTATCTTGCTGCAACAGAGAGCTTTTTAGCTGTCAGCACTATTTTTATCTTGAGACAATCTTTCTTTTATAACTAAACATGCCCTTTCTAGGCTTTCTGATGATTGTTAAATTTCTATGCTGTCACCACAAAATTGCAATAGTAGTTTTCTATGTTGGTTACTCAGACATAAATTCTGTTTAGTTTTGTACTTTCTGTATAAAGGTAAGAGATTTGGCTCTTCCTCTGAGAGCTTAGTGATACCAACTGATTAAATAAAAGTATCATGATGATATGGGGCATTAAAGATTGTTGAATTCTGTAGTTCAGCTTAATTGTGGGGCCTTGACAAATCAGTACAATAGAAGGAGGAGGTTGAATTAGTGCAGACTCAGTGTCCTGCTGGTGACCTAAGGTGACTTTGAGGATGAGTGGTGCACTTCCATCTCTGTCAGTATTTGGTGGAGGTATGGAATTATGGAAGATCTGAGGTGGTTATGTCTGTTCGCAGAGTTCTTAATGATAATGGATTCATCCTCTTGGTATGAAACCTGGAGTGTCTGAGATTTGATCCCATTGGGAGTCTTTTGCTGTAATTTGAAGCTGGTGATGATTCCTGTGGGCAAACTCCTGTTGTCATAAATTGAGTTGAAGGTAGATAAATAGTTCTGTCCAGTTAATTAATGTTTGAAAGAACAGAGCTCTTAATTTTTCACATCAGTTGTTAGCAAAGGAAGATAACAGCAGAGGATGTGAAGACAGAAAATTCAGTGAATCTGTGTTCCTTGAACTATTAGCTGTTGATCATGAAAAAAATTAACAGTAAGCTTTTTCATCTAAAATTGTGTTCTGGCTCTATTTGTAGGGGATAACTTTATGTAGCATGACTTTACTTTGCTTATATTAGGTATTAACAACTTTTTGCCAGCTTAAAGAAGTCTGTTCCGTTTAGCACATGAGGAGGACGAGCAGTGTAGTTTAAGACTGCTCTGCTAGCTGCCTTCTTTACTAGAACTGCCTTGTTTTAAATAGTCATCACTAAAAGTGAGACTTAATCACCTTGTCATTACTGTCCTTCAATACACGGTGGGTCAAGGGTCTGTGGCACAGATGGTGCTGAACAGCAGCAAGGAGAAAAACGGCAACATTTAGGTTTGTATCCTGTTCTGCATTAAAAAAAACATGTCAAAAGCTTGAAGAGGACAAATGTACAAATGTATAGGATAATGCAGTGACTTAATTTACAACTGTGAAGATCCCGTTCTTTTTCACTGGCTTTATATACATTCCTGAGGTGTTAGCATAGGACTTGTGCTCTAAGAAACTGGAAGTCTGTAGTACTTCAGTTTGCTCAGTGCTGCTTTCTTACATCAGTTTTGTTCTGGAATTTTACGAGCAACAGCTGAACTTAGCATACTGCATATATCACAGTTACATTACCCATATAAAGTTGATAAATTACACTACGGTAACTTTTTGTACTGGACATGCATACTCTCCATAGCGGTTTTTAAGTTGCCTTATTTCCTTCAAAGTCAATTGAAGAGGAATTGGATGTCAATCTGCTAGAAATGACTGAGAAAACCTTTACTGTGAGAACTGTTACATGGAGATGAAGCCAATACCTGGCACAGTAGAGGAATTAAGCAGTAGTGGTGGCTTACACTTTCAGGGCTATAGATATTATTATAAGTGCACCTGTGAGCTGCAGTAGGTGAGCTAGTTTGCTGTATTGCATTAATTTTTGCCATGCACTATCTGTACTAGTATGTAAAGTGATGATAGTGCAAGTTGTATGAAAGTTTGAAAATAGATGAAAACTTCTCACTGCATATTCTTCAGTGTTGATAAGTGAAGGATATTATCCTTTGTTATTAGGTTGTCTAAAGTTTCTCCATAAAATTAGCCTGCTCCTCAGAGTTGGTTAATACCCATAAATCTTAATGGTAAAAATTCCACATGTATTGCAGTTTTTTAGAACTCAAACCACTCTAATTTAGGGGCTTCAACACTAGTTTAGGAGCTTAAATCTGCATATCTGAAGTTTACTGAATAAATTGCAACCAAAGAAGTCTGTTGAAATTCCTGAAACTCTGCTATAGCACCAGTGATTGGGATGGTCAAGAGGCTTCAAACTATGTGACTTTTGTTTTAAATATGGTGTAAAAACCCAACAGGTCTCAAAGATCTTCATACCAAAAGAATCTATTTTATATTATATTGCAAATAAAGACAAATTAAATCAATTTCTTTTCTTCAGGTGGTTTTATTGACTGTGGGGAAAATCACATGCATTACAAATTGTAAAGCTGTTTTAAATTTCTGTTTCAGCAAGATTTTTAGCTTGCAGAAGACAGCTTGGCTTTGTGCTCTGGCACAAGTAGTATTGAAAGTAGATGGATATACCTGAAGATGTTCAGGAGCCAGCTAAGAAATGTGTTATGTTTGTTTTCAGTTTTTTTTGATCATGATTTATTGCACTTTTTTCCTTCATTGTTCTCAAATTTTCCCTTACTTTCTTGTTCAATGTTTCAAATGGTTTGTATTTTGGAAGTTTTAAGTACAACTGTAGCTGAATACAGTTGTGCTCTTCTAGTGTGACATTGTTTATATTATACATTGAATTGTACAAAGTCTGTGTTCAATTAAATTATTGACACATGTAACAAATGTTTTCAAATAAACTGTGGTGTAGGTCAAACCATGTGCAGATCCTTCTCATGCAGTAGTGTTATTCTTGGGCACAGAATAATGTCCCTCTGTCACCGTAGTGCTCAAGCACACCAAATGTCGTTAAGTGTCTTTCCCCAGTACACGTGGAGTCCTGCAGAGATGCGCTTTCACCCTGGAAATCCTCTGTTCTGGTGTAGTCTTTCCCATGCCAGAAACTTAACTTCTGAGGAGAAGGGGAAGGACAAGAGCATTGTGTATGCTGCATCTCCTCCAGCCACATCTAAACCTGTAGTTTTGAATGCTGGCTATTTGAAGGCACTTGTGCATGTGGTGTCTTAGCCGTGTGCTTTGGCTAAAGATGTTTTTGACTAGGAACTTGAAAGAAATGAGACAAAAATTGTTTATGAATGGTAATGCAGGCTGGGGATTAATTTTAGCAGTATAACTGCAATGAATCTGATGTCACTATGAAAAATGCAGACCTAGATGGTGAAAGAAACCAAATAACCTCCTCCTATGTGTAAACCTTCCTTTATTCTAGCCTGGATTTTCTTGAGAATCTGTATGTTACTAGCTTTTTATATGTTTTTCCTCTTCACCATTTGTTCCACTTAACACTCCCAATGCTTGTCTTTGTCTTTGTGATAGACCTCAAGGCTCCTTTTGGACCACAAAGAAATATATTTGGTTTTATTGTGCAGCACTTGAAGCTTATGTTAATCCTTCCCCCAATCCCCTGGAACAAAGCCAAGGTTCTTAATGCTTCTTGGAAGTGGCTTTGGGTGACTTGGATAATAAAGATTGCTTTTTTAGGAGCTACTTGGTACAAAAGATGCCATTTGGAAATGGTCCTCCTGGTGAGGGCAGGATGGGGCTGGGCAGGGTGTTGGGATGTAGGGTAGTGTAGGGTAGTGTAGGGTGTAGGAATGGAGCTGGGCCTGGAAACAAAGTCCTTGTGGATCTGCAGTGAGGTGCTGAGCTCGGGGTTCTGCCTGGAACACATGGACCTGAGTGAGGAGCCACAGTGGCCTCGGGTTGTGCCAATCTGAGCCTCTGCCCTCTGCTACACAGGCTTTAGGGCCTCAGGGCTGCACACTCCTTTGGCCTTGATTCTGCAGAGCTGCACAGAAGTAAAGCAAAAGTATCACACTGAACAGAGTGATGGAGGTATTAGTTTGTGTCAGCTTTAATATGTTATTATATTCAACTGGGAAAAAATGGAAATGAGAAGAAACCAATGATGATGAGGGGGAAAGAAAAATAGTCTAGAAAAAGTGTTGGGAGAAGGGGGGGAAGCATCTTTCTGACTAACATCCTGGAGCTTGCTCTTAACAGAATAAATAAATGGAAATGTATCAATTAATGGTGTTCAGGGACCCTTCCCTGCCAAAAAGAGAAGGGAAAGAAGCTAGATGCAGAAATGAGGAACGACAAGGTTGCGAGCAGAGTGGGAAGTAGGGAGTAGAAATGGAACTGGAAAGTACTCAGCTTATTTTTTTATCTTTCTGAGCTTCAAACAATCAGCATTAATTGGCCTGGATTGAATGATGAGATACATTTTTTAAAAATCATGATCCTGGATTGTTCACGAGATGTATTTAAAAAAATGTTGAAAAAGTGTATGAAGTATTACTCCAGTCATTTGTAAATTAATTCTGATTGAGTAGCTGTTGTAGTCTGAAGCTATCTGCGTGTTTAACTGTACCACAGTGTGAGTGATGTGGGACTTAACCAGAACAGGTTTCTAGGCACACAAATGTCCTGTAGGTGTCAGCACTTCTCTTGTTATTTTCTCGACTTGCAGCAACAGGAGCAGCAGGAAAAAACAGTGGATTTATTTCTTTTGGTTGGTCGATTTTTTAAAATTATAAGTATTCAAGTGGATATTCTTTGCTAGTGAACACTATTGAAGCAAAGTTTTATATAATTAAGAGGCAGATCTCTCCTTACTGGGTAAAGAGGCGACAGAAAATTGACTTAGTTAAAATGCTGCTTGCAGAATATCATATAGCTGTTTATAAAACTGTCTAAATAATAGGACTAAGCCTTTGGCAAATATTTAAACAAATGATACTCACCAGTTGTAATGTGCTCTGCCATATGTGACAGCATCTCTGAGGTTAAGCATTAGCTCCAGGCTGAGTTCTGACTTTTGAAGCAGCCATGAACATTGAATGAGACATAGGACTTACATGCAACTGGTTCACATTCGTGTTTGTCCATCTGCTGTAAAATCCAACAAGGGCAGGCTTACTCCAGCCCAGCCTTCCTGGAGCACTGGAGTCCAGCTCTGGACGGGTGACTCGGCAATGAGTAAATGTATGTGACTCAAGTGTCTGAGCACCATGGAGAACTTGTGTCTGAGACACCTTGGAAGCAGGAGGATAAACATGGTTTAGCCCAGTGCTGTTTACAGAATATTTATTTTATAATCATAGTTGGGAGGGTGGAAGAGTTAATTTAAACAATCTTTTTAATGCATAGGAAGAAAATAGGCATGGAGTACCGTCTCAGACTTGGTATTCTCAGCAGCCTGGCAAGTCTGATGATATTAGCATAGCCATTTGATTCAGAAAGAGATTTGGGATTTGTGTTTAGAAGACTGCTGAAGCTCAGTTTTGTCGCATTCCAGGCTTTTCTTGCTGTACATTGAGCCTGGTTAGCAATTTGTCTAGGTTGTCTCTGTATTTCTGACCTCATGAATTACTAAAGAGCTCTTTTCCCTGACACTTGTTTCCAAGGCAGTTCAAGAGAGTATTAATAGCTGAATTTCCATACGGTTATTTCTAAAGTACTGGTTTCTTTGGCTAAGGAGTGTGATTTTGTTGGCTCATATTCTTCATTAGACCAACACTTCTTGCCCTCTTCCTAGAGAGCTGATGTCACAACTGTGCAGAATATATTCTGAGGGGACTGAATGGATGTCAGTGACAAAACTGAAGGTTTATCACGGTTGCACATGTGGTAATATTTCAGAAAGAGGAATTATCCTGCATTTTCATCTCTAATCTTCAGCACAGATGCATCTGAGATCCATAATTGAACAGATGGCAGGATCTATAATTCAAGCATTCTGTGCACTTGTCTTCAGGATGCCTGTACAGACGGTGAAGGTGCCATGAGGTGTGAGTGAAGCAAGATAAAATAGAGTCAGTTCCTCTGGACAAGATGGTCTGGAGATTATCTTTTTACTTGAGTTTATGCATTGAAATAATTAATTTATTTATGTCAAGCCTGCAGATTGAGTTGGTGAAGCCAGCAGATCCTGATGTTTTCAGTGAGGTGAGTTGGGCAAAGGCAACCCTTTTGCTGTGCAAAGCCTGCAGCAGTGAAGAGCTTGGTCTTGGCTCCGAAATAGACCCATGAGGCTGCATAGATACATGAAGTGACCAAGCCAACTTTTACAAGCAGTGCTGCACAGAAAGATTTGCTAAAAGGGAAGAACTATGTGGGCCTGAGATGCCTGGATGTGTGCAATGGATCCTTTTGAATTGATGATCATCCACTGATGATCAGACTTAGTCCCTGCTCTGAATCAGGTGTGCCATTACTCTGAAGTAATATCATCTTCTTCGCTGTAACTATTGTAATTAATACAAATAGCTGCATATTATGGAATAAAACTCTGACACCAGCAATTAGAAAAAAATCAGCATGCCACATAGAAGAATTGTTTATAGTTCTGGCTCTGATTTGGGCAGAACAGCTGCTTTGTTTATCAAAGGGGAAATCTAGCTACTTCTTTCTCAGCATGCAGAACAAACTGTCACTTTTTTCATAAACTGATTTTTAACTTCCAGGCAGTGGGACCAGTGTGCTGCTGATACTGGAAGAACACCAATTGCTGCCTGATAGGGCCTTAAAAGGTTGCAAACAATAGGGAGGACTTCTCCAGTCCTACAGGGAGCAGCCTTGCATCTAAAAAATTAGACTAATCTATTAGAGAAGTGCTGTTGTTGGGTAAAAGTCAAGAGCAGCTACTCAGGAGCTCTTGATTTTTAGAAAAATACTTTTGTTTTTTCTAAACATGCCCTCTGCCTTCCTATCTCTCTCTATTCATTACTAAATCTCTGTCTGCAGAGAATGGATGTGCTTGGTGTGGAAGTTTAAACTTCTGACTGCAGCTCCTGGTTTGGCTTTTCTTTGTCTTGCTTTTCCTCCATCTTTACACGTGCCCTGGGCTGCCATGGCCATGTGCTGGTGTGTGCCTGCAGCCGTGGTCCCTCACTGCTCACACAGGACCCTGGCAGGTGCTGGTGTGCTGTGCCTGGCAGCCTGAGCTGTGTCCCCCCCTGCCAAATGCCTTCTCTCAGGAATGACCAGTCCATGTGTTCAGAGTCCAGCTGTCAACAGCTGTGTGTGCTTGTGGTCAGTGTTTGTACCCCATGGAGTGAGCACCATCACTCCCTTTGTGCTTAAAAGGGACCCCTGGGCCATGTCAACAGTGTCCAACTCCTTTGGACCATCCCACAATAGGATTCACTGGGCTGGATTCCCTGCTGCCTGTTGCAATGGGGTGGTGGTTGGCTGGCTTGTTGCAAACCCAACCTGGGCTCATAACCTGATGGATTACCTAAAGTTATCTGTAGACAGGTGTCCCCTGGTTATGCTTTGCTTTTTTTGTGGGCTAACAGTCAGGTAGTATTTTGTGGGAGTAAGGAAGGAGAGAGATGGGAAGAAATGATTCTTAGTGCAAGGATCTTACCAGGAAAAAAAACAAGAATTTTCAATGCTCCTAATAGATTTCCATTTGCTTGAGAACAGCTTAGGTGGATTTCTTAAAATATTTAGATGATAAGTGTAGTTTGATTAAACACTATGTGGTCTGCTGAAGCTTTGCCGTGATGCAAAAAAATCTCCCCTTCTGAGATCATTTAGTCTGTATGGAGATCACTAAGCAGCACTGGTGAGATGATCCAAGAAAAGGAGCATGACACTGGGGTACCTCTGGGCTCCTAGCAGGGTTGCAGGAAAGGAAGAGTAGAAACAGGTGGTACAATACAACTGAGGAGACATGCAGGCATTTTATTGCTGCTGCATTCTGTGCCAGGACTCCTGGATGGGCACTGCTTCTGCAGATCTTTCCACTCCATTTCTTCTGTCCCTGCTGTCAAACCCATGGCTTGCTCTGTGTTGATATTCCAGCACGTATCAGCTCTTTGGGAAGGGTTTTTCCCCACGGCAGAGCTGTGCTGTGTCTGTCAGCTGAGGCTCCTGCCTGTGCCTCACTTCTCACCTCCCCTTCCAACTCACAGGGCCTTCACCATGTCTAAGAAGAGATGGAGAACAAATGTGTCCCAAACTGCTCCTGAGCATCCTGGGGCCGTGTGGCCTCAGAAAGGTCTGTGCAGGGACCCATGGTTGGAAGGGACAGCTGGTCACTGGACAGCTGTGGCCACTGGGGTGTTTAATAACAGCAGAGAGGACTCAAAGAAGTGCAGTGTCTCTGTAAGAAGAAATGGTGTCTCCTAAAGGTGTGCACTAAAACCAGAGGCTTACAGAGCTGCAGAACTTATGTAGCCATTACATTTGAAAAGATTGCTCTTTGCACAACAAAAATTAGAAGGTTGATGTTGTCAGAAGCCTTGAAAATTGTTAGAAAGGGGGGTTATATGCCTGGAAAAAATGCAGCAAGCTTATTTTTAATTCTGTGGACCCTTTAAAATTATTGTATTTGCATCTCTGAAATAAATATTTCCAATCATAATCACTACAAAGTTTTGATTTTTCTGGAGCAGGGAATTGAGTGGCATCTCAGGAAAAGGGTAATTATTTTTGAAAAAGGAGATGTCATTCTGAAACGGTTATTTTTAACCTGGGATTAGGTGTCCCCATGGGGTGTTACACTGCCATACCTGGTCACTCTGCTGGAGCATTGCTTGACCCTTCCTCTGTCCTCATGTCTTCTTACAGGTTTCAAATGCTTAAATTTTGCTTTGTCATACATTATGGTCCCTGAGGTTTAAAAGTGGAGCAAAATTAATAGCAAGCTTCAAACTGCCAATTCAACTTTACATGTAAATGAAGGGAAAAATGACAGAAAATGCTTAAGTGCTTCAAAGAAGTCATCGGATCAGCTTACCTGTCAAGGGTGTTTTTAATCTGATATATGTCTGGTGAAGACTGTAGCTATCCTCCAGGGTCAGGCTTGGCTTAGAAAAAAAAAGAAAAAATATTTTGCAGAACCAGACTTCTACCTCCAAGCTAGTTAGGACTTTTGCAGATAAACGTATTGAAATGCATTGACACATGGGATACAACCACCTCTTCCTGTCTCCCATCCTGTGCTCCTCAGTAAATGTCTGCCCCAGGGAGCTCTGCAGAGGTTGGGTACCCTGCAGTTTGCTCACTGTGCAAAGCTGCTCCTTGGAGACCCATCTCTATGCAGAGACTGGCTGAGCTCAGCTGATTGCAGCCTGATTTAAGGATCATTAAGAACGATGCTTCAGCTTCTGGGCCCACCTGGTTGTGAGTCATGGCAATGGAGAGCCTGAAATGGAAACCATCTAGAGTTTGGAGGCAATGCTCCGTGGGTAGCATGACTACTGGATAGGTGACTTTTGGTGTTGAGATGTGCAAGGGTTGATATGTAGCATGTTTGTGTTCCTGTTCCTTCAGTTTTTATTGTCTTTTATCTTAAAAAATGTTTAAAAGAGGAGGGAGCAAATGGTGTATGGCACTGAAGTAATACTGGATATCACATCTCACTTGGGAATATTCCCTGGGGTTTTTGGCTTTTTATAGCAGCTCCGGTGAGCCAGTTTGATGTCTTCACTTCTCTGACACCTGACACATGCATACAGCAGGGAGATGGAAAGGTTTCCTCTTGGGTTTCATCGAACTCCCTGAGGAATTTGTGTATCCCATTCTGAGCATGGTTTAGAAATATATTTAAAATGTTCACTGTGAAGATATATATCTGTCATCTCCTTGCCACGATCCTGTAACCAGATACCTAATGGTCCTCTGGCTTCAAAAGTCAGTCACAGGAAAGTGCTTTCTTGAATTATCTGGGACTATAAAGCAATTACAGCCTTTGCATGTTTTGCCTTGACAAAATGGTCAAAATTTGCATTTGGGGGATGTTGTGCAATTTTTACTTGCCCTGATGTGAATGATGGGCACTGGTATTTTATACTCAGGGTGAATTAAATTCCTTTGCTGACTTATTGCTCCTGCAGAAAAATGAATCCCCAGAGTGGATTTACTTTTTTTCCATGCAGTGGGTAGGAGGAAGCTGTGGTGCTGTCTTTGGAAACATATGCTTGGGAGCAACTATGGAAAATGATCCAAGAACACATTTCCTTGCACTTGATTATTTGAAAAGGCTGTGGAAATTGATGCCTCTTATTTTTGGGAGGAAAGATATCATCACCAAAAGTATTTGAATTTCTTTGTCTTCCTAAAAAAGCACTGCAAATGTGGAGGGCTGAGTGGGGAGCAGTGACATCTTTCACAGCCCCTCTTTGCTTCTTGCTATGCTCAGAGGTAAAGAACAGGTTAAACTGGGCACAGGAGCTCAGCTCCTGACATTAGCCCAGCTGCCAGCTCCTGCCACCCTTTGCAAGTTGTTTCTCTGCCTCTTTTTTGTCAGAGAGATGCAAATGCAACATCAGTGGCCTCACTGACGTCCATGAGGACTTACTGCCATCACCTCTGCAGAAGCTCTCACAGAGGAGATGGGTGCTGTAAGAGCATTTCTGGTCCTGCAAGTGCAGCAGAGGGAGCCTGGCTGGACTGTTCTGTTCTTGATGTCCTAGGGATGCTTCAGCACAGCTGGTCCACAGCTGTGCTGAGCTCCCTTCTGCCAGGGTTAAGCTGCAAGAAAGCCACTGGCTTAATTTGGGCTAGGTTTTTGCTGGGGAAATGGCAAGTCCAGTCTCTTTTCACCAGAGGACTTTGGCAAGGCTGGGCTGGAGGCCTTAGCAGCATGCCTGAGCACCCTGACCTGTTTAATAATAATCTAATACACTGAACACAGAACTCATCAGGACTAGCTGGGGTTAGAACTTAATTTGGCAACTTTTGTAGGGGATAAAAAAAAGTGTTTTTACAAATATATTAACAGCAAAAGGAAGGGTAAGACCAAACTTTGTTCTCTACTGGATGCAGGAGGGAACTTATTAACTGCAGATGAGGAGAGGGTGGAAGAGCTTAACACCTTCTTTGCCTCAGTCTTTAGTGGGAAGATGGCTTGTCCTCAGGACAACTGTCCTCTTGGGTTGGTAGATGGTGTCAGGGAGCAGAATGGTCCCCCTGGTATCCAGGAGGAGGCAGTCAGAGAACTGCTGAGCCACTTGGATGTTCATAAATCTACAGGACCAGATGGGATCCATCCCAGGATGATGAGGGAGCTGGCAGATGAGCTTGCATAGCTGGTCTCAATATTTACCAACAGTCCTGGCTCACTGGGGAGGTTCCAGGTAACTGGGAGCTGGCCAATGTGACATCCATTCACAAATAGAATGGGAAGGAGGATCCTGGTCATTATAGGCCAGTTAGCCTGACCTCAGTACCAGGTAAGGTTATGGAACAGTTTATACTGAGTGCCATCACACAGCACTTACAGGATGGCCAGGGTATCAGACCCAGCCAGCATGGGTTTAGGGGTAGGTCATGTTTGACCAACTTGGTCTCTTTTTGTAACCAAGTGCCCTGCCTGGTGGATGTGGGAAGGCTGTGGATGTTGTTTATGGACTTCAGCAAGGCCTTTGGCACTGTCTTCCACAGCAAACTCCTGGAAAAGCAGGCAGTCCATGGCTTGGACAGGAGCACTCTGTGCTGGGTTAAGAACTGGCTGGATGGCCAGGCCCAGAGAGTGCTGGTGAACGGTGCTGCATCCAGCTGGGGATCAGTCACCAGTGGTGTCCCTCAGGGCTCTGTGCTGGGGCCAGTTCTGTTCAATATTTTTATTGATGACATGGATGAGGGCATTGAATCTATCATCTTTAAATTTGCAGATGACACTAAGCTGGGAGCATGTGTCCATCTGTTAGAAGGTAGGAGGGCTCTGCAGAGAGACCTGGAACAGTTGGATGGATGGGCAGAGTCCAGTGAGATGAAGTTTAATAAGTCCAAGTGCCGAGTCCTGCATTTTGGCCACAATAACCCCCTGCAATGTTACAGGCTGAGGATGGTGTGGCTGGACAGTGCCCAGGCAGAAAGGGACCTGGGGGTACTGATGGACAGCTGACTGAACAGGAGCCAGCAGTGTGCCCTGGTGGCCAAAAAGGCCGATGGCCCCTGGCCTGTATCAGGAATAGTGTGGCCAGCAGGAGCAGGGAGGTCATTCTGCCCCTGTACTGGGCACTGGTGAGGTCACACCTTGAGTGCTGTGTCCAGTTCTGGCCCCTCAGTTTAGGAAGGACCTTGAGACGCTTGAGCGCATCCAAAGGAGGCAACGAGGCTGGTGAGGGGAACACAAACCCTGTGAGGAATGGCTGAGGGAGCTGGGGGTGTTCAGCCTGGGGAAAAGGAGACTCAGGGGTGACCTTATCCCTCTCTACAACTCCCTGAAAGGTGGCTGTAGTCAGGTGGGGTTGGTCTCTTTCTTCAGGCTGCAATTGACAGAACGAGAGGACGCAGTTTGAATCTGTGCCAAGGGAAATATTGGTTGGATATCAGGAAAAAGGTTTATATGGAAAGAGTGATAAAGTACTGGAATGGTCTGCCTGGGGAGATGGTGGAGTCACCATCCCTGGATGCATTAAAAAAAGATTGAATGTGGCACTCAGTGCCATGGTTTAGTTGAGGTGTTAGGGCATGGTTTGGAGTTGATGATCTCAAAGGTCTCTTCCAACCCAGTGATTCTGTTAGGGACAGCCAGCCCTGACTGCAGTGATCTCACATCCTGTTGTTCAGCTGCACTTGTGTTGCCTGACTTTCATCCTAACACCATGGATGCAACAAGCAAGCATGGCTCTTTGCAGGTGCTTCCTCATTTTGGCACCCTGAGCTGCATTGCACTGTAATGTGTCCCTGCACACCCCAGCTATGATTGTGGAAGGGAATGCAGAATTCTTGGTGCTCGAGCTACCATTCATTACCCTAATTTTTCTGCATCTCTATTGTGGTAACAGTGAGATACAGTGGTATGAAAGAAAAGAACCAAATAATTGGCTTTGGATATTTAGAAATTGGAGGAGTTTGTTAATGTCTGTGCCTGGGATGTCCCCAGTCTCACATGTACAGAGCAGGAAGCATGCTCTGGAATTTGATTTAACTGCCTGTAGCTGTCTGTGCCCAGCCCTAATCTAGATGCTAACATTTTTCTAGGTAATGAATACAGTCACCAGGATCCCAGCAGGCTCTTTATCTCCTTCTCCAAACACATCTAAATTCCCATGTAATTATGAAGCTATCATGCTAATTACAGCTTTGGGAAAAGGTTGTCCCTATCTGCCAACAGTTCATCCATATTGCTGAGGCACAGGTCAGGCTTGGGAAGAATTAATTTCACTGTATTTAGTCACATTAGCAGTTCTAGGCTTTATTATTACTACAGCACAGACACCCCCTGTTAACTCACTGTACTGGTGTGTGTCTATCACACGTGGGCTTGGGGCTTGGTGGCTTCTCAGGCTGTGAATGGGAGATGTGGGAGCAGGCTCAGGACAGGGACTGCAGTTTTGAGAATAGAAAAGGATACTTAAACCGAATGAAAATGGATGAAGGTCTTCTGTGGTTTGGAATATCTTATTAATATTTAGAAGTAGAGCTCCTAGCTCCAAAAGTTACAGAACAATGCTGTGTATCAAGAAATTTTGCTGCAGGCTTATCTTTGCTAAGTAGAACAGAAGACAACGACTGTGACTTCATTTTGCCTTTTTATTTTTAAATAAAAATAGTTAGGCCACCAGTGACTTTGCTACAAGCAATATGTACCTTCTTACTAATAATTAAAAAAAAAAAGCTTCACCCATGAAGGTGGCATTTTTAAGTAATTATAGCAAGGTCAGAGAGATCTTCCAGCTGCCTGCATGGTACCTGCACATCAGAGGGTTGCTGTTCTAGAACTGATGGAGACCTTTTCCCCTCGACTTACTGGTACCCTGGGCTGCTGCCAGAGCTCTTGCCAGGGCTTGAGTCAGCGGGAGGTCAGCTGTGGGTGAATGGAGGGAGATGAGTCAGGAGGTGCCCAGGCTTTGCCCTGCCTCTGTGCTGGGCTGTATGTAAAAAGCACCAAGCCTCAAAGGAATGAATTTTATGTAGATTTGCAGACTTGAATGAACTTTTATCTTTAATTACCCAGAAAGCTGCTGGAAGGTTGTTCTGCATCCTGCATGGCAGATAGAGCCTTGTCTTTGGTGTGGAGAGCTTCCACATAATGCTGCCTGCTAGAGAAACCCAGGAGTCTAGTGGGTAGGTCTGGAAAGCTGGTAGGGAAGCTGTGTGTGTATCTGTGCAGTGTGTGTATTCAGTGTCACATCTGCTCCTTTCTCTATGCCCTCTTTCCCTTCTCTGATGTCCCCCTGCCAAGTGCCTCAGGAGGAAATGCTCTCTGTGTGTGAAATGCAGAAAAGCCTCCCACCTTATCACCCTGCCAGAGACCCTGCCAAGGGATCCACATTGTCTGTGTCTGTCTGATGCTGTTAAGAGAAAGATCTCAACTATATAAACTCACAGCAAAGAATCCTCTTCATCCCACTTGATAAGCTGATAAAACTCCTACACTGAGATGCTGAAGAGCAAGGAAAAAAGAGGTGTTAATGAATTGGTTGGAGCTAATTAAAATCTAAATCTGGTAACACTGTGGAGAAAGCACAGCTTTCTGTTCTAGGTTCTGCCTCCTTTCAAGGCAGATGATTCTCATGAAGTGACTAAAACTGGCCCAAGTGGTTGCTGTTCCACATGCTATCAGACATGCAGCATTTACATGTCCAGCCAGCATGAATCTCTCCAGCCTGAAAAAAGTTGTAAAATATTAAAAAAACTTTTACATTAAGGGATTTTTGACTGTAGAATCAGCAGTATATGCTCACATATACACATGGGCAACAAGTACCTTTTCTAAAACACAAAGATGGAAATCAAGCATAGTTATGTGGCTCCAGGAAGAAACACCAAAGTCCTTTCTATCTGTGGCATCAATTATCCTGCAAGACAACTTTCTGAAATTTTCAGCAATAAAAAATGGTTAATTGTATTGCCAACAGCAAATATTATAAAACATCAATTCACAGCTCAGATCCTTCTTTTCTTAGCTTCAAAGAATACAAATTATTTTAAGAAAAGGAGAACTGACTTTTGAAGGTTACCTTTTCTTCCCCACATTCCCCAGAACTTTCTCTCACAAATTGTTTAAATACTTTGCACAGCCAATTAAAATTATTATTATATCAATTTATTCTGGTTCAGCAGCAAAATACACAAGTGGGCATTTTACCAAGTGGGACTGTAATGGCATGAAACATGGGATTATCCTTGGAAGAAACGTGAAAATTTGCAAATATGTCTATGTGATCTTCCAAAAATAGCAGGTCAGGGAGACACCCTTTAAACTTTTGCATGGATTTGGTTGAAAGCACTCGGGAAGGTAGCAAGGAGATTACCAAAACTGAGCTGGGGCTGCCCAGGCTGAAGAGCTGTGAATGCTCAAAGCATGAAGCAGATCTGAAACACTCATCTGAGTATGGGATTGAGGCTGCACTGATGAACAGTATTTTGTCATTGTATTTTGAAAGTTTGCCATAGTATCTGCAGACTTCAGTTGAGCTTCGTGGCATTTTGCTGTCATATTTAATATTTACTTTTTTACCATAATTTTTAACTTCCTAGAATGATTTTGTGAACCAGATGCCCTACACTCAGCTTGATATTTTTATCAGACCATCCTGGTGGAAGACTAATGGGAAATAAAACTCAACCGAAATATGTATGAAGCATAGTCATACTATAACAATTTATATATTTAAAACCCATTAGACTGCTGTAGCCAGGGATTTAGTATAGCTTTATTTTATGCACAGGAACATTAACTGGTATTAGTTGTTTTAGCAGCTCTAGATGGAGTTGAACCTCTGAGAATGTAATGCAGAAAGGATTGGAGGGTTTAGTATCTGCCTGCTAAAAGAGTTTTATTTAAGTAACTGTCTTCCCTGGCATTTAATCACTGCCTAACACCTGCTGCCCTGATGCTGATGTATTTCTCTTCAAAGTATTCAAGATTTGCACAGGGTGCTGGGATTTCTGTAAATGGATTTTAGTTATCTGTTCTGAAGAAGTTGAAAAGTCACTGACTTAGACTCTGGAAGAGCTGTTCTTAGTTCTACAGATCATTTGAGCATGACAATCATTTTTTCCAAAAAGGAAGGTACCTGAGATGAAAATTAATAGAATAATGGAGTTTTTATATTTTGAACAAAGAAAACTTAAAAATTAAAAAATCCAAATAGAATTTTTAAGTTAGACACAAACTTTTCAATATTTAGAAATTTATTGATTTGCAATTGCAAACTATGTTCTTATGTGTTTGGAGCAGATACTCAGTGCTGAAAACCTAGAAATATGTTTGTGAACCTGAGATGCAGTTGATGGTCTGTTGGCAACAGTGATACTTTTATATTTGTGCCACTGAGTGTGGAGGTGAGAAAGGCCATTTTCAGCATGGAGGCTTTCTGCATAAATTTAACTATGTGTGTATGTGGTGTCTTGAGCAGTGGTGTTGGAATGAAAATCCATCACGATGGTTCTGTTAAAGCCTGGTCACCGTGTGAGCTGAGCTGTGCTCTGTCACTGAGAGCTCAGCCCTGGGAAACTGTAATGAGGACATCCCCACTCTGGCTGTCAGGCTGGTGAAGGGTGTTTGATGCCATGGCCAGAGGGGAAAGCATGCAGCTCTCCAGACTGGAAGTGCCATCAGCAGTGAGGTGTAGGGGATGGCAGGGTGTCTGGCAGGGAACTCAGGGGGCAGCCAGGAGGCTTTCCCGCTGGGATGAGGCTGCTCTTTCTCTTCCCCAGTACAGGCAGGGACTGAGACTGCTCCTCTGTAAGATGTAATGTCCTGTTTTGGGTATTGCTCTCAGGGGGAGGCCAAGTGCTGTTTTCTGGCTCTTGCTTTGAGCTCAGTTCAGCCCTCACCTGCCACAAACAACAGCAAATCTGCACTGAGCCTGGGCTGCTGCCTGCCTTGGGCAAAGCCAAGGGGAAAACAACTTCTCTGGTGGGTTTTGGAGCAAAACACACAAATATTTTATTGGCCAAGACGTTTGTGGCCTCTTGATAGCATTGTGTTTGATGCCCTTTGGGGTTTTTTTAGCATCCTCAAGTGAGAAAGAGCAGTGGATGGGACAGCATCACGTACATGCATTATCTGGTCTGTGTTTTAACTGTGATTCCTCTCTGCAAAGCTTGGGATTTATGGCTGAAAAGGTTTTTAGGAAAAATTCAGTAGACAGTTTGTGCTTAGGAGTATCAGAGGTTTCATTTTAGTGTGCTGTGAGCCCCGGGACACAAAAATCACTTGAAGGTCTTCCTTTGATCATATTTATTCTGAAATAGGTAGAATTTCACTTCTGCAGCCTGTCATCTTAAACTCTGAACACTGGAAGAGTTTTTGCAACTTCCTGGCCAGATATTGAGGAAGAGATCCAGCAGCCATGCCCTACATATCTTCTGCTGTGCTGCATACCTCTCACAGGTTTCCTCTACAGGCCTGGCTTTTGGCAGCTTTTCCTTGGAATAAACACAGACAGTAGGACAAAAAATTAATTGTCTGTGTTCTGCTGCTCAAATTTATCTCGAGATTTCACACTCACTTGATTAAAAAATTTGCAAACCAATCTGCAGTTCTGTACAAGGAATAGGATGGCAGAAAGATTCATGCCTGCACCAAGCTCTAATTTGTTTTTATCACTCGCTTCGAAGAGTACAGATAAGTGGTATTTTCTAGAGAAATGAAGTTGATATTTTCCTGCATCAGGTATAAGCCAAAAGTAAACAGAAAATTGATAAAGAATCTTTGTCTAAGAAAGGGAAAAAAATGCTTACACAACTATCAAAGTATGTATTTACAGAGGTTTATGATCATCCGTGAAAGAATCATTGTTGTTTTTAAAACTTCAGGCTGAAGGGTCACCCCATTTCTTTCCTGATGCAAACAAGCCAGTTAAAACTGCAGACTGGAGCTGAGATACTCTATTTAAATGACTTTATTTGACAAATAGCTTGCCTGTTGAAAAAGTTCAACAGGCTTCTTTTGCTGAACTATTAGCAGATTTAATCTAAATGTATGCCATTGTGAGATATTTTGCCTATGCTTAAATTTTGGGAAAAAAACCCCAAAACCATGCTAAAACAGGTGTTTGATTCAATTCCAGACTGACCAAGGTTATATTCTTCACTTCACCAGCAGAACCAAACTGCTTCTCTCCTTTAAGCTGGTGACACAACAGGAGACAGCTGCAAGGCTGCTGTGAGTTCTGTGGATAGCAAAGTGCTGCAGTCAGGCTGTAACTAAGTCAATAGGTTAATCTGTTGGAGAGATGTAAAGGGCAAAGAGTTTTAACTCTGTTTAATGCCTCAGTTTTCTTGGCTTGCTGAGCAGCAGTGCTGTGTCTGTGTGGCTGATACCTGAAACAATAGTACTTCAGAAAAAGAAGTGAAGAGCTGGATAAAAATAGGACAGAAGTGAAGGGATATCTGACTCATCAGCTTCACCATCACATCAGTGTTATGGATGGTATTGTTCAGAGGAAAAGAGAAGAAATCCATCTCATTAAAATGGAGTGAAGTAAAAAACTTGTTTATTTCCTAATGCAAGATTGCTGAAACACTCCAAAGCCAGTATGGTTACCACAATAGAGAGTTCACCAGGAGCAACCCACCTAATCTGATCTGTGAGAGTAAAAGAGGTGAAGTGTCCAAAGTGTCTTGGCTTTCAATGCACCAGATTAGTTCTGAAAATGCCATGCAAATTCCTCTGTCAGGTAGTTTCAAATAACAGTCAGCTGGCTTTGTGTACTTTGGAATAGCTCTTTGGCAGAGAGTATTTCTAAACAGACTCACAAAATGCATAATGTCCTTCCTTTCTGGCAAATATTTGGTTAAATTGGATGTTTTTTGGGAATGTGCCTTGTACTGCTGTTGTTGACACTAAGGATTTGTCATTGCAAGTTAGAGGACAAAATGATGGGATGGTTTGAAATCATAGGAGCACAGAGTGGTTTGGGTTGGAAGGGACCTTAAAGATCATCTAGTTCCAAACCTCTGCCAAAGGCAGGGACACTACCAAGATCCACATACCTGTCCCTAGTGCTGGTTGAAGTAGTTTTATCCCACTGTCAGCCAAAATGGGAATTTTATTCCTGCTGTATACCTGAATTAGGATTAACACCGCCCACCCCCACCCAAGAAAAAAAAAAAAAAGAGTTGAATTTTCTCCTGCAATCATTGCAGCATAACCAGAGAGATAACACAAATGCAAGGTCTGGCTTCAGCTCCTCTGACCTGTATCTATAGGGACCTTTGTAGTCCTGAGTTATTCAGGCATCTGCTGCCAAGATTCAAGCCTGAATTTGTCTTATAAATCTGCCAGAGTCTTTAAAACCACAAGAGACCAAGTAACAGAGGCTGAAGTAAATCTGAAAAGCAAACTGTGCAGGCAATGGCTGAAGGTTTTCCAAGCCAAGGGTTTGCTTTATGGGAGCAGCCTGTAGTTAAATACATCTGCAGAACTGTGCTAGTGAAGGGGGATGAGAATTGTGCAGTGGGAAAGCTCCAGCAATCTGGGAACTGCTATCAGAATAAATAGAGATGGTTTTATCGTTCTTAAAGACAAACTGTTTTTGAGGGTAGCTGACTTGAAAATAGAATAGGAAACACTGACACCATCCCTCAAAGTCCTGCATTTGCTCTGCACTCAGCCCCTGACTCCCTGCTCGTGTGCTCTGCTGCCATTGTGCCTTCCTGGGCTGCCCCAGGCAGGGCGATCCTGCACCTGAGGGATGGGTTTGGCAGAGATCTGAAGTCTGTTTATTTTCTATTTTGGTCTGTTTGGAGATCATGTTGGTCTGCTGGCTCTGGACCCAGTGCAGCCAAGGTCAGGATCCGTGGCCAGAGCAGTCACAGGTTGGGTGTGCTGGCTCAAGGAGCCCCTCCCTGCTGCCACAGCAGTAGAGGAGATTCTTTATATAATGCAGAAGGACAAGATCAGGAGAGACCTGAGTCATGTTTCATGTTTACTGTGAGGCACTGGAAAACATTGTCCAGAGAAGTTGTGGCTGCCCTGTCCCTGGAAGTGTTCAAGGCCAGGCTGGATGGGGCTTTGAGCAACCCCTTCTAGTGGAAGGTGTCACTATCAATGGCAGGGGAGCTGAAACTAGATGGTCTCTAAGTTCCCTTCCAAACAATTCAATGACTAGTAACTGGCTTTATCCAGCCTTTCATAAGTGGATATTTGGCTCCTGAATACAAATATATATATATATATATATATATATATGTATGTATATATATATGTATGTATGTATGTATATATATATATAATGAACAGATCCAGATCAGACATTATTTGCAGCACGTGGTCAGTGTGTTCTGATGCTGCAGCTGAGTTTCTGTAGCTGTGGTGGAAATGGATCTCTAAGAAATGAGATGGGGATTCTGCTGCTGCAGCTTCTGAGGGGAAAGGGAAAGAGCAGGAGGGCTTTAAGCTCTGCTTGCCAAGGGTTCTTTACCAGAAAAGAGAAATTAAGTGAAAAAGGATTTTGGTTATCCTTTGCAAAAAAGCATCAAGCTTTCTTCCCTCCAATTCTGTTCTGTGTTTGGGTGAAAATGTAATGGCAGTTAAATGAGCTTTGCTAAATCTTTCATAAACCACACTGCTGTGAAGGAAGCAGAGGAGTTAAAATAAAGTCTAGTGTTTTCCCTGCGGACTTTCTTGCAGAGACTCCTACAGATACTGAGGTCTGCAAGTCTATGACTCCTAAATGCAGTTGCTCATTTTTGCACTCAGAAATTCCTGCAAGTGGCTCTTTTCAGAGAAATCTCACAAATCCTGAATTTTCCTCTATTCCATCTGCAGTTATTTTCACCCAAACCAGTTCCATCTGAAGTAATTTTGGTACATTTTCTCCATCTTTAAAAACAAAGTGGATTTTTTTTGTTTGTGTAGATGTAACAGCATTTTTAGGTGTACAGTTCTTTTCATGAAGGATCAGCTGGTTATTTTAAAAGGAACCACACAACGAGAAGAAAGAGGCTTTTGGGCGCAGCTATAAATTTCTTAAATATTCCCATTTCCTGGATATAAGTGATTTGATAAACTACCCCTGGATATAAAACCCTGTATGAGAGCAATCCAGTTCTGTGTTTTACAGAGATTTTGCAAAAAAGCCAGGGCTGTGTGTGCTCAAATGCTGATGTAAGTTATATCACAGGTGACAGAGCTGTATTCCCAATTTTATGGGTTTCACAGTGCTGCTTGGATTTGTTTTGTACTAATTACATTTTATTACATCTGAAATTTCTGTTATCTTTTAGTTATATTAATATCTAAATTCATATTGAAAAGTGTGGCTTATCAGCCTACACAGTACCTTTCACAGAACTGAATTAAATGTCTCGGAAAAATATTTTAATTCACGTTTATCAAGATGAATGACAAAAGAGCTTATCACCTCTCTCTGCTTTTTCTTATTTATATTCCTAGATGCCTATTTTATCTGGCTTTCAGGTCTCCAGTGTAGTGGATTTTTCCTGTTTAAAATAGAGCAATCCCTTTATAGGCAAACAAATGTTTTTCCAAATGAGAAAGATAAGTATTTGGCTTTTTTGCTTTACTCACCAGAGCTGGAGCTGTGAGGAGGTTGGGCTGCTTTTGTGTTGATCCTGGCAGTGTTGCTGTGTTCAGTAATTGGGCATTTCTGCTGTGACTTATGGCAGTTCAGAATATTAAATATTATCCCTAACTTCATTTTCTGCAGAATAACTGTCACGAAGTGATGCAGCTTTTTGTGTGCCACCTTGTTTAACCAGGGCTATAATTTTTGCAGCATGTGTTTGGTGTGGGAAGACAATTTAATGGAGACATATTTCCTCTCATTTACAAATCAAACCCCCATGAAAAACAATGATTCAAATCACAGGGAGCTTAGGGAGATGCCTTGTCTCTCGTATCATTTTCTCTTTGCTGGGTTGTGGGTGATTTGAGGCAGCAGCTATGTTTTCCTGTCTCTGTCAGATGGAGCTCTGAGGCTTGTTGGCTTGAACATCTCAAAATGAGCATAGAAGAGGTTTGTATAAAAAGTATAATTTGCTTTTACCTTACCTGTCATATTTACTGTATTTTTAGTATAGTATGAAGCAGTATGAGGCATCTTAATGAAGATGCCAAACTTGCACTGTGAAATCACTTCATCCTGCAATCAGACTGTGTACTTGGTGTTTGGAGAGGGATGGAATATTGTGTCCATATTCAAGCTCCTTTTAGCCCTTGGTTTGGGTTTAAAAACTCTTAATTAAAGTCCTGGGACGAAATGGTCTTGTCTGTTCTTTGAACTCTTGGTAGCAAGAAGATGCTGCCACAAAGAGAACTTGGGTCCATGTTTCAGCCAGCTCTGTTCAGGCAATTAAAGATCACCATCACCAGCTGAGAGAACAAAATCATGCAGGGTGTGAATGAACAGGAGCCTGGTTATTGCAATTATCCCTGTTAAGGCTCAGGGTCCCTTGGGGCAGGTTTTGGGAAATGCAAAGCAAAGGGGCATTCTCTGCCTCTCCGTGGTCCCACTGTCCATGGATCACAGCCTGGGCTCTCTGTCCCTTGCTGGCACCTCCAAGGGTTCCAGCAGCGCCTTGCTGAGGTTCTGCCTCAGAGGCACAGTGATGCTTCTGGAATTTCTGCATGATTCTGCTCTCTCCTACACCTCAGTATGGAGCTCTGGGCTGCCTCATTCATTCTCTAAAGTGGGAGTTGAGTGCTCTGGCCTCAGTCTGTGTGACCAGACCCACCTCCTGTTTTCTTGAGCTTATTTTTTTTCCAGTTTGTAGTTTTGTCAATCAGTTTTATACTTGAGTGACATGAAAGTGATATGCAAAGCAAAGACAATGAAGAGAAGGCCATGCCTTAAGGGCTATTTATATGGCAGTGCACTTACTGAAGCAGGCCGTGTTTGCTCAGGTTTTTTAGTTTTTGGGGGCAGGAACTATTCCTCTGCATAGATCTGAATTGGTGTTAAGATAGTGGCACCCAAATTTTGACTGGGGTCTTTAAGGTGTTGTCATTCTTGCTAAAACTGAGACACTCTCAAGCACTTAGCTTTTGCTGAGGCTGTTCAGGGAGATGTAAAATGCTTGGCCAACAGCAGCATCTTTCTGAGAAAGAGGTTTGTGTGACCAAGGAAAGGGTATGAAGTGCAAACATGGAGCCAGGAGTTAATCACTGGGGGCAAGGCTAGTGAGATCCACAAGGATGACTCTGCTGGGTGATGTTTGCCAGCCTTGCCATCTCCTCTGTGCCCTGATAAGGAAAGTGGGTTCTCAGAGTCAGAGAAATCCCCATCCTGGATTTGCATATTCCATTCTGAATTTGCATCTGAAATCCTGACTGACATACTTTTGACAAAAGCACAAGGAAAATTTTCATAACAGTGGCACTAAAATAACAAGATACTTCCTCAAATTTAGCTCTTTGTTCAATATTGACTCACCTGTATCACAACACACAGTGTACACAGCTGACACACCAACCAACTTGGCAGAGTTCTCTGTTATAGCCCAATTTTATATTTCTACCTGGCCTACCATTTGATACCTACTATGCCTGCATAATTTACAGTAATTGTGTCATATTCTCTGATGTCTTAGGACTGATTTGCATGATATGTAGGAACATTAAAAACTGCAGATCACCTGGAATGGAGTCCCCCAATGGATAAGATTTGGAGTTATTTCTTGATTTCTCAGTCTGTAGGTGGTTTCGGTGGTTTAGACATGTGGATGGGTTTTACTTTGCAGCCAAATCATACTAGAGGTGGAGAGGAGTGTTTAAGAAAAGGCTGAAATTCTTGGGTGAGCCAATAGCTCAGGCTATTAAAAAAAAACCCCAAACCGAAGCACAATAAAAAAAGCAAAAGGAGACAATACTTTGTTAGACCGAATGAGAAAATAATTACAAAATCAAGGTAAAACCAGTCATGGAAATATTTGTGGAAAATGTGCAGCATCGATCCTGTCCATGTAATGACCTTGTGCCTTACCCACTGGTAAAAAAAGTGCTTCTAACTTGTTGCTTTGATATCAGAAAATGTGACATTTGTTCATCATTTTCTTTAACTGAATTAAGCTAGTATTGACTGCGTGTTTTGCAAGAACTAATGAGAGCTGAACACCATCTGGAATGCCTAAATCAGGGCCAGGTTATCAGATATTCATAAGTGTAAGTGTGGCTGTTTGTGAAGGTGTTTGCCATGCCCAAAAGTTAACACAATCATTTGCAAATCTTGTTTGGAGAGATGCTCAAGAGGCAAAGTCGGGGTTTCCTGGCCCAGGACAGTCAGTACCTGGGCAGAACTCTTCATGGCTCTTCTTTGCCCCCTTATAAAATCAAATGAGGGGGAGAGTGGCACATCGTATTGGTAAGTGGGCCACACATGAGAAGTCTTTACCAACAGTACTGGGAAATATTTTTGAGGATCTGAATTACAGTGTTTGGGTGAATGGGCATTTTGGGGACTGTAGTACCTGTACTGGAGGCTGCTTTTCAGACAGTCCTTGTCTGCAGCTGGCTCTTGCTGTATTTTGGTTTCTGGAGCTGGTCTGCAAGGATTCAGGAGGAAAGACTGCTAGCCATTGCTGCTGTGATCTCTTGTTTAGGACCTGCATGCAGCTCTGAAGCAGAGCCATATGAAGACATCACCATTCTTGTCTCATCCTGGTTTGAGACATCACAGAAGAAAACTAAATTAGGAGATAATATGAAAACTGCTTTACAGATTATACTGCTAGTATTTTGAAGGCAAAGCAATGCAGATAAAATACACGGAGCAATTCCAAATCCATTAGCAGCGGATGTGCTTAGAAGCCCCATGCCTATTATGGAAATTTGTAGGCAGGTGTCCATAAATTGATAAAAATGCATTCTCTAAGAAATCCTCACAAAGCTGAGGCTGGAACAGTAATGGGGAAGCTATGCAAGACATCAGCAATTACTATTCTCCATAGCTATACACAAAGAGAAAAATACAAATCAGATTAAAATCAGAATTAATGGCAATCTAACTTTACAAGAAGTGAATGTCTCACAAGTGCCTATAGAAGAAATTTAATCTGTTTAATGCGGAAATTGGTAAATAAAAAATCATGGGATATAATCAGAGACTTGGTCTGAATCAAAGCCCAGTGAAAAGCATTTCAAAGGTATGGCTGTCTTTGCCTTATCAAGCCTGTGCTATAGAATAATGTCTGAACAAACAAAGAAGCATGTGATGTTATAGATGCAGTAACTACCTGGTCTTGCAGAAGGGGAGAAGGAATACAAATAATTCTATGGACAATGTTAGCTTTAAAGTAACTTGCTTGTAGAAAATTAGGTTCAGGATCAACAGAGGACAGTAACATGATAAATTTTGGAAAGGAGAATGGAAGATTACTGTGGGTAATGTGAGGTTTTAAAGCACAGAACACATCCTCATGCATATGACCAAGCCACTGAGGCTTGGAAGCTTGCCTAGAGGTGGGATTTGAATTATGGACACTGCTGAGAAAATTCTGTATAAAGTTGTTTCTGTTGAAGTCAAAAAAACAAGCCCAAAACAGACATCTGCTGACATATGGGCATGAAAATGTCACCCGCAGGATTTCAGATTCAATTTAAATGAATAAGCTTGCTGAGGATTAAATAAACCAACAGAGCACATCTGTATGAAATACTAAGAAGTGCACATATTTAAAAAAATTTCTTTCCCTTTTCTAATGCAACATATCTGAGGAAAGAGGCAAACCAACTTTACCGTGTTTTTAATTATAGTTGTGAACCCACAACTGTTTGAATGGTTTATACAGAATTGTTTCGCAGAGGGAACCCAAAACATCTATAACTGAGCTGAAGAGGAAACTGTAAGTATATAAATTAGGAGAATTTTATTTGATTCACATGGGCAAAATAAATTTCATTCTCTTCATACTATACATAAAGTGAGAAAGGGATGCATATGAAGCAGAGATGTCTCTTTGTATGTTACCTTCAGTAGGAAGTGCTCATTTAAAACATTGGAGAATCCAGGCACAAGCCTTTTAAGCTGCTTTTGATTTTGTTATGTAAGACTAAGTGAAGGACAGGGAAGTTTTGCATGTGGAGCAGGTGGATAAGGTGTCAGTGAGCATGCTGCAGGACGGGTCAGTCTGGTGTGTATTTGTGTGATGTCCTTTCTACTTGATACCAGAATCTAACATTGAAGAGTTCTTAATGGTGTGGAGACCATTAGTAAAACTAGGGTGGCCTGATTTTTGAGCTTGAGAGGGGAATTGAACTCCCTTCATGGTGTTAGTTATTAGCTCTGTCTTCTATGCCATTGAGTGTAATCTCAGTATCACACAACTGGGAAGGACTTTTGGGTCTTTTATTCTACTCTCTTTGCTGGGCCATGGCTGCAAATGTTAAGCCTGAATCTGACAGGAGAACTCAGGGGATTCCCTTGCTGGATGTCCACACCTGCATGAGCTCTCTAGAATGTGGTAGTCAGCTAAGTCTCAAAATGTTTCTTTACTTCTACTGACCAAGAGCTTTTCACACATCAACATTTCGTCTGCAGACACGTGGAGTTAGGAGAGATGAACCTCACCTCTGTCACCCTCACAGGTGAATTATGACCTAGAAAACTGTGACTTCCAGCACAACTCCCTTCTGAGACAAAAGAGGAAGGAAACAGCAGAAGAAAAGTAAGAAATTTGACAGCAGGTTCACGTTCCTCCTTTTATGTTAGAGTTAGCTTGTGCCTGACTGTCTTCACTTTGCAGCTTTATTATTAGGTTAGTGGGTAAGAGGGGAAATGGATTGTTTTAAGATGGGGTAAGCTGATAAATGAAGTAAAATGAAAGAGAGCCTCCTCCTAATTCAGCTGCTACAGACAAAGAAAATCCATCTCTGTGGGGTCTGGCCCCCTTCTCAGGGTTTCTCAGGAGTGTGCCCTGCCTCCAGTTCCCAGCAGATATTCCTCTTGCTCCTCTCTACTGATTAATTCAGAGAAAAGCAGGGAAGGCTTGGATCTCCAGGAGACCTCATGCCTGAGCAACTTCCAGCACAAGCTGTTCCAGGAGAGGATGTCACAGGCTTATGCATTGCCCAGGCTGTGGTTAGCCAGGGATGGGCTGCAGCCTCTCTGGTGCACTCCAGACTTCACACCTGCTTTGGTTAGGCAGCATAAAATTTTATATGTGTGCCTTGGGGGTTCCTGTTCTGACAGCAGACAGAAAGGGGCCATCAAACTTTTATGGCAGATTGTAGTTAATTTACATGAGAACTCTTCTTCCATTTCAGAGCATGGAAAATGTTTTTATAGAAGCTGTGCATGATGTCTATTCCAATTCTTCTACATCAATAACCTTCTTTTCAGGACTGAATTTATTCATGAAAATTCTGTAAATTTTTCCAAGAAACATGAATTGCTAGAGATGCCAAAGATGATGATCTATTTTTGTGAATTTTAGAAAACCCCGTTCTTTAAAAACCAACTGTAGTTGAGCACCTTGTACTCTGTGCTCTGAGTGGAGTTGCTTTACCCTTAATCTCTTCTGATATCTCAGTGTTAGGTGGTCATATGTTAAGTAGCAGCAGCTGAATGGCTTCATCTGTTCCCCAGTGTAGTTATATGTCTTATGCAAAGCACTTCTTCAGTGATAAACTGTGAACAAGTGCTTCCTGCTCATCTATGCCATTCCACTAATGATTTTAGAGGCCTAATGTATCCCACTCATTTGCCTTTTTCAAGCATCATGTCCAAGCTGTAACTGGTCTGGAAGGCACCCCATGCCCTTGGTGACCTCAGTCACTCTCCTCTGTCCCCTGACTGGTTTTATTGTCTTCTCTTGGGAAAACTGCATAGCATGTTAGACTGCAGAGTGTAAAACTAGGTGTTTAGAGTGGCACAAACCTTTTTGTCACAAAATGAAGAAATTATGGATGCTTCATCCACAAAAGGGACTCTCGGGCATGGCTACTGAGTAAACAAAATGTCCTTGTAATTAAATCCCTAAGTGAATATTCTCAATGAACCTCTTAATTCTTCTTTTTTTTCCCTTTTCTTTCTGAAGTGTACAAGAAACTCTGCCAGCTTTGCATCTGCCTGAGTGGAGCCCTTTTCCTCATTGCCTATTTTCCCATTTCTGTCCAGCAATGTGCTTTACCCAAACTTACTATCCTCAGCATTTTAGTGCACTACATTGCATTACCCAAACCCTCCCTTGCAGGTATAATGGCTCTGTTCAAACTAATAATGATAACCATACAATGAGAACCAGCCACACCTTGTGTCTGCTCTCAGCAAAACTCTCAAACAAATTGTCAGGCAATTTGGAATATCGGTGGGTAAACATTTATGAGTCACAGTGTTTCTGGATGGCAGCTGCCTGGGAAGCAGGAAAGTGTCCAGGCTCATGTAATCCCTCAGCCAGGGAGGTCTCTCCTAAGAGCAGTGCATTGATGGAGATGGGTCCAGACACATCTGCTTTCATCTTTCCCCCCACTGCTGAAACACAGCAAAGTTCTCCATGTTTAATCTTTGGGTAGCTGTTGGGGGAAAAAATAAAAGTTAACGTGTTCTTCTTGAGTTATAAGTGTCAATTAATACCAACCCAAATCCCTCTGAGGACAGCAGGAGCCCCACTATGGATTTCCAATGGTGTCAATCATTTTTTCTCATTGCAAAGACTGTGATTCAAGATACCCTGCTATATCTGTGAGGAGGTATTATCTCTAAGATATCAGTAGACTAAAAGCCTGGTATTGACACAATTTGTCTCTTCCTTTCCTTCCTGCAGACAACAGACCTTCACAACAGTCACTATTCTTCAGGTCACAGTTATGTTTTGCAGCTTCCTCTGCCTCCATGGTGTTCAAGGGGATCAGACAGACCTCACTGGACTCCTGCATGACCTCCTCCAGGGCATTGAACTGTGCCTCATTTCACTTCAATTATTTAATTTCCAAACTTAAGGAAATCAAATTAAATTACTGTCATAGTAGTTCTGAGCACGTGTCTCTACACGGAGATGAATTCAGTTGAATTTGTCAGCTTTAAATATTAATTCAGAGTAACTCCTCCTGTGCAGTAGAGCCATCAGTGGTCTCCCATAGAGCCATGGCATCTTTCAGGGAATTAGAGAAATAAACACACCTAGGGTGAGGTTAATGTCACTTGACCTCACAAAGGCCATTTCCAGCTCATGCTGAGTAGTGAGGCACAGCTCTGCTGGCCTCCTCTGGACAGGCACATTAGAAAGCCCCCTGGAATGCTGAATTGAGGACAGCTCTACCTGATGGATGTCTGTCAACATGAGAGATAATTCTCCCACCTTAACATAGCTCAGTATCCTAAATGTGAAGGAAACTAGATCAATTCTGTAAGGTAATGCAGTGGCAGCTATAATATCCACTGAACTAACTGTGCCTCAGAAAAATGCCAGAAATAATTATGAAGTGAAAGAGCTCTGCACCGTGAAAGACAAACTTTCTTGACTGTGGGAGTTGGACTGACTGAGATCACCCAGAATAACTTGGAATTACTTTCAAAAAATTGAGTTTCCATATTTTCTTTTATTTCATTCAGTTTTCAAAGCTGAGCCCTGCAGCATTACCTACCAAAAATTAGTGGGTCACACTCAATCCTCCTAAAATGCTGTCACAAGCCAAATTGGAACTGTATAGACACAGGCATCTTGTGCCATTAGAGATGCCATGGAGGCCAGCCACCCACAAGGGTTGGTAAGTATAACAGGATCCATGACACCTACCTATTTCTGGAGCGTGGAGGGAGACCAAACAAGACGTCCTGAAGCACTGCAGATGCGCTGGCTGAGCTTTGCATCCTTATGCATCCTTTGCATTGCTTCCTTTGCTTCCTTATTTCAGAGTCTGGGTCCTCTCCTGTTTCCAAGTGCTGTCTTAATGATACCTAAAGCCTTCCTCAGAAAGCTGCTAGAACTTTGTCAGGACAAACATATAATTGGGTAAAGAAATGAGGAAACTGCTCACCTGACACTTTCATGTGGCCACACAAGGGAACATGTGAGTGGAGAAAAAGATTAAGATTAAGATTGTGGTTTCATCCAGATCTGAGCCCCCTGATAGCTCTATCTTCCCTGCTGTCCTTTCTCTATTCTCAATCACATGATGGCTCTTCCTCCTTTCCTCCTGGCTCCAGACTCTCTGGTTCTTCCTGGAAGGCAGTTCCAAATTGTCCATTCCTTTCTGGTGGATAACTGTCTCAGAGGAGTGTTGCTATACTTGGTGTAACAAATGCATCAGAAAGATGGTAGAGAACAAAAAGGGGACTGGTAGATGGGAATAATGCCCTCATCCCTTCTCAGCAGCAAAGAGCTGTTAAATTGACTCAGATTGCCATATGAAAACCCATCAATGATAAATGTCTACACTACGGGGTATGAATGTGTCCCTGTGAATTTTCCTTAGCACTCAGAGCATCTGTGTGATTAGCCAAATGCTAAAACAGCCATAAGATCTAAAAAAATCAATTAAGAAGATACTAACAAATGTTGAAACCCTTTACTGTTTCCTTCTATCATAATCTGTTTTTAACTAAGATAGAGAGCAGTGCCTGTTTGGGAGACCTGAATTAACCTTCATGATGTAAGACATTCCTCTTGCCAAGTAACCAGGCTTTTCTTTTCTTCCTCATTTACTCCTTAATACCACTCTTTGGCAACACTTAGACATGAACTGCCAAGCTACTGCACTGAGTAGCAAAAGGACTGCATATGCAATGGACTGCTCAGTGAGACAGGTCCCCTCTTTTTGTGCTAATTTTATTAATTACAGCAGTTTATTCTTTCTTCATTTAATGCATTTTTTAATACATGGAAGATGTTTACTTTTGCAGAACCATGGAGCACAGTGTAGCATGTGTGTTTTTAATATGACACAGGAAATGATGAGCTAGTTAACACCCTGTAAATTTGATCAGCAGGTTGATGTTCAGTTAGTTTAATTAGGTTAAGCAAGACATTGCCTAAACTATGCCTGTGCTTTGTCCCAAAGTCTACACTTGTATCACTTCAAGGACTGATGGAAATATTGCATTGGTTGTATTGCTCTGAGACCATAGAACATAATTTGCCTTATGAATAATTTAAAACTTAAAAATGTTATAGTATGCCTGCAAATGCCCCAGGGAAATACAAAACTAGAATGATTCCCATACAGCAGCTGCATAAGCTGTAATTCAGAGAAGATGTATGACCAACATCTCTACAGGGAGTAGATTTTATCCTCAACCCACGCTGTAAATCCTGATATGCCTGTACACACCATACCCAGTGTCAGAATATAGGGTCACAACATGGGACCACAGGAGAACTGAGCAAGGGCCCTTGGGTGGGCTCCAGTTCAACCTCCTGCTCAGAGGAGAGTGATCATGAGTGCAGACCAGATTGCCCAGGGCTTGGTCCAACCACGGTTTGAAAATCTTCCAGGACAGAGATTGCACAGACTCTCTGAGCAGGTTGTTCTAATGCTGGACTGTCCTCATAACTGAGAATTTTAATTTTTTTTTATGTCTGGGACATACAGGGAGCAATATCTCTGAACCCTGGGTGGACCTAAACTAAATAAAATATTTCTTGTACCCATCCACTCTACTAGTCTCCAGTATCTTGGCCAAATTCCCAAGATTCTCTTGATTTTGTTGGGATATTTGTACACTGGGGAGAAAAGTCTGGACTGGTACATCTGGAGAGGGTCTATGCATGTGGAGAAGGAGCAGAAGTTGAGTTAGTGCAGCAAATACCTGGACCACAGGACATGAAGGACATGAAGCCTTGTGAAAGGATCTATACCTCATAACCTAAAAAGCCCCAGAATACCCCATTTTGGCATCATTGCACCCCAGAACACCAGGCTATTGTGCCTCTGGAGCTTTTTTATGAGCCAAAACACTGGCTGAGCCACGAGCTCATCCCACCTGACTGCAGCAGCATGGTAGGAGGAGGAAAAAATGTCTCTGTAAAGGAGCACCATGAGCCAAAACCACAGACTTTTGCCAGGCTTCAGTAAGCAGCTAACTGCCCTTGTACACTTCAGTGCTTTGGGAAACCTTATCTACAGTATCTGTCATGAATATAATGAAGTGTTTAAACAGCCTCACCCTGCTGTGGCGGATCTCTCCGTGGGTTAATCATAAACACAGGCACAATCCCTATGGCAGCCAAAGGAAGAAGACTGGGGTGTCTGGCATGTGTGGGATGAGTTGCTGAAAGCCAGTTTGACACCAGACAATAGGAAGGTGTAGGAGATGGAGGAAAAAAAGCCCAGGTAATGTCTCTTTTTTTTTTTTTTTTTTTTTTTTGGCTAGTGAAAATGTAAGACATCTGCAGTTAGAAAAAATAAGGTTTAGGAATACCTAGAATTTCAATATTAAGGTGCTTGCATGAGGGTTTAATTTAAATCAGCAAGTTATGCATTATTATTTATTTTGTTTGAAAGTCTTCAAGGGAAGATCGTGAATTCTACTGAACTACAAATGGGAGGAGATGAATGTCTCTGGCAAGCATATTTTCTCGCATATTTAAGTCTTTCCTTTCTTGTCCACTGATTTCTAGAATTTCAGTGTCTTCAGGATCACTCTGGTTCACACTTGGTGTGCATTGACCCAGCAGTGCAAGTTAAGAGAACAGAAATCCCTTGGAGCACCCTAGTTCAGAAATGTGGGGCTCGAATGTATAAGAGTAATTTCTGTGTCTCCATCAGTTGGCTTAACATAACTAGGATCTCTCCCTGTAATTTCAAATTTCTGCCCTGAAGAAGTACTTAGAAACAGCATTGCTGTGTTTCATAGGTGCATATATGGGTAGATACATGTATGCATCAGTTTATCCATTGAGAATGTCTTGCTTTCAATAGGATGCATCTAAAGGCAAAATGTGACACTTAAATCTTTTAATGCTCAGGTGCAGCAGCTGGAAATAATCTTACTTTCGTGAAATTGATCTAATTCATGAGCTGGGGATTAGCTCTAGGTTTTGAAGTGCTTGTTTTTCATAAGGAAAGGTTACTGGCTTTTTGCTGAAAGAAGATAAATATGTGGGTGTTTGGGGCTGAGCATAAGTATGTGCATATATGTATATTTTATTCATATGTTTCTGTATTTCTGTTAACAGTAAGGTTATTTAAATAGGATATCCTGCTTGTAGCATACATTCTTGTTTCTACCCTCTTTTGCAGTAGAGCTGAATGTGGATCTAGAAAACAAATTTTGCCTTGGCTGTAGGAGAACAAACCCAGAACTTTTTAATGGTTTTTGTAGCATCTCTGCAGACTCAGAGATGTGGAACTGAGACCAAAGCTTGGACAAAGTTCTTAGAGAATTTGCCTTAGAATTTTATATAGTTTATATAAATGGTAAATAAATGGTAGTGATTAAATAAATTTAACATAGTGATAAAATTATAATTTGTGCCTCATCCTAAATTCAAGGACAAATGCACAAGGTTTTTTTGTGTGTAAAGAGAAAGTCATGTTTTGCTTTAATGGTTTGCTTCCTTCATTGAAAAAATCTAAGAATATTTATCTAAAACTAAACTATTATATATGTATTATATATATATAATGTATTAGCTCTGGTAAGATTTATATCAATTTTCCAATTTCTTTAGCTGAAATGTATTTGCTCAGCTGATATATATATATACATATGATTTTGCAGTCCAAGTCATTTAATGTTCTGTAAGACTGATCCTGCAGACCAGTGCACATTAGCAGGCAGGATCCTCCTAGAAGACTGGTGGAGACAGACAGGCTCTTCCAAAGAGCATTTAACCATAAAGGCTTATGTGGTATTATGTGAATTGTTTTCAGGAGGAATACTTCCTTCAAGGACATCAAGCAGCCTGAATACAACATAATACCTAAAATTAATCCAAATAATCCCACCCAGCCTCCTCTTGCCTTTCTTCTGTGACAAGCCCTTCTCATAAAACACTTACTTTTCTTAACTTTAAAGGTATTCAACAGTAATGCAGAATAAATATTTATGTGATAATAACTAGTTTGGAACTTTATTCCTGACCACTACAGCTCAGCAGCTCTGTTAGGGACTGCAGCACAAGATGAAGCAAAGCAGTTGTGCTAGGGATGAAAAGTTTTCAAAATAGTGGATATGGAAAATTTCTTCAGGGATATATTGCTTTCCTCTTTGAGTCATCCAAATACCCTCAGCAGGTCTGCAGATGGCACAAAGCTGCAGCTGATCCACTTGAGGGATGTCAGCCAGAGGGGCTTGAGGAGTGGGCCTATGCAAACTTCATCAAGTTCAACAAGGCCAAGTGCAAGGTCCTGTACAGAGGCTGGGGCAATCCTCAATATCAGAATTGCAGAATGAGCGGGTTGAGAGCAGCCCTGAGGAGAAAGGCTTAGGGATCCTGGTTGGTGAAATACTGGACATGAGCTGACAATGTGCTCTTGTAGTCCAGAAAGCCAAACATGTCCTGGGCTGCATCAAAAGAAACATGACCAGCAGGTGATTGTTCCCCTCTGCTGTGTCCTGTGAGAGCCCACCTGGAGTCACCTGCCCCCACTGTGTCCAGCCCTGAGGTGCTCAACATAAGAAAGAATCTTGGAGTGGGTCCAGAGGAGGCCACAACAATGATGGGGGGCTGGAGCAACCCTGAGAGAGTTGAGATTATTTAGCCTGGAGAAGAGAAAGGTCAAGGGAGATCTTATGGCAGCCTCTCGGTAGATAGAGGGCACTTACAGAATAACAGAGAAAGACTTTTTACCAGGGCCTTTTGAGGCAGGACAAGGGGCAATGGTTTAAAACTGAAAGTCAGTAGGTTTATATAGGACATAAGGAAGAATTCTTTTGAATTCTTGAGGGCAGTGAGACACTAGAGCAGGTTGTCCAGAGGAGTTGTAGATACTCCAACCTCAGAAATGCTCAAGACCAGGCTGGATAGGGCTTGGAGCAACCTGGTCTGGTGAAAGGTGTCCCTGTCTGTGGTGGGGGCGTTGAGCTTAATAATTTTCAAAGGTCCCTTTCAACCCAAACCAATCTATTATTCTGTGATTCTGTGAATAGAAGATTAATTATTCCTCTGTATGTTTCTATACAAAGGGGCATATTAGTAATTCCTCCAGCAATCTTTCTTCATATAATAATCTGTATCTTCTTTCATGTTTGTTTGCTTTTCTTCTTTATTAAACAGTCCTGGTAAAATATGAATTAAATTTGATGCAGACCTAATTCCTCACAAGAGGACCAATTTTTATGTGAAGACAGGCTCCTTGCCAGACTGCAGACTGGTATTTTTGGCTAGCCATTTCTATCTCTGACACTAACAAGGCTTGTGGCAATTGCAGTTCCTTGGCTTCTTCCAAACATCTTGAGAAATACTGCAATAACCAAAAGAACTTGTTTCAACCAAACATACTCATTGTTGACCAAGTGTAAATCATACTCCCAAACAGCAAACTCCTTTGAGTTCCACCCTGTGAAGGGAGGATGTTCTCAAGGACATTGATGAGACAGAAATGTTGGGACATAAAGATGTCACTGTAGGCATTAGTAATGTTCTAGACATTTTATACAGCCCATATTTGGGCAGCTTCCCTCTAGCAACAGTGAAACAAAGGAGCAATATTGATAAATGATGTTATATTGATGGCTATGGTAAAGGTGAGAGAGAAGATACTTGTCCAGAACTTTCAGGCCTTCTCTTTTGAAAGATAAAACTGTCTTTGAATTAAGGTGTGATTTTGTGGAAAGTCTGGACTAGTCACACACCTTCTTTTTACAAGTTTGGATTTTCTGGTAGCAAATGGAAACTGAGTTGCTGCAGCACCAGAGGATACTGATTTCCAGTCTAGTTTAAAGGCATTTTGCAGCATCAGTGTGAAGCACATAGTCCTAGTTTCAGCTGGGATTTTTTTCCTAGTAGCTGGCACAGTGCTGCAGGATTGAATCTAGGGTTGAGAATAATGCTGGTAACACAATGATGTTTTAGTAGCTGCTGAGCACTGCTTACACTCTGTCAAGGACTTTTCAGCTTCTCACACTGCTCTGGAGTCTGGAGGTGCACAAAAAGTTGTGAGTGGACACAGCTGGGACAGCTGACCCCAGCTAATCCAAGGGATATTCCACAGCCTATGGCATCATGCTGAACAATAAACTGGGGGAATTGACTGTGGATGGTGAACTGCTGCTTGGGGACTGGATGGGCATCAGTCTGTGGGTGGTGAGCAAACTGCATTGTGTATAATTTATTTTGTCTTTTGTATTTTGTATTTTCTACTACTACTACTACTATAATTATAATTATAATTATAATAATAATAATTATTATTATTATCATTATTATTTCCCTTTCATTTTTGTCCTATTAAACTCCTATTAAACTTCTTTTTTTCCTATTCTCTCCCTCACTCCACTGAGGGGGAGTGAGTGAGTGGCTGTGTGGTGTTTAGCTGCCTGCCAGGTTAACCCAGAACACACGTGTAATGTGGCACTGATCAGCACTTGCAGAGGGTCACTTGCTGCAGCAGCCCTGTGACCAGCTCATAGCCTTTGGAGGCTCCCTGGGATTTGGCTCAGGCAATTATCCTCGTGTTCTATGAGTAATTGTTCAAGGTGTTATTATTTCTCTCTCTCTTGTGACTGGTTCAGGACTGGAGAATAAAGGAGTTTATTTGGCCTGGTAGGGTACAGGCTATCCATAGTGAAAATCAAGTCACTTTGCAATGATTGCTGTCTGGGCCAGAACACAATTACTGCAGGAGCTATTCCATAAAATACTGTCTTTAAAATTGATATCTGTAGAAATGCTGAAGGCAGCATCTGCTCTTCTGCTTTTCAAAAGATATGTCTGTTATGAAGATAACCCTCTAAAATCTTACTGAAGATTAATTTAAAAGTTTGAAGGTTAAAGGAGGTTATTCTGGAATATGTGACTGGTAAACTCTAGCATTTCACAGTCCCATTGAGCCAGGAAAAAGAGTCCTTTGCACTTTAAGATAAGTTGGATATTCCTCCTCTTTCAAAAAATGTCAAAATCACAAGCTGCTTGCTTCTTCATCTAGGAGCATCTTTTACATTAGTCAGTGGTGGTCTTTTCATTTATTTGGACTGGGACTGAAGTAGGCACAATAAGGACAGATTTATAATGGAAGAATACATCTTAAAAGAAAAGAGATCTAATGTTGGCAGTTTGGGATCACAGGGACATAGGAAGTGAAAAAGTGTTGTCAGTCTGTGAGCAATGCAAAAATCATAAGTTTAATCTCATACATAGGCATTTGTAAATAGAGAACTGTATTATGTGCCCAAGAATTGTCAGTAGCTTTCAGGAGAACTCTGGGAGGACAATGTACATTCCTTATCCTCCACGTTTTCCCATCAGGACCCCTGCTACTGGATGTCTGTACTTGTCTTGGTAAGGTGAGCTAAAACCTTTCTGAGGCTGGAATAAAAAAGCAGCTCTGTGCCAGGTGTAGTGACTTCTGAGCTGCTTTGTACTGGCAGCTTTTTTTTATGGAAACTGATCTTCTTGTCCTCCTGAGCAGTGTTTGAGCTTCATGTCTACTTGGTAAAGAATCTCACTGTGTGTGTGAGATGAACTGAGATGCTGAGCACTTTCCTCAGCAAACAGCCTGGTTTTGTTCTTGTGTCAGAAAGGATTTATTTGGGATCAATACTTCCCTGCCCACCAGTCAGTGGTTATGTTCCAGTGCAAACAATCTACTGATAAAACAGAAGCATCTTTGCAAATGTCACTGCTTAATTGACATTCAGAGTATATTTATTTTATCTCAGCACTGGAGGGTGATGACCCAGCCAGCAGTCTTGGGTCTATATGGGTGAGCTGTATTTTTTGGTCATGAGTTCTGATAGATGTACTGGGCAGAAGGCAGAGCCTTGTTTCCCCATCAGAGCATGTGAGAGCTCACAGTGCTGCTGTTGGCACAGACAGGGTTTGGTACAAAATAGGGCAACTCCAAGTGTGTTTGATATCCAAGGCCCAGGGAGCCTTCTATAACCAGGAATGCAAGGGAGGGAAAGGAATTAAACCACCATGATTTAACTCATACCTTGACAAGAGACCAACCTCTGACTTGGGATTGACAGCCACATCCAAAGCATACATAATATTGTGGGCCAAGTGCACCCAGATGGGATTCATGATTCCTCTCCTTTTCTAGCTCCACAATAATTTGCTAACAAATCTCACTAAAGGACTTTGGAAAGTCAAAGATTAAGTATATCTAGAGTACTGTAAAACAACAAGCCCCTTGGGGAATGGTAGATTGCACAGCTGAGCTGCAAAGCATGGGCTGAATACTGAGATCTGGCATGGTCTGGGAAAGGTTAAACCACTGCTTGTGAGAAATGGCTCAGCAAGGGATGCTTGTCTGCCTGACTTCACAGAGCAAGACTTGGTCAGGAGCAGTTCCTGCCCCGGGCTTGTGTTAACACTCACAGGGCACTAAGTCAGGTATCATCACTGACTATAGGCAGATTACAGACCCCTCCTGGCTGATCTGGCAGTGAGACTGCTCTGTGACTTGGCAGCTGAGCAGGTTTCTTTTGCAGACCTGCACAGCCCTAAGTCTGTCACTGATGCTTCATTACTTCTGCAGATACAGTAGTTTTTATGACTGCAGAAGTAGAACCAAAGGCATTAGTGGGCTCTGAGACACTTTGTGCTGCCTGAGCCACGCTGCAACACCTGCTGTACAAGCAGGGAGATGGAAGGGGAAGCAGGGGCACAGAGACCTGCCAGCAGCTCCTCACCTGCCTTGAGCAAAGCTGGGATTACAATTCAGGGCTATTGAGTACCACTCCCTCTGCCCTTTTGTATGTCTTTATCTCCCTGAAATAAAAAGTTTTAGTAAAGCACGTGCTAAAAGATTGAGTTAGGGATGGTGTCAGAACACTGAGGTCCCCCTGGGCAGGGCACTGAATGTAATACTTCACATCCACAAGCACATATTTCTCAAATTTGAAATATTTTCCTTTACCTCAAAGCATCAGTCTATTCAATATTCAGGAAGAAATACACTCCCTGAGGGCAATCCAATTGGCCCACACCAGCCAGAGGTTCACAGAGACTCTCCATCCCTGTGTTCCCAAAGCTGTAGGAAGCATTGGAAAAATGCTCTTGCTATGGCCCTGTGCAACCACTTCCATATCTGCATTTCTCTTGGCCCTTGGTCAGCTTTGCAGCATCACTTACAAAAGCCAAATTCTCCTCTTTAGCTCTATCAAACCCCTTTATTTATTTTCAGCTAGATGCTTCTGCATTGTTCCTGATATATGTATTTTTCCCTGAAAAATTAGAGAAATCCCATTTATAGGGCTACCCAGTCACTGAGAGAACACACCAATTTATGCCTGCTGAGGGGACAGCCTACTTAATATCTTTTTCTAACCAAGTATCACTTTCTTCAAAAGCATTTGCTCCAATGCTTTGAGGACTCCCTGCCAGCAGATGATTTATGCCTTTTTTTCTCTGACTTTTCTGACAAAATGAAGTCATGACTGTTTGTAGATGCTTGCATATGACAGCAACACTCCCAGTTTTACCATCTGGAATCAGAGAATGGTTTGGGTTGAAAGAGATCTTTAATGGTCATCTGCTCCCAATACCCTGCCATAGGCAGGGACACCTTCAACGAGATCTGGGTGCTCAGGGACCTGTCCAGTCTGTCCTTGAATGCAGAGATGGGGCATATACCACCTGTCCCAGTGGAACAAATGGCACCAGGTCCCTCAGGGTCTCAAAGGTGATTGAGAACAATTTTCTGCACCCATTAAAGAAACCAAACACAAAATATGGGGATCACTAAGTTCCCAGAGCAGTTGGGAGGAACCATTTTGTCCTTAGATGCACCAGTCCATCTCTATAAATGCTGTGGTTTTGATCAGAGCACTTTTCAAACCACTGGAGTCTCACACTCTTCCCAAGGGACAGGTAAATCTTTTAAATCCATTAACTGAAGAGACCACTCAAAGCCACACAACTTTATTGATATGGCAGGAATGAGGCTGGAAATAGACTCTGTATCTTGACTTTCTTCTCATCCCTGGCCTTCCAGTGGAGGCTGGACTTAGCCCAGGTCTGGTCTACTTTTTTATGACAGGAGAGGGACTGAGTCACTTTTTTAGCATACTGACTATTTAAAACCTCCCCTTATGTAAGCTTTCTATTTCTTGACACTCCTAAGTTCCCAAGCATCCTATAACTTGGTGCTGGGCACAGCCCCCACCTTGATTTATCAGGCAGCTCAGAGAAACACCCACTCTGTAAATACAAGGGAGTTTCTATTCAGCCTCAGATTCATAAAATGAACTTGCCAGCACGTTCTGTCCTTCTGTTCCTGTGGCACAGAGCAGCCCATTAGGCAGAGGGACTTCTGTCCTGTGCTGCCTGGCTGGTGGGTTGAGGCTCACAGCTGGTGCAGGGTTTTTCCTGCTGGGTGAGAATGGGAAATGCAAAGCTGAACTTTGAGCACGGTGGGGAAAAAAAGATTTTAACAAACTTCATTTTAACAAATATTGCTGAGGTTGAATTTACTAAGGGAGGGGAGAAAAGGGGGCAAGGCTCAGGAAAGTGTTCCCCCTCATGCAGTGATTTGTGATGGGCTTTGTGATCTGTGATGGACAGTGGTGATGGCAGGGTTCCTGTGGGGCTCTTTGCTGTTGCTTTCCTGTGTGAACACCACAGCTGGAAACAGCCCCCTTTGTGTTCCACAAATTTAATAAGATGCTGTTAATCACCTGGTGATGAAAGTTTCACTTTTGGCGAGCACCACCCTGAATCCTGTTCTCCCAGCCATGGGAACTGTGCCCCTCACCCAGGACTTACTGTGTTCCTCAGCAATCGCCAGGATTATTATGGTGACATTTTTCATTGTATCATTTTGATACAGTGGCAGGTAAAGACCAGGACCTCACTGTTTTTGGGTCAGAGTGTGTTCACAGAAAGTCTCAGAGAGTCTCATAGAGTCTCTGAAAGTCTCTGAGAAAGCCTTGAAGAGTTTTTAGTTTCACTAGCAAAGGGTCAGAGGAATGGAACTGTCAGTACTATGGTCATACAGGTAGGAAGTATCATGTGGTCTGATTTCACTAATTTAATGTCTAGCTTCTACATGGCACCCATGGCTTTTCTAGTGAGTTGTAATAAATGGAAAGGGTAGTTCCTGGAAGAAGACTCTCCATTGTACCATGTGCTCTGCAAAGATGGCTCGATTTCAGAGTATTTAGAAATACACACATGGAGTCTTCTTCTGCCCTACTTATTGCACAGCAGTTCTGGAAGCATAAATTTCAGGAAACATGGGCTGAAGTTGCACCTGGAACGTGGTCCTTCACAGCAACAAGAACATAAGATACCACCCTCACAGCCTTTCTGTGCTGTTACAGCACTCAGTTACAAAACAGTCTGTGAGATTTCTTGCCAGCCTTGCCAGTCTGGAGGCACATGGACTGAGGAGCAGTGTACATGTTTACATCCACTTAAAAAAGCCCTGTTGGCAGCTCAAGGCAGGCATCCCATATGGCCTGAAGGATGATTTACACCTCTTTACACACTGAATCTTAACTGTTAAATTTCTTAAGTCTGAAAACATTTCCTATGGAAAATGAAGCAGTCAAGACAAACTTAATCTCTGCTTTCTCCTTCAACAAGATGTCAAGAAGAAAAGAAAAGAAAAGAAAAGAAAAGAAAAGAAAAGAAAAGAAAAGAAAAGAAAAGAAAAGAAAAGAAAAGAAAAGAAAAGAAAAGAAAAGAAAAGAAAAGAAAAGAAAAGAAAAGAAAAGAAAAGAAAAGAAAAGAAAAGAAAAGAGAAAAATTAGGTCAGGGCAGCTGCTGAATGGTCACCTCAGCTTTTGCCACTCAAATGCTAATTGAGTCCTCAATGCAGAGCCACCATGTCCAGCTGAGCAAAGGGGATGTTATTGGATTGTTTTGGGTCTTATGGGAAGCTTTCCCCAGTTAGAAAAAAAGCTGTTTGAGACCTGGATAGGGTAGGGGGCCTGCAGCCTGACAGAGAAGCTCTCTGCAGAGGCGAGCAGAGTTTGGTTGCCTGACAGGATGTTGGTAAACACAACTGATCATCCACCGGTGTGTTCTTGGGTGCCCAGGACTCTCTCTCCCTGAAGGCTCTTTCCTGCAGAGCTGCCAGTTCTGCATACTTGGTTGCAATTTCTAGGACAGAGTAGGGAAACCATTCTGTGCAGGTCATGAATCGTTTCTCAATTCAGCCCTGAAAAAGAGAATTTTTTTTCATTTTAGCAGACTGTGAGCAACTCCTCCACTGAAATTGCTCACTACTACTCCCAGTGTTTAGGATTTAATCTAGGAACAGGGTGCTTTAAAAACTCGCTTTGGTGAAAGTGCTTTGGAATGGCTGTGCTGTGTGGGGTGTCCCACTGGACCACACCATTCTGCTGTCAGCCCAGTCTGCCTGGACTGGGTGTGCTGTTATGTGCTATTTTCCAATTCCTTCCTTAGTGTAGCTCATGCTTTTTAATGAGAACGTTATTAAGCCTTTTAAGGGAAGTAAATAGATAAAGCAAGAGTAACTGCCTGTGGCATAGGCACATCATTACCCAAAACTGGGAAAGACAAGGTAGATGAGAAAATGTAAGAAAAGAAATTGAAGAAGAATATCCCAGTAAAAGCTGCCATAAGAACTTGGGGCTAATTGCAAAATTCAGAAGGATGAATGAAAAAGTAAGCCTTAATTTTCTGCTCTAGTGGAGAAAAGGGAATTTTGCATATGCTTTTTAAAGATACAGGAGCATATGAGATATCTGGTTTAATTACCATTTCTTCTCTGAGCAGAGCTGTGCTCAATCACTCAAGTCAAACAAGAGTGTGATGGATGCTGGTGAAGGGCACAACAGCTTCTGGACAGCTGGGCTGGAATCTTCTTGGACAGAAGAGCAAATAAGCCTGACCTGCAGAGGCAGCCATTCTCCCTAAATTCCACTGAAAGAAACAAAAGGATAGAGAATTTTGACCCTGGTTGATTACTTAGGTTAAGCTGCCTATTGTAGTTTAATTTCTCTGCATTTTTCACTCCAGCAAAATTACTGATATCTCACATGCTTCAGGTGCTTCATCACTGCAGGGAACTTAATTATGTATTTTGGGAATAATGAATCCTCCTGCTGGGGTTCAAATGTTTAATTCTAAAGGTGTCCTTAACAAGATGTTCACCTCACAGTAATATAGTGTCCTCTTTAAAGCCCAGCTCCCATCAGACAACGTTAAGAACAATGTGAAAATGGCCTTTGAGAGTGCAGAACAAAAGTGGTCTTGTGCCTCTGTAATTTGTTCTCAGCAAGGACTGAAGTATGTCCAAGAGGAAATGTCAAGGAAGTAGCTGTACTTACAAGGCTAGAGGCAAGAGCTGTGACTAATATCATGGTTTATTAACTAAGAATAACAGATACTCAGCCTTTGAACTGGGGAGATTGGAGGAGTATAAGGGGGAGCCACAATCCAGAGTCCTGTACATTGAGCTGCAATAGAAAGAAGTTAGGCAAGCTATAGGTATAAAAAGAAATTATGTTCTTAAGTGAGTGCAAATAAAAGAATACTTTATATAGTCCTATTTTTCCAGAGTTGTTGCTAAGACTGTCTAAAATCTGAACTTTTTCAAATGTCTTGGTGGGTGTGATAAGCCTGGTGGCCTTTTAGTTTGGAGCTGTTGTTCAAGTGCAATGCATGGCTTCTACAACAGACTGGCTCCTGCAGATCTCTGCAGAGCAAGAAGAGTTAATGTTTGCACTGAGATAAATCTTTGTTCTTGTTCAGTGTTTACCAGACTGACTAACCAGGCACCACATTTGCTACAGCAAGGAGCAAATTTAAATGCAAATAGAACAAGAGGACACAGCCCCAAATGTGGCCAGGGGAGGTTTCAGATTGGATATTTCAAAAAAATTCTTCACTGAAAAGGTTATCAAGCAATGAAACAGGCTGCCCAGGAAAGTGGCTGAGTCACCATCCCTGGAGGTATTTAAAAGAGCTGTAGATGTGGCACTCAGGGACCTGGTTTAGTGGTGAACTTGGTAGTCTCAGGTTAATGGTTAGACTTGATGGTCTTAGAGGTCTTTTCCAACCTCATTGGTTCTATAAGCTCGGAAAGCCCATTCACAATGTAAAAGGTAGAGACTGAAAGAAAAGCAGCAGGATGGAGCCCTCAATTGTGGTACCTCAGGCCCACAGGTATGTCTAATAACCTCAGGCAATTCTTCCAAGGTTTAAATTAAATTCAGCTAATTATATTTAAAGACATTTTCTTGAAGGAAAAGAAAATCAACAAGGCCTTTAATGCTTGTTTTAGCTGCTCCTGGGGGTGTGATGATTATTTCTAGTAAGATCTAGTCTGTAAAGCCTTGTGCTTCTAACTGCACAAAGTCATGGGAAGTCTTTTACAGTTCGGCAGGTGAGGGGTCAAGATCCCTGTAGAGAGAGTAAAGAACTCTAAGACATGCAGGAACAAAAGAAAATACCTCTCTGCATGTAACTGCATTTTTTATTTTGTAGGCCTGTGTTAGTATTTAGTAGATCTGTTACCCAGTATTGACATGGGAAAAGTTGTTGAATATGACCACTAATTTGCATCTGTTCAGGATGTGACTTCCCTGCTGTCATGATTCATGGTGCATAAGGATGCTAAATGTGTCAATAAAAAGTCATTGGTTTTCTGCAGAAGGGACAGGGTTTGGAAGAACCAAGGCTGTATGTGCCAGGGTAAATGACCAGAGTTTGCAGAGATACAGTGCTGTGGTGCTGCTGTTCCTGAAGCCTCCTCAGAGTTTGGAGTTTTTGGTCATTTGTGGCAGAACTGTGCACAATTTGAAAGTTCAAATTATAGATTGCTCAGAGAGCATATCAGTATACCTGGTATTTCTTCTTCTGCAACTTGAGAAATAATTTTTTTTAAATTAAAATGTTGAAAAACATGGAAGCAACTGTGTCAAAACACTTTCTGCCTCCCAAGAAGGGATAAAGGTAGATAATTTGAAATCCAGTTTGTGAAACAGGTATGAGCAAGGCCCTCAGCAGTTTCATACACTTAGAAAGTTTATGAACTGGATGGGTATCAGACCCTCTATCCACAAAGTCCATAAACGTGTCTGAAGTCTCTTTGAATTCTCTAACTCAACGACTTTCTTTGCAATGTGTGATTCATGTGTCTTCCTGAAGAACACCTCATTTGTTCACACCCTTATTTATTTTAAACTTTTTCCTTGATAACGTCATTGAGTATTGTGGTTTTGTGGCCCAGGGAGTGAAACTGAGATATTCCTTTTCTACCCATCTTTGCATGTCACTCATTATTTTATAGCTCACTTCCAAAGAACACTTCAGGTGTGGTTACACAATACAGTACACCCAGGTGCCTGTCAAAGACATGGTGATCACATGTGATAATTGGGAATGAACTCACTTTACTGCTCAAGTGTCCTCCAAGAATGGAGTCGTTTTTTCACTATCAGGCTTTATGCTGAATGAGGTATAATTTTGGCAAAAGCTTGTGCTGTGTGCTTTGATCGTTCAGAAACGTGATAATGAACCCATATCTGATTCAGTTCCATGCCAGGTGACCCAGCCACACACAGATTTGGTATTTATGATCAGGAAATGACCAGAACAGGAGAAACATCCTATGAGGTCAGATCTCATATCCAGCTGGCACTGTACTCTTCCCCAGTAGTGGCAAAAGGATGGGATATTCATGGAGAGCACATGAGCCTGGGCACTTCCTGTGGTCCAGTCTCCTTAGCATCCAGAATGTTTTTGTCTTGAATGTTAATGGATACATCCCCATCCAGTCTTTTCGTATTTTCAGTCTTGTTTCATCAAGTGCATCCTCATTCTACTGTTGTGTGTTATGCTGAGTAAGAAGCAGCTCTGCTTTCACCCTATTTGCCAGTTTAAATTTATAAAATTTCATCCTATTCCCACTCCATCTCCTCTCCAAATGAAGAGTTACAGCTGTTTCAGTCTGTCATAAACTAATTTTTCCCACCCTTTTTCTATGCCTTCTCTAACCCTTTTGCCTTATTTGGTATGTGGAGACCAAAGCTGCACACAGAATGTGAGATGTTAAACTGATTTATTCTGTGATCCTGTGTAATGACCTCGTGTCATTTCACCAATGCTTTAGAGGCAAACTGACACTTGCTCCTTTCTTTCTGACACCCATCCTGACAACACCCAGCATAGTGTGGATGTTTTTAACTGATGCTGCACACTGAGCTTCTGATTCAGAGACCACCAGGGATGACTCAAGGACCATCTCGTGTTTGGTTGCCAGTTCAGCACTTCTCAGACATGCTTCATTATTTTTACCTCACTGCACCACCTGAAAAACACGAGCTATCATCTCTTTCTCAGGCTGAGACTCTACCAGGACCTTCTTTTGATCACACTTCACAATTTTTCTCTGCATTGCTGAGTTTTAGGTTCTTTTTGAGATGGGAAGACAAAGCAGCAAGCTGTAGCCAAAATGAAATAATCTAACGGCATAAGATATCTGCTGTCATTTTTTAAAATTTAATTTCTTATGCTTTCTAATGGCTGATTTCAGGTTTTGACTACTTGCAGTGCAAGAAACAGAAGTTGTACACAGAATTATCTGCAAAAAAACCAGAATTTCTCCTGAATAGCTATTTTAGAGCCTCTTTTTGAATGCACAGAGCCAGTGTGTAACTAATCCTGATCACTGTATTGTCAATATGCAATTTTGTTTTCTTATTGATGAGCTATTAATGAGGTATTAATAGTTGAGACAAGACATGTAAAGTCACTGTGTCACATAGATATGAAAAGCCCCAAGAATCAGAACTGATACCTCTGGGTGTGGCACAGCAGCTTTTTAAATTGCAGCTTGTCATACAGGATTCTGTATTCACCTTCTTGAAGAGCTGAAGTTTTCCTATTGCAAATCCTTGGACCTGTCAAAACAGCAGAACCAGGGGAAATCAGGAGAAGTGTAAACAAGTTAAGACAGCTTGTAAAAGCTCCAAGCTTTGAAAGAACCACAGCAGAAATAATGGATTTAGGGATAAAGGGAGGTTCTTTGCTGATGCAGGATGAAGGATCTGACAGTATACTGCACGAAGCAACCATGCACTGGGAAACAGAGTAAATTAGATGAATAAATTGGCAAAGTCTTCCCTGAACTTCTAGAATCCTGAGATAAGAAGGCATGAAATGAATACATCAGTAACCACTCGTTAAGATTTTTTTGCTTTCCATATGCCCAAGATCACAGAATTAATTTTATTCAGCCCTCCTTGATAATTAAACATAATGCAATAAAATTCTTCTCTGGAACTTCATTTATTATCACAAATGACATACTGTCTTAATAAAAAATGGTTCTGAATTAATCAGCTGTGCTTATGTGACTGTTTTAGATTTATTAGACTTTTCATTTTGAAGCCGTATCTTTGTATTGTAATTATATTTTATTCTTTGGAAAAAGGGATTTAAGTTACGAGGTAATTCCTTGACTAATACATATTGTGAAAGTGATAAAATGAGCCAAAAGTCATTCCTACATTTCAGATTTTTTTTCATTTGAAAAGAAAAGAAGAAACATTTTTATAACTCAGAGAATTAAGTTCCTTTTGCTTGTGTTTATTTCATGGAAATTAGAACTACTCGTGTAGATAATTATTCGCCTAGTGCAGTACTCTTTGATCTACTGAAAGACTTTTTTGAAGATGAACTTACATTGAAAGAAGTGGAAATTTAAGGAGCTGAATAAAAATCCCACCAAGACTTCTTACAAAATGCAAATAACAAAATCCAAAGACAAAAACTTACTTATCAAATTTTATGTTCGTGTGCAGGAAGGCAGGAGGTTTTTTCCCTCTTTTTTCAGTTTCTGCTTCCTCAGCCAAGACAATCACTGTACCCATGGCTTACAATCTTGAGATTCTGGAGCTGGCTCAGAGCTGAGGTACACAAGCCTTTGATCATCCCTGAACTAATTAATTTTGATGGTTCCAAAAGGTTTGCTGAGACTGCTGCTTCCAGGGACGAAGGGACTTGGGGGGAAAAAGGAGGGCAGCTGCTCCAGTAAGAACTTTCTGCTGCCAGGAGCACGCTGGCAGCTCAGTCAGCCTGTCCATGTGAGAACGGGGTGGTCTGGGGAGATGTGCTGGATAAAACAGGCTTTGTCTCTGTGCCTGTCCTCTGTGTTTCCAGATCTCATCCCTGTTTTCATCCCTCTGTGCCCATCAGGAGTGCAGCTCACACACCAGCACAAGGGAAGGGCATCTCAGGGCTACAAAAATGGAACCTGACTAATATCTTGGTCTAATGTAGCTAAGCCCAACTCTGAGTTTTGCTTGACCAAGTTCTGGAAAACTGCAGGGAGAGGGGGCTCTGAGGAAGGGGACAGAAGGTCCCTCCTGGCGTATTCAGGTGGCTCAGTTTATTCTTACTTTATAAGTGATGGAGAAGGGTTTTCTGCCATCCTACAGTGAGTGCTTAGAGTGGGGTGGATAACCTGCAGCCCGGTAGTGCCTGTCTGTCTCTGGATGGATTGTAACCACTCCCACAGCAGAAGCCAGTCTCTTCTTACATCAATTCTTCAAGCACAGACTTCTGAAAAGATTTTGTTGGAAGAAAATATTAGGTTTAAACAGTGTGGAGGAGCTCTGAGATTCAGTAGGTCATTTGAACTCTCATGCTGACGGCTCTGAAGTGGATTTCTTTTGACAACTTTAAATTAGACTGCAAATTGCAATTATTGGATGTCTAAGAGAACAGTCTGTGCAAGAAGTGCACGAAGCCTCTGTGATGATGGGACAGCTTAGATGAAAAGAAAGAGCATGAAAGCAATTTTTTGAAAGCTGGATGCAGCCATGGATGAACCTTGACAAGAGGAGAATGAAATTTGTGAGTCTTTTTTTCAAAGTATGAAAATTAATTCAGAGACCCAGTGGACCTGTGGCACTGATTACAGGAAATGAACACTTGTGTTTACAGAGGTGCAAATTCAACATGGTTTGAGTATAGTCAAATGCTGTGGTATGGCTGATGTCCCACTCTTATTTACTGTTTATATCAGGGAAACCTCATGAATCACAGTCATAAACTAAGGTACTAAACATTGTACTGTGCATATGCAGAAAAGAAAAGGTTCTCCTAACTTCAGATTTTTTTACAATCTCTATGTGAAAGGAGCTGGGACACTCAGTCCTCTTTGAACTAAGCAATGTTCTTGATTAGCTGAGATGGCTGATTTTTTAATTGCTTCTAATCAAAGCACTTAAAACAGGAAACCTCTAGGTAGCCTGTAAGAATTCTTTCATCTGCCTTCTCTTTGGACATGAAATTGTTTTATTCTATCTCAAATTAACTTGTAGGATCCAGGAAAGAGCAAAACCTCTATTTGTGCATCATGTAGCATGTGGGGGTTAAATCTTCACTGAAGTTTGTGAACACTCAACACTAACAACCTCCAACCTTCCCACAGGTCCATGACAGCTGAATGAGTTTTTCTGCGCCCCAAGTCTCTCCTGATTTCCCATGTTTGTACCTCACTGATAGCCAGGAGGTCCTGTGAGGAAGATGGGAGACAGTTCCTCATGATATATTTGGGGTTTATCTAGAGGTGCCACACAGTTTTATGACTGGCTTAGGGATACAGATGGTTATGGATAACTTTGGGGTCATTATCAAATCTGGTATAACTTCATAGAAGGTTTAAACTTCCTCTTGTTAAAATTCACACCATCTTGGGGAAGAAGGGATAGAATAATTTTCAAGTTTTCAGCACTTGATTGAATTTATGTCAAAACTCCAGCGAAAAACATTTTGTGGAAATTTGAAGAAAGTTTACTTTTTTTAATTCCTTCCATGAGAACAAACTGTCCACCACAAAAACATGTACACAGAACACTTTCAAGAAGCCTAACTGGTTATATTAAGCAGTGTGGATGTTACCCATGTGCACAGTATTGGGGTGTGCACACTGGCACTGGTTGACAAGTGGTTTACACACCAAAGTGATGGTGCCTGTTGTGAAGGATTGATTCATTCAGTTCCCTGAAGACTTCACTTGCTTAGTTTAGACCCTTACAGAGCAGATTCTCTCTGGAACATCCCATGTACAGGGAATGCTGCCCTGCCCTCTTGCTGAACAAACCCACACTTCTCACAGCTGAGCCTTGCAAGTGACCTGTGCTTGGTGCCTCTCTGGCTCTCAGGGACACATCTCTGCATGGTTATCTTGGCTAAGGTGACCTCTGGGGCCAGGGCTGCAGGAGAGCTCACATGCAGCCTGATGCTGTTTTGTGCCCAAACCTCTGGCACACTAAAACCTGAAACTGAAATCTGGTTTACTTCAGAGATGGATTTTGCTCTTGGCACTATGCAGTTATCCAAAACTTGGCTAGTTCTCTTTCTGTTACCCTGTGGCACCTTCTGCAGTTCTGTCTTTAAGCAGTTTCAAGTGTTAATATAAGAATCATGGAAGACAGCCCAGTTAACACATCAGGCTTTATTAATGGTCATTTCCTCCAGTCGCCCTCTGACTCTTGCTTTGCTTGAGGCATGTTTTTGTCTGGGTGCTGCATTTCCACTCATACCGATCAGATTTTAGCTTTCTCTGGCACAAAGAAGTTGTACATTTTCTGCTATTGTACCCTACATTGCTGACATTCCTCTTGGGCTGGCTAGTAAACTTAATTTACTTGCTCTGAATACAGTCTTTAAACATTTCCAACTTCCCTTTCCAGTCTGCAGTTTTCCTCTACAGCCAGAGTTTGCAGGTGATTTCAGATGTTTGAGCACTGGTTGCTATCAGATTTACTCAGCTTGTAGGTGCTTGTTTTGGCTAGTTGGACTGTGTGCTTCTCCAGGTAAATTTTTATGCCTACAATAATTCAGGCAAACTAATCCTCTAATAACAGGGGAAAGAAAATCAGCTGAACGTTTGTCACTGCATGCTTGTGGCCAACAAAGAACCTGAAAAATGCTGCTATTGTATTAAGTCCTTTGTGTTTGGCTCTCACCACTCAGTTTGTTTGTCAGTACGGTTAATAGCACAAAATTCTAAATTCTAACAGCATAGATTGTTTCTCCCTCTGAAACATGTGGCATATATATTTTCCTGGAAGAACTGATGCTAGGCAGAAGCATCTCTCTAACACAGCTTGAGGGGCAACCCTTGTTCAGGCTTGTTCATTGCTTTGCTGCTGAAGGGGAGTGAGAACTACCTGGATTATGTGGTCTGTGTGCCACTGATACCATGGTGGGTGTTGTGGCTAAGGTATTTACACAAATGACTTTATCTCAATTCAGTGGAAAACTGCTTTTGTTCTGGATCCTCTAATCTGCCTTTTTATTTCTGGTCCTGTCACAGCGTAAGGAATGAGATACATGTGTGGGAAGTCAGTAGATTGGAAACTTATCTTTGATTTCTTTTCTTTGTGTCTTGCCATCTCGTTTTGAACAGAAGTTTTGGCTCATGTCACATTATGTTTGCATGTACGTGGCCAAATTTTAAAAAGAAACTAAATTAGATGACAAGAAAAGTCAGAGTTTTCTCGTGTTTGCTGTCAATAATGATCTTGCTGGGAAATCAAAACTCCCCTTTAACAACTCTTTGAATTAAATTAGAGTCCAGTACAGAAAACGGTTTGAAGATACTGCACTGATCAATTTTCTTTACTTTTTCAGAAAGGGGCTGTTTGCTGGCATGAAGCTGAAGAAGAAGAAAAAAGGCGAGAAAGGGCTGACTATTGCAAACAAAGACGCATTGGGTAAGGCCTCATAAATCAATATTGCAACAGGGATGAGCAGGTGGTGGGGGATTATATTAGATCTGATTTCATGTGAACTCATTTGAATTGTGTCCCAAGGCTTAGAATTGATAAGACAGGCAGTAAACTCCTTATCAGTCCCAAATAAACAGAGAGCTAGTTATTTCTGCATTAACTGTTTCATGAAGTTCACATTCAGATTCTGTGAGTTCATACTGCTCTATATGGTAAAGCAAACTAAAAATGTCAACCTGCTTCTTACCATAGAGAGATGACATATTTCTGAGGATCTTTTTCTACTGTACAGGTAGATCATTTAATACAAGTGTGTAATTCCTCTGGGAGTTCTGCTTCTTTCAGAAATCATAAACACAAAACCTTCATAGGCTGTGATGGCTGGATGGGTTGGCTCAATAAAGCTGGCAGCTTTACTCAGTAGTGTGCATGTGCCTGTTGTGAGTGCACAGGGGGTGAGGAGAGTGGCTACAGCCACACAGATATGGCAAATGATATTGCACAGGAGGGGAGCTGCTGCTGTAATCAACGCTGCTCAATACAGACCACGAGAGTATCTCTAACTGGGACACCCAAATAAATAAAATATTCAGTTCCTGATGATAAATCCTCTACTCTGCTCCAAGTGAGCTTTTCGCTACTAGAAATCAGACATGAGTTTTACTTCTTTGTCCGTTTTCTTCATCAGGTGATCATGATGAAACTGCAAATTTTCTCCACAACACTCTTGGAAGACAGGAAGAGGTAGCAGAAGACCTAATGAACAATGATGCTCTGTCCAGTGCTTTTGGATTCTTAAGCCCAAATAGAAAAAGGTGCTGTTTCATGTGTCTTACTTAACATCCCCCTAGACACCTTTTCCATCTTTCCCAGGAAGGGCATTACCCTTGAACAAAACATCTGATGGAAAATCCATTGCTGATAGCAGTGATCCCTTCACTCCCACTCTTCCACATAACAGAGTGGAATGCACTTGTCAGCTCAGTGATATCACCAGGTGCTATCCAGTGCAGGGAGAGATTGAAATGCATCCTGAGTGTGCCTCAACTGTGCTAAGGAACTCTGCTAAACAAAACGAGCCAAAGGGAACAACAATCTATATAGAGAAGAGCTTGTGTAGTTGTGTTTTTCATACAGGAGAGGAATGCAGTCTAAGGAGGAATGGAGTCAGGTTTGATGGGATCAACAAGTGAAATCATTGCTGTGCATGATAGGTAGCTGCACTGGTTTGTGTGGATGCAAAACATTTCCCTATCAAAAAGTACATGAGAAAGACAGAGATGGTCTCTGGTGATGAAATCAAGCCTAACAGCTCACAACAAAGCAGTCTGACATAAACAATTCTCATTTGCTGTTGAGAAGTCTTTCCAGTGTGTGTCCAAGTACCAGCTCTTGCCTAGAGATGTCTAATGACTTCTTTTGTCATTTAAACAGGGCAAAGCTGGTGACCAGAATCCATGAAGAGGAGATGAAATCCCAGAACTACCAGGTGAGCAGGGGGTGAGAGCCCTTATGTGCCTGTGAATTCCCAGGCAGGCTAGACCTGAGCCCAGGAGTGTCCCTGGTGTCCTTGTGCCCCACAGATTGCCATCACCATCATCGAGGCCAGGCAGCTGGTGGGCGAGAACATCGATCCCGTGGTGATCATCGAGATAGGTGATGAGAAGAAGCAAACAACAGTAAAGGAAGGCACAAATGCCCCTTTCTACAATGAAGTAGGTGCTTTCTCTTAAAGAAGACTCTTCAATGGTTCTGGGTGGACTCTGCATTTGGTAGCTCATAAGGGGATGAATTAAGTTTGCAGCACTTCCACATCTGAGCAGGCAGGTCTCTCCAGGAGACAAAGCACCAGCAATAGCTCCCTTGAGTTTAGATCTGTTTGCACTTTCTCTTCTCAAGGTCTGTCCAACTTGTTCCCCACCCTCCCCAGCACATTCTGCCTTACCCCCACTGCTGCTGCAGTTTTTCAGATCATCCATTTGGGAGCTTTATCTATACTGCATCCCCCCACTCCCTTTTCTACTATTTCATGGTTTCAGCCTTTCCCTGACATACATTTGTTCCACGTGACAAATTACACCAAAACAACCCCCAAAACCACCAGATCTTTTGTTTCCTTGTGCCTCCTGTCTTTTTTGACAATACCTTCTGATACAGACTGAGGCCCAAGGGTATTTGTGAAGCCAGTCTTGTGCAGCCATGCAAGGAATGGAGTAGAAAACAAGTCTGGGTCATGGCAGAAACATGTCAGGGGCAAAGAAGGAGTTTTGCTTTGTCACCACTGCCCACCCAGCACCCCCAGTGTCTCACTGGGGCTCTGTGCAGTAACAGAATGCTGAACCATGCAGCTGACAGTGCTGGCTACCTGCCCAGGGAGGATTCTCATCTGCTGTCCCCTCTTCCCACAGTACTTCCTCTTTGATTTCGTTGGACCCCAGGCGTTGCTGTTTGACAAAATAATCAACATCTCTGTAAGTACCTGGGAAAGCTTAGCACAGTAAGTAAAGGTCATTGTTGTTTGTATCACTTCAACTCTAAATGATTCTCAATGTAGTTAAAAATAAATAATTTTAGGTACCAAGAGTGCTAGAAAGTCAGCATGAAGTATAGGAAAGAGGACAGAGGAGAGGATAAGGCAGAGAGTCAGCCAGCAGAGATTTGAAGAAACATACCCAAAAGGAAGATTTAGTCTGCATTTTCAGGGACACTCATTGCTGGTGTGGCAAACTGCAAGGTAGAATGAGAAAATTCAGCTTAGCTCTCTCTTCTCCTCACTGTGTTCATCCATCTAATTTTCAAACTGCCACTTGATTCAAACACATGGTTTATATCAGTTCCTTAAATATAACTGCTTCTAACTAAATTAACTAAATTAATGCAGACACTTTTCTTCAGCAGAGGCTCTTGGACTGTCTGGGAGTGTCACTGGTTGGTGACACTATTAGCATGGGAGTGGGCTCTGAGAGTTTGGTGCTGCTTCCACTGCTCACTGCGACTAAAGTCCCAGCAAAACTATTGGGGGACCTTTTTCTCTCTACAAATACCTGAAACAAGGTTGGAGGCAAGTGTGGGTTGGTCTCTTCTCCCATGTAACAAGTGACAGGACAAGATGAAATGGCCTCAATTTGCACCAGGAGAGATTTAGATTGGATATTAGGAGAAATTTCTTCACAGAAAGGGTAGACATGCATTGGAATAGATTGCCCAGTGAAGTGGTAGAATCACCATCCCCAGAGGGATTTAAAAGGCATGTAGGTGTAGCAGCTGGGGACGTGGCTTAGTGGTGGACTTCTCAGTGCTGGGTTGATGGCCGGACTCCATCCTAAAGATGTTTTCCAACCTAAATGATTCTGTGATTCTGTGACATCTCAGTACTGTCCTGATGGAAGACACACATGCTCTTGGACTTGGAGCATTAGATAATGATGTGCAGTTTGGAAGGCCAAGTCTATGGAGCCATGTTAATTATCTGTAACTCATCACCACATGTAGCAAAGCTGCTAAGAAACTAAAGATCTCTAATGAGACTCTGGACAGTGCTGTATTTGTATTATTTGGAGATATCACAAGCTGTGCTCTTCATTAACTGTTTTTTGTTTTGCTAAAAGTCCATCCATTTTATTAGATATTTCTCTGGCAAATAAACCAAGTACTGTTGCTCCAGGAAAAGTTCTTTTTTTTCTGAAGTGCTTTGTTGATTTCAGTAATGTACACCAGGAAAAGGTCTGTGCTTGACAGAAACGAGCAGTGCTTAGGAGCTATAGAACACATCACCGTCTACTTCCTTTTCTGAGCTACTAATAGAATGACTTTTGCCAGCTACAGAATAAAATGTGTTCGTTTACACATGGACAAGTGGACAACTAGGTTTCCAAAATGACAGAATCCCAAAGTTCCATTAAAATCCACTGCATCACACTCAGACCTCAAATAGATGAAGTTCATAGTTACTTACATAAGGTATCTGCAGCTCTGATCTCATCTGTGGGGACAGAATTTACTGGAGGCTGACAATGGCATGGGAGTTTCATCACCTCACTGCTATGACATATCACAGTGTGTGGCCCCATAGGTGCTTCAGATATGGTTTGTGTATCAGCCCAGTGCCAAGGCACCTACTCCTGTGTGCTGCTGATGCTGCTGGGGATGTAGAGTTATTTTTCTCTGAGATGTGGCCAATCTTTCCAATCTCACATTACTTTGATAAAGATTCCACATATCCAGTGGTGGAGGGTTTCTGACTGCAGTGGGGGTGTGGGAAAACGTGTCACCATTGCCTGCTGTATATCTGCACAGTTTCATCAGGCTCAGCAAAATTATTTTATTTGTAGCTGATGAAGGTGCAACACTAAGAAATTAAAGGTCTTCTAGGTAAAATGACTTTAGGAAAAAGCTCAGTAACAGCAATGAGCAACCTTGGGCAGTGCTCACGCATGCTACTGAAAACAGAGATTCATTACCTTGCAACATAGTTTTGGAGAATGCAATCTATCAGGGGAATAGGAACAAGAAAAAAGAAAGAGGAAATATGTGTGCTGGGAGAGAAGGAAACCCTGAGGGATGGAAAGTTTCACAGCACTTGCTTAGCATGAATCTTACTTAAGAAGAAACAAAGATTGACAGCCTCCGTTATTAGCAATAATTAATGAACCGAATTTGCTTAATCTGTAGAAATGAACTTATCTGCATATGGAAGCTCAATGAAAACAAAATAGATTAGTGCCCTTGTCCATCAGTTTAGCAATTAGTCTAGCTGTATTCAAACCCTGCATTTGAGAGAAAAATGAGACCTTCAATTTCCCAGCACCTGCTAATTACTAGATTTTTTCTTCATTATTATCTTCCTCTACATTTCAGCAAACTTGTAGTAATACCATGGTAAAACTAAGGTGACCCTTTTGTTCTAAACCTGTATCTCCCTTACCAAAATATTCCTCTGTTTGTTTGTGCTTATTCAGAAAATCTGAAGAAAATCCTTCAGTCATCTACAGTCAAGTGTGAAAAGACACAAATCTTTAATTAGATATGGTGTGGAGATGCTGCTCCCCCTCAGAGAAGACAAGAGGTGTTTACTATAAACTTCATGCTCACTTGCTTTATTGCACTAGAAGAAAACATACTTGGAAAGAAAAAAGGATGAGGAGCTTGATGGAAGCAGTGAGGCATTCCTTCAGCTTTAAAAGTAATGTGTACTGCAGGGAGTAGAAACCTGCATCATTTCAGTGGAATAGGGACATTTACATATCACAAAGCAAACCTCAAGTACAGAGAAGGGAATTTCACACATATACATTTAATGCTCTCTGGACAGGCTGTCATGGAGGGGAAATGAGCAAAGAGCAATGAGACAGCACCACATTGGACTCACCAAATACCCTCTCCTTGGTTTTGAGTCTTAAAGAAACTTGTGGGTTTTTTTCCTACAGAAAGGCTACAGCCTCCTTCCCCCTTTAATCTATCCTAGTTGGATCTGTTGATTTGGGGACTCCCATGTACTTTCTCCAAAGCTGTCCTATTGCCTGGCTTCAGGGAGAAACCCAACAGATTTCAAGGCTTCTTCCCAACCCTGTGTGTGCTCTAGTCCAGCCTCATAGGAGGGAGGGTCCAGTGCCATGATGGGACCTGACAGCACCAGGGATTGAGGAAAAGCAGTACTTGTGCATGAAGCATTGACTTCACACTAAGTCCTCTTCCACAGGAAGGTTGTTTAATTTTTCAGCTTAATAGTAAAGTAAAACTGCTCCTTTGTCCAGTCTTGATTTTTCAGCTCTAGAAACTGCTTCAATGTTGAAATGAGGAATTACCAAGGACAGCTGAGTGTGTTCCCTAGGTCACAGGGGCACAGTGGCCATAGGCCCTTAACAGGGAAGGACACTATATTGCAACAAGAAACCTCATGAATTTTCTGGTGAACCTTGATGAAGGAGTTGGTGGTCTTTACTTAGAAATGTATGTCTCTTGCTCTTGAAAAGTGTAGAAAATAAAGTGACATGACCAATCCAGTGCAAAATTGCAGAAGTCTTCCTATCCAGAAATATCCTTATCTACAATGTGTAGGTCCAAAGAGAGGATGTGATGTATTCCAGACTCCTGAAATGTGGTTGGAGGCTTGATTGTTTACTTCCAATATCTAGATTTAACTTCTGTGGAATTGAAAGAACTTAGTTTCTCTTTGCAATTTGGGCAAGGTGTTCCAGAAAATTCACCCTCTTTCAGAGGCTTTTTTCACAGCCAAGGAATAGGTTTCAACTTTTTAAGCTATTCTGAAACCAGGCGAGACACATTTTTTGAGAAATGCAGTTTTAGAGCAAATCTTCCCTTAGAAGAAGACCCTGCCTTGTCTATAAATTGAACCACATGCAAGTATTTGAAAACAAGACATGGAAATACATAGGTCTGGGAATCATGGCAGTTGAAAATTATTTATTAAATTTGAATTAAATTAAATTAAATTCATCACTTGGCAGGAAGTATACAGAGACAGACTCACTGGGGCCTGCTTGCCATCTAATTTACATCTATATCACATCTCTGATTTAATTAATAATGGGGGGGTAGATTAGAATTGAGTCTCTTGGTTTATATGTACATTAAAATGTTGCCAAGAAACACTTAAATTCTTTCTCCTCTGAGTGTACTCAGTTTTTTATAGCAATTCAGCTATTGCACAGAAAGTGATAGGATTTCTGCAGCCTAGTGTGAAGCCAGTTATGTCCTATGTGTTTATATTCATTATGATTTATTTTAAACTGCCAGGATAAGTAATATAACTGCACCTGCCCTGAAGGAACATCAGTCTAATTCCTGCTCTCTATATCCCATGGTCCTGGGATGAACCTGTGTGATTCCACTCAGATGTAATTATATTGTTTTTTAAATTGGCACAATGTTGGGTAAAGAATATATTTCAAATACTTGCTGTATCTGCTGTGGCTATGAGCCCCCAGTTTTGGGTGGTGTTGGATGTTGCTGTTAATTTCTATGAATCAAATGTGATTTTTGGATGATCTTTCTTAGGCTGACTGGGAAGAGACATAGTGACATTCTTTAATCACCTTTTTTCTAACAGGTTATGCACAATAAACTGATTGGGAGTGTGCTGATAGGCTCCTTTAAAGTGGATCTGGGGACGGTGTACATTCAGCCAGGTGAGTGGTGCATTTTCTACCCTGTTTGTCTGTTCAGGGAGATTTGAGGTAGGGAAGGAGAGGAGAGGGAGATGTGCTGCTTTTCCACTTAAGTGGTTGTGGTTTACACCAACTCAAAGCTTTTGGGAGAGTTGTTTTCCTATTTGTATAGCAGAATGCCAGCCAAACTGTTAGAAATAAGCTCAACACTGAAAACACATTGACAATCTGCCCATTGTGGGTAGCACTTTTCAAGGATGGCATTTCTTTAAGTAGTCAGAGAGGGCAGCTGAATGTTCTACAAAACCCAACTGTACCCATTTGTTACAGAGCATCCAAAACTCTGTCATGTTGGGGTAGAAGGAATGGAGGGAGGGAGACCAGGATGGAGAGTGGCAGGGATGGTGAGGAGAGCACAAGACAAGAGGAGAAGCAGACCATAACAGGAGAGAGAAGATGACAAAGAGGTGACCATGGGTCCACTTGACTTGTCATCTTCAGAGCTATTCAGTGCTTTCTCAAATTTGAAGCTAAAAAAGATTACCTACTTCTCTGTTGGTGTTTTTTACAACCATCCATGAAATATGTGCCTTTTCCTCTTCCATAATTACTCAATGACACGGTCTCTTCTTTGTCTTTGGGAAAGAACATATTTAGGACGCTTGCTGTAGATGTCACATCAAATAGATGTTACAGCAAGACTGTAGAGTCATTCAGGCCACCCTCTCTGCAGGGCTCCTGTAAGAGTCAGAGGAGAGGAATGGCCTATCTGAAATGAGCATCTATGTCCATGCTCAGGCTGTGTTAGTTTTGAATTCTGTCCAGTTTCTCCCACTCACGCTTTAACAGGGGGGTGGTGTCTGAGGGTTGATCTTGAGCTCATATCCCTGGTACACTGTGGTCTGTCCTCCCCACTCCTTTACCCACCCAAGGTGACATCCAAAGACTTAACATGAGATCTTAGGACCTTTCTTGATGGGGTTGTTGAAACAGAGTTACAGCAAGGGCTGTTGTGGGTGAATTGTCTTGTACATTTTCCCCCTTGAAAGACGGAGCTGAACGTGCTCCTGGCTAATTCTTCTTCCTCTGGTGGCTGTCCACTCTCCTTCCCTTTCTCAGCTGTCTGCCAGCATTATAGTGGCCACAGCACAAACCCAGCAAGAGTTTTGCTGCTGGAGTTCTGAGACATTCAGACAGTTCTCATCAGAGGTGGCCTTTCCTCATAAAGACTAAGCCTCACTTCAGTTGCTGAAATCTCACCCAGGTTTCCATTGAGTCATTGATCTCAGTAAACACCAATGAAAATGAGCTTGTTTCTGACAAGCTCTGAATCAATCCCTTGCTTGCCTTTTTGTTCACAAAATATTTTGGACCCTCTAGAAGTGTCTGGGTTAACAAGTAGATTTCAGCAGAATCCTCCTGACAGCACAAACGTTGTTTGATATTGTTTGTTTCTGGGAGTGAAGAGGAAAATACTTACATGTTTTTATAGCCTCTATTTGAGTGTTTAAGCTTGTCCTTCTTTCAGGTCATCAGTTTTGTGACAAGTGGGCACTTCTCACAGACCCTGCTGACATTAGGACAGGAGCCAAGGGGTACCTGAAGTGTGACCTCAGTGTGACGGGGAAAGGTGATGCAATGCAAGCTACACAGAAAACAGCTGATACTGAGGAACAGATCGAAAAGTACTGCAATAATTAGTTTGGTTTCCTTTGTTACTTTTACTGCTTTCTTCCTTACTAGGTGCCTCAACAAGTCTCTGCCCTCATTTCAGTTCTTTCCTTGTTAACTCGGGGTTAATAGCAGGATAACATTGCACACCTGGCTGTTCTCACGTGCTCAAAGAGAGTTTTTACAATCCTCTCATCTAAATTGGAGGGCGTGTTAGGGTCACTTCTCTGCAGCTGATAGAATTGACCAAGTCCTGTTGGCTAAGTTCTAAATTACCCCTGACAGAACGTTCATTGATTTGAAACCAATTAACCATTTCTTAAAGCAGTGAAGCAAGAAGAAAAAATATGAGGAAAGCCTATCCCTTCTCACATTCTTCTCAGATGTGAGTGTATGGATATTTCCATATCCTTAGATAAACTCAAGTGCATTACATTCTCCTTGTAAAATACAGATGTTGAAGGTGGTAAACATGCTACCAGCATACTTTAAACTTTACTGAAGCAGAATTTCTGGTCAGTACTGACATTCTGGACCAAATCTGTGAAAAGTCACCAAGTTGATGGAGGTCTGGAGAATATTGTCTGTGGGGAAAGGTGGTGGGTATTGGTTTTTTGAACCTAAAGGAGAGCACTCAAGGGGCAATGTGCACAAAGAGGGCAGAGACTGTCTCTTTTCAGATGAGTGGCTCTTTTCAGTAGGAGAATGAGAAGCTTTGGAGGCAGGTAAGAACAATGACATTTCAGAACAGATTTCAGAAGATGGTCAAACGAAACAGGGCCCCAGATAGAGTGGAATATCTCTGACCTTGAAGATATTCAGAATTTACTGAACAAGGTCCTGAGAACCTTATCTAACTGGACCTGATTCTATATCACATATACTAGTTTTCTGAGTAATGCCATATAATTTTCTTGTGGCAAAAATATTTTTTTTTGGTTCAGATGAAAAAGCAAATTCATAAACCTTTCTGTGTCTTCTCAGGTGCATGCTAACCCAAGGTCACAATGCTGTTGGAAAAAATATCACTTCGTTTTCCAAGTTTTCAATTTTAAGAAAACAACTTCTCTTTTTCTTTCAGGAATCTTTTGATCCCCAAAGGCTTTCCATCTGAAAGACCATGGGCCAGATTTTATGTGAGAATTTACAAAGCAGAAGGACTTCCAAAGATGAACTCTAGCATCATGGCCAATGTCACCAAAGCATTCATAGGCGACAGTAAGGACCTTGTGGATCCCTATGTGGTGGTCATGTTTGCAGGTCAAATGGTAATTGGGATCCTCTTGATCACAAACATAGGCCTTCTTTCCTATTAGTTGTGCTACAGGCAGGTGGTTATGCTGGTTTCCTTTAACTTATGGTTACATAAATTAGGTAAAACATGTATCTTGATAATGAGAAAATGTTCAGTTCTCAAATTATGCAGAAATGAAGTCATGGAGACATTTAAGGCCAGCAGATCTAACATCAGCCTCACAGCAGTAGGTTAGAGGCAGGCAGTAGGAGGGGAAAGAGAATTCTGCAGCACTGTTACTAAAACACTGAGTTACAAGACAGTGATTTACCCAGCACAGTATTGGATAAGTGCTATGTTCTGGTCTCCCGTGAGTGAAATAAGGAAGCAGGGCTGTAATCAGTGAATATGGTTCAATCAAGGTTTTAGGGCTGTGTATTGATTTCTGAATTACTCTGCCGAAATTCAGGACCCTCTCAGCTTTCCTGTGGATGGAGTAAGCATTCTGGCAGACTCCAGTGTTGCCTGGCTTCATTGCTCCTAGAGCAACTTCAGCATCAAACATGATTACAGTTTAGAGAGGCTTCTGACTGTGGAAGAGGTATACAGAGGAGGTCCAGGGCTTGGTTTCCTTGAGGTACACCATGAACCACTGTGTCAGGGAGCCTGTCTTATTTATTGGTCTAAATAAGCAAAGGATCAAAGTGGAAACTATTTTATGCCAGCATTGCTTTCTGCGTGCAAGGAGGCTTTAGGGACTGCTCCAGTTTAGTCCTTTTTTGATGTTTTAGGCACAAGAACAAGGCTCTTGGTGCTGGTTGCATGTTTTGTCATGAATCCAAATTGCAAAGTACTACTGTGGGTTAAAATAGGCAAACACATGCAGCACCTTCAGGCTTAATAGAGGCCTGAAGAAGACAAGAATGGATTACTGATGTGAGTTTGCACACTAGTGTGCAAAATGTGGTTTTATAGAGAGGACTGGTGGGTTTTCTGACTCAGTTCTCTCCACTTAATGTGAAAGTGTAAGTCCTGACACATCCAATGACTGCACGGACTGTGATACAGCCCTGCCATCTCCTTAGGTTTGGAGGAATAGCTCCAGGACCTACCCCTCTTGCAGACAGGCATATGTCCAGAACATGAACCACAAAAATCATATTTTATGCTAGATAAATTGGCTCATTTAAGGTAATCCCATTGGTACACACAGCCTGGCATCTGTAATGAATTTAGTCTTTTATGAGAAAAGCTGCACTGCATCACCACTACCCAAATATTTCAAAAGACATTTGAAGATGTGCAGCGTGTAGCAGAAATGCCAAAGTCTGGCTTTACAGATACATTTTGTGGATAAGGGTCCTGAAGAATTAGATTTTATTCCAGGCTCTGTTGTGTGAATGTGGGAATTCTTTAGCCATAGTCTTTTATTAGATAGAGAGGACAAAATGAACAAACTAATAGAAAAGCCAAAGTACTTTCAAGATAGGATATTTGTGCCTTAAAAATGACCGGGGAGATGCTGCTAAGTGCAATTTCTGCAGTACTCATTGCCGTTCTCCAGAGTCTGACCCCTCTGGAATTAAATTTGCTGGACTTTCATTTCAGGGCCGGACAACAGTGCAAAAGAACTGTGCAGATCCGGTGTGGCATGAACAGATTATCTTCAAAGAAATGTTCCCTCCACTCTGTCGAAGAGTCAAAATCCAGGTCTGGGATGAAGGCAGCATGAATGATGTGGCCTTAGCTACTCACTTCATTGACTTGAAGAAAATATCAAATGAACAAGATGGTGACAAAGGTAAAGGGAAAAATGTCTGTTCCAGGATATACCCTTAAGGTAAAATCTACTTGCATGCGATTGTGGCACTGGCTAATCCTAATTTAGGGATGTCCAGAGTTCAAGTGTTGGTTCTGAGACTCCTTCTGTTGCTTAATTTCACATTTTATTGCATTGTGCTCAGCGCTTGGAGGGTCTGACATTGTTGTTCTTGTTAAAGGGTTGCTGCATAATTTGGTGCCATCTTTGTGACTGTGGCAATAGTCTAATTCATTGGGAATGACAAATATAAGTTTGTAGTTCATGTGAGTTTCTCTTAAGCAATGAAGGCCCATACTGAAAATCAAAAACATCAAAGGCAGAGCAGTTTTGTGTTTTTGGTCTACCCACAGGAAGCAAAATGTTTAGGTAAGGTTCAGCTGGGTGCTATCACAGCCCATGGAGGCACCCATAGTGTGTTATCCTCTATTTGAGGAGAGGCTCACTATCAGGAGTCTTCACCGATGTTTGAGTCTAGATGTACAGCCTTGCTTACGTTGTGTGACTTACATGTGGAACATGGTCAGTTATCACAGCTCAGAAAGCACAGTAACTCCTCAAACCTGCCAATTCCTGAAATATGTATCTCAGTCCTTAATCAGAAAATATAAGAAAAATTTCTATAAATGGAGTGACACAGACTTGAAACAGTTTGACCTAAAGGAGAAAGCCTCCATCCTTTCCTGTCATATGCCCCAGTCTTTAGCCTGCAGCAGCAATCTCTTTTTCAAGAGTTGCAATCGACCTCCTGCCCAGCACATGTGGTACCACCATCTTCTGAGAAAGAGCTCCTACTCAGTAGAGTTGGTTGGGTTTTGGCAGAGGTGTTTAAGACTTGCCCTGCAAAGCAGTGCTCTGTGTGAAGTGATTCCTTACTGCCCAGAAACGGGTCCAGGTTGGGCTTTTGGGGTGTTAGAGCAAGATTTCTTGGAGTAGACAGTGAGGAGAGCTAATACCCAACAGTGAAGAGAACTAATACCCATCAGAAAAGCCACAAAAGGTACTTTATCTCCAGGATTTTTGCCTACCTTTGGGCCTGCCTGGATCAATCTCTATGGCTCACCCAGGAACCACAGCCTCATTGATGACCACCAGGAGCTTAATGAAGGTTTTGGAGAAGGGGTCTCCTTCAGGGGACGTCTCTTCCTAGAGATTGCTGTGGAGATACTTTCAGGAGGAGCCCGTGAGTCGAAGTTTTCAAGCATTATCAAGGATGTCAAATTGTCATCTAAAGACTTCAAAGCACTCAAAGGAAAAGACAAAACTGACAAAGCGGGAGAGGACCGAAAGTCAGCTTCTCCTTCAGACAAGATGAACTCAACTGAAGTGGAAGTTGAGCCATTTGATGTACCTTTAGAGGTCAGTATGATATTAGGATATTGGTTGTCATGTGTCTCTAAACCTGCAAGAATGGCACTGGTGTGTGTATTTGGGGTCAGGCCATATAATACTGCTTTTTGTGCTCCCTACAATTTCTCTGTGCTTTCACAGTCTTGGGACGTCCCCACAGAAATACAGCACAAATGGAGCATTAATGTGTACCTGTAACTCAAGAAACTCTCGAGTAGGATTTGGTGTTCATAAAACTTAATCTCCTGTCATATTATCCCTTTTGCACTAGCTGCATCCACATGGTCCTACTAGAAACTTCTCTGACATAATATCTAGTAATGGACAGAGCACAAGTGTGGACAGCTGGGAATTATAAAGCCTGACCTCCTGCATTCATTCAAGAAAATCCGTAGTTGTCAATTGAAGTCAATAGAGAACCATTGACACAGAATCTGTGCCAATGCAGAGAGATAGACAGAGTCTAGCCTGATTTAGTCTCTTCCCTTAATACTGCATTGCCAATGTGGTGTTAGTGTTAGGCAGATAGTCCCTTTAGAAGAAGAGCTGAAAATTATGTGCTCGGTTTCAACCAGTGTTAACTGATATTGTTTGCCTAATTCCACCTGTTATATGGGGTTACATCATGGAAATATCTGCCCTATAGTGCTTTGAGAAGGTTGGGCAGTTGTGGCAGGGTGTGTGGGCTTGGGAGCTGAGCCAGTGTTTGAGATTTGATTCTCAGCTCCACCATGTCACTCTCTGGGAGCAACAGCAATTGCTGCGTATGAAAGCTCATTTTTTTTTAACCCAATAAATAGGAAAAAAATATTCTGATAGCCAGTTTTCCTCCCACTTCACTATATCTACTACAATTATCTGACAGGAGGTTGTGGCAAGGGGGGGTTGGCCTCATCTCCCAGTCAACTAGGAACAGGACAAGGGGAAAGGACCACGGGTTGTGCCAGGGGAGGTTCAGGTTGGATATCAGGAAAAATGTACTCACAGAGAGAGTGGTTAAGCTTTGGAACAGGCTCCCCAGGGAAGTGGTGGAGTCACTACTGCAGGAAGTGTTAAAAAAATGAGTAGATGTCGTGTTTTGTGCTATAGTTTAGTGGGCACATTCTGTCAAATTTGGACTTGATGATCGCAGAGGTCTTTTCCAGCCTTGATGATTCTGTAATTCTGTGTCATTGGTCAAAACTTAGTCTTTTGTAGTGGGAGTTCCAGCTCACTTAAGATATTTGTGTCCTTTATTAGTTCTGATTCTTAGTCTTTCTACTCCATCTCTACAAGTAAATAGGAGAGGAGCACTTGTTCTTTGGTCTTGATGCCTAGCCTTGAGAAATGCACTTCCCTGGCCTGTGCCCTGGCATTTCTGGCCTGAGGGCTGTCTGGTGCAGATCAGGGAGAGTGTTAGCAGAGAACTGCCATGGGTAATTGCAAGCCAGCAGAACTTGTGCTCTGCCTTTACTTTATTTACTCATATAGTTGTAAATTATCTCTGTCCCTCTTTCTCTGAAGACTAATAGAGGTGATGTTCAAAGACACTTATTTCCATATAAATTTTCCTTTATATGCAAGAAATCCATTATTATAAGTAGCTCAGACACTATAGTTTTGGGCCTGGCTAAATACCCCAGGAAGGGAAACACACCCTGCTGTAACACCCACCAACAAACACTAATAGCAATAATAAGGATTTATTTCCAGCTACTGTTTCTCAGTTTCAAATAGAGAATGAATAAAAAAGAACAGCATGATACAGTGATGCTGGATATTTTTTTGTTTGTGACATTCAGTACTTCATGCTACAGTAGACAGTAATTGTATTACAAGTCTCTGAAAGGAAAAGCAGGAACTGGAGAAATAACCAATAATGCAAAATATGTCTCATAGAGCCTCTGAGACAACAGAGGCAAATTTTCCATCCCCACAGCACAACTTTATTGACCTATTCCAACAGCAAGAAGATATTAAAATTTGTTTTCTTTGTAATGGGAGATAGATGCATGTGTCATACTCTCTGAGCCTTGGCTTTATTAGATACCCTTTTCTCTGGATTTCATACTGGAAAAGTATAAAAAGTTAAAGTTACTCTGGAGCTGCAATCTGTGTGAGCTGTTGCCTTTGATATATGATGCTGCTAATCCTTTCACTGAAGACCCATGATCTTTTGCTAGGTATAGCAGAGGTTTTTCAAAATGAGGAGATCATGGGCCATGTCAAAAACTGTTTCTGCTTTGCAGAAGTCAGGGAAACAAATATTCATGTCCAACTGATGTAATATTCATTGCCTCACTCACATTGCAGAAGAACTGGTTGGCTGATCTTGCCTAATGGGCCTCAGTTTGCAGGTGTTTTGAAATGAGAAGGGTTTGGATGGGAAGATTGTGAGAGTTGAGATGTAAATTTGGGGAGGACTCAAATCACAAAGTATAGCTCCTTTGAGCTTAGTCTTGGCTTAGGGCTAAGAGCTTGTTTTGTTAATGACCCAAGAGCATCAGAAGTGTTAGCTGGCCCCCCTTGACTGAGAGTCCATGCCAGGCACAAGCAGATGCTAGGTCTCCAGTAGGTGTAAACAGAGCCTAGCAGAGCCTTAAAACTCAACAAAAGACTATTGCATTTTTACTTTGTGCTGTAAAAAATAGTAGAAGGTAAAATAAATGCCAACATTTTCATCTTTCTTCTCTAATAGATCTATGAAGAGAAATTTGAGGAATTCCTTCTCTTTGGGACATTTTTTGAAGCCACAATGATTGATAGGAAGTTTGGGGACAAGCCAATAACCTTTGAGGTTTCTGTTGGTAAGTGTGTTAAGGTTTTATCCAAAGGAGAGAGGGAGCCTCAGGAGCAAGGGGATGATAGGTGTTACTGGCCAGTGTGTCTCAGGGTACAGGAATCAGATTCAGAGTAGACTTTATATTTGATTTAAACCCTGATTTTCATTTTTCTGGATAACAGTCAAGCTGGGCATACTGATGCCTATCTGTCTTACTCTCCAAATGTCCTGTATTAATACAAATCTTCTCCCCCAATATATATAGCAACTTTGCCAGTATTTACCCTCTTAATCACTTGGGAGATCAAACTCGGGTAATTTACTTCAGGCAGAGTTCATTCTGTGATGTCCATTGCAATTAGTCCCTGGCTGTGAGGGAGCCCTTTGTGGGAGATGATCCCTGTCCATTGTCTTGGCTAAACCAATTGAGTTACCTGTGGGTCTGTGACTGTGGCAGGGGGGTTGATGTACAGCCAAGACTCAAGTTGCAGGCACCACCTGGTCCTAACATCCTCCTGTTAAGTCCTTTCCAGGGGAAAGCAGGACCATAGTCCATGAGCTCCACATTGTGGAGCTAAATTATCCCTGGAAACAGACTCAAGAGAAAATGAAGACATTTTCATGAACATGGAATCCTTATTTTCAAAGCAGAACTTTCTCTGAAGAGAGAAGCTTGAACTGGTCTCACTTTCCTTGCAGAGATTTGATTATCTCTGTACCAGACCCACCAAGGGTCCAGGTGCACAGAGGCACTCTGGCACTTCCAGTCTTTGTGCTCGTGTCCATGACTGTGCTCAGCTGTAAGGCTTTGTGTGCAGGGAGAAATGCTGTGAAAAACAGGGGAATCAGTGACTGATACTGATTCCTTCTGAAACTTAGCAGGAAGCTGAGCTGAGAATGACAAGAAATTAATTTAAATACTCGGGCAAGAAATTACAGTGATTCTTATCAGAATTAATACTTAAGATGAATCTGGCTCTGAATTCTGGACCTGAACATCTATTAGCCACTTGTGTGGCTGAAATTTGGACCCAAACTTGGCAAGTTGTCATTATTTACATAAAGGGCTGAACCAAAAATCCAGATCAGGATGTCATATGGGGTGATTCAGCACATTCTTCTCCTTCAGGGAATGCTTTATGTCTCTCTCTTTTAAAATCTGTGATTGTCAGTTTGATGGATGTACCTCTTTCCCAGTGCTGATAATTGCCCTTTAAGGCCAAATCCTTTTAGTGAAGATGATTGTATCATTAGCAGAGTTGTCTGGCATTAGGCTTGAAGCTGAGGCCTCAAAGTGTTGTTATTACTAACTCTGCAATAATATACAATATATACAACATTTACTTGTCTGAAAAAGAGTTTATCACTTCTGAGATCAAACTTTGAAATGATCATCCATATGTTGTAAAGAAGACATACATTTTCTGTGTGAATCAATCCCATATCAGGACTCTGGAGTATAAAAATATCTACAGCAGTATTGTTTTGGTTTCTGAATTTCTTTAGCAAAAGCTGAAGGTCCTGGAGGCCAGCAATCAGAGGATCACATCACTAAGTGATGTGATATGCTAGGTGTATGTCACATGGGACAGGTAAGGAAGCACTGTTCTAGAACCTGACATGCCAGGGACAAATATAACTTGTCACAACCTTTATAAACAGTGGTGTGGTTAAAACAGCTAAATTAACAGAAGGGGATAAAGTAATTCCACTGGTATGACTGGCCATTTTTGGTTTTTTAAAACCTCATTCATGTTTACCACCTCCAAGTTAGACACCTCCTGTAACCCTGTGTCTCTAGGTAACTTTGGAAATACCACTGATGGGTCAGCGGGAGCTGGAGGGAAAAAGAAGACACATAACGGAGAAGCAGAAGAAAGCCTTCTGCAGGAGGGGGAAGATGACATTTCTCATGACCTTGGAGTACCCCTGACATCTACCACAGCCCCTGAGAAGCCGCTGATCACAGGTGGGAACAGGTGAGGATCTGTGTTTCAAAACCTCATCAAGTAGGGTTCTGGGTCTTATTTTATAATTCTGTGGGACTCACTGATGAACCATTAAAGAGTTTGTGTGCAATGGAGGCTTTCAGGTCCTCAATTACATCTTTCACAGCAGTAAATTTTCTTGTCTTCACTGGAGTGAACAGGCTCTGAGCCATTTTATATGCATCTAATCTTGGCCTCATGGGCTCTTGAACCCTTTATGAAAGTGTTGTGTGCTACACCAGCTGTACATTGAAAAGCTACAGCAAAATGCAACTTCTTCAGTGCCACCCCTGGTTTAGGGTCCCACACTGTGATCACAAGTAACACCCAGCCAGTGTCCAGCTCCAGAAGCACAATGTCACATGTGAAATATTGAAATCTGGTCAAGGCAAAGTCACCTTCCCAGAACACTTTCTAGAGCTAATAATTACAGATACAAACTTCAATAGTGAGTAGTAACACAGGTAGGACGAAATAGTCATTGAGAAAATAAATGGAGCAGTGGATGAAAACATGGAGAACAGTTCTTCTAAATAACCTTGTTTATAAACATAATTGTAAAGGTTTAATTCATTTGAAAGATGCTAATAGACAGAAATATTTTCTTTGTTGTTTTGGAAGGTAGAACAATCCCCAATATTGGTGGCTGCCAAGACTAGATGGTACTTCTTTCTTTAGAAGGCCAAGCAGTTTACAGATATAAGGACCAGGAGAAAATATCAGCCTGGATCTGTTCGGTTTCTGGCTGTCTCTAAATTTAAAAAGCACTTTTGTTCTTTTCTGCAATTGATGGCTCACTTAGATGAAATAAGTGCTAGTGAAAGAAAACAAGAATGAAAATATCATGGTAAAAAATTCTGGTTTTGCCACAAGTAAAAAAAGAGGGGGGAAAAACTCAGTGCTTGATAGAAAGATAGTTGCCTTTCCTCATTAACAGAACTGCAAATTTGGGTACATGCAGAGGGTTATTATCTTCCCTGAGAGAAGCTGGGATTTTAAAAATTTCCCTTAACAAGAATTTAGATGTAAAGAAGCATTGTAAAAGAATGAATCACTCTTCAGATTAGCTCTTTGCTTCTTGGCTTGCTCCAGTATTAATAAAGTTTTCTCTCATTAAAGGTCCCTTTTCCTCAAATTTATGTAGAATACTGCATCTTTTATTCCCTCCTGTGCTATTTAAAACAGTTTGGTCAGCCACAGATACCAATTAATGAGTTTTTCACTGTCTTCTCATAAGGGCATCTCGTTGGTCTCACCACTGGGTATTTTAGTATTAATAAGTACTTAATGGGATATCCAGTAGTTTAGATAAACCACATTTTAGATTCATAAATAAACAATGGAAAACAAAAAAGAAGATTATATTTTGCAGATTAAAACCACTAACTAATTAAAGGAACAGGCAAAGCAATAGGACTTCTAAAGCAGACACCATGAAACTGCCAGGAGTTTTCCACATTTATGTCAAAACTTAAACTATGGATAAGCTAAAACTGAAAAAGGGATTCCTCAAAATTGTAATAGCAGGAATAATAGACATGACATTTCAATTTTCCATTTGAACTTTTTCATGGCTATATACTCTTCTTAGTAAATCTAATGAAAAGATTCATAGCTCTATGAATTCCAGGTTAAGATGTTCAGGCCCTGGGAGATGGTTTTGAATTTATTTTCTCTCTTCTGAAAGCACCAAAATTAATGACACTCAAGGCTTGTGTAGGCTCTGCTGTGCACCAAATTCAATGGGTAATCCTCACCTTGTTGTAGGTTATTGAGGAGAAAGTAAATGGAAAAATCTCTCTTTTGATATCACGTAGAGCAGTAAAATGAAGTTATAGAGAAGATATTGATTTTTTAAATGGAAAAAAATTCACACATAAATCTCTTAGGGATGTGTGGAAGTTTGGAGTCATTAATATGACACTCAAGAGAAAAAAGTTATTTGATTTCCATGGTCTTGGCTTGGTGATCTAACAGATTTGGCCAGTTTTATCTAAAATCAGTGAGACTATCTGAGGCCAGTAGAGCCATGGCCAGAAGAATATGAAATGGTTTGCAAATGTTCATACACATTGAAAAGGTCTCCACCATCCCACCATTGGTATGAAAAATGAGGAGCTATCTATAGCTAAATCCAGTGTGGCTGAGCAATTAAGTTTCATGGGGCTCTAGTATTTATATAAAAGAAGAGAACATGCTTATCAGGTACCCAGACTTGACATAGTACCTATTACAGATCTAATCAAAACATCAGCTTTGTAGTAGGTCTGCAGAGACTCTGGTTATGCTGGCCTGCTGCTCATTTTTCTCATTTTTTTCAGTGCAAGTCACTCAGGCAGATGAACACACAAAGAAAGTAGAGTTACAAGAAGAGTCAATATGACAACTTGGACTTAAGATCAAAAGTGTAAGAAGAGAGAGCAGTGGATGCATTTTATCACTGAGTTATAAGTTTGGTATTGCTTTTACTAAGCAGGTCTTGCAGATCAGTTTCTGACAGGGAATGTCAGTCTCCACAAACTCTGAAAAAAGAGCATTTTTTGGAAGTAATATGGTGTTGGCTGCCATGGCTCTCCCACTGTGCAGTGTGTGCAACCGTTGCTTTGGAAGATGTGATCAGATATTAATCTTTGCTCCTTTTTCCCTTGTAGTTCCCCACCATTAATAGTATTTCAGAGCTTCTCTGCATGCCTTTTTGTCTGTTTTTTTTTCCACCCTGGAAAGCACCGAAATTATGTCCATTGACTTAAAACTTCTCCTCCTCAGGGATCTCACAGGTAGCATAAGTGATCTTTGTGTTTACTCTTTCCAGGATTTACTTGTTAGCATGTGAGAACACATCCTGTTGTGTCTACAGTTTCCGTGCTCTGAGAGCACCAATTTTTCTTTGCTCTGCTTCTCCTTGAGCTGCTCTGCCACCTTCATGATCTGCTCCCTACCTGGTTTTCACAGGAACTACCAGTACCTGCCATATGATGAGAGGAAGCCCTGTATCTGTGTAAAGAGCTACTGGGGCAACCAGACCTTTCGGCTCTACTCTTCCAACACTCTTGAGAAAATGGCAGATCACCTGGTGAGTGCTGACCATCCTCCCAGGCTCATGTAGTCAGCAAAGGACAGCAGTGGGAGGCCACACTTCCTGAATCAGACCTTCAAAATTTCCCCCAGCTGCATTCCTTGTTAATTTTATGAGAAACTAGTTGATGCAAACCCTTTCCTTTTTCTTTCCCCCAAATTGCTTTGAACTATTAGAATTGCTCAAGTATTCCTGACCATAACTTTGTTTTTGGCCATAGGTTTTCCTTCTTCCCTCAGCAAGGTTTAATTCTTTGTAAAAACATTCAAACAAATAAATTATGAGATACAGAGTAATTTTGTCTCCTATAACTCTTCCTCTAATGTCTTCGTGCCATTTGTTTATGCTGAGCACTCCTTAAAGAATAATATTGGCTCTTAGTTTTCCTAAAACATTGACAGAAACAGAATGGCATATCATCTCATAGGCAGTCACTCTGATGTCCTAGTCACAGTGTTTTCCCATAAAGATTTTTTTTCTACTTTTGTTTAAAGTTGACTATCAACAGTTCCAAGAAAGTAGGTTTTGTTGTTTGTTTTTTTTTCTTAAGTGACTCCTAATGTTGGATATTTTAATGTAGAGCACTAAAATTCTTCCCTCATTTATCCACACATATCTCATGAGCAACAACACTGAAGTCATACTTAGGCAAGGTTGTATCAGGAGAAGACAGTGACTTATAACCAAACATTTTGAACTCAGGCATTTGAATATTAAACATCTGAATATATATATGTCGAGAGATAATGTTTGTCAGTGCACCTGAATACCCACAGGCCTTGCTGAAAATCCAGATATTTATTTTGTTTTTTAAGTTTTTTTTAAACTCCATTCCTCATGGATAACAGTAAGTTACATATGGATTCAGGTCTAGCAACTTGCTGAAGTTAAGCAGCAGGATTAGAAACAGAACCAAGAAGAAATTATTTTTTTCTCCTACCTAGTGGATAATGTTTCCAAATTATTCATCTTCCTCAAAGAAGTAAGAACAGACAGTTGCTCCAAGCAGTAATAGCTTGGACATGTAATTGGAAAGACTGGGAAAAGGTCGAAATGTATCATGCTGCTGAAATCTTTTCTCTCTACACTTCAAGTATAGTGAAATATCAAAGGTTCTTTCTGTCAGGCCACAAAATCATCTCCCTCATTCTTGCTAGTCATAAATGGTACTGTAACACTGGCAGAATGACAAAGTGCCCTCCTGTGCATAATGGCTTTCTCATGTGTTTTTCATAGGAAGAATCATTAGAGCAAGTAAAGGACTTGATCAAGGTTTCAGAGAGTGCAGCTGAGGAGAAAATGAAGAAGACCCTAAATAGTTTTATCAATCAAAGCAGGTAATAACATTTACTAGATGCATACAGAAAATCAAATTTAATGTTGGCTACAAATTCAAGGCTAGACAAGGAAACTGATGATAATTTTAAAAAAGAACAGTAAACTTACTGAGATATATATTTTATTTATTTTGCTGTAAAAGCAAAGAGCTTCCCAAATTGCAGTTTCTATTTAGACAGAGAAAATATTTATTGTTATTTTCCACATTCAGTATTGACAATAGATGACTACCAATCATTGTCATATTATTTTGGCTTTCAAAACTCTAAGAATATGTTGTATATGTGATAAGTAGGATTTAATAAAGTATGTGATACACTTTAGAGATACACTCTAAAAAAAAAACCAACCAAGGTTAATAAAAAAACAAAGGATGCCACATATGGGTATAGATCCAGTGGGCTTTTATCAAATGAAATGACTGGGCTCAAAATAGATATAACCCTTTATTTCTAGATATTATTAACCCATTTTGGGGAAGCATGGTGCAGAGGTTTTGGACTCTATTCCTTGAATCTTATAGGCAATATTTTCATCATCTTTGTCTTCTGGTTCATGTACTGCAGCAGACACGTTCCAATGTATTTTAGCACATTAGTATTCTGACATTAAAAAAACACCAGATTTTAAAACTCTGTTATTCCTGTGTCCTAGGGCGTTCATGGTCATTGTTGAAAAGAAGCCCAAAGGGTTGAACTACACTGCTTTGGACAAAAAGAGGCTCATGCTGTTCAAGCAAGAGCTGGTATGTGCTGTTCTTTTCCTGGAAGCATAGATGCAATGATGATTACTTGAAGCACACTGCTTGTTGTTATTCTATTTTATTTTCTATTTGATTCCACCATATGGGAATGCTTTGTAATTCATATGAATATAGTATCCATGAGCATTTATTTTAATAAATCCCACTGTGCTTAATAAAGTGTTGTCAGATACACTAAAATTAAGCGGAAGATGTTTTTAAACACCAATAAGGCATTATAATAAAGAGATTATTTTTCTCATCCATGCATCTTAAAATGGAATGATGCTGAGTTCAGTGGAAAAGCACCAAATTTACACTGCTGTCAGGCGTCTAACTACTGTGGTGGTGCTGAACTTCAAGACCAGTAAAGTCTGGCCTTTGATATTCCTGGACCTAGTAATCTCCTCTCGGGAACCGGTGAAAAGAAACCAAACTGGATGGAGGTCATGTGAATACTTACTACCTTTTTTTATTATTTGTAGCACAATAGATTGTGCCTTCTGTCAGGATCAAGGCCCAGGAATTCCAGGTTGCAATCATGTTTTTTGGTATTTCCATACATGCAGTATACAGACAAACAGAGATAAAATGGGGGACATTCAATTTTTATGTTGTCCAGCTGCAAAGAGTTGATAATTTTCTGTTGTGACAAAGAAACATTGAACAAAGTGTCTCCCATCTTCTCTTTTCAACTTGAATCAAAGACTATTTCTCTTCCAGTTCAAACTGCTTGATAACAGATGAAAAGTATTTATTGTCTTTCCTCACTGCAGGAAGCAATGTCCAGTGATGCCAAGGGAATCATTCAGCAGCAGAAAAAGAAGATGCCACTGGATGAAATGATTCGTGAGACTCAGAGTTTTATAGATAAAATTCGATTCTTGGTTGATGAGGTAATCCACACAGAATTCAGAAAAATTTAAAATCCAGGACTTGGCTTTGATTTTCATAATCTCATGTGAAGAATAACTTCTGGCTTGATTATCCAAAGAGCTCTCCTTCAGATATCTGGCCCTTATTCTCTCTTGCATTAAATGGAGCTGTTATCAAACCAGGGTAGGAAATGTTGTGTGGTATGGAGAGGATGCACCACAAATATAATTTTTTTATAAGGTCATCCCATACCCGGTGGCTTGGAGAAGCCAGCTTTCTGATATGAACTCATGTCTCCACCTGTATGGACATCTGTATGGATTTGGATTGATATGAGCTCAGGGTGCCTATATTATTTAGCCTGAGAATAACAGAAGAATTGATATATTTGATTGGGCCAAAATCCAGCCACTGGAAAGCTGTGCCTCTGAGACTTGCCTGTGCTAGCAAACCAAAGAGGGCCATGGCTATTCCCTGGCTCAGAGAGCAAGTGGCACAGTGGCATGGTTTGTATCCTACACACAAATTCTCTTCCTTCCTAAAACAGAGTGACCCTGCTTAAGTTCCTTCAGGGAACATCCCCTTGATCTTATTTCAAACCACACTGAAGCTTTGCTTGGGGAAGCATTGTCTGGGACAGGGCAAGGCAGTCTCACTGGGCATCATCACAAGCAGAAAAGATGATCATATGCCAGTGTTTGAGCTTGGTCCTGGTCCCTTTTTGTTTGCTGGTATAGATGAAATTAGTGGTATTTCCATGGTAGTTACTTATGTGGTCTGTGGTTAAGTTATTTCCTAGGACAGAGCCATACCCAGATCCTTAATTTTAGTTTCTCCTGAAATTACTTATGAAGTGGGTGCTCCTTAATCACTCTACAAAGCTCTTTACTTTCAGCTATAATTAGAAATTGAGGCATGGACTGCAAAGCATGAAGCGACAGCCTCGTTTAGTTCAGGGGCACATCTGCCACTCCACAGGAGCCATGAGGGCATCAGCTCTTAGAGTGTTTCAATTAAAATATGACGGTGGTGGCTCATAGAAAGAATTCATAGCTCAATATGCCTCATTTAACAGCCACAGAATACAGTGCCTGATGTGTTCATCTGGATGATCAGCAACAACAAAAGAGTTGCATATGCCAGAGTCCCAGCAAAAAACATACTCTACTCCCCAGCGAAAGAGCAGAGAGGCAAGGACTGTGGGAAGATTAAAACTCATTTCCTGAAAGTAAGTCTGTGGCACACTGCAAACACAGGTAATGCCTGGGGAGCATTTGGTATTCCGATTTCTTCCAGGGATAGTATTTTACAGATTAATCTTTGTAATGTAAAAATATGTACAGATTTGTATCTGCCATTTATTAATATTTGCTTCTTATATTTATGCTTGCCATTCTTTAAGCACTCTATCACTGCCAGGCTTTTGATGTATGAGTAATTAATTCCCTCACTACTTGTTATGGCAAGTATAGAACATTGTTTATCAATGGCTGTATACATAAACAAATAGAAAAGGTACAGCCTCTTTGCTGGCAAAAACACCAGAAAGCAGCACATACAAGTCTGGGAGGAGACTGGTGGGAGATCAGCACTCAGCAACTCAGTGAGGAAACCTAGGTATTCAGGGGTAATACAGGAATTATTTATACCTTCTATTTAAAACATGCTCGAGTTTGCACAATATATGCCCAAAATACTGTTATTGGATTATTCATGTTGAAAGAAAGCCCTAGTGGATATACTCCTACAATGGCAGTGCAACCAGTAGTACCTACAGTGGAATATTGTGCAATGTAATTGTTACTGTGACCATCGGGAAAAAAACCCAAATACTCCAGACAACGTTAACTTCACACAATGACTTTTTAGTGGTTTTTCACCTTGGACTTCTGGGAATACTCTCATAAAGCACAGCTAAAGAGCAGATAAAAATATCTAAGATCCCAAGATATTTGTCATAGGTACTTGCTAAGCAAAGCACTATTTGCCGGCATGAAATAAAATATTCTGCAATTAACTATCCAGCCTCTTCAGTATCAAGACTTACCTTAGGAACAGACAATACCAAACTCTGAACTTAGCAGATCTAGGTGAAGTGGGAAGGAAGAAAAAGCAAATTAATAGGTCAAGACTAGTAACATTTTATGTGGAAATGTTTTCTGACCTGCCCAATGGAGGAATATTTTTAGTAATACAAGGGACTAACTACTGGCGACCCACAAAACTGCATGAAATGGAAAGTGGGCTGAAGGCTGGGCAAATAGGGCAAAAATAGCACTTACATGTGCAGCTATAAGATAGCCTGTACAAACCTCTGCACATTAGGCAGTATGCAGTTTACATAGACTGTTAGTTGAGCAAAATACTAATTTCTTCCCTAAGAGTCACAGAAGTTTCTTGTGCTATATCAGCTCAGACCATGCTTCTTTATTTCACTCTGGCTTGGTAAGACTCAGCACCAGCCATCTCTCTTGAGCTTGTTGGTGATAATGAATTTTTATTTCAGCTCCCAGGCAAGCGCCCTCTGGGTTGGACTGTGCAGGCAAAGGTGGACATCTACCTGTGGCTTGGACCTACCAGCTATGCCCACAGTGCCATGGAGAATTTGCCTGTAGGATATGAGATTGAATTACCATCTAACACCAACTCAGGGCACAGCATGCTGCCCTCACCTGCTTGCCTGCTCTATAAAAGTAAGGCACTCTTTCTTCTCCCTATTAACAAGAGAAATGGCCTCAAAAGCTCTAGACCAGTGTGGCATGACCCCTATATAAAGTAACTGTTCTAAGATGATAATGGCTTTGCTTCTTCTCATCCGAAAAGGCTGGCTTCATTGCCAAGTCATCAGTTCTGCCACTGACACTTCGTAGATGTCAGGGAAAAAAAGAACTTGTTCACTTAAAATTTCTGCTCCCTGTCCCATGCATCTGTCTCCTTGTAGAGGAAGCATCCCTCAGTTCTCCTGATGATGCATGAAACACCTAGAAGATAAAAGACTGATGAGAGATTAAAATTGGCACTTAATAGCCCTGCTGTAGAGACCTGCACACTTGATTTTAAGTTAATTCAGATGTCTTGCACAACTTCTGAGTGTCTCAGGTGTTTCTTTAGTGAGACAGCACTAGCAACAGTTCCCCTTGTCAGATCCTGGTTGGAGAGCAGCTGGTGCATCATTCCCTCCTCCCCGTGTGCTGCACTGTTCCCATGGAGCTGATGTTGCTGTTTTCTCTGCCACGATGTAGCCCCACACCTCTTCCAGCTGAGAGCCCACATGTACCAGGCCAGGGGGCTCATTGCTGCTGACAGCACTGGGCTTTCAGATCCTTTTGCAAAAGTGACTTTCACATCACGCTGCCAGACCACAAAGGTAAGTTCCAACGCCTTTTTTTGTTTTGTTTTGTTTTGTTTTGTTTTGTTACAATTAAGGTATGAAAAGGGAAAAGCTTGGTTTTGCAAGGAGGTACCTAGCAGGAAAAGTTAGATGCCTGCTGTTAAAGAGGAGATCTTGAGAGTCCACTGCAAACAAGGCAAAAGTTTACGTGTTACCCACTACTCTAATAAGAGTTGCAGCAGTGCTAGTTTATTTTAGCTCAGATATCAGATTCTCTGGGATTACTGGGACTTTGTAGCAAGTGTACTTTGCTTCACATCTTTATTTATGTGTTTTAAATTTGAACAGTTGTCATTGCTAGGTATAAATGTGGGTATAAGGATGAACCCTCATGGGTCTCTTTTCCTCTAGCCTATGCATTCAGTCACTGAGCAGAGTGAAAACCTTTCCATGGCTTCTGTAGCCATGTGGGCCCTTTGTGGTGGAATGTGGCAAAGCACACTGGTGGTTTAGAGCATTAAAACGGAAATGAGCTGAAAATAGAGAGGTGGGAGACTTAAAGGCTGCTAAAATATGCCCAGCAGGGAATGGTCTCCCATCTCCCTCAGGAAACTCCAGGGATCAAATGGGCTCCTGTGGGGCCTCTTGAGAGAAGTGGAAACTTCTTCTGAAGTTTCAGCAAGAAGGGTTGAAGTACAGCCTGGAGGACAGCCCCTCACAGAACATGGAGACTGGCTTTCACAGGTCCTGAGCCCTTTACAGCTACCCTGGAGTTAAAATTGGGCAGGAATTCTGACAATCATGCCACAAACAGAATTTGCTTCAGAAAAAATATTTAACCCTCCCATCCAACCCCTCCCCCTAAAACTTCACAGAAGACTGTTTTAATTTAATTAATTCTAAAATTCCTCTGACATTTTATTCTGTTACAAAGCAAGTTCTGTTGCATGTGTCAAAGGGAGCAAAAATAAAAATCTTTCTCTAAATTGTAAATGTCTGCCTGTGGTACTTTTGCCTCAGGGTTATTAATTGATTTTTCCCTGTAATGTGATTTTAACTTTTAATAGAAGATGGTGAATGAACCCAATTAAATTAGTATCTAAATGCACCAGATTCTGGAAAGTAGAATTTGGCCCAAGAAAAATAGCTGTTTATAGGCACAGAGGTGTTAAGTTTATTCACTGCCTGAATAAAATATTGCAGCTGCTTACTTGCATGTTTTCATAAGAGTGTCAGCCAAGTGCCAATAAATGGTAGTAAAGAACCTTATTTCCATTCAAAAGAATGATAGCAGGTTATGAGTAATTTTGCAGTTGGCACATTTTTCCTCTTTAACTATTATTTTGTTAAATATATTTTCTGCCTAGACAGTTAAAACATTCTCTATGATGAAATGCTATAAGCATCCACCTAATTCAAATTAGAACAAATTAAAAACTTTTGATTTCTTATGAGTCCTTCATGAAAATGTCTTCTTTCTTTTTCATAAAGTTTTAAGTGTCATTACACAGAACTAAATATAAGATTAAAAAAGTGTGCCCTGGAGACGTGAAAGCTGGCCTCAGTTAGGGCAAAAGCTTTATTTGAATAGAAAGCATGTGCCTGCTTTCCTAAACCAACAGCTTGCCTGTAATTTTAATACTGAAGTTTGTCTACACAGGCTGGTTGTCGTGTATTGATATGCTTGTTAGGGATTTGTGTGGCAAACAGGGAAATGGAGAAATTGGAGGTTCCAGCCTCAAAGCAAAAGGTTCATGTTCTCTTGGCTGGGAGGAGCTGCTGAGAAATGTGGTGTCTCAGCCATGGCATTGTTGAGGCTGTGGAAAAGGAGGTCACCAGCAGATGAGCATGTCCTGCTGAAGGTCACTCAACCAACCAGCTCATTAAACATTTCTGTTCTTTCATTAGATCATTTCTCAGACATTATCCCCCACCTGGAACCAGACACTGCTTTTCAACAGCATTGTGCTTCATGGTGACAAAGAGGAGATTGCCCAGTTCCCACCAGAGATTGTCATCGAGCTGTACGATGATGATGCAGTGGTAAACTCCAAATTCTTCTCACTAAACACCTGGGCTCTTACATCCTACTGCAAGCATGAAAGCAAAGCTGAGTCACTGAATAGGCTTTAAATGGATCACCTTGCTGAACAGAGCTCAGTGATACTGTGGTTTGCAGTTTAACATCTGAGAACAGCCCTGAGATTCACTATATGCCTTGCAAAGATGTGGCCTTGTATTTCCCCAAGTGAATCTTGCTCCCAAAGACCACCTTACAGAAATGAGAAGCACCTTGCCCTTAGGTCCCTTGAACTCTGCTGTAAATACTGTATCTAAGTCTGAATCAAGACCATGCAGACTCTGATTCAGTCTCACTGACTCAATATAGACCTTAGAAATTTTGGATATTCTGAAGAGCTAAGAAGTACTCAGCTCTTCCTCTTCACAGCTGCCTTGCATCTTACCTTGGCCTTTCCTTCAGAAATTTTTTGGGTTTTTTTTCATAAATACTAAGCTCTGCATCATCTTAGCTCCTATAACCATTGTGAAATCCATTTGACCCCTCTATTCTCCTTTATTTAGGGTAAGGCAGAATATATTGGGTCTACAGTGGCTGCCCCCGTGGTGAGACTTGCTCATCAAAACTATGAACCACCAAAACTTTGTTACCACCCAGTGCACTGTGGAAGTCTTTCAGGAGGAGACCTTCTTGCCACATTTGAGCTTCTGGAGGTAAATTTCTCAACAATTACATTTTACACCCTAGGGCTCACAAAAGCTGCCATGGCATCAGAGTCCATGACCATCTTGAATTAAATAATAACTACAGCTGGAGCCACTGGGTCTCACAGTCCCCATGCAACTCCTGCCACCCCTTCCACCTTGCCAGGGGCCCCTGCTCACACACACACCACTGCCAGCCTTTCACATGCTGTGAGCCTCCTTTGTGAGCCTCCTAGACTGTGCTCTGGCATGTAAAAATCCCATTGCCATTGCAATGACCTGCTGCTTGGAGTAGCACATGGTCCTGACTGCCAGCCTTGAAGCTCCCAATACTGCTTTCACTCTTAGGAAAATGAAATGGTGAAGAATAAGGATTGTATTAGAGAGGTTGAGTTTTTAGATGCCCCTACTATATTAAAAGAAACATTGCATGGTTTCCAGCTGCAAGATAAAAGCAGAAATCAGTCCTGGTAGATGCAGGACTGGGGTTTATCATGCTGGGATTTCAGAAAATTTCACTGAAATTTGCAGACCCACCAGTTAAAGGTAACTTCCATCTGCTGAAAACTTACAACAGTTTATTCTGAAATCTGAAATGAGAAAAATGTGGAATGTCATAACATGTTTTACAGATAAAATAGGCTTTTAATCGTGATATCTATTTATGTTTTTGGTGAAAGCCTGAAATATAACACCACGTGGAATATTTCCTCATTATGGTGGTGTCACAGGAGAGAGTGAGAGCTTCAGACAAAGTTCATTAGAGAAGCCCTTCTGTTGAGTCACAAGGTGCACAAAGGATCCTCTTGCTTTCTAAACTCCTTCTCAGAGAGGAGCCTGAGTGTGGCTGGGTCCAATCTTAGTCCCAGATTGTCAATGGTTTAAGTCTAAGGAAATATAGAGGTGTCTGTGAATCTTTCTGTGATTTCACTTTTTGGTGAAAAGAAGAGTTATAGATTATATTTTGCTTTAGTGTCTTTTGGGATAAAGAAACAACACTATTTAGGGGATATATTTAAATATATTCCTAGAATTCTCTAGAAAGTTGACAACTTCGTTTCATGAAAGGAAATGAAATCTTACTATATCAATAAATACCCATTTGGCAAGGTTTGGTCCATTTTCCTGCACTTAATGTCATCCCATTCCATTTTACTGTTTTCACTCAGTTTCAGAATTTTCCCTTTTTTCCTTTTCTTTTCTTTATTTTTTAAATTTTTTTAAATTTTTTTCCCCCCAAGCATTTGATGTAATAAATTTCTTCTCCTGTCTCTTCATTTCACTTTGTTCCCTCATTTTGAGATTTCAGTGAGTATGATTTTGGCCACTTTTGGTTCTTTTCAGTGCACCTTATTTCATCCCAATCCATTTCAATGTATTCCCTCCTTTTCAAAATTTCTTTTATTTTTTCAATTGCATTTTATTTTTTCCTGTCTTCTTTCCTGAGGGTTTGTTACACTTTACTCTCTGATTCCAAGATTTCATTTCCTTTCATGAAATGAAACTGCCAGACCTCAAAGCACTCCAGGAGCTGATATGCTGTTGGCATTTTCCAACATCAGGGGATTCCTGATGGTGCTCTGTGTGAGGAAGGAAAAAAACTCTCTCATCACTGATTTATTCTCATTCTAAGCCTATAACTTTTCCTATGACATAGCATTCTTGACATCTCTGATCTGCAGGTACTGTTTGGTTCAGCTGAGGAGAGTTGTGTATGAAGTGAATGCTCCTTTCACCTTTCAAAATGTGTCTTGCTGGAGGGATAAAATTAATCTTAAAGTGAAGCATCCTGGCATTCAAAGAAAAAGTACACTAAAAAAATACAGACTAATGGATACTGAGAGTCTTGCTTTTGCTCAGAATGAACTCAGCATTAATTGATTTTCTTTTAATCAAAAAAACCAAAATCCCTTTCTAAACCTTCATGCAGGTATTTCACTTACTGTCATTTGAGTACTAGACCGTTTTTTACCTTTTGTTTTCTGCAGTTATTAAATTAAATGCTTTGGATTTTTACTGATAAAATGTAGATCACATGTGCACGTGAATTATTGCTGGTAATTATGTGAATGCTCACCTCTGCTGCAGATGATGTTCTAGATATTATGTTTCTAGATATTATGTTTATCTCTTCCTCCACCTACAAGGTACCAAGGAACACGTCCTTTCTCCCTTGTAGTAATTAGACTCACACACAGCTGTACATAGACAGCCTGGTTAAATGAAGCAGAAGACTTCAACTTCCCAGACCCTTTGTGAGCTGTATCTCACCTGCTTCACCTCTCAGTAGTGACAACTTAGCTTAGGAACACTGCTGCACTCCAGAAATCGTGCTTCTTTTCCCAGAAGCTGCATAGGTACCATGCTTCAGGTGAAAGCTGAGAAGAGCTCTGTCTGTAGGTTGTTCCCTGCTGCCACAGCCTGAGCTTCTGACAGGACTCATCATCATGTGCTGGCTTCCACTGTTTTATGTAGGAATTTTCTAAATCCGGCCAGGCTTCAGATCTGTCCTTTTATGGAATGAGGAGGTCATAAATACACAGCTAAATATTAGGAAGGTGTTGGGAAATGAACCAAAGGAGCTTTGTCACAGAAGGTGCACCAAGCAGGCAGCAAAGCCTGGAGCACAGCAAGAGGCAGAGATGGTCAGAGCTGCAGTGGAGTCTGCTCTCCTCCCACCCAGCTGGAACAGGGCAGTCGTGTACACTCAAATATGCTCCTGAAAGTGGGGCAGGTTCGTGTGCAATCACACACAAAGAACAGAAGTGCTGCCTGCCACAAGAGTTTGGTAGCTGCACAGAGAAGATTAAGCCCTAATGTTGGAAAGGTGGTTTGGAAGCTCTAAATGTGAGAGCATGCAATAATGCAGGAACACTATTCCATAGCAGCTGGAGAATATTATGTCTCTCCAGAAAATGTGTGATTTTGCTAATGTGCACTGTCTGTTCACCAGCTCTTTTTAATTAGAATCACATCTAGAATCTTCCTGTGGAACTCTTCTGAGCAGTTGTGCTCAGGATTTTTGTTAAATAGAATTATCATACTTTCCATTTTCAGTAAGGAGAATTACCATGCTTCAGTATATGCACATCTTTAGGGCAAACTGTGTCCTACTAGGTAAAAGGAGCCTTTTTTCAGAAAGGCACATAAACCCAATCTATTGAATACTTTTTCTGCCATGAGTTTTAGCATCACAGCATGAGAGATAACATTTCAAGTCACATTCCTTTCACAGCACAACTGCTCTGCTCTGCAACTTGTCTTATAAAACTGATTAAATTGATGTGTTCTATGTGCCATTATTAACAGATACTTCTGATCTGGTTTTATTCTTCCAAATACCAGCCTGAGTTAAAACTGCTTAATTTTTCAGATTCCTGAGTCAGACCCAGACAGACTTCCCCCACTGGATCCACCAGATATTGGCCAGATTTACCCAGTCCCAGCTAGCATACGGCCTGTTTTAAGCAAATACAGAGTGGAGGTGAGATATTTTGACTATTTCCCTTTCCTAATCTCATCTCCTTTTATTCTCTCGTTGAACTGTAAAAGTAACTGATGATTTTACAATCTTGATCAATAAGATTCACATGAAAACAGCATATAAGGGCATGTAAGGCTGTGCTTCCCCTGAGGGGAACAGTGGGGCTGTGTTTTAGTCCTGACCTGCTGGAAAGGGACTTGTCTTGTGGCAGAGCATGGCTGGTGGATCCACACTCTGTGCAGCCAAGGGAGTGTCCATAGGAGATGGAGAGCTTCCCTTTGCAAATGACATCCCTGGAGCTGAAGTTTGGCATCAGCTATCTCACAGGCTTTTTCTGGGTCCCAGACTTCAGCCAAACAATGTCTTCTGCCTGTGTACAAATATCTACACTTCCCCACCCTTCTGTCTTTTATGATTTGTGTCCAAAGTAGCCTCATATTAGAAAGCTGGAAGAAGTGGCAGCTTTTCCTATCACTGCAATGCCTGATGCTGCCCAGCCCCACTGTTCCCTGCCACTCCTTCTGCAGCCTCTGTTTATTAGCAGAAGCTTATTAGTCCCCTGCTTATCAGCCCATTTCCCCGTGCCAAGCCGGGGTTTCTGCAGGCTAACAGTGTTTCTCTCTGCACACCACAGGTCCTGTTCTGGGGTGTTCGAGAGCTGAAGAAAGTCCAGCTCCTCTCGGTGGATCGGCCCCAGGTTCTCATCGAGTGTGCAGGGAAAGGAGTCAAATCCTCTGTCATACAGAGCTACAAGAAAAATCCCAATTTCACTGGCCTTGCAGACTGGTTTGAAGTGGTGTGTACAGCATGCTGCCCCTTGCCTGTCTGTTCTCTGGTCAGACAAGGCGTTAATTACCATTATCCCTCCTCTCTTGTCAAATAATTTCTTTCGTCTTGATTAAATACTAAGGGATGTCAATTCTTGTGCAAAAGCTACTGATTTGAAAATGCTTTAAAAGACTTCTGCTACAACTATGTCATATAAAAAGATTATGTTCTTCATGTTAAGTCCCAAGTAGATAAGAAAATATGTTGTTGTAAACAGATTTTTACTAATAGTTTGGAACTTATGGGCAGCTAACAGAAGTATTTTTCCTCCTCCTTTCCAATTTTGCGGGGTAGTGTTCAGTTTCCTTATTTTCTTTCCATTCTTGCAACTTTCCTTTGTGCATTACTGGGCTATAAAGGGGATTGATCATTTCTGGCTTATGAGCTCAGGACTTTCTCACATTGTCACACCTGCTTTTATGAACTGCAAAGTAATGTATTGCCTGCTGGCTGCGTTATAAGAGCTGGCACTTTCAGAATCAGGCGCCATCAGAATAAAACAGTCTCTTCAATTTACTCTTGAGAAAAATATATCAAAACAATAACATGGATACTGAAGTACAGTTTCTACAGTATTTTTAGCTGCTACTGTATTGTCCTAAGAGCAGTTTTCCTCTTGGTAGTTCATCCTATAAGGCACGTAACCACCCGGGGTTGTCCACATTTTGTTGTTGAACAACCTGAGGCAGATAGGGTTAATAGCCTTCAACACAACAGCAGTGGAATTGAGACTCACAACTTCTAACACTGCATTCCATCCTTCTGAACGTTCCTGATTCTCCCAGTTTATTCTAACAAGAGATGCTTCAATATGGGAGCATGGGATTCATCTCAGCAGTACAGTCTGTACAGTCCACTCTGTATTTTAAAGAGTATTTTAAAGAACAAAGCTTTCTCTAGATTTTGCAGAAAACCTAAATCATATTGCCTATACAGAATGCATTTTGCATTATGAGTATGTTCATAGCTAAGGAGGAAAAGGGAGGGATGGGAAGAGGGAGGGAACAGTAGAAGCCTTGTTGCTGTGCATAAGAAATATTTTATATGTGTTCTACGTTCTCTAGCAATTCTCTCATGCTGCTTTCTGTCTCCTGCACTAGGAGCTGCCTGAAAACGAACTCTTGCATCCGCCACTAAGCATCTGTGTGGTTGACTGGAGGGCGTTTGGGAGGAGTACTCTTGTTGGAACACATACCATCAATTGTCTTAAGCAATTCCTGTGTAAAATCCCATTAGGTCCTCAAGCTATACCTGACAGAGTAGACACTGTAGAAATTCAGATAGGTAAGTGTTCAATTCTGACCCCAAATAAAAAGACAAAGGACCTTAGAGGTTTACACTTAGAAATGTACTTTATTGTGTGGAGCATAGGATCAAACCCTTAATCACATGATTATTTGATGATCACCAAATGCTATGACAGTATTTCTAGCAAAATCTTACCTAACTTGCAAAGTTTCAATCTCAGATTCACCTGAGCCATCCCAGCCTGCTGAGCTATCCCAAGAAGAACAATTTTTAGCTGATGACATCTACGCCGAGGTGGAACAGGGTAAATGGACAGTGGTAGAGCCAGACTCATCCCTCACAGCACTTCCTGCCACTGAACCAGAGCACGCTGCCTCTGAGCCAGGGAAAGAGAAAAAAAAGAAGGTGGGTGCAGCTGAAACTACCCCCTAACTTCCTCCTGCAGTGTTGCAGACTTCAGCCCTTCCTTATAAAGTGGTAATCTGTTGACCCCAGGTTTAGACATTTTTAATATTTATGTTGACACCCACACTATCTTGCTGGCCCTCAAGAGAACTAATTAACAATGCAGCTTTGACCTCACAGAATTTCACTACTTCCACTAATAGAGTCATAAAATACTTGCAGACTCAAGTGGGAGAAGCCAATTTGTATCTGAATGTTTGTATCCCCTGAAAAATCATTATTTATTATCTCTACAGATTTGCCTATTGTATGGGTTGCTCCTGTGGCAATGTCTCCAATGTTTAAAGTCATGGCATAGTCATAGAAAATACAGATATAGTTTTAATAGTATGATCATAATGGTGAAGTGTCTTGGAATAAAAGACAGAGACAGGAATTCGTATTGCATTTTATTTAACTCTTGGAGGCTGAAATTTTCCATGTATACAGGTGGTCATGCTTAATGTCATGAGTCAGTGATTAGTTTGAATCAGTTCTAGTGCTTTTGCCATCATTTGGCAGGATATGAAAAAATCCATCCGACGGTCAACAAAGAGGAGAAAAAGAACAATTGCAGATGAATCAGCTGAAAATGTTATTGACTGGTGGTCAAAATACTATGCTTCTGTGCTCAAAATGCAAAAGGTGAGTCACCCAGCATGCCCAAAACTCTCACAGATGAGCAATGTTGTGAATGTAGATTTACTGCTGAATGATTCCTTTTTGATATTACATTCATAATGAGGAGTTTTCCATCGTGTTTTTCTTTTGAAAGGCAAAAGAAATTTTTTCCAGTGAAGAAAAACCTGAAGACAGTAAGTATATTATTTGCATTTTTCTATTATTTTGCATCAATACTGTCTCAAGTATTGCTTCTCTGCTATTTAACTGGCAACAATTAATGTCTGGTAACAGAGACATAATTAATGTCTGTTGGTCTACTGGGCTCTTTACAGCTGATCAGATGATGGGTAGGTTAAAACTTCACAGCCAGAGTTGGAGTAACATGAATTTCCTGTTATTCAAATACCTTGCACAAAGGTTAGCAAAGTCAAAGTCCTAAAGGATACAGATAGAGATTGTCCTGATCTTAGGCTGCGTTTGTAACAGGTTCTGGAAAAGAAACTCCTCTCAATTTTGAATCCAGTTCAGGATCAGTGATGCAGAAACAGCCTCTGCTAGGAGACTTGTAGTCATGTGTGTTATTCCCACAGCTGTAAAGCTTTATCTTGCTCAAGTTCTAGGATTTTTTTTTCCACAATAACTTAAAAGAATTTGCCAGAAACAAGCTCTCTGTGCTTATGTATGTCTCCATGCATATATATTCCATGGCTCATCAAAGAATATTTAGTGTTTACAGAGCTGCTATTCAGAATGAAACTAATTACCTTTTTGTGCCAGAGCTGACTGCACTCCCCTAGTGACTGAAGTGATTTAAAGGTTTAAAGGGGGTATTGAAGTTGCTCTGAATGGAAGATACGACCTAAATATCACATGACATCATTTTGGGAATAGCAGATAATGGTGCTTCAGTGATCATCAGGGCTGCAGAGAGATGAGGAGTTCAGTTTCTGACTGAAGCTCACTTGTCCAAATGGAGGAAATAATTACCTAGAAAATGTTCTACAAAAATGTGATGCTCATTTACAGTTGTGACATCCACCCACAGGCTATTCAAGCAGTTGTGGCATATTGGCTTTGACTGATGATTTCAGACTTTGTAAATTCTCTTCTAATAATTTTTGTTACAAATTTTCACCTGTGATGATAAGCATTATACATACAGGACATCTCTGACATGAAATATATATCTCTAAGTATTTAGTGCTGTTAAACACACAGGAACTACTAAAAAAAAAAGAAAGTAAAGTGAACTGAAAATCCAGATTTCAGCCAAAGAACTGAACCATCTCAGTGTAACTTTTCAGGGCTCACCCTCTTTTTGTTGGGAAATTCCCTCTCAGTGTTTGGAATCTGAGTTTAGTCTGGTGTACCTCCTCCCATTTCTCACACTTCTAGGCTACCACCAGGTGAGATTGACCCTATTTTGTGATATCTTTAAGCAGAGAAGGACTTGGGTCATCCTGATATCTGAAGTAGCTGTCAGCCTAAACAACAGTTTTCAGTTTAAATAAACCTTAAATTTTATGTGAAAGCTGTTAAGGTCTGTTTATTTGCATTGGGGAGGAGTCAGAGACAGAGGAAAAGAGGGGTCTGGGAGGTGCCCATCAGGGAGGGGATCATACAGGACATCATCACTTGTCCAACAAGCTCATTTTGAGGACTGGTAGCCACAGAGAGCATAAATTGCAATCTCTGCCTGGGAGGGACCAGTGGTAAAAGAGAGGAGCCCTATACTCAGCAGTAGAGGAATAAATAGAGAAAGAACAAGGGAAGACTCTTTAAAAAATGTATTTTGCATCCTTGTCTGAAGCATTTTATGTGCTTTGCTTACTAAAAACATCCATGATATCATTAAATTTCTGCAGATAAGCAGACTTCTGACCACATAGCTTTGATCATAGAGGATGAGCCAGACAGAAAGAAGAAGGATAAGACATTGAAAAGGATACAGAAGGAAACTCCAAACCTAGCAACACTGCAGGTAAGAGAAAAGTAAGGCTGAGGTAAGGCTGTTGTTATTCACTGTCTCTCTGAAGTTTGACATCAGCAGCTGAGTTTGGCAAACCTTCCTTACATGTATTTCAGATGCTTCAAAATGAATAAAACACACTAAATTATAGTGAGAATGCCCTTCAGCACAAGGGGCACAGAGGAAACCAGGGTCTCATAGGGTGGATGTGGCCCACTTGGTCTTAAATATAGAATTTATTGGTGTAGACAAGCCCAGAGAGGCTTGAGTGAAATTCAGTTTTGTTGTTTGCATGTAAAATATTGCAGTTGGAAGTCCCAAATTACATGTTAGAAATATTGTAGCCTATTAAGAATGTCTTAAAAAAGAGATGGAAAGCATTGCTGTGACAGCTAGTGCATCCTCCCTGATGGGAAATAATACTCAGCTCACATTAGATTTGGATGGGTAATGACAGAAGGAATTCAAAGAAAACTACATGGGTTGTGCAAAATGTCTGGAGAGATGAGAGATTTGAAAAGATTAGGACAATTTGGATTAGATTGGAGCTGAATAAATGAGTATTTCAAAGTGCTGTTTCCATTTTTTAAGAGATGGCAGTAGTATAGACTCTTCTATTTCACACTTGATAAATTACTGGGAGAGAGTATTGAAAAAACATGTTCTTGGAAAAATTATTTGCTCTTTTGAGCTATCCTAAAGCTCTTTCCCCACAGCACTTTATTATTGACTGCTTTGCTCTCAAGATTTGACACATTAACACAATAGAATGGGTCAGTTCAACAAAGGCACAATGCAGCAAGGAAACAGAAGCAAAGAGCAGCACACTCATAATTTTTCACTCACACTAGTGCTTACAAATGTTCATTTTGGCCCCTCCAGATTCACTTTCACCTGCTGCATTAATGTGTTATTTCAATAGTTGGGGAAAGACTTTGGTTGAGGATAAAACAGGTCCTGTTTTAAATGGGGAATTTTTTCCTCAAGGACTTTTGCAAAACCTTGGTTTTTATTGAAGTCTGCATTTTGGGTCAAAATGAATTTCTATTCATTCTCTAATAAAAAAGTTGCTATAAATATATTCACTGTGCCACAAAATATAAGCATACTTCTATTTTCAAAGATTTATGAAGGAGACTTGGAGAGTGAATTTAATAACTTTGAGGACTGGGTGAAAACTTTCCAGCTCTTAAGAGGAAAATCTAATGATGAAGTTCATGCTGATGCTGAAGACAGAATAATAGGAAAATTTAAGGTAAGCTTTAATATTGATTAAATGGGTAATATTTTAGAGACTTCAGGTTTTAATACTTATTTCAGGTATGCCAGGGATGAAAGAAATAGACATTTATAGTCTGTTGTAAATAGAATTAGTTTTATTATATGTAAAGTCAAACTTTTTCCTTTCCCATTATCTGAGAAAAAAAAGCATCATTCAGCACCAGGTGTTCATTTCTGTTTTGAAATAAGGAATTGCAAGGTATTTGAAATTACTGAAGGGGAAGAAGAGCTATATTATGTAGTCCAGAATTCACTAATGCAACTTGGTTTCTACACTATCAGTTACAGAACCATATATGCAATTTTGTGTAATTCAAGTGTAAGCCCTCACAGCTATAGCCTCATCCTGGGCTCTATCAGGCAATCTGAAAAGTTCAAAGCCTGAGTAATGTTATTAGGATGTGTTTGTAGTTTAGAGGAACTGATTAAACTCATTGATATCTCAATTAGCTTGCAATGCAAATTTCTGTCCAAATGACTTGTTGTTTTCAGGCAGTGTGAACTACTCAGCAACATGAGTTGATACTGATTTATATGAGCTGCAAAAATACATTTGCATTCTTGTCACACTGAGGAAGTTATGAAACTTACTCAATGGAATTATTAATTTGCCAATATACAGTTAAGGTCAAAATATTATTTTAAAAATGTTGATGATAAGAAAACTGAATTTAGAACACCTACAGATATTAGTTTTAAATATTCAATAGGCATGGAGGTACTCCTTGTAAATATCTAAATATGATAGTGCCATATTGTAGAGAAAAGACATTTTAAAAGGTAATGCAGTTTGCACAGTTTCCCTGTGAGGGCTACCACAAAATAAGTTGCATGAATGATATTTTTTTTTCATTCAAAGAGTTGCTTTTTTACTGCACTTGATCTGTTTTCAAGGGAGATAAAAGTCAATCTATTTCCAGGGTTCTTTCTGCATATACCCAAGTCCTGAGGATGGCAGCTTGCTGGATGGAGGGCAGCCCCACATCCTGCAGGGGATACCCCCAAACCACTCTGTCAAAGTCCTCATCAGGGTTTATATTGTGGCAGTAAGTAGACAGATGCTTTTTTAACCTTGAAATAACGTGGATTTTTCTTCTCAGCTCAGTTTACTTTAATTGTCTTTGCAATGAAGCTTCTGAAAATCTTCTTCTTGGGGTTTGGTTTTTTTCTGGTCATATTTCAGACAATGTAGAAATTGACGTTCAGAGTAGAAAATGTTATATATATTCCTCACAATAAATCTGGTGATTTCCTCAAGACTAGAGAATCACTTTACTTGTTCAAACTAAAAGCTCTGGATACATAACTAACATAATGTAGACAACCTGTTCCAGTCACAATATGCAAATGCAACCAGTTTTAATGAGTAGAGTTGTTCAAAATTACACACATTTAAAGAAAACTTCAGTAAGGGGGAAATAGTAGCATATTTTTGAGGGGCTGTGAATAGCATACTCTGAAAGTTCTAAATGTGAATAAATTTGGGGGTCAATAAAGGTAGAAATACAGAGCACAAGATAAGAGAGAATGGTGTGAGAGATAAAATAGGTAGAAGAGACTGGTATTTCAAAGAAACAAGAGAGTTGCAGGTAATTTAAGATAGAGAGATGGCATGCAGAGAGACTGTGGCAACAAAATATGAAGAGATTGTTTTACTTCCTGAATGAATAAAAAGGCTTAGAGGTCTTTTTCAACCTTAACAATTCTGTGATTCTATAAAGAATTGGCTTGCACTGTTCAAGGATCTGGAACAATATTTGTGGGTATATCTTTCCTGAATCCTACCTGCACTTGTGCAGCCAGCTTCTTCCTCAGCATTGCCTCTCCTGCTGAGCTTTTTCTATCTTGGTGATGGGACAACACTTCCAGCTTTGCAAACTCTCTTCTGCTCCAGGTCATCTTTTTGTAGTAGCCCACAAAACTACAAGCCAAATTTTACATTACAGGAGGCAGACAAAGCCCTTGAACTCCCAGAACACCCAGGACTGGGCAGGAAAACCATTGTCATGTGTAGGGGCACTGTTGTATTTAAGCAAACTTCTTGAGGACACAATTTTTCTTCTTTACAGGCATTTAACCTCAGCCCAGCTGATCCAGATGGCAAATCAGATCCCTACATTGTGCTGAGGCTGGGCAACACAGAAATTAAAGACAGGGAAAACTACATTCCCAAGCAGCTAAATCCTATATTTGGAAGGTCAGTATTGACTTATGTTTTGTATTCAGTGTAATTTGTGCTTGTCCCTTGCTACCACTGCTGCTGTTACTAAGTGTTTGCTATATGCTGATTTCTGCTGTTTGGATGTTTTGTAATTCTGATGGTTGGCAACTGGTGTCACACTGTATGATAATAAAATATTTCATTTTCATACCTGTCAAAACATACCAAGTAATGCAATCTGTGAGAGCTTTTGCAAAATGATGCATGAGAGAAAATGAGGTAACAAATTACAATTGACTGTGAAAATTAATATAGTCATCAAGTTTAAAGCAAAATAAATATCAGAACAGTAAAGTGTGATTTCACAATATTTGTTGCTGTTTCTGGTTGAATAGAGTGCTAAATGAATCTCATAATTCTAGGACATATGAATTTTTTTAACTCAGGCAGCCTTCTGAATGGGAGAGCCAGGGGCAAGCTGTCAGTAAATATCCAGTTTTTATTATCAATGTTTTATGGTTATTTATATTTTTAATGGTAATAGCTGTGATATTTTTTCCCAGTAAATTTCCCAATTTTAAGAAGGTTGAAAATATTTTGAATTGGGGAGGAAGAACATTAAGACAGAGAAACTATACTGTTTTGGACTGAAACACCCCTAGAACATGGGGGAAAGTAGAAAGCTCATCCTTCAGGAGACAAAGCTCAGTTTTTTCTGTGCTTTGGAGAAATCTGGAGCCAGTGTTGTGGTGATCTGGATGTCCTGTCTTTCACTAATTTGTCAAATCCCTTTAACAATCACGTTTATATTTTCAACTTCCCATAACATCTCAACAATACTGATTCCTGAAAAATGCACCAATTGAAAAGGCAGTTCTTATCTTTGCTTTTTTGAGATTTAAATAAAACTTTTGCCTGATCATTTTGTTGGGCGCCTCCAAACTCCTATATTCAATATTTAATCTGCAGCTTTTGCAAGAAAACAAAACAGATTTAGATGTCCCTTTTGGGGATTCTGAAAAATGTGTGAGAACTCTTACATATAGCTTTATTAGCATTACTGGATTCAAGACTGTAGGAACAATCTTAGGACAGCACACAGGGTGCTAGGGAAACTGGAGAAAACATAATTCTGCACTGTGTGTTTCCAGCAAGTTCAAATATTTAATTGAAGCAAAAACACTACCAAAAAAGTCCACTGTGTATTAGAAGAGACACCACTCATACACTGTTTGCATGGCTTTAATTAGCCTAGTCTTTTAGGCTTCAAAATTGATTTGATTTCATGTAGGTCTCAATTTTTTCTGCAGATCATTTGAAATCCAAGCTACATTCCCCAAGGATTCCTTGCTCACAGTATTGATCTATGACCATGACTTCATTGGGACAGATGATCTTATTGGAGAGACTAAAATTGATTTGGAAAATCGTTTCTACAGCAGACATCGAGCTACCTGTGGGTTACAGAGTCAATATGAAATGTAAGTACTTCTTCAGGTAGCAACAGAACTCACACTGAGTGATTTGACTTGAAGGAGAAATTACAGATGTGTTCCAGATATTATGCTTTCTTCAGAAAAAAGTGTCACAGAGGGTATTTTAATTAAAACTCACCAAAGATCTTAGTGGTGGCTTTGGGTAGCTGCCAGCCTCAGTGGGAAGTGGATGTTTTAAAATTAACAGCATGGCTGGTTCAAGAAGTATAGATAGTGAACAGCTGATGTTTACAACATACCTGCTTGATAAACTGCCTTTGGACAGACATGAAGGACAAATGGGAAAAATCTCTCAGAGAAATTGTGTCAAGGCTCTGCTTAGCTCTGTGTCACTCGGCTGCAGCTGGAGTGATTGCAGCCAGGCTGGTGGCACAGGGGTGGCACTGGGGGCAGCAGGAGCAGAGGCTGCTGACACAACCTTTGGGATGGGGTGAGGCGTGGGGCAGGGAGGCTGAGCTCCTGGGCCCTGCCAGACAGCTGCACTCTACATAAAAATTAATTAATGCAGAGAACGTCAATCTGAAATAACTGCACAGCCCTGGGGGTGGGCACTAACCTGGGAGATGTGTATTTGGAGCTCTTCTATGATTGTTTCTCATTTTATCTACAAACCAAGGGTAGACAATATCAAAAAGCAATCCAGGAACACAGACCAATCCCCAAAGCTTCCCTTGCCAGCTGACTCTCCAGTGTGAGCTATTTCTTCATGTGCTTATTGCAGGTCCCAGATAACCTGAGCTTGTCCTTTGCATCTGGGAGCTGCAGAATAATTCTCCTTGAATGGAGGCAGCACATGTGAATTCAAATCTTCTAGGTACAATAGGGAACAAGCTCTTTTCCTCATGGAAAGCATGCCCATGCTATTACTTTATCTGAGCTGTAGGCAAGGCTACCTCAGCTTCTCCTGTGTCTTAAGAGGAAGGAGTGGTTGATCTCCAAGGACCTGAGCAGACAGAGGCAGTATCTCAAGTAGGAAGCAGTGCTGGACAAATGAAAATTTGACTGAGCAGATACCAGGGCCACTGACCACAAAGTGAATCTGCATGGAAATTCCTGATGTGTCAGTGCACTGTTCTGAAGGAAAACCTCACCCATTCTGCTTCACTCTGTTCCCTCCTTGCAGAGAAGGGTACAATGCCTGGCGAGATGCAACCAAGCCCAGTGAGATCCTCACTAAGCTGTGCAAGGACTACAGAATACGTGGACCCTTCATGAGGCCAGGAGAGATACAAGTCGGAACAAAAATCTTCAAGGGACAGACAGTCTTCACAGAGAACGAGGATGGTAATGAAGCATAGCATCCTTCCTTTGCAGTGTAGCAGCACCAGGAGCCTGCCAAGGTGTAGCTGGAGCCCTGCTGTGCTGTGAACTCTCAAGTGAGATTACTAGAGCCTGTGTCTGCTCTTAAACACTCGTGTAACTCTGGCAATGCAAGCTGTGTCTGCATTAGCTTTTGCTGTAGTTTCATTGCAAAGAATCTGCAGAGTGAAACAGTTGCTGCTGATGACTTGACATCCCCATGGAGGCTCTTGGAGGAATACCTTGGACTAGCTCCTACCTGGTCCCAAGGATGGGATGTCCAGGATTGGTTGGAGTGTGGGGGACCCTCTTGAAACGTCTTCTGGTTTAGTGTTGGTCTGTGCATGCTCTGAAATCCTTCCCCACAGAATATCAAAGCATGGGAAGTCAGGAAGAGTCTTTAAAAAATGTATTCTCTGTCTAAATTAAAATACTGGAATAGACAGATGCAAGAAATTAGAAGTAGAGGGAAGAGAAATACAGTTTTGAGGGGAGTTACTCAAGGTCAGACAAATCTCTGACCATGGTTACCTTCCAGCAACTTACCTGCCAGTCCTACCTTCCTACTCGTCTTTCCTCTCTGTTGGGTTTTTCCTCCTCTTGGTTACTGCCACTCTAATTCCCCTTCTGAAGCACTGACATAGCACTCTGTAAATCCAGGTATCTGTGGGGTCCATGAATCCAGGTCGCAGGATAGAACTTACTGTCAGAGCTTCCAGGTTAAAAAGAGGTGAAAGCAATTGGAACCCTGAGCGTCCATTTCACATTGGGGTGGAGTAGGACAGTCATCAGTGAAAGGTGCCCCTGCCCAGGGACAAGATTGTCTTTGAATGTTCCTTCCAACCCAAATCATTCTGTGACTCAGTTTTGTACTTAGAATAAGGAAAAGAGATTGAGGATGGAGCCTTTCAAGAGGAGTGAAAGGAGCTCTAGTGGACTCTGTGACAGTGTAAGAAAACCTGCACTCCCTTACCAGTGTTGGCTTGTCTTTGACCACATTCTTCTTGGCATCTACAAAATACAGCTCACACCTGGAGGGAAGGCTGCCAAGGAAGCACTATTGAAGGGAGAAGAGCTGATCCATTTTTAGTTTCTTGGCCTGAAAAAGATTTTTTACTCTAGTATTGCTGTTTGTTTTCCTCACTAGCAGATGACTGAGTGTGACTACTAGCACCAGGATGTCTCAATCAAAATTCTGGTTCACTAAAATGAACTGCAGACAAAGCAATGTCAAATAAGATGATTGAAATCAGAAGCAAGGAAATATAGAACCAGATGGCAAAGACCAAAGGATTTACATAAACAAGCTTTTCAATATTGTACAGAAATAGTTTATCACATGCAGTCTTCACATAAGTTCTTTCCAGATTGCTGTTCTGACAACTACATCTGGGTCCTTATTTCCTGATGGATTTGTGTGGTGGCCATCCTCTGGATCTGTAAAACTAATAAAGGCCACAGATCTGTACTCTGAAAAGGGAAAGCAGTCTCATTTCCACTGTACAGGTGGAGAAAATTATAGTTACCCATCCAGCTTTAACTTGAAAGGGAAGGAAGAATTTAACTTTGCTCTAGGAACAAAGAAATTAATAGGATAGGATAGGATAGGATTAGGATAGGATTAGGATAGGATTAGGATAGGATAGGATATAGGATAGGATAGGATTAGGATAGGATAGGATAGGATAGGATAGGATAGGATAGGATAGGATAGGATAGGAATGGTCCAGTTGGAACAGACCTCCAACAATCATCTATCCCAACTGCCTCTCCACTACTCCCAGGTAGTCTAGTACTACTTGCAGCCAACAGGAAGAAATATGCATCTTCAGAGGTAAAAAAGATCTTTAGGAAAGTGTCTTTGAGAGGATACAGGATATTGTAGGATAATCTGTGCCATTGTTACTGAGGCTGCCTGACTGAATAGCAGCCAGAGACCTTGCTTTTAGCTGGCTAAAATTAGATGTTGGTGCACAAGAGGGAACCAAGACTCATAACTACAGGATCATCCTTCCTCACTCTCTGAGCCATTAGGGAGGGTTTAATACCTACTGTTTCAATTCCAAATGAGTCTTTTGCCAACAATCAGACATAGCAACATGCGTAGGAAAAGTGGTAACAATTTGTTGACAGAAATAAACTTCTCACTTCTAATCTAGAAGATATCACTTTTCAAAAGTCTGGGCTCCTTTTATGGGGAGTCCACACAAAAAGGGAGGAAAGAGAAGCTCAAGAGCTCAAAGGGCTTTCTCTGCTTTCTAACATCCATGCTACTTTCAATATTAGCACTGGTCCTTTCTTGAGGTGCCATTCTCTGGGATTCTCTGGGTGTTCCTTCCAGTGGCCAAGGTGAGAGGGTCAGGAGATGAAATTTTCTTACCCATGGACTTCAACTCTCTTCCTCTGAGGTGTCATTCAATTCTCTAAGGTGGTCTTTGCTGTTGCCATCACAAACTAAATGGAGGCATAGTTAACTTCTTGTGACTATTTTCTGTCAGGTTTGTCAAATCCAAGTCTCCTTGTCTTTCATATGCTTTAAGCATTTGCAATTTTCCTTCAAAAGAATGGCTGACATGTTTCTTCTATCTTCCTGTTAAAAACTACTGCTGAAGTAGTGGAATGATTTGCTGCATTTTACAGGGAAACTGCTGCCTGAGTCCTAATCTTCTAATTAACCCAGTAGGTCCCCTTATTTATGCAAATTAGAAGCATTTCAAGGCCCTTCTTTATTTAGCTGGAATACATAAAACCTTCCTCTTAACTCAAGCAAATTTTTAATGAGTACCTCTAATTACTAATGAAACATATTACCAAGGGGTTCAATATTATAATTCAGCTCTCATTGTCCTTTTTGTTTTACTCTTTCCTATAGAGGAGCCAGTTGAATCATACGAACATCTCTCCTTAAAGGTTTTACGTGCTTGGGAAGAAATCCCTGGAGCTGGCTACAAACTGGTCCCAGAGCACATTGAGACTCGGCCTCTCTATCATAAGGATAAGCCAGGCATGGAACAGGTAGAGCAGCTCAGAGGTAGTTTTCATTTCCTCCAGTTATTGTGGTTTGTATTTGTAACTGCAAACCTACAGAGTCAGCACCCCAGTGTTGCACTGAAGGTGAGACTTTGTACAGTATCAACCTGGAAATTGTCACCCCTGTGTGTACAGCCACTTACCCAAATGCACAATAATCACACAAAGTGTAACTGCAAATTTTCATTCTTTTAAATGCTTTATTAAGTTAACAAAACCTCTGCTTTTATCTAAGCCTTGGTTCTCTTTTTTTCTGTTCATCACATACTATTTTTGCATGGATTTTACCTTGAAGCTGACAGTGTTTGAGCTCTATTTCAACTTCACCAAATACCTGACAGAATGGAAGAATATGTGCATAAAAAGGATATTGCATAGAAAGTTCCTAGATTAAATCATAGTTACAGGATATTGGGCTGGTTGGTGCTTGTAGAAGAAGTGGTGATTTCAGATGTCAGAACTATATTTAAAGCCTTTTAAAGCCTCTGTAAAGTAGAGTTATGGGGATGTTTATCTCTTTGTCTTCAAGGGTCGTGTACAGATGTGGGTTGACATGTTTCCTAATGATATGCCTCTGCCAGGACCTCCTGTGGACATTTCACCAAGAAAACCCAAAGGGTAATACTTTGTGCTTTCCTCCCACCACAATGGCAATAATTCTTCAAAGACTGGGTCTTTCTCCAGTGTCTGGAAATAAATAGAAAATTAATTACTAAAACAAACCTCTCCAGTCCTGCAGAAAGTTTTCTTAGGTTCACATGGCTTCAAGTCAAAGAGGAGCATCTAGTTTGGTTTCCTCCATTAAACAGCTCAAAGAGCTGTTGGTGATTTTTCAGCAAGAGCTATCACACACCTCTTACAAATATATCCTTTTTTCTTCTTTATCCCTTTATCCTGTATAATAAAGAGATTGCAGGTGGCTAGAAGCAAGCAATTCTGATGTTATCATCTACTTGTTGAGCTGCAAGAATTAATTCTGGTTTCACTAGCTTTTTCACTGAGATAACTTACTCAACCCCGGTTGAGCTCTTTAATCTGCTGCAATAATGTTACATGTATTGGATTTGCAGCAATTTGTTCAAAGATAAGCTCAAGAAACACATAAAGCAGCAACAGATAAAAGAGATCTGTTTGACATAGCCTTCTCCCATTTCCTTATACTGCTTTACATGCAATACTGCACATAGTTGTTCAAGCTAATTGAATATTGTAAAGAAAACACAAAAAATGAGAAACAGAATTCTCAGCCCATCCTGTATTTTAGCAAGGCCTTTTCCGAGAATTTCATGTCTGAAACATCATCGGGTACCATTCCTGTGTTATTTGATTTGACAAACAAAGAATCCATGCTGCAATTACTTCTTTCAGACCAGAACTTTCGATAAAACTCCTTAACAACAAGCATTTTCCAACCCAAAAAGATTTGAAACCAATCAAGCCCATAAAATCAGACTGTTGCTACCATTTCTGTAGTCTACTATAGCGGGGGAAAATACTGTCAAACATTAATTATGAGGAAAGAAATCCAATACCTGTAGACACAAGTTACACATCCTGCTGACAAATGCATATCTGCTGCAGTAAAACAGGCTCCAGCCTCTATAAAACTTCAAACACTTTGTGAAAACATCTCTTATTCACGATCTTGATTGAACAAGACTCAGGTGGGGCATTGCAGATTCAACTTTCTTTGGCTATTGCAGAGGCTTGGTTTTCATGGAGCTCCTTAAGAGCTCCATAAGGTAGGGCATCTGGTAACTTCTGAAGCAAAGCATTCCACACCTTGAGATTGAGGCTATTTCCAAGACAAAAAAATGTCATATCAGGGAAAATGTATGTTGGTATTATCAAACATAGTTTGTTTGACTTTTTAATGTATTTTGCAGTTCATACAATGACTCAAGGAATACCTAAATATTTCAGTGTTAAATGTTTATGTCACCTGCAATATATGTATTTCAGTTCAAGTTTTGAGAACTCTGGATGGCCACCATAAATGTTTGAATATAGGGAGTGGAAAGGATGGAGAAACTTTAATTCCTTTTGCTGGTGTTTCTAAAGATGATTGTACCTATTTAAATGCAAATATCTCCAAGCAGTTCTCTTCCCTTTTAATACCCTAGATTACACAAAATGCCATGGTTTTAGGCATTTCTTCTAAAAAGCACCTCTCAGGGAGCTCTATTTTTTATTAGCAAGTTGATCACTCTTTTGGAGACTGCACTGATGAAGTTTTTCAGAGCAACTTTGCCTTGTTCCACTGCAGTGTTTTTGTGAAAAGAGTTGAAAATGAACAGGCATATAAAAAGCAAGGAATTTTCCGTCTGAAGGAATTTTCAGCTCTGAAGCTGGCAGTGACCCTGTTGTTGTCTGTTATACTCCATGAGCATGAACCAACATCCCCACTCTATCACTAATCTCTTGTAAACAGAAGAGACCTGAGTCTGATGCACAAATACAATATTTCTCACTTTATAGAAACATGATTTGATAGAGGTTGGCATTAGTGCCTGACCAGAGCTTTGCACACAATCCTTTTTTCTTTTTCAGATATGAACTGAGGGTAATAATCTGGAATACAGAGGATGTTATTCTAGAAGACGAAAATATCTTTACGGGACAAAAATCAAGTGATATCTATGTAAAAGGGTAAGTTCTTCACACTTTTCTTCAAAATAACATGCAATATTTAATTCAAAAATCAGAGGAAAAATTGTTTTGAGAATATTTGATGAGCAATTCAGTGACCTTGGCACTTCAAGATCCCCTGGTGACAGTAATGCTTTCCATTGTGTGCTTGCTGTAGGTGGATAAAGGGCCTGGAGGAGGACAAACAGGAGACAGATGTACATTACAATTCCTTGACAGGAGAGGGCAACTTCAACTGGCGCTTTGTGTTCCCATTCCACTATCTCCCAGCAGAGAAACAAATGGTGGTTACTAAAAGAGAAAACATCTTTTCCTTAGAAAAGACAGAACGCAAAATACCTGCTGAGCTGGTGCTTCAGGTGTGGGATTTTGAAAGACTCTCTTCAGATGATTTCTTGGGTAAGTATGCAATGGATCTGCCTGAGCCTCATCTGAGCTCTCACCAAACCTGTGTTTTGAAGTTACAGACAAAGTGATGTCTGAGCCCCAACTTTTGCTTTTCTCTTTCTGAAGCACCACATTGCAAACTTACACATTTCTTGTAAAGTCAATAATTAGGAATCAGATGAGAATTCCAGGGCAATACAAATGAATGCTGACAGTACGGAGAGATCCTCAGCTGCTATTTGAATGTCTTTGTGTCTGTCTGTTCCCTGAGTGTTGTCACATTATTTCCTTCTCCAGGCACTCTCGAATTGGACCTGAATGGATTCCCTCGAGCAGCAAAGACAGCCAAGAGCTGTGACTTAGGCACAGTTGTGGCAGCAAGTGCAGAAAACAAGATCTCCATATTTCAGCAGAAGCGCATCAGAGGCTGGTGGCCTTTCATCAAGGCTGGGGAGCTCACGGTAAGCAGCTCACTACAGATGAACAGCTTTTCTCTGGGACTAATATGCTAATTTTGGATTTTGAATAACCACCTCTGGCAATCCCTAAGGCTCCTCCAAATGCCTTAGTGGTTCTCCATATATTTGGTTCAGAAGAACCCAGGTAACTGAGCACTAAAGTGCCTTTTCAGGTGCATTCAGTTCCCTAGGGGGAGACAGACCAAGAGCTACCAGCTACTCATTTCCAGTAGTATAGCCTCTATAACTTCACATGCTTTGGTCATTTTTTAGGGGTTTCTTCCCGTCTCTAGACTTTCATTGATTCTCCAAGGGTGTTCCTAAAGCTCACCATTCCTTCACATTTCTGTCTATTCCAGCAAAAAGAATATTTTAATGAAAAGTGCCATCTTCAAGTTCATTGCCTATTCAACTTGAAGCTGACTGTGTACTTTCCATGGATTTATTGAATGAATTCCACTTCCAAATCCCAGATTTACTTCCCTATTCTCAACTCTAGTACAATTGATTCCCTCTCTCCCAGTCCAGTTTGATCTCTCCCTTGCTTCCACATTTATGACCTTTATTGGCATTCTTCTTTCAGCCCTGTTCTGTGCTGAATCACAGCCAGTGGGCATAGACCAACACTTCAGATAAATACCATCCACAAAGGCATAGGGCAGGAAAATCAGAAATATATGTAAACTAATCTGTCTGTTTTTCATCCATCACAGATTTGATAAAGCTGATTTGATTTATCCATTGTGAATTGTAACTGGAATCTTTAAATCTCATCTTCCTTTTGTGAGCTGAGACCCCACAGCTCAATGGCTCCAGCACTTGTGACTGGCTGAATTTCCCCCTGCTGATGGATTACATCTGGTCCACGTCAGCAACACAGCTTCCAGCTCAGACATTCAGCTCTGCCAGGATGTGTGATAGACAGAGTACATGTCTTTGCAGATGAATTACATTATAATTTACAAAGCAGAAAAATATTTATGGGTCTGGGAGAAAATATCTGATCTCTCTTTCCTACAGTCCTTGAGCATAAATCAGCAATTCGTGCCTGGGTTTTCCTTTGTGCTTTCTCTTCAGCTGCAAAGACTATCTTATTTTCCTTAATCAATTTCCTTTGCTCTCAATTGGTTCCATCATTTCTTCACAAGACAAATCCTGCTGTGAATTAGTGATAATAACCCAGGACTGGATGCTTACATATTCTCTCTCTGATCCAGGGCAAGGTGGAAGCTGAGTTTCACTTGGTCACAGCAGAAGAAGCTGAAAAGAATCCAGTAGGCAAAGCTCGAAAGGAGCCCGAGCCCTTGGAAAAACCCAAGTGAGTAGGAGCAAACTCATAAAACATGCTGGGGCAGGGGCATTCAGCAGGAGATGGGGAAGGACAACCACCTGACCTCCTTGCAGGACACTTCCTCTCTGGTCTCCTGGAGTTTCTTCTCTTTCCAGCTGTAACCTTCAGCAAATAATTGTCCAGCTTGTGCATGGTCTGCTGGCTGGCTCTGCTGCTTGCTGGCAGCACCTTCCAAGTTTGCTGAAACATCTTCCTCTGGAAGCCCAAATAAATTGCATTGCTGAGCATTTGTCCTCAGCTGGAATTCACACATGAGCTCATTCCATAGCTGACCTGGCACGAGATAACATCTTAAATCATCACAGTTTACATATACAGCCAACATTTCAGTTTGATCACCTATAAAGATCAGATGGATTATATTTATTATAGTAATAATAGAACCATCTAGGCTATCTAGGAAACTATCTTTAAAATCATTGAGTCTAACCATTAATCCAGCACTTCCAAGTCCATCGCTAACTCATATTTCTAAGCATAACATCTACATGTCTTTTAAATACCTCCAGATATGGTGACTCCACCACTTTCCTGGGAAGCCTGTTCCAATGCTTGAGAGCCCTTTTGGTCAGTAAATTTTTCACCAGTGTAGAGTCTAAACCCTCCTTGAAGCAACTTGAGTTATTTCCTCTCATCCTGTCATTTGTTACTTGGGAGAAGAGACCAGTTCCCACCTGGACATGGCCTCCTTTCAGGTGGTTTTAAAGAGCAATAAGGTCTCCTCTGAAGCCTTTTCTCCAGGATAAAGAACTCTAGTTCCCTCAGCTGCTTCTCACAAGACTCGTGCTCCAGACCTTTCACCAGCATCATTGCCCTTCTTTAGACACACGAAGGATGTGACTTCAAAATTCCATCTCTAATTTTATTGTACTTCATACTCAAAGAATGAAGATGCTTATTTTTCATCATAAGGCTTTTTAATGAGGACATTTTAAGTGTTTTAACAAAGGCAAATGATCTGGAAGGAGTGGTTTATCTTTCAGTATTTGTCACATTAAAAAAGTATCAGCTGAGTTTTTTGCATTCAGAAAAAAAGTACTTTTAATCTATTTTGGCTCAAGTGCTTTGTTCTACTAAAACACTTGAACACTTTTTTTATGAGCTGGATAAAAAAAAAAGAGTGAGAGAAATTGATGTTATATTTACTGCTACCAAAGCTTCTAAAATTCAATTGCTAGTCATAATGGTAATCATTACACATTCTGTTTAATTTTGTTAGTTTGAGATACATCTCAGGATAAACACAAGAAAGGAAGAAGCAATAGGAAGGAAAGCAAAGGAATTACCAGATCAGAGGTATCAGAGCATTGTTTAAAACTAGCCTTGGAAAGACTTTAATCAGTCACTTCACCAAAACCTTTACCCAAAGGCAGGATGAGCTTTGCCTGACAGGTGTCTGCTTGAAAGATTCCCAGGAATGGAAACTAAAGCATCTCTTTCAGAGGAGAGAAGACTGGGATAGCTCTGAAATACCTGTGGTGGAAAGCAATCAGCCTAGGGAGTTTTAAGAAGGAGTGTCAAGTGTAATAGAGGGTTTACATGTCAGCAGGGGGCACATGGCACTGTCTCATTTTCCTCTCATTTTCTGAGACCCAGCCCATGCACCCATGGCGGCCTAGGGCTCCGTGTGTTTTCAGCTCAAGGGCATTTTATCTGCAAATGTGCTGCTGGGCCATAAAGTTGTCACCAGCCTGATGGCCTCTTCTCTGGAGGCGTTTTGACCCAGAAGCCTCCAAACCAGAGTTTTCCTCCAGATCTTGCACTGAGTAATCAGTGGGTTTTGTGGTGTGAATACACAGCCAACACATGGCTCAACATAATTCTACTCTCAGTTGAGATGTATGCCTCAATTAAATCCAAAGTGGGGATGATGTCATTTGGCACTACCCATCTCCCAGGCAAAGCATTCAGGCTCCTTGTGTAGCTGCTCATGGTACAGAGGGGGAGTTATCCCATTTTCCCAGCACACATATCCTAAGATATGAGCTGAGGAAAGAGGTGACTTGGCCTCCTGAAGGTCCTTCCTCTCCCCATGCAGACAGCCCATGAATGACCAGTCTGAGCACCTAGGCTTTAATGCTAGGCAGAATAAATCCTAAGGTTACTAAAGGAAAGTCAGTATGTGAATAGTAAAAATCATTTTAGCTAGACACTCACTCACTGGAAAGAAAATAAACTAACAGTTGAAGACATAGCATGTCTCAGTTTCATTATTGTTTAACGATACTAAAGTTTAACAGCTCAGTACCCCCAGGTGATGCAATATGTGGTTCATACATGCAGAGTAGTCACAATCAGCTGGGAGATAAAAAATAATTTATTCTACCCTTCAGGAAGGAGTGGATCTCAAGGACCTCTTTTCTCAGGACCTTCACATCTCTATACCAGTACTGTAGATTCATTCTATTTTTTTTTTGCTCATCATGCAGGAACGCCCAGAGTAGCAGAGAAATTTTCAGATTTTTTTTGGTGAAATTATTCTTTTTAATTAAGAAACAAAATAATTTCAAAACAAAAAAATTATTCTCTGGGTGCTATAGACAGTAGCAGACTCTTTAATGTAGCAGAGTAAAGGTGGACAAAGATTAAATGTCTGTGAACTAGAGAGAGAAACATGCAAACAAAGAGTAAGGTTCAATGAGTGTAATTTCCTGCTGGCCAAAGCACTATGAGGTTATTCATCTCTTCAATTCTGCTGATCAAGACATGATGCCTTTCCGGATGCAGTCTATTATAATAAATACACTGCTATAACTGATAATGAGCTCTATTGCCTATGTTGCAAAGGAAACAAATTAAATAAGCAACAGTCTGGCTTTTTTTTTTTTTTCAGCCTTTAAAGGTTATGAAAAGTCCTCAAGTAGCTGGTACATGCAGAAAAAGTCTTGTTACTCAAGTAGTTTTAATGTTCAGAATGTCCAGTTTTTTAATAATTCCTTTTAACCTGGAGGGCTAATTTGATGGCTTATTTCTGAATCATTTCCACCTCAATAAAAAGCCCAGTCTTTCATTAAAGGATTAAAGGATATTCAGTTGGCCTTTCACATTTACAGAGTTTCTGTCACATTGGCATTCACTTCCACTGGCTGAATGCTGAGTTCACCATTGCTTAAATTCCTGGAACACCTTTCTGGAGTGAGACTTAGCCACAGCTTTTTGTGACCCTCAATTAATTTCATTCTTCTTTTTGCTGCACCATCTGCACAATTACAGCGGCATTGGATAAGAAAGACAACCTGCCCCAGTTCTGCAGGTGTTAATGCTGCCCAACACCACTGTGGCCATCAGGTCATCCCACTGTAAAGCTGGCAGGTGCTGCCCTGGGGAGGGCTGCTGGAGCAGCACAGTGCCCTCCCATCCAGATGTCATGCCAGAGGAGAGACGAGGACAACATTTTTCCTAAATAGAACATTGTTTTCCTCTCTGTATGCAGTCAGCTTTCTTGTACAGTGTGAAGAAACGTCTGAGTAGAGAGGAGAACACAGCATGGGGGAAAATTTGGAAAAAATTTGGATTGTGGGATGCAGATATTTGTGGCTCTTCTTTATGTACACAGGCAAAACATATAGGTTTCATTTCACCATTTCCTGTTTTCATGAGGCTTGTTTTAAATTTCCTTCTGAAAATGCACCATTTTGGGCCACATGCCTGACCTGAGCTGGGTGTGATTATTATGGCACCATGACTATCTCTGTGCAATAAGACTTTTTGTAGTGACTCATTACCATTTTTGTGATGCTAAATTCCTTGAAATTAATAGAAAACTTTTGTACTCAAGTTTATGATGCCTGCATTTCTTCTTTAGGGGTTACCATGATCATCTTTTCAATTTTGAACCCTGTGTCATGACATAAATGGAAGTATTTTTGATGTGTGAGTGGGAATTTCATTACAAGTTGTGTGTGGACTGCAGTTTGAGAATGGGTGGAAGAAAAGTGACCCAACAGCTTGTGAACATGGGTGGACATTCCCTATAATCCCTGCAGTGGGTTCCAAGGACTTAAAGGTCCTTTTTAGTCTCAAATATATATTTTGCAGTGTGATAACATTGGAAAGAGATGGATCTGTCTTAACAAAATATTTTCTTTTTCTTTCTTCCCTTTTAGCCGACCAGACACATCCTTCTCTTGGTTTGTAAACCCTTTCAAGTGTTTGTATCACCTGATCTGGAGGAATTACAAGAAGTACATCATCATTGGCATAATTCTGCTTATTCTCGTTATCTTCCTGGTTCTCTTTATCTACACACTGCCAGGTGCAATTAGTGAAAGGATAGTTATAGGAACAGGTCATAAATCATAGCTCTCATTGTAGTTAACCAAATAAGAAAACTTCTACTAAAATAAGTCAGGCAAAAACAACTAATTAATCTGAAACACATCTCATTCCTTCTAAAAAGAAAAGCAACGATTCACATCAGAAACTGGAGCTCTCAGAATATTGTAATGTTTTCTATGAATGTTCATTCAGACCCATCCACTACATTATCATTAATGTACATTAATGATGTATATTAATGATGTACATCATTACTGCTGCAGCTTTATTGACATTACTGAAAGTGTTGTTATGCATCTAAAACTGAATTTAAGAATAAATTCTTCAATGCTATGCAGTAATTAATTTCTCAGCCGAGTATTTATTATTACAGATGAATGATTAAATATTAAGGTCAAGATCTTTACGCAAAAATATATGTATAATACAGTCCTTGCATAGTTTTGTAATTAATTCTTTTAACTGTTTTTCAATAACTTTATAATGGCATGATTATTTTTAGATTAAAGGTATTATTAAAAGAACTCTAAGGTTGAATTGTCTCATTTGGTGTCGTGTAGAATTTACCCTGTACCTCTCAGTAAAAATGCTGTGCTCTACAAAAACATCTCACACACTCATAAACGAGCTAAGTGATGACAGGGATGTAGTAGCAGAGATTGAAAGAACTTTTTCTTGCTGCAATCTGAAAGTGCTAGTGGTCTCTAGAGGAGAGGGATCAGGAAGATAAAGACTCATCCATGGGCATTGTGGTAACAAATGATCCTTGTAGAGGACAGGGAACAGAGAAAATCCTGCTGCTTGAAAAGCAAAGGCAAAGAGCAATGGAAAAGAGAAGGGCTGCAGAACAGAACCACGGAGTATTAAAGAAAACAAGGAATAAAACCTGACGCAGTTGTCAGTGTGAAAATCCTCATCCTACTTAAGAATACATAAAATGTTGCCACCACCTGTGTCACGCACAAGGCGAGGCTTGATAATTCCATGATTCCACTTGACCTTCAGATGAGTGGTTATGAATTTGAAATAGCCATCCAAATCTCCTCCAGTGTCACCCACAGTTAGATCTATTGTAAAGACAACCTTTGTGAAAATGCTTTCCACCATGCATTCCTCACACGAAATGTGAGCACCCTTTGCACGTTTCAAAGTATCAAAAGGCAAGACAAGAGATCCTCTAAATGCTGAAAATTCTGCCAAGCTCAGGGTGCAGGAACAGAAAAGCAGGCACCTTGATAATTCTCAGAAGGCACTTATAAGGGAAGCTTGTTTGGTACTGCTTGTACCTGGCCTGCTAAGGCTGGGCAATGAGCCTCTGTGCTCTCCTCTGGCCTACAGCACAGGTCATTGCATTAGTCTGGAAAATGGGTATCTGTGAAACTTCCACAGACAAGACATCTCGCTTTTGAGAAGCATTTTAGAGCCTAATTTTGGGTGAGACAACTTGCTCTAAAAGTGCCTCTTCCCTATTCCATTGATGACAGAGGCAGATGGCTAAAGGCAAGCTGAAAGCATCCCATCCCCTCTCCATCCATCAGATTGTGACTCCGCTTTTCTTCTAAGTATACAATAAATATAACTAAATTATCCAGATTTGTGAGTGAGTATATTACAACTAGACATGTGGCAAAGGATCACAGTGGGTCAGTTTTTCTATTTTCCTTTAGAAGTTATTCTTTTGACCAAGAAATTAAAACACAATTACACGGTTAAACCTGCCCCAGTTGAATGTAGCAAGACAGTGATGTGGAAAGGTGTTGATTACCCTTGAGTCCCCCTTCATCTCACATCCCTCTGCACCAGGCTGTTGTCTGGTGCAGATACACACCAAGTGTGACATATTCCTCTGAAACCACATGTTTCAATTTTGTGCTATTTTGCAACTGAACCTCTATAAAACAGAATAGAAAATGTTGTTTCACCTAGTATGTTTCGCCATACCATGAATTTTGGACATGCAATTTAAAAGCTCCTGTGAGAGCAAATAGAACTTTTCTGGTGCAAAAGATGAGAGATAAATATTAATGACTGGAGTATGTCGTGACAGCCAAAAAAGCAACAAATCTGAACTTTTTCCATTGTATCAGGTCAGAGGTCCTGATGCTGCATGGCAGCTGTTGTGTTCATCTGTCCTTACTCTGCTTGTTTGTTCTTGCTGCCTTGGACTGTGTGAAGCACTGGACTGTGGTCTGCTTTGTCCTAATTTTTTGCAGCATATTCTGTGCCTTGCCCCCAGTCTGCAGACTGCACTGGACTCAGCAGATTGGTCTCATTGTGGCTGATGACTATGTTAAAATGACTTTTATATTTGGAAGAAAGAAATCCCTTGACAAGGTCATATAAGAATTCGCTTTCTTCGCACATTAGTCGCAGACAGGTTTTTTGGTTGCCTGGCAGAGCTCCTCACTGCTTTGTGTACCAGCTACCAGCTCCAAAAGGATTTTTATCATCTTGGCTGAATAGCCTGCGTGCCATCAGCTCTGTAGTGCAGAGCACTGTCTCCTTCCAGACTAATTTATACTTTATTTATCAGCTATTTGTGACTGGGGAAGAGCTCAACCCGAGATCTGGTTCCAGCTTCCCAGACATTTGGTATGTGACAGCCACCTCTTCTTTCCATTTTCTAATTAATCTGTCTCAATAGCAAACAAATTTTCATGTATTTTCGATGGAGAAAGGATAATTTATAAAACTCTTCCAGAAGCCTCTCTTTTAAGCACTTCTGTAAACAGCTATGAAGACTAACCAGAGCTACACTGATTAGCAGAAACTCTGTGTCTGCTTCCTGGATGCCTCTGCCGTGGCTCCAGGACTCCACGTCAGGAACAGAGGCCCCCTTCATTAGGAACAAGCCAGAAAGATTTATGGATGTTCCTTCCCTCCCTGTGACTAGAGAGTGGCCCTGGCTGAACTCTGTGTGATGACACTGACAGTTCATTAACTGGCTAATTCCAGCACGCTGTTCTTTCACAGTGACCTGCCCATCTCAGCTCAGAACTTTTCCATATGGCAGCTCCTCAAAAGGGCTGTGCTTGACCCAGCAGCACAAGAGAGCACTGCTCCCAGCAGTGCCTCCTCCTTTTGCTGCAGGGGTGGCTGGAGCTCTTTTCCAAGCAGCTGGCTCCTGCCAGGGAGCAGCAGGAAAGCTGCAAGTGCACTGCAGGCAACTGCTGCCTCAGAAGTTGGAGTGAAGGGGAGACTGACAGAGGGGAGGGAAATCACCTCCAGTTTGCATGTCCATGTGCAGCCTGCATTTTCCCTCACCATTCAGACTCTGAAAACACAGCAGACCTGTAGGTGATATCAACAGGTGCTGTAAGACTTCTTTCCCAAATGTCTTTTAAGACAGGCACATACAGAAATTTGGCATCCACTAGTGTGCAAAATTGGGAATCACTAGAGATTGGGATATACTTTAAGATATATATATATATATAAATATATAACAAATACAGACCAGAAATCTGTCAGATGTCTACACTTCTAGGTGGGATGGTCAAACAGTATAGCTGTACTGTCATCACCTTCTTCCAGTGGATTCCTTTTCCTTTAGTTCTTTGTCATTCTCTGAAGTTCTCATCCATTGAGGGTCTCTGTATGTCCTCAATCCCTCAACCAGAGCAGTCAGCTACCCTGGGACACCACATCTCAGAGGAATCCTTCACCCACGTTTCTACCTCCTACCTCTTCCTTATTTGGAAGCCCTGCCTCTCCACTCTTTATTCTTTATCAAGGCATCTTCCAGGCATGAGCAGTGGTTACAGCTGTAAGCCCCTGCTGGGCCAAAGGACGTATTTCAGGCACAAGAAAACCCACATAGGTTTGTTGTGCCCAAAGTATGCTGGCACAAACTGTTTAGCTTTGCACTGCTACTTAAACGCCAGATTTTAGAAAAATATTAGGAAAAGAGCCAAATGCAAAGGCTGATACAACATAAGAGACAAGGATTTGTTTGTTTACTTATTTGTTGGTGATGTTTCTTTTTCCTGACAGATAAGCAATAGTTAATCCTCTCCAGAAACCAGCACACAGTTTTAATATCCTGAAGCACTGGCCTGTCAATATGACTGTACAGAAAATAAACATTGGCTGCATTTAGTTCTTGTGATGAACTTTTAATTAGCCATAGCAATAAAACCTCACCAAAGCACTTAACAAAACACTTTTCAAAAGCCTCTTGACACTATCATTATGCTCTTGGCTCTTGGTGTGTGAATAGTTTCACCCAAGAGAGCAGCTTTGCCTTCGACTGACAGCTCTCTGGGGCTGGTACCCACCATGTGGATGGATGCACACAGCTTGTGCAGAAGTGCTACACTATAGCAGCTTCAAGGGCTATTTTAGTGTGTGGAACACAACCATAGTGAATACAGCATAGAAAAGTCAATATATTAAGAAAAGAGTGAAAACAAGAGCAACCCTTTAGGAGGATTTGTTACACTCAGTTAGTGAATTTCTTCCCCTTCATTATATTTATTTGGAAATGGTTTGCATGTCCCAAGCTCTGCTTTGACTGAATGCTGATGGTATGCAGCTCACACAGACATTCCATCAGCATCTATGACCATTAAGTGGATTTGCTCATGGCTCTGGAAACTGGATTTTAATGTACCATGGCCAGGTCTTCCTGTTCTTGGCACAAGGAGCTGCAGTAGCTATTTGTGAGGAGCACTTATGAGCTGGGCATTTAAAATGTGACAATATGGAGGATGGGTTTCAAAGCCAGGCATTCTGATTTTCCCTCCCAGGGCTATGATAGAACCTTAAGAGAGTTGAATATCTGCCTTAACCAAGGCTGTCCATGCAATCCTGGGTCCACATCTATCACTGGTGATAGATGTGCCCTTGAAGGACATGTCCACCACAGACCTTTGCAGTGTGGAATCAACACGTGTGCTGTCAAAATAGTTGTTGGAGTTTTGACAGGAAAGATTTTTCAGCCTGGAAAGTGAAGCTGGGTTGCTTTGTCAGCATATTTGTTTCTTTTTCTGTAACACCTATGATGAGGAAAGATGGAAAGGCTTGATGCTTTCTACTCTCTCCACAGCTTTTGGTGAGGGCCTTTTCAGTTTGTAAAACCAAAGATTGTGCAGGCAGATAACAAGAGAAAATTCGGGAAGAACTATATTTGTAGTTCAAATCCTATTACACTCCAAAATTCAAGGGACTGTAGAGCCCCTACAGACCCTAAAATCAAGAGCCAAAGCATCTTTATTTCCAAAAACCTCTTTCCCACACAATATCTCTAGTTTGGGAGCTGAAATTTTATAGATCAGCTTTAGTGGTTCCATTTCCATTTAGTGGTATGAGAAGTCAGCTGGATTTATGGAAAGGGAAGCAGAGACTGATGAGAACTTAGTTTTAGTGTCTCTGGCTGGACTGTGAGCCATCAAAGTCATCTGCCCACCCAGCAGCAGCTGAGTTCTTCCATCAGTCTTTGGGGGCCTGTATCATAAATCCACCCCAGAGCATGAGGTCTTGTGTAGCTGAACTCCCCCTTGCCAAAGCCTTCTATTACTATGTTGTGCAAAGTATTTCCTAGCAGATGCTAGGCTGTCCAAGGTGGCCTTCCCATTAGAGCCAAAGAGGAAAGTTGCACCTACAGATCTCCTGCCCTTGTGGTGCTGATTTAATTCCCTGTGGCATCTCAGTCTGTCAGACCCCAGGTAGCCCATTGCTTATGCCACGCACAAAACTTTTTTGAGGCACAGAATAAAAGAGGTCTGATAAATGCCTGAAAGGTTGTTCCACTTGGTTATTATTCAGATATGCTAATTTATTCATGGGAAGAAAATGATCTTGCTGCACACAAAACTAAACCCTGGTTGCTGCAATCACTTACATTTTATTAGCTTCACAAAAAAGTGACAGGTTTGACTTTGAATTTACTCCCATTCGTTTTGCTACCCTGCAAGGAAGTTCCTCATGAGTCCCCAGGAGCATCCTGAGGACTCCTAGACAGGTTGGGGGACTGTCACTTTGCAAGAGAAATATCAGTTCTCTGTTTGAGTCAGGCCTTGTAGTGGCTGCAATGTTTAACAAGCCCTGCTGATCACACCTTGCTTTGCTGATTGAACCCATCCAATGGGGCTGAAGAACAAGCAGAGCAAGTGATATGAATCCTACCTGTTAATCACCTTTGGGTGACTCCTTGCCTTCAGACCTCTCCTCTGCATCCTTCAAGGGCACAAAGCTTTTCCTGCAGTCCCTGATCACAAGACAAGGTTTCCAAATCAGCTCTCACTCACTACTAAAATTAAACACTCACCATTGCCAAGTGGCCTTCTAAAACTCCTGTTTATTCTCCCTGTGCCACCTGTTCCCACTACTGCAAGAGCAGATAAGTCATTCCCTCCCTCTTTGGAAGAAAGCAACCTCTTGGTTCTTCTTTCGTTTTAAATACTGATGGGACAAGCTCTTGTTCCACAAGCAATGAAAAGCAGACACACACCTGGTTTATCTGTGCTCATCTTTGCTCCTTGTGAGGCCAAGTACCCACAGCATGTTAATTATTGAGCCTATATTATTGACTTTCTTCAGGTGTTGGCTGTAAATTAAAATATAAAATCAGGTGTTTCATATCTCTGCAGCCCTTGGGACTGGGAAACTTGCCTGCTTGGGGAAAAAAATGAAATTTAGTTTCAGAAAACGCATTTTAGAACAGGTTTGGCAGCACAAATCAGACCCAGACCTGGAACCCAGCTCCTGCACATTCCAACCCACAGCAGAAGCATAAAGGAGGAACCAGCTCCAAATTTCACAGCTGATGCTGCTACCTCCAGGTTTCAGAGCAGCTTGATCCCGACAGGAGCAGGATCAGGATCAGCTGGAGCAGGCTGCCCTGTGGGATGTGTGGTTGAGGACAGGCTCTGATGATGCCAAGGCTCCTCAGCACTGATCAGGGTCGGTGTCTGACAGCAATAACTGGTAGATGACCAGGTCTTGTCTCAGTTCTGTGGGTCTGTAGGCAGTTCAGTATATTTTACAAGTTTTTCAAAGGCTATGGTTGATTCCAAACCACTGATAGTTTCTCTTGGAACTGAATTAAATACATGATGATCATTGTATCAGAAAAACAGGCTGTATGAGGGTTTTTTCAGTGCTTTTGACAGAGCAAGGTGAATTTGTCAACAAAAAATTTTCTTTTAACCTGGGGCAGCTGGTAAGCTCTTTGATTGCACTGCTTATAATTACATTAACTCAGAGCTTTTACCAGACTCTTGATTTATGAATGTGCATGACTATGATCTCCTTTTTTTAAATCTATCAAAATACCTGTCATCACAGAGCAATAAGGTCTTTCATTCAAAAATCCTTGTGAATTGGTTTTATTTTACGTGCTTCACTGAAAATGAAGCAAACCAAGTGGGGCATGTGTGCATTTGCAAGGCATCTGCTGAGCTGTGTGCAGCTGGAATGCATCCTGCTCACATCTTGCAAGCCCTGATGATGAGACTCACCATCAGAGAAGAGCCCCTGAAACATTGGGATGCCACAGCATTCATACTCAATTAGCTAATTAACAGACAATATGGTTTGTGTGGCCAATCACCCCTGGCACAGCTTAAACATTAAACTGAAATGACTCTGCGCCAAGGCATCACACAGGAAAGCAGAACTGCTCTTGCTGAACACAGTGGGAGTTGTGTTTTGGTGTATGTGGGGCTTGAGATTGCTAGACTTCAGTCAGCAGACTGAGAGTAAATAATTTTGCTGCTGAAGGCCTTGGAAAAAATCCTCTGTTGGTTCTTATCAAATATATGTGCTTCTCATAGTTTTGTATGTTGGAGGAAACAGAACACACAGTGAAGAGAGAACCACTGTGATCAAATGCTCTGCTATAAAAAAAGCTGTAGGTAGCTTCAGGATTTCACATTTTCAGACTTTTCTACTGCAGGACTCAGCATGAGGGCTGAGAGGGATAAAAAAGCCCACAAGGAACCTCTCTGGAAAAAAACCCAAACTTCTCTAAACTCCTGCAGTGTGACTGCAGCCCTGGAGATCAATTTCTCCCATTAGGCTCTGAGGGTGCAGTTGTGAAGCAGTGAGTGGCATGGAGAGACATCACCTTGGGACATGAGGGCAGGGCTCCCATGAGATGCCCTGTTTGCACAGGGGAGGTGGGGCAGGCACTGGAGGCAATGCAGAGCAGCACAGTCTGAGCTGCCTGTGCTCACCCCCCACCCCTCCTGCAGCACCTGATGCAAGAACCTCACCAGCCCATCCTCACCAGGAGATCTGTAGATGCTTATCCAAGCCTGGAAATGAACTCTGCAAATAACACCTTATGGGACATACTGAGTTGGGGCAGGAGATGCCACAAAGCATTTTTAGCAGTCAGTGGCTGCAGAACTTAACCCTCCTAGCCAAGAGCATTTCAATGCTGGAACAAGGAACAAACAGTACACAGCAGAGCAATTCAGAGTGACAGTGGAGAGAGAGCTCCTGAGTTCAGATTGTGCAGCAGCACTGATCCAGAACAAGCTGTTTCAATAAACCTACCAATCAAACCTTTGTGGTTATGAGATAAGGATGTAGGTGCAGCTACATGCAAGTTTAGTCTCAGCCTCAGTTAACCATTTACATCTAGAGAGTTATACAGGCACAATCAATTCTTTATATCCCTTAGGTAAGATTTCAAAGTTTAGCATGCAAGCATCTGTCAGCCCCGAGGAGTAACCTTGAGAGGCATCCCCACAAAAGGGAGATCGTGTCATGCAGCCTGCTGCCCTGCAGGAGAATCCAATGGACCCTGGGCTGCCTGCTATTCATGGAGTAGAGGGTGATTGACTTAGTCATATTTACATACTCTCTCTATTTTGGATTGGCACATGCTCAGCTAGTCCTTAGCTGTTGAACAAGGTTTATGGCCCTTAATTATTTTGTTGTTCTCTCTAAGCCAGACATGGCCATCCTGACCACCACCAGGGGCTATTGCATAAGCAGGGAAAGGGGGAGAGGGAAGCACACTGTCACAGTCAGAGAGGTGGTAAAACCCTTCAAGGAGTTTGAGGCTCTCAGAAAGTGTGCCCTCAGAGTTATTTAAATCAAGGAAAAAGTTTGGCCTCTGGTAATAACCAAGGTAATGAAAAACATTTCAGCAGCTTCTTCTGTACCCCACAGCACAATAAATAAATAGATATTGACTTCCCAGCAGGCCCTCTGTGAGTGGTGTGTGGGCAGGTGTGGGAATGAGCAGTTTGGACAGCTCCAGCCTCTGCATTAGTGATGTAGCTCTCAGTCCCTGTAGAGAGATAAAGCTCAGCAGGGCCGTGGGTTTCCCATGATGTCAGTACAATAAATGCATCTTACAAAGTGTGAGCCACAGGAATTCAAAAGGAAAGCCTTGGCCTAACAAGACTCCAGAACTGAGGGACTGCCTAGGAGGACAAGAGAGCTCCTGATATATTTGCACATTATCCCTCAAAGACTGTGTTTCAGAGCCTGTCTTTTGTTAGAGCAGATGGTCCAATATAACAATGTGAGCCACCAGTGCTGCCTTCCTGCCACAGGGAAGAACCAGCAAGCAGAATTCAAATGCAGCTGGAAATGAGGCCCATGACAGATAAAAAGAGCAAGAGAGAGTTCAGCCACAGCCACCACAGGAGGCAGAGAGGGTGCTTGGTCAGGGCTAAGATCTCAGAGTTCAAACCCCTGAATAGCAGCACTCAGGAAGAGGAGTGTCAATGCCTGAACTCCTTTCTGCTCTCAGAGCTTCAGGGCATCTCAGCACCTACCAGGGAGGAATGTTTCTGCATAAGTAGGATCTGGGGTTGGGTTCATTTAACTGAGTTTGGGTTCTGCCTTTCTCTTCAGTAATCTTTTCCCCTACTTGAAGTGTAGCTACCTTAATTTGGCTTGGCTGAACTAAACCTGTCATGTTCCCATCCCTGCCTTGCCTTGTGAGAAGTCTGTGCATCAGGTGAGTTAGAGATGTGCACAGGCACAGGTCCACTGGGACCTGCCACCCAGGATGAGTGATGCTGTGCTTCCTGCAGAGCTTCAGGGGCAGCTCACTGGGCAGTTTTTCCCAGTGTCAGCTCCCAGACAGAATTCCCTCTCCAGCACCCTTCTCTCATGGTCTGCCCTTGGCACATGCCTCCCTTGTCCGAGGGAATGAAAAGTTCTACGCAAGGCAGTCCTCAAAACATTTGTGTCTTTCTTCCTACAGAATTTATTTTCTGTGTTTTGACCCTGTGAAATCACTGCCCAGGCCCAGCACAACTGCCCCAGCAGGTATCTCTCTCTCCCCACATGGGCTGCACTGCCTCATCTCAGCCAATGCTTGGGCATGACCTATCTGAGATAACATGAAGAAAGTAGGAATTATTTCACCTCTCTATTTGATCAAAGAAAAATACCATTATTCTGCTATCATCACAGCACTTTTCCATCAATCTATTTTGGAAAATATCAGATATCTGTTTATTTCTCTTCGAACTGTGATATCATTGTTATCCTTTCACAGTTGTTTGATACAGATATTTCTTGCATTCCTATTGGGGGTTCAGGGCATTGCTGCTCTTCAATAGCAAGAGATTCATTGCAGAGACTTCAGAGGTCAAGTAGACTCTTCCAATCTGCTAATTACTATTATTAAAGCTAACTAGCTGAAGAATTAAACTGTGTTGCAAATAGGTGTTCGATCAAAAAAAAAAAAAGCCCATTTCATCATGAAACCAGCCCAGAAGCTGGATGGTGGTTCTGTGAAGAGCTGCAGGGAACAGATCCTGTTCAGAAAGGCTGGCAGGATCTGAATGGCCCTCTGTCCTCAGGCAGGTGAAGGTGCAGAAATTCTCTACAGCACGCTGGCAATAGGAACAGCTGGTTTAGGGATCCTGGCAGACTGACATTAAATAGAAGGAAAAGGTTTCTGCTTCATCTCAGTTTACAAATTCAAGAAGAGAGTTTGAAGTAAGCAGAGATAAGGACTGAGATAGGTTCTATACCAATTATTGGAGATATAGCCATGCTTGCATCACTTTTCCACTTAGTTTACAAGGAAAAAAAAGCCACATGTGAGTCATTGAAGACCTTGTGGGCCTTTCACATAGTGTTAAAAGTACCAAGAGAAGGAACTTCTTCAGCACCTGCTCAAACATCACTTATTTGAAGAGCTATTAGGGGCTGAGCTCTACTCCCTGAAGGCAGTGTCTTTTGTTTGATAACCGCAAAAACCAAATTCTGTTGGGTATGCACTGAGGTTTGGGTTTTATTTAAAGTAGCTCCCCCAGTTTGGATTGGATGACTGGGAAGAGCAAAGATTGCAGCTTTCCCAAACCAAATCCTTCCAGTCCAATTTAGCAATGGAGCCAAGAGAAGTGGCAGGACATTAAATTTTGTTGCAACTTGGGCTGAAAGTTTCACTAAAGCTCAGGCACAGGGAGATTTTCCAGGCTGGAAAATTTTGTCAGATACAACTGAGCAAACTTACAAGTGATTGTAAAACAAATTTTGGGATTAGAAGGGCCTCATCTTCAGAGCAGGTGAGTAGGTAGTAGAACATCTACTGTTCTCACAGAAAGTGTTTTCTGCTTTGCAATACATGATTTCTTTCACGTTTCCTTGATTGCTTCTAATCCTACCTATCCTGGGATGGAAGTGAGTATTATTCCTTTCTCCCTTGTAGAAACCTGACATATTTAAAGACCTTTTTATTGTTTCTTAATCATTGACTCTGAATGTGTCCAAATGCATCAGCTGAGACCTCATTCCTGCTGAACACGGCATCAGGGTAACCTCAGGGGCTTTGTAGTCTAACTGCAAAAGTCACCTTAATAATTATTCTGGTGTGACCTGCTGAGCTGTACTGCTCAGGTGGAGGAGTCAGACAGATCCAGTCCTTGCTCTCTTGTTCCTGTCTCTTAGCCATGTACTGCAGCCAGCCGTGGAGAAGGAACAAAATGGTCAAAGAAATCAGTTTATTTTCTCCATTGTTAATCCCAGTGGATCTATAAGGCTGTTCTTAAAGCTTTCCAGTTGAAAGGTACTTTGGGAGTGCACAATACACTGAAGATGGAAGATATCTTACTGTATCACACCTCTACATCTTTTTTACTCCAACATAACATTATGTGCAGAATCTGAGCAGAGGAGATACCAAGGAAAAAAACTCCACTTAGAGAGAACTTCAAAGACCAAGAAAGGGGCAGACATGACTTATTTGCATGTCATCTAAATTCTGTCTTATCCTGACCTCAGGTCAGATAGCAATTATTAAGTGAACTTTGTAGATCAGAAAAAAATGTATCATATTACAGTATTCCCCAAAGACTCAAACTCAGCCTCCCACTTCTGTTGGTAGTGGATTACTTGTGACAGGCTGGGCAGAAGATTTATTATTGTTATAAATTATTTCATGATCCCTCTTCTGCTGCAATAAAAGGCAGTGATTCAGCTATCCATAAAGTGGTGAATGAAAAGAAATGAAGGACTTAATTAAGTGCAATTCTGGAGCAGAAGTTTGTTGGTGAAAGATTTTTGAATCAATTTAAAATTTCACTCAGTTCTTTTTATTTATATTAAAGTCAGTAAAATGATACCAGAATTCCATTGTGAGAGGTTGCACCTTGACTAAGCATAGCCAGGTGAAGCTTTCTTGAACTCCTTCTGGTTTAATGTATTCTTTGATTTAACAAGATTAATATTTTCCCTCATTTTCTACCGCATGCTACAGGTTTTTTATCTGTGTCAATGCAGCATGAAAATATTCTAAGGCTGGAACAGAGAAAATGTGTAAGCAAAACTGGTTTCTACTAGTGGAAGAAATTAATATACTGGTTGTGAAATTGATGTTATGTTGTCTAGAGGGAAATTGTAAGTGGATGTTAAAAGGCTATAGCTACATATTAATTCACATGTAAAGGGTTAGACACAAATGATTTTTAAGAAAAAAAGTGTGATATTGCATTAAACAAGCCCTGGGAGTGACCCACCAAAGAAGAGTCTTAATAGATGAGTGTGTGAAGTCCATGAAGGAACTGGTGGCACACACTGTCCCAGAACCAGGACTCAAGCACTGGCCCCATCTCTCCAGCCCTAGTCCTGAGCTCAACACCCCAACTCTCAGTGTGATGCATGAATCATATTCCACAAAGAATGGTGCCCTTGTGTTTTCTAAGGCACTACTTGGCAAAATGCTCAACCCGAGAGCTAACCTTTTCTCTCCTTCATCTTCCTCCTTGCTCCTCTTACAGCCCATTTAATGGAGTTTTGATGCTGGTATCTTTGTGCCCTTGTCCTGTGAGCTTGTGGGAAAAGAGGAGGCTGTGGTCCTTCCCTGCAGGTGTGCATTGAGGGCACAGGCAATGAGCCCACAGCTCAGCCAAACTGACTGCTTCAGTCTGAGACAAACAACACCCACAGCCCACAGTATCATAAAGCAGCAGGAAAGACCAAATTAATCCCTCATGTATCACCATGGACAAAAGAGCTCAGAATTTTCCAGCACTGAAGATTCAGGAGGGACAGAATGTCAATAAAGCCTCCTTCACAGTACCAAGTTTCTTATATCTAATTTATTTCAGTGAGTAATATTTCAGTTATTATTATGGGGAATTGAACAATTTGAAAGAAGGATGGTAGGTTTGTAGTTTGGGGTTTTTAACTTTCCCCTCTTTGTTTCTTATTAGAACATCAGGTAGGTTTCTTCTATTCTTACTGCATTTTCAAACTTCTCAGCAGTTTTATACAGTCTCCCGATTTGGGTACTTTTATCTTGGAAGGGTCATCTGGAAGTCATCTAGCCCAGCTTCCTGCTCAAAACATGCATACCTTCAAAGTTAGATCAGGATTCTCAGCTCCTTGCATAGCTGAGTTTTGGAAATCTCCAAGGACAGAGATTTTCCGTCTTTGTGGGCACCTATTCCTGTGCTGACTGACCAATATGCCCACACACTCTGGTCTAGGCAATCTCCCCCCTGTACAGGAGCACAGGAAATGAATGTAACAGCACAGGATATCCCTGTTTTCCTTCATATTCACTTATCATGCCCATTTAAAAATTATTTCAGGCCTATATACATAAAATGAGACAGCAGTTAATTTGAATACTCCATCATAATTCATGGGGGAAATTAGGCGCTCATTGCCATTCATTAGGGAAATTCAGCTGCTACTGAAGTCAGCACGTCCCCCCAAAGACTCCTCAGTAGGATTCTACTCAGTACCCAGAACTTTAAGGCATGTCCAGCTTTTCAGAAACCTGTTTCAGAAAATAGCCAATCCATTTATTTCAGTTGTTTCCAGCCTCATGCTCCATCTTTCCTTCCATATTTGGCCAGCAGGTAAGGTCTAGAGAAGTCATCTCTCTGGATAACAAAGGAAGCCATTCAATCAATCAGCTAGCTGACCTTTAGACAGCAAGCAAAGCCTGAACTCTAAAACTGCTTGTTCTGCTTGTGTTTTTATGAAGAGCAAGCATGATCCTGTAATACAGCTTAGCCAGTCCATCAGTCCTGTAAGATGAGAGAGCAGCTCAATCAGATCTGAGTTACTGCTAAGAGAGGCTTATGTGCCTTGTAAGATAATATTGGTCCACTGGAACACCCAGCACATGGCTTTCAGACTTGGCTGAACAGAAGACATAAAAATCCTTTTCCTCTGGGCTTTGTACTTCCTCTCAATATTTTTTTGGTTGTATTTTTGTTTGTATATTTGTTTGTTTTCACATTCAGATATGAATTTAGGTATAAGCTCATCTGAAGAAGATGACATTGGAATAGCCAGAAATTGTGCTTATACAATTAACTGATTTAAAGCCCAGCATGGCTCAGGGAGAGCTGATTCTGTCCTGCACAGAGAATCGCAAGATTGATATAAAAACCAAACATAATCCTTCTTTACACTTCAGTTTACTGTTTTAGTTTTCTTTGACCTGGCCTGCAAAGCTGATATCTCTGTAAGGCTTGACAAGATGAAAACTGAATTGATGATCAAGAAGACTTCTGTCCTTTATCTTCCTCTCATGGCATATATGCAAATAAGTATCTTGATTTCCAAATACAGTATTTGCTTCCCAGTATGATTTCATCTTTCCTGTTTGATTATGTCAGAGCTTTTAATCTCAATAATTAATTTAGCCAAATGGATATGATTCTTTAAACACACACCTCCTCACACTCCATTAAAATTTAATCTGAGATTTGGGGTTTCTTTAAGCAGAAAAAATGGTAATATTTTATCTCCCTGTTTCCCCTAGTTAAATCAGAATGGTCCTTTAAGGCATTGATAAATGGTTTCTGTGGTACTACAACCATCACGAGGGACTCAAATGGGATTTGAGAGTAACTGCTTCAAGAAGATGTATATCCCAGTGGCTGTAATAGCAAAGACAGAATTATTGTAATCTCTCCCAGCCAAAGACAGCTGGCTGTGCTGAGACAAGGTGTCTCACAATCTTATGAGACTCTTTTTACATTGTTTACCCTGGAGCTATGGCTAGGGTCTTCTCTACTGGAAGACTAATGAGTGAGCAGTGATTTGTTTTATGTTTATCATGCAAGACTGTAAAACTTAAAATAAAGTAAAAAGGAATATGACATTTTCTTATTACCTAGAGATCTTGGCTCTGCAAAATTCCAGTCCTACAAATGCTATTTTCCAAAACATTCTGGTGAAACAGCTAACAATGAGTACATTTTATAATCTGTGGTAATTCAGAACAGGGCATTTGGTACCTGGGATTGGCAGTGGCCCACACTTGGAAAAACTGTGTCTCTTGAGAAATGTACACTGGAATGTGATGGGTAGGAAGGACTGAGCTTTCAGAAGTTACAACACTCTACAAAGTAGTTTCCTGTTCGCTTGTTCTGTTTTCGTGTTTATCTGCCTCAGTCAAGGGTAACTGGTTCTAAAGCTCTCTAATTCTGAGTTAGACAAAAAAATAGTCCTTTCATCTTGTTTTCTCAGTCTTTCATACAAGTTATGGCTGGCAAATGTCTTTTGTAGTCAACTACCTTGGGGAACTTTTCAATCACAAAGTTTGCCAAAGACATTAGATAAGACCTAGAAGTTACACCCCAGACCAAACAACATCAGTCTCATCTGTACCTTGGAGCTGAGTCCAAACATGACATTTATCACAGGGCAGCAGGTAGTCTTGATAGTGTATGAAAAGTAATGCCAGAGAATGCTGACATTTATCACAATGAAGAAAATGCAACTCACTGCACATCAGTTTCTAAAGCATCGACATCTGCTGCCAAGCTTGTCATCACTGCATTACCTTTGTGATCAATAAGGAGGAATGGGTGCTGTTCATCTCAGCCACCACAGGCACGATGAGTCACTCTGCTTCTGCTAACTGGAAAGGGAAGCTAAGGTGTCTAGTTCAAATGGAGAGATCTAAATGGTGATTATCCTGCTGTTGAGGCTCTTGGTGTAGCCTCACCCTGAGCACTGTGTGCAGTTCTTGGCCCCAACAATTAAGAAGGAAGTGAAAGTCCTTGAGTTCAGAGAAGGACAACAAAGCTGGTAAAAAGGCTGGAAGGCACATCCTGTGACATGTCCTGTGAGGAGTGGTGATGGACTCTGGGCTTGTCTAGCTTGGAGAAAAGGCAGCTGAGCACCAACCTCATTGCTACAGCTTCCTGAAGAGGGCAAGGGGAGAGGGCTGAAAGCTTCACCCTGAGATCCAGTGATAGGGTAGTGATAGGATAGTTCAAAGGTGCACCACGTGAGGTTTAGACTGGATACTGGGAAGCATTTCTGTACCGAGAGGGTGGCCAAACACTGGAACAGGCTTTCTGGAGAGGTCTTAAATGCCCCAAGCCTGTGAGTGTTTAAGAGGCATTTATATAATGCCCGTAACAAAACGCCTTAACTTGGTCAGCCCTGGGATTGGTTAGGAAGTTGGACGAGATGATCCTTGTATCAACCAAAATATTATGTTCCATTCTGTTCTGTTCTATGCTATTCTATTCCTGTCCTATCCAGTGCCTAAAGGCTGGCACAGATGCTGCCCTACAGTATCTGTGTACCTTGTTTTGCCTTCTGCTTCAGAGACCTCTGCCAAAGAAAAATTAGATGCCAACTTATAGACTTCGCTGAAGTGTTTTGAGAAGCACAAAAATCCCAGATAAAAGGAATTACTGTTATTCATTTCACTTACAGATATCAATGACAGTTTTCTCCCCTGAGGACTGAACTTACAATAAAAGCAGACTGAGAAAGAAAGTAAGGGAAGAGGAGCAGAGACCGAAGATCTTTTGCCAGTGAAATCCCTTAGCAGGAGGATGTGGGAGAAGGATGCCAGTCAAGCCTTGTCCTGAACAGAGCTTACTCTGACACGCAGCTGTTGCTCACAGAGGAAATATTAGAAGGCCAGGAGAGAGGTGAAGCGAGGTGATGGCAGAACAGTCCCCTGGGACTGGCTTGCTTGGCAGTTCTAGGTAGGACCCAGAAAATACTGAAGAAGCTCTTGTTCTAGTGCCCACAATATAAAACTCCCTGTGAGAGACTGAAATGTTATGGTAATTGCTTAAATATTGTCAAAGAAGCTGTGACCACCAAAGCCCACTCCCCACTCAGATGTGCCTCTTCATAGGAACTGGACTATGAGTCCAGCCACCCCAGGTCTAAGGAGAAGAATATATCCACAAGGAAATCCAAACCCACCAGCTGTCGTGACAATCAGCCCTGGTTGGGTTCCTGGAGGAGGGGTCATAGCCCTTAGACTCATTCACTGATGCCAGGTTTGCACACATTGCCCCCCAAGCACAGAAGGAGAAGGAAAGTTTTTTGGTGTGTAGTGTAACCTCTGGTCAGAGTGGTGAACACAGAGGGAATGAACACCCATCCTGCCTTACACAAACTGCCTCCACTGTAAAACCCCCCACCATGGGAAGGCCACATACACACAGGACATTTATGTGGGAGGCAGCTGAGGACGTGACATAAACCATCAAAGACTCCCAAAGCACCCCCAGATTCATTCCTGAGGCCTTGCACCAGAGGGCTGCATGTGATGCCAAATGATGCAACAGATCCAAAATCTGTTGCAAGAGACAGTTCCAAACTTCCCCCAACAAGGTGAGGTACCTGGATATTCCCACTCAGTCTAACATATATAAATCTACTGAACTCTGTGTCTAGCAGGACACCCAGCACCAAGAAGACCAGAATAGGATCAACAGGATGCTGTTGAGATCCAGGGAGTGGTGATATTTTCTACTTAATCTGTCTCTCTGTCACTCTCTTTCTCTTCCCCCTCCTTTTTCGATTTCTTTCTCTCTCTCTTTGTCTCTCTCACATTTACTGTGAAATACAATCCATACTATTGACTTTGGCATATGGTCTCATTTGCACGTTAATAAGGGCAGAGGCATATCTAACAATTTTAATAACTGGATCTTTACACCCCCTTCCTTCTGCATCTTGAGTATGGAAATATATGGACACGTATTGCTTTCTCTAACAGAGAAGCAATATGTGTGCAGATTTTGCACTGAGCAAAATCCCTTTGTATCCTGTCTTGCACTTTTGAGGCTTTATATCCATATTTTGTCTGTTGGAGAAAAGCTCTTCAAAATCAATTATTCAAATCTGTCTCTTTATAAGGCGCATTGGTTTACACCAGAGATGTATCTACCATTTCCTGCCTTTGCCACAGAAAAGGAAGTATCAAGAACAGAGACACTTTACCATAAGAGGAAACACAAGGAAAGTGTTCATCCCCCCAAATGTGCACACAAGGTCATTACTGGTATTACAATGTGAAATTATTAAGATCGATCATCTCTTTTTAATTGCACAAACAGAAGGTGGCATCATAGATTATGACTACAAGCCATTTGCCAGATAGACACTGCAATAACAAATGAACTTGAACTTTCTTTGAAATTGGAAAGGTAGTCATATAAATATGCTACTGTTTATACCACCTACCCATGGGCTATCTGGGGAAAAGCTATTTGAGCAAAATTGGAAAATGCTGCAGAACAGCATGCTGGCAAAATAATCTCTCTTAAGCCAGTCTCCTGCCAAGTGAATTTAGTGAAGAAATTTAGATCTGAATAAAGAGATAGACTTCATTTAGCTATGGCTGAAAATACAATGACTAATATTTTTCCTTTGAAAAATATTTGTTTTGCAGAATTTGAACTTCTCTCTTAATTCCTTATCACACAACTACAGGTGAAAATGCCTGTATTGTTATAAGATTTCAGATTTCCTGGTTGGTTTGGATTTTTTCAGTTTGGAATATAAGGTCAGAAATGCTAGAGTTTCCCAATGGTGGATATTGCTATTTCTGAAGAACTCAAAGGATGGAAGTTAATTGGAAATGTCCTACCCAGACTCTGATTTCAGGCCTACTGCATACCCCCCTTGAACAGTTATAAATTTTCAAAATGAACACATTTTGTGGAAAAATAAATAACAGAAATGGCAGGAAGCTTCAGGAGAAAGACAAGGAGAGCAGGGTAGATCTACAGAAGAAACCAAGTGGAAATTAGTCACCTACATACCAGAGTATATCAGGGTGTGCAGTTGAAAACCAAAGGATTTGTGGGGAACTTATCTATGCCTCAGAACTTTGTAGGCTCATATACTGCTGTCAATACCTTTTTCAGTGGAACAGGAAAAGGAACAGGAAAAGACTAGACTGCTTGTCCTTCTGGTGATACACTGCAAACTACAGCTCTGGCAGCTCCTATATTTGGGGAGTGAAATGTGCAGTGTTCAGGCATCCCTGAAAATACAAAAACACAGCAAAAGTCCAGAAAAGAGACCTGGTTCAGACCGTGCTGCCCCAAAAGCGTGGGTCATAATCTTCCCATTGCTATCTCAAACAGATCAGTGAGGCTGCCCCAGCTGACTGTAAAACATTGCAGTTAAATAAACCAGCATATCCACAGGGGGCAGGAGGTTATAGTTACTGGGCAATGCTGGTCTACAGAGGCCAAGGTTTCTTAGGCTAAACTACTCCCTTCCATGTGACCAGATGTGGAGAACAATATGTCAGAGACATTCACCTGGCTTTTCTTAATAGTCTTACAACTGTCCATTATGTCACTCTAAAGTCAATGTCTAAAACACACTATATAAATCATATTTAAAACTGCCTACTTTTTCTTTCTATTGGCAGTGTCAGGAGCTCAGATAGAGAAACAAGCACTATAGTCACCCAAACATAGGAATGATGTATCTTTCCTTGTACAGCAGAGGTACTTTTGACACAAAAAACGATGTCCACTCTTTTTAAAATGAATTATCTGCAAAAGCATGTATTTTGACAATATGTTTATTGGTTTATATGTAGCATCTAATCAATGAAAATGCTTTGTTCTTCTTGAAGTGCATGGAGCTTTATTTGATTACACTGATGGTAAATTCCTGCACAGTGTGTCAAGGCTGTTTGCTAAGACCCCCTGGGAATCACTGATAGATTGCTCTGGCTGTTGTACGTCTGCTTCTGCCTGTCCCCATTTCTGACATAATCCGGTTACTTTAGGAATAGATCCCTTCCTTCCTTGCCAGAGGCAATTGTCTCCAAGTGCCAGCAGGGATGAAGATGAATGTTTCAGAGCCCTGGAGAAACTAAAAAACCTTTGACACAGGCAGTAAATTGCATTTTACATTTGGAAGAGTAGCTGGCCTCTAAATGACCTTGCAAACTGTGGGTGCAAAGAGAACACCAGCACACTAACTGGAGAATAGGCAATAGCTCATACTGCACATTATCTTAATTTTTCCATGAAAAGGTGTGCTCAATGGGAAGGCAAGATATTTCCATGAGCTTTCCTGGCTTCCTCTCAATCTCAAGCAACAGAAAGGTTGGATGAAGATGGTAATTTCCCCCACCTTATTTCAAATAAGAATCTGCTGCAGCCACCTGCTTGTCTTCAGGACTTTCTGTTTTGCCTGACAACTTCTATTTTTAAACTGGCTGAATTCCTCTCAGTAAGGAATTGCCACAGCCACTGACACCCCTCCCAGCCACACCTCCCAGTTCTACCCTGCTCTGTGGATTACATTTCCTCATACATTGTGGTCTTGTTGCTATTTTATGTCTGTTTCTCCAGTTCCTCCATAGCACATGCTGTGTGGAACTGACATAAAGGAACAAACTCCAGAAATATGTCCCAATTCCTTTTGCCTTCCTCCAGGCTATAGAGCACACTGGATTTTTTTCTGCTTCCTATTTTCTTTCCACTTGCTACTGCTGTTCTTATTTTAGACATTATCTTTATATTTGATTACTGTAGTTTGTAATTAAGCTTGACTTAATAGTGGAAAAAACCACAGCTGTTCAGTGTGTTAGCTGCAAATGCTGATAGCTTTCATATTTTTACACTTCCAGCCATACTCCCCTAATATACTGGAAAAAGGTCATTTGAGTATTACTGCTCATTCATGCACATGACCCTAGGCCCTGTTGTGGTACATGCATGATCCAGGATCTCATGGTCCTATGTGTAAACCATGAAAGTATTTTTAGCACAAGTCAACAACTGATTTTCTTCTCATCTGAAATTTTTTAGTATTTTGCTTTTTCTCAATTATTATACATGTTTCTTCTGAGTGAGTGAGGGCTCAGTCAGTCAGGATCAGACTGAGCATTCAGCATTCAGGACACCATGCTCTGCTGCAGATCTCACACAGCACACATAATGAGGACTGTAATGAGATTTCAAGTGCTGTGTATAATGGCAGGGTACATATCTCTTATTAAATACTACCTCCTTTTTTGTTTAAGACATTTTAAACCTGGTTTTAATGTAATTCCTTTCTAATGCATCCCACAAAATCATACATTTGTGGCCCACTTTTCTGAATCAAGAACCCCTGCCACTGAATTTTCCTATGATTCTACAAATGTGGTGAGAAACAACAGCTTTGGGAATCCAGGTGCAAATCCGAGGGTAATAGGTCAGGACCAAAACTTCAGCTCTGAACACAGGCCTCAGAGAGCCTGTTTGTGGTCTGACTGCAGTGTCATTTGTATCCAGATAGTAAATTCATACTGTAGGGATTTTGTTTCGTTTTATGTTGCTTGGCTTGGGTTTTCTTTCCTCAGTGTTTAGCACAGCCTAATCCCAGTGTTCAAGACAATAATAAATGTTGAAAGGAAGCTTGTCACGTGAGTTCAGGTCAAGCCAAGCCCTAATTCTTCATTTCCCCAAAGTCTATGATTTCTGTATCTTTAACCATTTATCTGGCTACATGCTTACCTATAATCTAAATAAAGAACAGAAAAAGGAACTTAATGTTCACTGCAGCATTAAAATCCTTTTCAGTCTCTCATTACTGCTCAGTCTCTGCTTAAAGGAAATTTTGCCCTATCCTACTAATAGTTTAGTCTTTTAGGCAATTATAAGGGCAGAAGAAATCCTTTATCATAAAATGCGTCCCGCACAATTCTATACCATTAGGTACAGAGGCAGGTTACCCTGTGAAAAAGCAAGAACACACTTAAAGATAGGAATTTGTTAATAGTATTTTCTGTCCTGATTCAACACTGAGACCATAGAATTATTTAGGTTGGAAAATACCTTTAAGATCATCAAATCCAAAGATTAGCCTAACACTGTCATGCTTACCACTAAACCATATCCCCAAATGCTACATCCACATATTTTTTTAACAATTCAAGGGATGGTGACTCAGCCACCTCCCTGGGCAGCCTGTTCCAATGCTTGACAACCCTTTCAATTAAGAAATTATTCCTAATATCCAACCTAAAGTTCCCCTGGCACAACTTGTGGCCATTTCTTCTAGTCTTGTCACCTCTTACCTGGGAGAAGAGACCAGTCTCCACTTCACTACAGCCTCCTTTCAGGTAGTTGAAGAGATTGATCAGATCTCCCCTGACCTTCCTTTTCTCCAAGTTAAATAAACCCAGATCCCTCAGCTGTTTCTCTTTAAGGCTTTCCCAGACCCTTCCCCAGCTTTGTTTCCCTTTTTGGACACGCTCCAGTACCTCAATATCCTCCTTATAGTGAGGTACCCAGAACTGAACATAGAATTTGAGGTGTGGCCTCACCAGTGCCAAGGAGAGGGGACAATCCCTGCCCTGGTCCTGCTGGCCACACCATTGCTGATCCAGGCCAGGATGGCATTGACTTTCTTGGCCACCTGGGCACACACTGGCTCATGTTCAGCTGGCTGTCAGTGTTCCCAGAATGTACATGGCCTGGTGCCACACTCCTGCAGGTCCAGTTGCTGTGCAGGTCCACGACCACCCTACAACACCAGTAATTTTTGTACCAAATCACTCCAACATCTCAACAGTAAAATGAGACACCAAGTCTCCAGTGTTCAGTGCATGGGCACTGCTCAGAATCTAGGAGCATGGCCCAGAGAGACAAAAATTGTAGCAGAATTAGGCAGTAGTTTGTCAGGGGATGAGCTTTTGTTGGCTTTTACTCAATGACCTTCATGTATCTAAATGTTCGTGCTTTACTAGTCCTCAAGAGAGGACTTTCTTACCAGCTGCTCAATCCAGTTCATCATCTGAGACATGGATTATGTTTTGCATATTAAAAACCTAATTTATCTTAGAAAAAGCTCTAATGTCTCCAATTTGTGTACAAGGGTCTTGGCTTAACAAAAGCATTGGGCACCCTTGCCTTCATGGCAAGCCAAACCCAGCCCAGAGCCGCCCACAGGACTCCATCTGGAAGATGACATGCATTTACTGTATAATTGTTTGATTTGGGTTTTCTTAGAGGCCAGTGTACAATGGCACAGCCTCTGTGTCTCTGAGGATTGGACTTCCTCATCCTCAAAGGATTTTCTGGAGGCTGTCCCACATCAGCTGTGTGGTTCCCTTGGGTCTGCCCCAAGGTGGTGGAAAAGAACATCCCCTTGGCACTCCAGCTCACCCCTCTGCTCCCAGGAAGCTCAAAGTACTCTTTGGTCACAAATTGGCAGCACTTACTATTCCAGTGAGGGTTTGTGGGCAGTATCAAATGTTCACCCAAGACATATGGAGATCATATACCCCCCAGCTCACACACCCCCCAGCTCACACGGACACAGGATTGTGCAATGTGTTGGGAAATGTTCAAGGACACTTGGGCATACTCTACTTTCTGCTTGCACAGCACACAGAGGAATGCATGGGCCAAAGCCAATGGGGGCAGCAGGAGGGGCACAAACAGAGTCAGGCACGTTCTGTGGTACTCCATCCTCCACTGATGCCAGTGGCTTATGCCCTTTTTTCCCATGTCAGATGGAGCTGCCTGAAACCTGCAAATACCAGAGGCCTCTCTGAAACCAGGAGCTGCCTGGGCAAGGAAGGGACTGCTGTTTGCTAGCTCTCACACCTCAGAGGCAGGAGGAGCAGCAGGGGGGCAAAGAGCATGGGGAAATCTCTCTATTCAAGCAATTGATTATAACACTTTCCTCAAATATTTTAATCTTTTTTTAACCTGTCTCTGCTGTACACAAGTTGTGAGGGATAGGCAATGATGATTTACAGCAGTGTGTCCAGACTCTGTGAATTCTCCTGATATAATTAAAAAACCTAAACCATGATGTGTAGTCTGTTTTCTTGCCACATTATTCCATTGATGAAAGGAATCTCCTTCACACCAATTGACTGGAACTTCTATGGTGGAAAAATTGGTGTAGTTATGTCCTGCAAGTCTTAGAAGCTGAGTAATAGTGGTATGGAAAAATCTGAAGTCACGTTCACAGGTACCCATGGTCATGGTCCTGCACATCAGTTAATAGATGCTTTTATTCACATTCAGTGGTTACAAGATCAGATTCCCCTTGCACAAGAAAATATACAGCCCATGCACGTGATTTTATTGGCCGTACATTTAAGTCAGGGCTATGTTGTCGTGCACATTTCCAAAAGGAAAACTAATGTGCATAATCTGGAAGAAGAGTTCAACTTAAAAAAAAGATTTAAAGTTCTCAACTAATTTGATTCTGTTTCAGAGCATGTTTACTACTAAATTACTTTTATCCTCTAAGTACTCTCCAACATAATAAACAGTACTGATGAAGATCAGCGTGAATTTGTGGTAATGGTTTTATAGACTTAACTCTAGAATTTTGAGGGTATGGGATTTCTGGTGCACACCTGTGTCCATGTTCAAATCTCCAGTCTTTGGACAGGCATTTGAAAAATCACTCAATCTTTTCTTATTTTTGTGAATTGGATGATCTGAAATGACCCTAAGCAACTCATGGTCCAGATACATAGTGTGTTAAGGAGCTTTAACTGGGAGGATTAACAGCCAGGATCCTTCTGATGGCATCATCTAGACACCCACAGAAGTCTGCAAAGTAGACTAGAAAGGTTTAATATTCAGTTTGTTTCCGTTTGCAATGGTTTTTAAATAAGCAGAATTACTCCCCATGGGTCTGTCTTCACTGACTAACAGATTAATATTCAAGAATGTTCTGTGGGCATCCAAAGTGATTTTGGCAAACCTTAGTAAATTTGGCTATTAATAACTGTATCTTATCAGTCAGAAAGTAATGGGACAAGCCTTTTTATCTGGTGCCTAAAGTTGGTCTGTATTGTCTTCTGTATTGACCTACTACTTTCCCTTTGGGGCTTTACTTTGTAATGTAATAATTTGGACAGTTCAACAGACCAGAGGTGATTTGTTCCATCTCTACTGTTTCGTTGCCATCTGGGCCAGACAGACATTCTGAAAAATCCAACCTTCATCCACAACAACCTTTTGCATATGTGGCAATTCTATTCTGTATCTACAGACAGAAACAATTTACTCTGTATTCAGAAAATAAGGCAAAGTCTGTAAGGAACATAGATTTCTAAACAGGCTTACATTTATTTTCCTTCTTTTTCTGTCTTATCAATTATACAGCTTAGAAGACCCATTTAAAAATTCGCTTCTAGAACAGGTTATGATTGATCGCAGGCCACGTGAATCCTCAATGGATGGCTTGGCCAGAGAAAAATATACATATTTGGAAAAAAAGAGCCATTCCAGTCTTTTCAGGATGTGGAAGAAGGACAGGACTGTGATCTTGAAAATCTACTTGAACAATGAGATGAGAATTCATTTCCCAATGAGAATAGTCCTTCAGCTTGTTCTTCCACGGTATAAATCAGCTGAAGGAAGTTGGGGAGAAATTTTGTGGCATTGGTAAACCAAAGATCAATCAGCAGCAACAGCCATGTGTCATAACTCACTTTGTAATCTGTGTGTGGTCTAGGCCAGACCACTAAATATGAAAACAACAGAAAATGTGGTTTCAGTAGCAGCTGAAGTGAGTTCCTCACGCAGATATGTTTGCAGCAGTGACCACAAAGAGCAAAATAAGAAAAAATTAACAATGCCCTCTCCATCCAGTGCTGTCTTTTCATTCTGTTTGCATGGGACTGCATATCTGCTGTGCCATTCTGGTCCATGCCCAAAATCAAGCAGCCATCCAGTCCAGAGGGAGAGAATGTGCAGGTGCTTCCTGCCTTCTCTGCTCTCGAGTGCTGAAGCAGGGTCTGCCATGCAATAGCTCAAGAGAATGTCCTGCTCACACAGCTATCTTCAACCAGCTGTAGTAAACCATAAAGTGATGGTTAGTCATGAAAATAAATAGATAAAGTTAGCTCTGAAAAATAATACACCAGATTGAGAATTAGAAAGTCAAACAGGAGGGCCTTGCCTCCAAATCAGGGGACCTCTGATTTGAAGGGAGTCTTTCTGTGTCAAAGCACTTTTTACAAGCTAGATGATCCCATTGCCCTTGCACTGCAGCTGTACCAGAGATGAGAATGAGGCAGAAGAGTCATGGCCCATTACCTTTTCCATCTGTACCAAAATGTCACAAGTTAGAAAATTTATGAGTGCATTTTTCATTTCTGTTAGGATGTATATCTCATGTGGTCTCAAGACCTGTTTAAGTCGTGTCTCATACACATCCCTTGTTGAAGACTATTTTCATAAAATAGTGAAAAATAAAACCAACCTGCTTTGACACAGGGCTAGAAATAGGCAGGGGATGAATTCTTGGTATTACTCCAATCAAAATGTCTGGGTTGTACACTCTCTGTCAAAGAGAGCACTTGTGTGAATGGTCAGGAGCAAAAGTGGATGGTCTTCATGAAACTAGAGATGCAAACCCCTGCTTAATAGTTCACAAGCAACACAGAAGTGAGCACCAGTTGTTTAAAATTCCTCTAGCTGCCAACGCTCACAGCTTCACAATGTATTTTTCTGAAACTCCCTGAGGCTGAGGTGGGTCATATTTGGCAATGAAAAAATCTCATATTTACCTGTAAGCTGTTTCCATTCTAAACTTTAGTGTGGAGTTGAGACTCTTCTGTCTCTCTGGAAATCTCCAGAGAACAAGATGTATTTCTGGAAGGTTTTTACTCAAACACATGCTGTTAAGTTTCATCCAAGAGTTCAAAGGAGGAAGTCTAAGCTCCTTCCATTCAGACTGTCATAAGGAATTATTTAACAGTCTTTGCTGGATTTAATATTTATGCATTTAAAAAATAGAAAATAATCCCATTAGCTGTTGTTATTTTTTTTTATTTAAAAATAATAATCTTTTAAGGGTTTATCACTTTCTTGTTTATTAAATGGTTGGCAAAATTTATAATGGCTTTACTCTTCAGCCTGCAAATGTTTATCCATTTTTTTCTATCTAACACCTACAATGCAAAGAGATCAAACAGCCAGTGGGATAAATCTAGTGAAGAGTATAGGGATAGCATTATCAAAGGCAGGCCCAAAACTGTACCCTTTGATCAGAGCCACAAGTTCATTTAGCCCCACAACATCTTCTGTTAGTCCTAGTGTTACTAATTTTGGTTTACAGATGGGGAAAAAAGGTACTAAAAGGGTACTAAAATCATGACGGTCATTCAGTCTTACATAAAGCTGGGAATTTATGCAGTTTTAAAAATAAAGACATTTGAGGCCATTTCATGGCCCATATTACCAATGACTGCAGTAGCAAGGGATTTGGAAGATCAGATTTTTTGTTGCTGAAGTTTTTCCCTCTGTGCTGTGTGGTGGCAGCAGAAGGGGTACAATTCTGATGAGTTTCCACCTGGTCCCCTAGATCCTCAGTCTCAATTGGTTGTGTGACCTCAGGCTCCCCACCTAGACCTCTTCCACAAACCTTTGTCCTTCCACAGGCTCTAAAAAGGGCTGTACTGAACTCATGTGTGCCATGCCAGCATCAGGAGCAAATCACCTCCTTATTGTCATCATTCATGGGGGCTTTGCAGTCCCTCATGTTGCTGGTGCCCTGCCATATTTCACTAAGAGGCTGCCATTTATACAGAAATGTCCCATAGAGCCTTTGGACAAACAGGTGGTTTCATCATTTTGAAAGGGGTTAGATTTCACTTTGGAAACACACCAGGCTGTAAATTGACACAAAGCTCTTCCTCTGCCAAAAACTTAGTTAAGAAAAAAGGAACACGTGTCTCCCCAGCCCTGATATACCCCTACTCTCTGCCTGTTTGTGAGTCCTCCTCAGCTGGGATGCAGCAGGACTGTGATCACAGGAATGCAGAACAGCTTCAGTGTCAGTCTCACCCCAGGGGCTGTCTGCAGGAGCACTCCAGAGCTGCCCCAAAACTGTGAGGAGAGGATTTGGCACTACCAGCAGTGCACTCTGTGGTCTTTTCTAGGCAGCAAGATGAATTCTCCATAGAATGAAAAACTGGTCAGAGCTTATAATCACTGGATACACTGGTCTCTGGATAAAGAGCTCTCATCTGAATGGTTTCCATATTAACACTTTGGGACCATCTTTCTGAATGCTCATCCCAAAAGTTAAAAAAAACCCAACAAAACAAAACCAAAAAACCCCCAAGAACCATTTGCACAAATGGCGTCTTTAAGCAATGACATCTAGGAAAAAAATATCCTTTTAATTTGCATTCTGTCTGATATTTGAGTAATGACATTTATTTTTTAAGTTTTACTGCAAGCACAGGGAATCAGAAGCTCAGTCTGTGTCAAACACGACCATCCAAGTCAGGAACTGGGGATATAGGAAACCAGCCACCAGAAGATGGGAGGTAGAACTAGTCAATCATTCCAGAGATCTTTCTGAATAATAACTGAAAACAAACTGAAAATTTTGCCCTTACTTTTGATACATAGTTCCCCTTTGCCTTTTTCTAATGTCTTCAGCCACTTTGTTATCACTTGTCTGTTCACGACTCAAACCAATTTGATCAAGAATGTTTCTTTGGACTACTAGATACCATTCACTGGGGATAAAAATATGAGTGGAAACAAAAGGTTAAATATGAATTTTGATATGCTAATATTACTTCCTCTTCTTCCTGCACATTACCCACATTACATAAATCATGGCAACATCCAATTGTAGACTATCAGGAAATGAAAGAATTATAGCAATCCACAACCCATCAAAAACAAGGATTAGAGTTTTATCAGCCTAGGATGTGATGATATAAATTTCCCAAGAAATGTGAAACTCTAACCAGAGTTTTATATGTTTTATATCTGCAATGAAATGGCATATGGAATGATGATTTTAACAATGTTATTGCTTTATTTAAAAAAGTTGTATTGGGTTCTGTTCAGGAGAAACTTATTAAATTAATGGCCCATGGTGGGTATACTACATTCCCAGCTATACTGTACTAGCAAGAACAAGAGACTTACAGGTTTTAAGGTTCCCAAAAAACTCTTACTGAGACAGATAAAACTGTCCCACAAACCTTCATTGTGAATCCTTGTAGTATTTTAGAAACAGATAAACATCAAAATGTTTCACAGAGCTCAAAAGTATGCCTGTGCTTCAGGTTAGAGGTGCAGGATGTTGGATTCCTTGGCAGAGGCACTCAGCATGGTTTCACATGGATGAATTACATACACTGGATTTTGAATGATGAGGCTGCCTCCTTTTTGCTGATTTTTACAGTCACTTTTTCAGCATGGAAAAAGTTCATCCCATATGGATGTTCAAAAAATTTTAAGTTTGTCAATAACAATTAAGCCTTTATTTACAGTCTACTTGACAAGTTACACTGCAGTAGCTGTGGGAGTGGATGCTCAACAACATCTCAGAATCCTTTAATCATGGAAAAATTATTTCCCTCAGCTCCTTCTTAGAAATGTTGAATATCCAGCAGAGGATATTCAGACAATGAATTACAGTACCATGCTGACAGTTAAGAAAAAGGCCCTTTCTCCTACATAAAGTTAAAATGGTAGAAAGACAGGGTCACTCTGTGTGGTGCCTCTGTTTGGGCCAATTTTATGTATTTGTAGGGCTGAATGTACTCAGATGACAAAAGAACCAAATTGCTAAGAGCTGGAGCAGTCCCTCTGGCCAGACACGAAGTGATGGAAATGTTGGATTATTCTTAATATAAAGCCCATTCACATCTTCCTTTCATGTACCAACAGGGGACATGCAGCTCCTTTATTATTTTCTCTTTGCTGTCTCTCTAGTGAGAACTTCAATTCTCAGGCTGACTGATTCTTCAGTAATTAATAGTTTGAAGTTCTTTTTGCATCTCAGCAGTCATCACGACTCAGAAAACAACCTACTCTTCTGAATGGATTGCTTAGGCAAAGCAGCTCTATCAATCACCCATGAAAACATGTCCTGTTTTTACCTAACAATATTTCTTTCTCATTTGGACTTCTGAACATGCTTACAGGATGAGAGTGGAGGATGGATGAGCAGCTAAGGTGCAGCACAGAAGCCAGATAGGTCAGGCTGGGTTCCTCCCTCCATCTCTCCAGTGGTGGAATCTTGGTGGAATCAAGCTACTTGACTTAGACATGGAACTTCACAACCAAAAAGGCACTAAAAGGTGTATATGTGCCTTGCACAGATGGGAAAGCAGACAGAGAAAGGAAGGGATTTAATGAGATGTGTCTTTTAAATTTAATTCAACTGAAAATATAGATTCTTGCTCCAAAAAGCCAGGACCCACATTTTTAAGGATCTAAGGCATGCAACTTTCACTGATGTCTACAAGACCACCAAGAACAGTGAAACTCCTGCTGGGCTGGGCTGTTACCTCTGGCCTTTCCCATCCAGCAGTATTACCAAAAGGAGCAGAAAAGGGATTGCAGAAATATTTGCTGTTGTTCCATCAGTGACCTACCAGGCAGACTGAAAAGAGCATTACTGTTGTGACCAGTTGCTGAATTTACCTGAAGAAGTATTTCCAGCATCAATAGGCTGCTGAACAATTTTGCCTTAGTTTCATTATGTATAATGACACATCTTTGCAAGATAGCTATTTTGGTGAAACAGTTCCAAGCGGGTTAGTGTTTGAGTCAGGATCAAAGAAAATCCAACTGAATCACATTTGCCACAGTCTGCAAAGTAAGAAAAAGGATCTGCTGAAACAGTGACTGGATTGTGTGCCTGAGTCCTCCCCTGCCTATGGCACTGCCACCCACCTGCAAAATAGCAGTGACAATAGCTGTTTTCCTGGTAGTGCTCATAAAACAAATTTATAAAACCTCTAGAAGTACCTGGTGCTTTGAAGGAGCTATTACAGAATTCAGCTGGGATATGTGCTAAGCTGTGAATTGATCTGTCTCTGTGAAACAGCTGGAAAAATGAAATCTATTTACTGACTCCCAGAGACTGAAGTAAACTGACATGGCATGTGAATCTAAACAGCTCTGTCCCCATGAAATTAATGCTGATGCTCTCCCTCCTTCCTGGCTAAAATAACATTTGTGATTAGTTTTGACAAAAGCACAAACCAGAAATAATTTTGGCAAACCAGTTGTTCTTCTGAATAGTGCTTCTCAGCAGTAATCTTTAATACGATTTTTTGACTGATTGCTTACTAGGAAGCAGACTGGAGTCTTGCAGTCTGCCTTGTGGTCTGTTCTAATTTGCTTTTATTTACCATTTTATTACACCAAGCTGGGTGCTTAAATTATAATTCTGAAGCTTAAGATGGTTTTCTTTGATTATTTTTAATCTAGCTGTTCATATGTTGTGCCTACTTCCTAACATTTCTATAGAAACACTATCAATTTAATGAAAAATTATGTATAATAATCAACTGAATAATGTTAGCTTGCTACTTACATATCATTTTCATGTTAACTGATCAGCAAATTAAGAGCAAATCCAGTGAGGCTCCTGTAAGGATTCATGTTTCTTAGAAATGCATGTTGCCAAGAACATTCCCAGGTGAGGTGCAAGTGAATAGCTGCATTTAAAAAATCTTTGTTCTGGCCAAAAAAAAAAAAATCAGCTCCTGATATAATCCTTGCAAGACTTCATATAAATATTTTAACATCTCTTTGCTTGCCTTCTGCTGCTTGAGTCTGTACATTTTGTTCTGGCTGTATTTTCAATTTCTTCTATCATGGAGGACAGGCTTTTAAAAAGAAGGGTGAAGTTATTATAAATACACAAGAAATAAAAATTCCTAAATAAAACCAACTGGAAACTTGGATCAACATCATAAGGTTCAACATCAGATGAATCAACAGATTCTTGATATCTCAAACTATGTGATTTACTCTCGCTAGAAAAAGAGTGTTGCTCAGAGAGAAATAACTGTTCATCAACTAATAGATGCCACTGCAGCCCACTAAAAAACCAGAAAAACAGAACTCACAAGGCAGGAAAAATGTCTAGCTTTTTTCCTACACTGTCACTGTGACACTAGGAGCCAGTCAACTGAGGAAAACATATTTTCACACATATATTCTGAATTTTTAAATTCAAACACTTTTTTTATATGCTCCAAGAACATGTAGGGTAAACTAACTGTGAACAGCAGCAATATCTTCATATTAAATAGGATAAAATTTCAGAATTTCAACTTTCCTTTGTTTTCTTTCTCCTTTACTGGTGTATCAAAGCAAGGAAGGTTTTATGTGCTGTGTTGCTTTAAAAGAAGGGAATTTCAAAACCTGGATCTAATCCTCAGTCAATTGTTAATCAGTGAACACTTGTATGTGACCCTCCAAATTTCTGCTGCTGGATGAGGAAGACAGAGAGACATATACCATGAAAGCAGGTCCCTGCTTGTATAAAATTTGAAACTTTGGTAACAGCCTTGAAAGCCAAACCCATTTTTCACTCATAAGAGTGAAAATAATTTTTCACTCAAAGGCCATTTTCCATTCATTATGAGCACCTCTATGGGTGCTCCACAGTGTTACTATATGTTTAGGCGTTTTCCTATATAAGTGCACTTAGTCCATTTCATGCATTTATGCCATCTGAATACTAATGTCGGGAGATAATATTTCTTCCATTCTCCTCTTCCAAAGAAAGTGAATCCACTGAAGTCATGGTGCTTTGTCCACAAAGCCTTCACATGTGTTGCAGTTCACATCTAAACACTTCAGAAAAAAAATTCTTGATTGTCTTATTCTGCCTCAGTTTGTGTCCCCAAGTGTTGCTGGACAGGATCTGAGCTTCTTTCAGTAGAAATAAAATCTGAGTTGTGGTTCTGGAGCACCCCAAGCACTCCCACTGCTGGTGGGTGTTGAGTCTTCAGAGCCGGAGTGGAGCAAGTCCAAATTAACCACCCTGAGATAATTTTAATGTTTTTTAACAGTGCTTGGATGATGTCTTAGACAGAAGCTTCACCCAGATAACCATGTCTAACTCTTGCTCATGGTTCATTACTGTGTCAATTTATCCATTCCCTTTCAGAGCCTGTTTTTACTTTTGACCTCCTTTAAGAAGCCCATTGTGAAGTTGCACTTCTTATGGATCAGTGTGTTCTCTTCTTTGTTATGACCTAGTAATTTAGCTAGGTTCTACCTGTGGCACAGATTGTGAGAAGGAAAGAATCCTCTCCTCTTTTGTCACATCCACTCTCATATTCATTCCAGACTGAAGTCCCTTTTAATGCGTTTTCTCCTACTAAAGCAGTGTGATCATCCTTGTTGCCTTTCTCAGTTCTGTTTCAAGTTGTACTCTATTCTTTGGGAGACAGGAGTAATCTGATCCACACACACTATTCCAAATATTGATGTATTAGAGGCAAACAGTCTGTATTGCTGGAGAAAACCTCATTTGGTGTTTATTTGCTGCACTGGTAAGTCTGGCAGCACCATAGCACTTTGACATCAGATTTCAAGAGAATACTAGGAAAAAAAACCTCAAAGCCTGAAATAAGAAAGAGGCAGAGGCACAAGCACAGGAGGGCTGTCTGCACAACCTGATGATTAAAAGATCTAGGGAAAGCCAGAGAAGAGTTGGGAGGCAAAGTAGTGAATTTGTAGTCCGAGGATCATCTCAATTTGCATGGCAACTAATTTCCAAAGTTGCAAGTGATTGAATTAATTTATCTGTTAAAAAAAATCTGGTGAGCAAGCTTTCTATGCCACATGACTTTTAATTAGATAAAGTCTCAGCACTGAAACACCAAATTATGTGTTAGAGAAAGAGACAAATGAATCTGACATGCAACCTTACTGAAATGCTTTACAACAAGATGCTGCAGCAGCAAAAATATTATGGAACTGACTGGAGGAGAGAAATCACCTTTTCTAAACTCATGTATTTCCATTAAGTGCATGATTCTGCCCTTTTACAGTAAACAGGATCTTTGTCATTATATTCAAAAAACACCAGTTAAAAATATTTTCTCAGGAACATTTTCAAATCCTTACCTCTTATGGAAAAGGTGTTTATAATTCAGCTATATGACAAGTTCAAAATGCATTTCTGTGCTTTCTTCTGCTTTGTCACAAGTAACCCACCCTTCTTGTTCTACAATGGAGACAAGTGTATTTTTAAGCATTATCAAGACTGCCCTGAAGCTGTTTCAGAAGTTACTACTTGACTATGAGCAAATGTTTATGTGTATCTTTTAAACCTACACATTAAGATTAAAATTGCAGCCATTACATCTCTAATTCTGAAGTGTCATTTCATAGCTAAGAATAATAACCTCTCATCTAAACTTTCTGAGGGATTATGTACTGAATATTTCCCAGATTCTGCAAACTTTCAAAACTCCTTCAAGTAGACCTTTTTTCAAATTCTCATCTTCACTTTCAGTTCTTGTGTATGAAAAGCTGTATATGAATGATAATATCATAAGAGGGATAACCACAAAACCAAGGATAATAGTTAAAGATGAACCTGTGCTTGGAGATCATTTACTGTGTCTAGTTCTGGTTCCTACAATTCAAAAAAGACATGAACAGACTGGATAGGGTCCAAAGGAGGATCACAGAGATGTTCAAAGGGCTGGAGAACCCACCCTGTGAAGGAAGGTGGAAGGAGACAGCTCTTTTCACTCTGAAGAAGAGAAGGCTCAGTCTTCTGAGGGAGACTCCTCAGACTATTTGAACAGTTAAAGGGAAGCTACAAAGAAGATGGGAGTGTCTTCACAAAGGCACCACAAGGAGAGAAGGTCAGCAGGCCCAAGTACAGCATGACAAGAACAGGTTCCATCTCCATATAACAAAGACATTTTTTGCAGTGAGAATGATCACATGCTGTAACAACCTCTGCAGGGGTGTGCTGGAGCCCCATCACTGAAGGGTTTGTATGGAAGCTCCCTGGTTGGACCAGGTGACCTTTCAAGGTCACCAGCCAGGGCTTGCTGTGAGACTAGAGAAGGACCAGGAGCTGGTGTGTCCCTGCTCATGTTTAATATGGTCATCAGATCACTGGAGAGTTCAGACATCCAAAACCGGGCCACCCAAGGCCAACCAAGGCTCCTTGAGATGTGTGATCCTTACAAAAGTCTGTTGCTTTCCCTGTGGGTTCTGTGGGAGGACAGAGAGATAGACAATAGTACTATAAAGGTGTATTTTTTCTTCAAGTCTGACTGAAATTTTTCTTTTGTTTGTCTATGTGGAAATGGAGTTTTTGAGAGAATGAAATTTTTCTTTTGTTTGTCTATGTGGAAATGGAGTTTTGGGGAGAACTCATTAAACCTGCTTTCTCCAGCTGTGTGCAGGGTTAGCTCAGCACTAACTCAACATGGAAACTGCCTCTCCTTTTATTCCCATGCTGCAGCACTGGGAGAAGCCTTCTCTCCCTGCTCTATCAAACCAAGACCCACATTAAGATGATGCATTTGTGTGTAAGCATCTGAAATCTGTCAGGTCACAGCTCAGTCTCAAATGCCCTCAGGCTTCTCTCAACTCTCCAGCTGCTTTCTTGTGTAAGTGGGCTGAATAATCGAACACCAGCAGAAAATCCCAAACTTTCATGAATCTTCACACATATAGCTGATTGGAGTAGGGTGTGAGAAATTGGTAAGGGTCATAAGTGGGCAGCAAACCTTCAGAGACACAGAAATCTGATCACCAATACAGAGAAATAGAACTGAAGCCTCCCTCCTGAAGCTCAGCTCTTTATAATTTTAGATGCATTAAAATGAAATTAAGTGATCTATTTTTGTGTAGCTGTCTTACAGAGGATGCAGATACATCTGTCTTTCAGGCTGGCCAGCTAGGGAAGCAATGATGCACTGGTATGTAATTGCAACAGTATGTCAGGTGACCAACAGCATCAAATCTATTATTCTGTTTAGCAGCACATTTTGGTTTAGCTGCACATCTTGCTCTTCCTACCTTGAAAGCAATTTCATGTAATGGACTCTTGTGTTCTTCTTCTAAAAGAGTTTGTTCTAAAGGTCTGCTGTGGCACAAGAAACACAGTGTACTTCCATACTCTGCCACGGGGATTTGATAAGGAATGGCAGTAAATGTGCTTTCCTCTCTGGTCTAGGTAGATGGTGGGATTATAGACTTCTATTAAAGTTTAAAGGAATAAAAGTCTATTTAGGATAACAAAAAAAGCAGAAATGTGAATTGAAGGAAAGTATTTAAATTTTGCCATGTTGTAAACCCAAAAACTTGTAACATTTTTCATATTTTCTGCTACTTTTGCATTTTAGAAATCTGAAAATCAGCGTGCACACAGCTACATACACACATGGGCAAGCATCCTGCTTAAAACTATGTCTTTATTAATCTAGTTAATCTTATCCTTGAATTTTGCAAACATAGACATTCAAAAGCATGTGACTTTCAGTAATAGGTCTGTTCTCACGTGCTACCATTTTTTCTGCTTGTAACAGCCTTTTGAAAAGGGATACTGGTATCTTAGACTGCTTTTGGGGTGTCATTTTTCATCACTTCTCTATGAGGAACAATTTCAATCTGTCAGATTGAAATCAGTCAAGGGCAGACCATAACCCTGTGCTGGAGGAGTGGATGCTCTGAGAGGATGGGTGATATATTAGGGTGCTGCTGTTTGAGTGACCCACATCCAGCACCCTGGAGCCCTGGCATGGAGGTTCATTGGGTCAGAGGCAGCTGCCACAGAGGTGCTTGTGAGAAGCAGGACAAAGCCCTGCAGACTGCTACAGCCAGTGCACAGCCAAGCACCTCTGCCAGCCTCTACAACTTGCAGCCTTGACAGACATGGGCCTGCAGAAGACATAAGGGGCTCCCAGACAGCCTCCTGTGAGGCCAAGAGGGACCATCTCTCATCTTCAGTGTTCTCTCTTCTTTATAATGCTCTGAAAACTCTTGTTCTACATAAACCAACATACTTGCAGACACCTGAGTCTTCAACAAACTCTTTGGTTCCTAATTTTTAAACGAAAATTAACTTTTCCACAAGGATAATTTCCCCATTTCCGTTCAGAGGATTTTGTGGGAAATCATATCCTAGGCACAGGGAAGGACTGAATTCCACTGCATCTCAACTGAACATAAACTGGGAAGGTAGAGAAAGGAGATATTTATCTGGATATGTTGCTATTCCTGCAGCTGTAGCTGCTAATACAAGCTGCTCAGAGCTCCTGGTAAGGGCAGATGTATCTCCTGATGAGTGGACAGAGTGTAGGAAACAGGCAGCTCTGAGGATCACTCTGCTGCTCAATCCCTTTCTTATGGGCATCTGCATAATTCCCCACCAGGCTCCAAATGCCCTGTGGGAGGAGGGAGTGGCAAGCCTGGGTAGGCTGAACTCTCTTCTTGCCTTCCAGAGCAACTCCTGAGCTGAGCTGCTAAAAGGAAGGAGCTGTTGTGCCTCTGCATTAAGAACTATCTCAGTACAGCACCCACATGCTTTCTTGTTAGTGTTTGGCTGCCATAAAGCCCAGGGGATGGACCCCAGCTGGCAACTTCATGGCATGGCAATATCTCAAGAAAAATCCTGTTCTGTTAGTGCCTGAGCAGTGTATATTATTATTATCAACTTTATTATTACATATTATTATAACCAGTTACAGTAAAAGTATCTCCCTCCAACTAATTTAAATTAGACCATTTAGAGGACACTTGACATTTTATCATTAAAAAAAAACTTTAACAACTTTGATATTAATTTATCTGCTTCTTAAAAAAAGGGGGAAATAAAAGATTTTATCAGTTTATTTGTTTTCTCCTATAGCACAATCTCAAATTACCAGAAGGCTGCAAAATGGTGGGCAAAATGGGAGCAAGAACAATTGTAGACACAGAGCAAAGACAACCTCACTCTCAGCTGAGAAGAGCTGGGTTTGGTGGTGGTGCTGATGCATTCAGGGATCTCTGATAATTTCACCTCTCCTGTGTTTCATTTTTTCACGATTTAAGAGGTCAGGAGCTATATTTATCTTACCTTTGTGCTTTTCCTAGTCCAAGCAAGTCAAGACCAGACCCTACCTGTAAGAAAATCTGGGGACAGATTTTAAGAGTAGCACCCCTCTTCCCCCCTACCCCCCAGTAATTCAGTGATGATGGTTTCTTACAGAAAGGCTTGCACATTATTCTTCTTGTCTTTTAAAATTCAGAGCAATCCCAAGACTCCCTCCTCTACTAGCAGTGATATATTTCCAATATCCTCATTTGTGAGCTTTGGGAGAAACAAAGCAAAAAAACCTTTAGGAGATGCAAGATGGAGAAGAAGGGAGAATACAGCAGAAGATCCAGCCAAAAATCTAATAGCAATGATTCAACTCAGGCTAAAAATATCTTCATTTCTAGTGACAGGATCCAGATGTGGAACAAACGTCAGTTCATGTCACTGAGCTCTGACCCAAGCACATGCAGTGAAGAGTGCAAGCAAAGAAATGGCAATTAAGCAGAGTTATAAAACTGACTCATGTGTTCAGGAAGCAGCAGCATTTCAGTTCCCACAGCAAAGAAACCCATCTAGCTGGGCTCACCCTTAATAAAACAGGCCAGTGCTTTTTATATCTAAAAGCTTTAATAGCTCATGAATGTCAGACATCCTTTGCCAGAAATTAATCTCTGCTTTGCAAAGTCCTTTCAGCTCTCCATGTAGGCTCTGAGCTCCTGAACTCACTGCAGGCTTCCTGATTTGTTTTTGGCAGAGAGCAGAGCTGCAGAGCTGACAGCATTCCTGGCTGGCTGCCCCAGTGCTCTGCCACCTCACTTGAAGGAGCTCTGGGGAGGATAGTTTGAGAGGACAGAAGAGCAAGGGGGAATTTCTTTTCCTGGAAATATCTTTGTTGACTTGCAGCTTCCCCACGCCAGTGGTGTTATTTGCCATGGACCTGATGGATATGGGCTGCAATTATGGTGGGTCCTAATTACAAGTTGCACATCCCATTAGGAAAGATGAAGGCAGGGAAGGAATATAGCCTTGCTAAACTCACCCTTGGAAAGGCATTTTAAGTGAAATCAAAATGCTTCACCTTCATAACACTCCTGTAGCTCTCCCCACCTGAGCTGTGTGCCCTGGCAAGACTTATCATAACCATTTTAATAGAGCTTTGCTTTAGCAACTGTGCCATGATACTGGGACAGAAAATTTGGAAGAGCAGCTGACTCAGACTAGAGTGAAGGAGGGAGGGAGCCCAGTGTCATGGAAGAGCCCTGTTTGATCCTTCTTCCCCATTGTTATAATTTAGATTTGCCAATTTAAATATACTTGGTTTTTGTTGTAAGATAGAACTAGGAGCAAAAGCAAGGCAGACTTAAAACTTAAAAGGATATAAAAAGAAATTTATTAACCACACAAAGAAAAAAGAACAGTAAATTTAGAATAAGATTTTCACACATTCCCTCCTCTCTCTTCCCATTCCTTCTTAACAACAACATGCAAAGACACTTCAGTCAGTTCTCCACTTAAATAATCTTATTCAGTTCACTTTAGAGAGAGGCGCTTCCTTTTGTTTGGCTAAAAGGATTCCTTTCCCAAGAGGGGGAGGAAACAGGATTTTTTACTTTACTTTCACTAATAGCAGCCACCAGGGAATCTGCAACCATGCAGCACTCCTCCCAACTTCACAGCCTTCCCAGAGCTGTGCTTGGGGGCCATGTCAAACTCATAGGGTATTTACTTTTAAGAATGAACTGTTCTAAAGCAAAAGTTCTCTTCATTTCTTTTTCTCTCTGTTCATGCTTCATCCTAAGAAAAATGAGATTCCCTTTGTTCCTTGGGGCAAAAGATTCTCAACACAGGTTGCTTTTTATCAAATGATTTATCACATGGAACACTCTAACCCTCTATGTCTTTCTCCACGGTTTATAAGAATTTTCAGTGTAGTAGAGTCCACTTTACAGCTTAAAAAAGGATTTTCAGCCATCTTCACAGCATCTCCTTATTCTCCTACCATCTAAAAAAACAGCTCTTGCTTCACTGACTTTGTATCTTTTCTGTTTTTTCCCTTTTATTCAAAGCAAGATTGGAGGTCTGTAAGTCTTATCCGAGCACTAAAGAGTTAAAGATTCACACAGAAGTTGCAAGAACTGGGCCAGGATTTCAGGAAACTCAGGCTGTGCTGGGAGAGTAAGAACAGAGAACAGCTAAGATCTCAATCAGCCTCCCTGGGGCTCAGCTGCAGCACCCGCTGCCCATGGCCACCCTCCTCCCTGCCGGGCCATGCCAGCTTTCCAGACAGGGGGCCCTGTCCTGCCCATGGCCACCCCTCCTCCCTGCCGGGCCATGCCAGCTCCCCACACAGGGGCCCTGCCCTGCCCATGGCCACCCCTCTCTCTGCCAGGCCATGCCAGCTCCCCAGACAGGGGGCCCAGCCACCTCCCCCAGGCCACATGGGCTGTTCTGAGGCAGTGGCAGGGCCCTGCTGAGCAGGGTGCGGGGGTGAGGTGGGGATGCCAAGATTTAAAAAAAAAAATAAAAATGAGCCTCTTCTCTTCTTGCCCATCTGGGCCCCCTGTTGCAAAGCGGCCTCCTGGGCCTACCTTGGCCTGGCCTGGTCAAGAGGCCCAGGTCAGGTTAATTACCTTGCACAAAGCAGGAAATGAGAGAGCCTCTTTCTGGGTTACCACCTTCAAAATGTGTGTTCACAGAGTGAACTAATTTTCTCCAATTGGTTTCTCAGGCTGTCAATAACCAAACCAGCCTCCAATTGGTCCCATCACCTCACAGAGGAAATTCTTATAGAGCAAAACCTCTCTGACTCTGCCTTTCCCCAGGTGTAACCAGCACACCCATTCTCCTAGGGAAAAAGCATGAGATTTTCTGTGAACTTATGCCCTGTCTCTGAACACATAAGGCTAAGAATAAACAGGGAGGAAAAGGCTGCCCTTTTCCAATGCAGATTGTTAAAAATGAGAGACAAAAGTCTCGATATTCAGCAAAATTTAGATTGCTTTATTTGATATAGAAAGAGCAAGCAGTGCACTGGGGAACGTGAGGGGTCACCGCCCACTACATGCTCCACCAAACCTTGGTTTGCAGCTTCTTCTTAAACTGTGGTTTCTCATTGTAATCAATAATTTTTGGTTTTTTGTTGTCATAAGCAGTGGTGGTTGAATAAACATCCTTACACAAATTCACAAAGCCTTTGGGTGATAATCAGTCACAGATAGCCATCTGGTCCTTGTAGATAACCACCAGAGAAGTTCTGGGAGTCTGGTCCTTGAGATAAGCAGCATTGATCAGACAAAGGCAGGAAGGGCTATTAGGAAGTCTGATTTTGCAAGCTGGTAGCCGATACAACTTATTTGGAAAACATAACATAATATAATTTAACATAATACAACATAATATAACATAACAAGGTGATTTTAAACAGAATGATTTTATCATATAATTTCCTTTATCAAGTGTCCATGCTTCACTTCAGAGCTTAGTATTCTGGTTTATACAAACCCCAATGCTTTTGTGATTCGAATCTTTTATCAATTATCACATGATCTTGGAAATATAGGACTTTTTTCCGACTTCCCTTAGCTCTTGGAGAAAACTTCTGAGGCTGGAGGATGATCAAAGGAGCAAGGGAACACAAAGCTGCCTTTCTACAAGTCAGATTGGGATGTGACTTCTGGTACCCTCATCAGTAAGCAGACTCAGCCGAATTACATGATGACAACTGCAGCTGTGGCATCCAAATTCCTTTGCATGGATGTATTTTGGAGACCTGACAGCCTGCAAATTTTAGGGACAAAAATTTGGATAAATAAGATATTACACCACGTTGGAGATACTTAAACACCACTTCTTGGTCCTTTTGGTGGGTCTTTGTTGTTTGTGACCTTTGGGTGGCTTACAGCATCCTGGGGTAAAGGGGGACCCCATGTGCTTATGGAACAAAGGCCTAGAAAGGTGAGTGGGGAGAAAGCAGGGTGCTCAGTGTAGTCCAGTATCTCACAGACTAAGGGTGATGACCACATTTGTTATCAGGGAGCAGGGCTGTCACAGAGTCCAGCTCCCTCGTGTTGCTGTTCAAGTCATACTAAATTGTCAGTCTGTGAGCAGAATGATGCCAATAAAAGCTTGGGATAGTCAACAAAATGAACCTGTGTTACCAGGGAATTAGTCTGGCACATCACTTGTTGCTTGCTTGCCAAGTTACCTCTTAGTTGGGTGCTGTAAAAGCTTGATGTATCCAACTTTAACAGAACCTTCCATGCACAAGGAACTTTGAAGCAGGCCGTGCCCATCCAGAATACAAGATTAAAGCATCATTTTTTGGTTTGCTCTAGGAGTAAAGAAAACCAAAACTACCAGAAGAGGAGCCTTAGGCAGCACACTCCTGCTGCCCCATGTCCTCACTCTTGCTGAGAGCTGATGAGTCAAACCAAGCACGTAACCAAGGAGCTCTCACAGACAACTTTATTGCCGAGATGAGTCTGACTGATTTCCCTCTTCTCTACCTCTCTGAAACTTACTGGCACTTACTAAATTTCAGGCTCCTTATCTTTGTCAAAGCTGATGATAAAGGTGGATTTTAGAAGCACTGGGAGGAAATAACTCACTGACAAACAGATAGAAATGAAGTTCCATAAACTTTGCCATATTTGACACAAAGCTTCAAAAATCCTGTCTCCTAACTTACTTGTTATTACAAGATCACTCCAAAACAAGATAAAAAATAAAGATAAAGCAAAAGAGTCTGAAGAAGTTATGCTAGGTGTTTCTTTCTGTATTTCAAGTGACCAAAATCTGTCCAGTTTCCAAGAAAATGTATTTATTAAGATGTTTAGGCTGCACTCCCAAGAGCAGACATGGTTCTGTCTGGTGATGAAAACTATGAGTAACATTGGAAAATGCATCAATTCTCCATCCAGATTGTGGAAATTTAGCTGCTCTAAACAGTAGCAGCCATACATGCATTTTGATAATGCTGATTCTTTCTTACAAGAATTATATTAAAGCTCTTCATAGGTCTTTTGATCTCATGATAAATCATCTTCCTATTTACAGACGTTTGAGTGTTTATTTGTGGAGTTAATTGTGAGCCACAACAGTCATGAATGATATATTTAAACATACTTTCAATGTACCTAAACAATGTCCCAGGTGAAAGAAGTAAGAGTGCTAGAAAGCACCTGTTTCCTCATCAAATTAAACCTGATTATATTTCTGTGTCACAAGGACTGCATTTAACTGTTCAGCCCTTTAAAGTACATAAACAACTAGTGTAAATCCCTTCCAAAGTGAATGACCCAAAAATCAAGCAATTTGACACCCTAATAAAACCTCCAGTATTATCCAAATTCCTCTGTTCCGCTTCTCCCCAATCCCTGTTGAAAACTTTATGGTACATGTAGGCCCTCCAGAAGGATAATAATTGTCAGAGTCAAGGAAACATGGAAATTGGTCCCATGCCTTCTCCACTTTTGAAGCTGCAGTATGTGAAAAGGTGAGTTGTCATGGAGAACAGCACTTTGTAAGCTGACCTCCTTCTTCATTGTTACTAAATGGCATCTGTAAAGTTTGGCCATTGTTTCCCTACAGAGCACTGGATGTCACAGCACTAATGAAAATGAAAATTTAATATTAGCTGTGTGGCTGTTGTGAAGACCTGGTTCCAACCCAAGGAATCTTCTATTCCATCCAGCGTAGCTTTGAAATGCTTGTATGACATATGCTCATGTCCTAGAACACTCTGGCAACTGCTTTGGCAAACAAAGCAGATCTGCCCATTTTTCTGCAGGAAAAAGGCAAGAATAGTGCTGGAAAGCAGCACTGGAAGGAAAGGAACAGAAGCCCTCACTTTATTATACTTGTCAGCACTGAAACATTTCCAGTTACCCAGCTCTCCTTAGGCCAACAGGCTTAACATTATGCCAGCCTCTAAGACTGCAAATCTAAAGGGTGTTAAAGCTGCCATCCAGATTTTCAGGCCCAAATATCTCTGTCTGCCTTCTAAAAGCTTGGGATGGAGGAAATGCTTTGCTCCCTATCAGGCTAAAGTTTAGAGGAGACAGGCAGTGCTGTATTCAGCCCAGGAGTTTTAGTTCTGTGTGATGGCCTGTGATCCAGCTGTCTGTCTATGAATGAAAATATCAAAAAGCTCCTTTCACCAGGCTAAAACTGAAGAAGACAATCTTACAGAAAAAAAAAAAAGTATTTATACAAGTAGACAGGAATGTAGGCCAGTAGTATTAATAATTACTGACTAAGGTCTTTGACACAGTATCATGAGGGAAGAGGTAGAAGCTCAGTATAGTCCATTAATCCACCTAGGCAGAGTACTCATGGCTGCAATATTGAATTAAGTTTTCCTGTGACCTAGATAAACTGAGGAAGAAAGATTTCAGTCCAGAAAAATTACTGTTAGGATTTAGGGCTGCCAGATCATCCAAGAACTACTTTATTTTAAACTTAATAAGAAAATCTGCACTCATTTAGTACATTTCACCGTTTTGGTTTAAAATATTTTGCAAAGTCAGCAACTGCTGAGATAATTTTGGCTCAGGGAACACTTCACTTATGACTGAAATGAGGTGGTGTGTTGTATAGAGACATAAAAGCAGGATACCACAAACTGTGCTCTCTCTCTTGCTACCCAGAAGCACAGAGGGGTACTTCATTGGTGGGATGGAGCCATTCAAGCTAGATGCCTGCCACAATACATTCTCATGATGAGCACACACAATTTTTGATGCTTTTTTTAATCAGGCATTTAGGTAGGACATAGAGCAAGTAAGAGACTACGAGGTCAGCTTTACCTCATCCAGTGCTTGAAGCCTGGTCCTCCATCTCTGAGAAAAGCCATCTCTGGAGGATCCAGAAGTTGAAGAGCTCCAGGGTTGTCATGCAATGTTTTGCACTGAAAAATTGTTTCCTTCGATGTCCCTTTAGGTATTGATTAACTTTGTGACCTGAAACTGTAAACTAGAAATCTACTGCACAACTGCTTTCACTCTATCTATTCTGGTTGCAGGTACTACTGTTATCAAGACAATTGTCTAATCTTTTCCTAGCTCCTGTTCAGTCATTTAAAATAATCAAGCCCTGTGCCTTGAGATATCTGTTCTATTCCTCTGCAGAGACAGGTAAAATTTGGATTTTTACATATTCCCTCAACATATGCTGTCAGTATTGCTTTATTATGAGGAGAGCAAGAAGTCCAATCTATAGAAATTTTGATAAAGCATTTCTATTCATAGGATCAAGGATTTCAGTCTTCAGGCTGTATACTTTACATGTATTCCTAAATGCTTGAGTGCCCCTCAAGTCTGATTGCTTTGGCATCTGTATTACATGTAGACTTAGAGCATTGCAGAATATGCTGGACTTCCCACAGCTGTGCAGTTCTTTGCTGTTCATTTAATGTCAACCATCTGCTCAGACCTCACTTTTCTCCCACATGCAGCTTGGTTGAAATCAGAATTGGCAGAATCAATATCTGTGGTAAAAAAAGAGACATCAATAAAAGAGTAAAAAATGCAGAGATTTTGAAGTGTTTTCCTTCCAGCTACCTTAAGTTTCCACAGCATTCCCCAAAAATGTATCTACCAAAACATCCAAGCATATTTTGTTCCTGACTGTTTTGTCTGTGCAAAGTGACCAAGTGGTTTTAGAATAACAGCTGTATATATCCTCCCGAGGTATATACCTGACTTAAGCAGAAAACAAATGTCCTTATATCTACTGAAATTAAATTGCATCTGCTCTAGAAATAATGCTAAACCCACAGCTCACAATGGGAGGCTGCCTGAAGCCCCTCTGTCCTCCATCCCTCTCAGGACAGACTCCCACTCTCCTTTGAGCTGGGTGGCTGTGACTAAGGAAGGTAATTCCTGGTGTGCTCCTTCAAGCTCCTTGTGCTACCCATGGTGAGCCTTCCCCAAAGTACAGGCAGAGCTAAATCCATCAGGACATTACCATACAGCTGGTGCATTCCCAAGCTGGAACACAAGCATGTGCCAAAGAGAAGCATTTTAAGAAATGAATATGATTCTGCTATAATTCTAAAGTCATGTAGCTTGTAGGGCACTGGGGCTGCCTCTTGCACTGGTATCCAACCACTGTGTCTCTTCAGCTGTTCCCTCTATCACTGACTATTGGGTTTTTCTTTACAGGTAAAAGGGTCAGCCAACCTTTACAAACAGGAATGCTGTGCTTGGTTTCATTCATTTCCATATGAAAAATACAGACATTTCGGAGCTGAATCATGAGTTCAGTCACTTCTCTATGACAGTGAGAAGGTTGTACCACATCTCTGTCACCCAGCACCAAGAATATTTGCCACCAAGTTAGATGGGAAGAGGAACTGCTGAATGGAGGCCTCTTCTGAAAAATACATTTGTCTGTGCCACTTCACACAGATATTAAAGACTCCTAACAAACTTGAAAGCCTCAGGGCAGGTTTAAACAGTTCATTTCATCAGTTTGAGCTATGGTCAGTGCTGCACACCTGACTGCCCTGGGCTGCACGTGGTGCTGGCAATGGTTGTGTGTACAAGACTTGTCCCAGCAATGTTACAGAAAGAGGAAAGGGGGCACAAATTATTTCAGTGAGTGTGGTTTTCATAAACTTTGAGGATGAGTACATCTCACCAAGAAATGGGCAATAAAGTGTGTGTTTCAAAGCTACTGCCTTGAAGCTTGAAGTTGCCTTTATAACAAATAAAATAGGCAAGTAATGAATACTTGGGAGACCATAGTTGTTTGGTCAAGTAGCATAAGAAAAATGTTTCCAGCTGAACAAAAACCAGAAAATAAAATAGTAGGCTTCAGCCTCTAGGTTTTTCAAGCTGTCTGTTTCTTTTGTAGAATCAAAAGACAGAAGGGACCTTTTATTGTTTTGAAACTCATTCCTTGATCTTTCTGCTGTGTAACAGGAAAGGCAGAATAGTAACATGGTTAGATGGACCGAGACAAAAACATACATCAAACTAGATAACAAAAAGCCCTTGGCTAGCTAGAAACCTCAAGAGCTTATATGGGTAGAAGAGTCACAGTTTTCATACAGCAAATTCCAAATGAAAATATATCCTCATCTAAGCAGGTGAAAAGCCCATCATGTGTCTGAGCACAGTATCTGATAATTCTGTACTAAACCATTAATAGAAAACATTAGTATGCTTGACGGGTTATCACTAGTTTAATTTGTGCTGAATCCAGCAAGTACTGGGCTGTAATGACCTGGGCCTGGATAAACTCCTGAAGGATGCCATGTGATAATTAAAGGCCTTTTTTCTGACAGAGTTTCATGCTCCTTCTGAGTTTATCAACAAATACTGAGAAAAATATCATTCTGTGACCTTATTAATATTTTCAGTTTCTGAAGTTCAGTGCCATTGAGGTATTTATAGCAAAGTTAGAAATTCTAAAGTCTTGCTTACAGTTAGACTAGAAATGAAAACTTTTCTTAAAATTTATTCATGACACTTTTGCTCTTTACAACATAGTTAGTGTCACATCCAATTCAGAAATTTAAAATGCTCCTGGTTTCATTCTTTTTTATGCAATAATATTGTGCTACCTTCCCTACCCCTCCACTCACATTGTTTTATAACAATTCATATTCCTTTAAAACTCCTATTGATCCATGAAGAAAATTATGAGCAAGACTTAGTTTAGGTTCAACAAATATTTATCATGTAATGTTTGCTGCTTCTTATCATTTTATTATAAAACTCTTAATATCTGGTGTTTTACTTAAAACTAGACCTTCTGAAATCACACGATGATGTGAATACTTCTGCTTTAAAAAAAAAAAAAAGCTTCTCCACCATAAATCAAAGCAAATAAAACAATGAAAACATTCATGTGATGGGTTTTGGAACTTGATTTACAATTGAAATTTTAAGAAGGAGATCCTTTCCCATGCTAGGTAAATAAACATTTGTATTAATAAAAATAAAACAAAAATATTATTTTTCCTCAGAAGCATTTGGAAAAAAAACTACTTTTATTGTCTTTGTAAACCACAACAATTTTTACTTTGACTTTAATATTGGACTGCCCTGTCCAATAATGTCCTGTTTATAATATCTCAACCCCTGTTAACACTGACCATAGGGAAATCTATAATTGAAACTTATTAGCATGCTAAAGACTATTTTCAGCTCAGAGTGAAGTAGTATGTCTCAATATTCATTACAATAACACCTTGCTAGGTTTGAGTCTTAGTAGTTTATAAAACACTTATAAATCTTGAGGTGAAAGGTGATACACACTTCGTAAATATTATTACTGCTTTGATTATTTTCATATTCTTTGATGATCATCTTTTATATCATCATTTCCTATTTGAGAAAGAAAAAGAATGAAAAGGCTGTTTAATGAGCATGTTGAGTTCACACATGACAGATACTGGTTGATTCACTCCTTATAGCATTTTATGATAACACCAAGTATACACCCTTAGGTATCAGCTGTGTTGAAATGCTGACTGTCCACTTACTGCTTTGAAGAACCAGCTTATAAAATTAACTATAGAGGCAAGACAGTAAAAAAATCAGTAAAATTCATGGACACATCTCATGTGAAATGATAACAAATGTGCCAAAGGAAATCAATCTTCCAAGAAAATATTTAATGGGGTCAAAGTAAGAACAGCAACTACAGTGCTAAATAAAGTCTAAGTCAGTTTTGATTAATCTCCCTATACCATAAATACACTCGGGTTGTAAATAGAACAAGCGAGGGAAGAAAGGTCCAAGGTAGTTTCTGTATCTCTGAAGTCATGCCCATACCCTGGCACAAACAAAAGGTCACATTACCCAATCTCCTTATATGTGCTACTGCTTGTGTCCTACAGCTGCTAAGAGCCTGAATGTGTGCTAAGAATAACCACACAATCCAACCACTCTCAGTGAGACATGGAGGAAAAGTGCTAAGTACCATACTACAAGGCCCAGCAAACTCAGAAGAAAAATGGGCTCAGCCAGCCAAACTCAGGCATGGTCCCCTCAGACAAGAGCAGTGGGCAGCATCAAAACAAAGAGCTGGTCTGCAGTAAACTGGTGAAATGCTGCCAATAGAGAATTTTCAACATCCTTTTTTCTGATGCCATGTTTTCCACTTGATTCCCTTTTGTATGGGCAGTCCATCATGGGAAATGACTGCAGTGGGAATTCCCAGGGCGAGGTGTCTCCTGGAATACTGAAGAAAATGTATGATTCCTCAGGTCTTCATGCTGATCCAGCAGTGTGCCCAGCTCACCATACTGGCCTCCAGGCAAACAAATGACATAGTTCTGCTCTCAGCCACAGTGGTTTGCTGATTTAGGGATGATATGGCGTTTGACAACTTCCCAGTGAGTGCAGCCACCAACAGGCAGGCAGAGCCACGTGGTGTGCCTGGCTCAACTGCATCATTATTTTGGGCAGAGATAACTGACCAGGTCCATGAATTGGGTCTCTCCGTTGCAGAGTAATAGATGAAATATCTCCTGGCCCTGCCTCCTCCTCCATCTCAGGCTCTCAGTGCACATTACCTTGGCAGTGCAGCACTGACAGGTGAGAACAAGCACAGCGTGTGAAGGTAAAGCCTAAGAAAACTTGTTATTCCATCTGTGATAAGAGCCAGCAGGTGCTGTAAGACAAAGGCCAGGCAATCAGAACGTAACCTGGAATGTTCCCTGGAAAACTCCACGGACTTCAGGAGCTGAGAATAAGGTTTGTTATTCCCATTCCTCCCATCTTCAAGGAAACACTTGTCCAGTCCATCCTCTGCAGAGTTTCACCACTCAGCTGTGTGCTGCAAACAGTAATCTCTTTTGTTTCTTTTGAACCCTCTGTGTAATTCTCCTCGTTTGTGATGTGAAGACAACTCACCTTCAGTTTCTTATTTACCTCCTCTGTCTGACCAATGATTTTAGACTTCTGTCACACAACCCAGCAGAGGCACAGATAATCAGAGATGTGACATTGACATCAGTGATGTCTATGTCCTAGTGACCACAGGTACAACGAAATGTTTTTGAAAGCTTTGAGCAAGCTGACATACTCATCCTGGCAGTGTTGCTGTGCTGAATGTGTTTCCTAAAATCTTCCATACTGTTACTTCCTTGGAAAATGAAGAAATATATCAAATATAACAACTGCCCTACAGGAGGGAAAAAATATGTTATTAAAGGAACAGATGCTGGGTGATCACAGTGTGAGCCTGTGGTGATTTAAATGGCCAAGAGAAAGGTTGTACTAACAGGATGGAAACTGCCCAGCAAACATTTCTGTTATCAATGCACACACTGTTTTACATGCTGTTTGAGCAGCCAACAGAGATGTGCCATTGCTGGGGATGTGGGGCTCAGCCATCTGCTGACTCTCAGCAGCCACCTGAGGGGCAGGCACAGGAACCAGCAGAGGTGCTGGGAGTACCAGAACAGCCTGTACCACACAGTCCAGCACAGCTGCTGGACTCTGCCAGAATGGCTGTGTGACCTCAGAGAAACACAGTGCAGTTATGACTCTGCTGATGAGCAATGGAGACTATGATGAATATGTGCTTTATAGGTATACAACCTGGCAGACAGACATGGGAGACAACCTGTGGCTGCCCACCACCCCCGTGTTGTAATTACTGTCCTTCAACAACCCTTTCTTGCCAAGATCTCTAGAGGTTTGTGTAGGAAAAGTCCCTTGAGCCATAACAGGAATAGGGCAGCTCTGTGAATGCACACCCAGGCTGTGAGCAAACATCAGCTGGGTGAAAAGTTCAGGACTTTTTCCAAAGGAGCTGAAAATTGTCAAAGCAGAGATAAAAGCCACAACCTCTGCAAATGACAAAAAGCTGTAATCCTGGCCAAGTTACACCCCTTCAGCAAACCAACCCTGTCCTGGTTTGGTTGTTCTCAGAATCAAGCTGCAACACCCAAATCATGTATTACAAAAACTCATGTCCAAGAACTTTGGAACTCTATTTTCTACAAATGGTTATTGGTTGTTCACAAATCTTTCTCTGATAGCAGCATGGTTTTTAGATAGCAGGAAGATCCTGTCACCATAGCTACACTAAATGCTTCAGTACTGCACATAGCCTGCCACCCAGGAAAGTTGATTTATTCATTTGAAATGGGGCTTTTTGGAATACATTCTCACAAAAACCTGATTTTTTAATGTAACAAAGCTGATGTTTGGCTGCTCTCTTCTGGTTTCATGTCATCAGTTCTCCATTGTGCTGCCAGGTCATGCTCTTAAAATTAGTGAGTTATTTCAACACCAGAATTCCTTTTGTCCCTGGCAAGGCACTGGCATCTGCCATCCCAGTGAGGAAAGAAAGTGACTTTTTGGAGGCTTTGAAAAACAATGAAAATCAGTGGTTTCAGTGACCCCTGGCCTTGCCTCTGAAGATAATTTGTCAGTGAGGTCTTGGCTCTCTGATGGTTTGCATCACCTCCTTCCAATTCCAATGGCTTTGCCTGGTCTTCCTGAAAAGTGACTGTGTCACTGTTCTGTCCCCAAGTGCATGCAAAGGTGAGGTAGCCCCATCTGCAAAGAGCAGGAGCCACTGTGAGAGACTGGAACACTTCCAGGCACTGAAGCTTCTGGGCAGGAGGGTTCAAATGTTAACAAACATGTGGGGCACAGAGACTGTGGCTGGAGAAAGGCAAGAATGGACACTTAAGTAAATAACCATACTTGGGGCTAGTAGGAGGCATGTTGCACACAGAAAATGGGTTTAACATCCCTTGGCAGCTCTTCAGTGTGCTGAAAAAATCTTTTCCATGAGATGGCCCAAGCCCTGGCTGTTCCCTCAGCTGTGTTGTAAAGAGAACAGACCAGGCCAGTCAATGGGGTTTTAGTCGTTGAGAACATTCCAAAGTTGCATCCCCACTGTTGTCCTCAGACATCCCAACCACACCAGAGCCATCACACACCAGTACCAGCCTGGAGTGAGGTCCATGACAAACATGGGCATCCTGTGACCAGCAGTGCTGCCTCACTCATGCACAGGGCTCCTAGAGCTTTTGCTTCTTCAGTCCCTTAAGAGGAAGGGAAGTCCAATTTTCATTCTCACAGCTCTTCTTGGAGAAATTCCTCATAGACCAGACCAGACCAGAGGGACCTGGTCACCCTGGAGGATCTGTCTGGCATGGCCCCTCCAGCTCTTGGGACAGATCTGTAACAGCCCCAAGGTTATGAAAATTTGTCAGCATCAGCCTGAAGTCGCACAAAAAATCTAACATTACTGCCACTCCTTTCTACAAGGGGACTAGAAGATCAGGGGTTGGACTAGATAAACTCCAGAGGTTCCTTCCAACCCTAACTATTCTGTGATTAATACAACCAGAATCTGTGTCTACTTTGTATTTACAGCTCCACATGATGCTCCAGCCAGCTGCTTTTATTGTAAATTTTAAAACAAGTTGCTACGGCTAAATTTGCACTTCAATATGAGCAGAACTAATGGTCAAATCAATCCTATTTATGTTTACAAGATATTATCACCTGAAGGCACTTGGCTAAAGGAGTTAACCATAGGGGGATGTAACACCATTTGGGGTTCTCTGAACAACCCATGAGCTGAATTGCCTGGTTGACAATGAATTAGTTGGGGATCCCTTTGGAGGTAATTACCTTCCATTGCCTATTAAGACAACACCTGACAAGATTATTTACCACCTCATTACACTGCTTTGTCTAATTCAGCTGCTCTATTTTCCACATTAAGGACTATTAGAAAACATCTTTGTGTCATTGGCAGGCCAAACAAAATCCAGGGGCTTCCCGGGACACTGTGAAAGGATGAGAAAACAACGAGCAACCCCAAACCACACAACCTATCAAGGTACATAAAGCCACATTTTGGCCAAGCATCACAGCCGCTGCTGGACATCTGAGGATATTCATATAACACATTTAACTGTTCCCAGAAGGGATTAGCCTGCAAGGGAAATGAACCCCAAGCCATGGTTTCATGGTCAACAAATATACAGTTTCCTTCTCATCTTGGCGATAAAAAAGTATTTTTAGACAAAGAGAATACTTGAAAATCTTGGAGGCTTAAAACTGTATGTCAAAAAAAGTTTGATGATAGTGGAAAGTATTTTGGTTTGATGCCACATTGCATTTACTAAAAATATTAGCTTAAATAATTAAAAGCCATATTGAGCCATAAATATCATGATTTTGGGTTAAAAATATCAGTGGATCTCTTAAAATTTAAACACCTGCCAAGGCCACTGTTCTTCTGGGAAGAACTTAAGTTTTGATGAGTATTAATTTTTTTAGTCATTTATTTATTCAAATTCTAAATAGAGACATCTTCCGTAAATCAGTAATGACCTTCACCAAAGAATTGCTCTTAGATTCTTCAGACATAGGAACAAAGCACCTACAGAAGCTATCTGGGGAACATTTCAGAACAAAATCTGTTTTACTGTATTTGCAATATGTGCTTGGAGAAAATATGCACAAATAACACAGACATTTATCTTCATAATGTGGTTGTACATTTTGATCAATTGCATTTTATTCAATGCTTATAAAAAGTGAAATATAGTGTATTTTCTAAAAGTGCCAGCAGCCAGTATTTCTATTTCTGTCCAGTTTAGGTTCACTTTATAAAGACTAATTAGTTTCCACTCAAGGATTAGGGGAAGTAAGATTGTTAGTTTATAGGTGTATACACATTCACATAGCAGCGTGCTGATCCCTGGTTAGGATCAGAAGCTTTGAGTAAGCCACTGCCTTAAAAAAGGCCAGTATGACAAAGGATATTTTTGTAGTCACAAGTGTTAAGTTTCATCTGGCTCATGAGGCATTCAGAAAGGACACATATTTCTCTCCAGCTCTTCCTTGAATTCCACATGCATTTTGGGACTGCAAGGCAAGTACGTAATGCTGCAATTGTTCCATTGTTATTTCTTGGCTAGAGCAGAGAAGTTGTTTGGCATCTTAAGATTCGTAACTATATTGAGGCAGAGCTTCATTTGCATTTAAACTAATTTTTAAACATAATTTGGCTATTTATTGCAATTCTACAGTAGCTGAAATATCAGTGTTTCTCTGTTTCCACTGAATTCTCTGCCAAACTCCTTCAGGCAGTGCAGGGAACGTAGTTCTGAGAGTTTGATTCTGAGTGCCAGAATTTTACATTTGATGCAGGAAAATGTTTCTGATCAGATATTTGACCAAAACCCACCAAAACAACAACAAAAAAACCCCCACCAAAATCCAACCAAAACCAACAAAACTGTTCACATGGCCAGTTAAATGAATGGACTCCACTTGTAAGTGAATAGTGTCCTCAGAGGTTGGCAAACAAAACTGAGGCTGTGTTTGGGCTCTGAAACTTAGGTATGAGGTAAACTTGCATAGCTCAGTTTTTCCTTGTTTCAGAGACTGGCAAATCATCACTCACCTCCTCAGATGTGCTGTGCAGTTGAATTACTCAAGATAATTATTTTAGTCCTAAGAAGCTCTAAGATGTTGTAGGTGTTGTTAATGATTATTCCCACAGTACTGTCACCATAAACCTCTTCCAGATCACAATCTTGGCAAGACCAAGACAAGATTCTAGGTATTTCTGAATTTAGAACTTAGTCATTAGAGTAACTTATCATACATCCTTCATCAAGTTAGATCCACATTGCAAGAGAGATTTCACCATGTTAGGATATAAATGACTCAAGTCTATATTGAAAATGGGACTGTGAAGTTACTCATCACAAGCCTGAATAAAGAGAAACCATCTAAATTCAGTGCTTTGCCAAGCAGGACAACTGCAATCTATCCACTGGGAAGAAAAAAAGAGGAAAAAAATTAAAATAAAAGAGAGAAATAATGCATCCGAAGTACTTTGAGAATTTAAAGCGGGTATAAAACGTATCATCTGTTTGAGTCATCACAGAGGAATACTTAAAAGGCGTTTCTTTGGCTGAGGGCTACCAGAGACAATGTCTGAGAGAGAACTCAGGGCACAGACAGACATACAGAGAAAAGCACAGGGGTTTCTTTTCCTGTTGGTAAACTTATGAAGGATACTTATTCTGCATCAAATAAGATAGTTATAGCAGCTGGAAACTTTCATAATGGCCCTGGGTCTGCTTTTGTCATCTTCAGATGCCACATTTGAGTAGTGACAGTGAATCTGCAACAGCCTGAGGAGCCTCAACCTCAGATGCAAAAGCATCAATAGTTAGACCAGGACAGACTGAGATGGCATTCCCAAGTCACCCTCTATGAAATCAGTTTTACTTCTCTTTGAAAACTTCTACAGGACATGGTCATTGCCCAGTCAATACCCAAGTTATCCTGCTTAATAAAGAAAATAATTTACTTTATTCCAAAATTAGACCCAGCTTTTCTTCTTCCTTGGCTTATGGAAATTTCATATGTACTACAAAATTATCCTGACTTCATTAAGAAGAAGACCATATGGTATTGTGTTTGCTTAGGGCAATGTTAGATTGTTTAATAAAGTAAGAGAATATTTTGTGTGTTAGAGACTCTCTGATAGAGCTTGCACTGTGCATACCATAATTTATAGACTTCATGGAAAGGGATGGTAAGAATCATTCCAGAAATTTGAAATTAGACAAATCAGTGGAAATTAGAAAACTAATAGCCCGCATAGGTGTCAGTAAATTGTTGATTTCCCTGGCTTTTAATGATGTTATCTAATGAACAGCATTTCTCTTTAACTGCCTACTAAACAACCAATGATTATGAACTGATTTTTTTTTTTTTTTACTTTAACTGGTTATTTCAAATAAAACGCTCCATTTCCTTGCTTTAAAAACACAATGCTGTTTTGCACTGATGTCTGCACCATCATTGATGGGACCAGCTTTGAGCCACGGTGGCTCACATTTACCAGCCCATTGCTTGAATGGGTGTCTTAAGAATATGAACTGAGCAACGGCAGTGGTAAAACTTCAATGCAATTTCAAGGAAAGCACTGCCCATTACTGCTCGCAGCATCATTGCTGTCAGGTTTAACTCCGTTCATTTCACAAATATAAATAATAATTTCTATCAGCCTCCTGCTGCCTTTTCAATCAATCACACAATGGGGCCACACAGACACAGCTGCACTATCTTATTATTATCTTACTTCCCAAACAGCAAAGGCACAGCAGAGAGGTCTTGTCCTGTGCGTGGGATGAATCTTGGCTGCACTGGTGCTGGGGAAGCCCATGAGCTCTGAGCACACTCAGATGTAAGGCACTGCTTATTCCTCATGGGATGCAGCACAAATCCTCAGGGTCCTTGAAGATCTGCCAGCTGGAAGTGTCCCAGCACGGAGCATGGCAGGGAGAGACTGGATCGTGCTGCACTGGTGCAAACACCCCCTGCCAGGGCAGGCACCAGGGCTGGGGTGGGAGGGCTGGGGAGAGCTGCAACCAGCCCCACTGGCTGTCAGCAGCACAGTTCCTTCATCCCCTCCCAGCAATAGAAGTTTCCTGGGGCAAGTCCTGCTGTTTTCTGGTCCTTTGCTCTGCAGAAGATTTAAAAAAAAATCCCATTTGCAATAAAACCTTTGGCCTTTTGAAGTGACTGCATATGCTCCATGAAAGGCAGCGCTTGGTAGCTGAATCTGTCACCACTCCTAAGGGAAGCTTTTAGCCCCTTGAGAGCTAATCTGATGACCTGAGATCTCTAATTGCTGCTCCCTTAAGCTTCAGCAGATAACCTTGTGCATAAATCACCACAGCAATCCAAACAACAGAAAAGTGCTGCTTGTTTGTTTTTCCTCGCCCTCTAACAGCTCCCCGAGCTTCTGAGCATAATATTCAGAGAAAAGAAACAGAAAGGTCAGGGCAGGCTAGGAGAAAGTGTTTTTGCAGGGATTTTGGCAAAAAAGGGTTCTCATTACTAAGCTATACAACAAAAAAAGAGTTGCACTTGTACATTTAAAGTGTTAAATATTACATTTGGTGTCTCACTGGGAGCATTAAGGACTGCTATGGTTCCCCTATTATTATTTGAAAGAATGCATTCCTTCCCAAAAGGCCAGTAGGTTTATCTGACTGGGGAGGGTCCAGGTTGTCTCTTCTGTAAGGCAGAGACAGAATTGCTTCATTGCTGCAGTGGGGTTTGTGCCACCATGGCAGCAGCTGCAAAGAGAGTAAAAACAATGGGATAGCTGGTCTGGCTGATCACTGCACAGATTTACTTTTCTTACTAGGAAAATCCCTTCTCAGTCACACCTAAAGGCACCAGAAAGCCTTTCCTCAGGCCCTCCTGATGCTCAGTTGCTGCTCCAGGCTCTGGGAAGCAAGGGCATTTGCATCTGTTACCATCACACTCTGCTTTACTCAGTTCACTAAATTCAAGCAGTGCAAACTCACACCAGTTCACAGCTCCAAAATATCTCCCATCAGGCACATAAGTGTCAGATGTTCTAAGCTGCAAACTGCTGTAAATTATATTTGACTCAAGCTGCCACAGGCTGATAAGGACTTCAACAGTGGAGTTAATGCAGAAAATTCAATTCTGTTGTAAGAGATCATTTCCAGAATAATTCTGTCATTTCTGAGTGGCCAATAACACCAGAAGAGTCCAGTATTTGAAAGCTTGTTTAAGATGGGCCACCAGTTCCAGAAGTGTAAACCACCTGGATTAATTTCTAACCACTTTCATTCCAAGGATGTGGAGGTAATTGATTGCTAAATCACTAAATCAAGTTCAACTCATAAATAAGTGGTAACAAGTGTTTCTAGCTACTTTGATGAGGATGAAAGAGAAAGTCGATTCAAAACTGCTTTTTTTTTTTTATTTTTATTTTTTCCCTAAGAGCTTATGTCTTGCATGGGAAGCACGTATTTACCCTATTTACAAAGATAGCTTGTTCACTGTCCAAGTAATCTCTCTCGTTAGCCTGAACAGACACATTCAATCTAATTCAATGCATGAAGCAAGCTCAGAAAATAGAATCAAAATAGTAAAAGGAGTACAGACAGAACTTCCACATCAGGACAGCACCTCTTGGTGTGTAAGACAGTTTATGTAGCCATGGCAAGTGTGAAGCAGGATCAGTATTGACAAACCAGCTGGCCAGGACTCTCCTTGGAAAGCCACCCTGAGTGACCACCTGGAGGGCAAAGCTGAAGGGTTTTGGACTCTTAAGTATGAGCAGCTATGACATCACAAATTAAATACATGATCTAGTTATAGATGCAGGTATAGTTGTGTTGGTCACCCATAAATATCTTTCTAGTCAATGTGGATGTCTATATTAGGGGTCCTGTGTAGAAATCAGTTTCTCTTGGTTGAATATAAGGGAAGCTATCTCCCTGAGCCCATGTCAGGGAATTCTGATAACTCAGGATCAGTCAGATCCTGCTCAACATATCTGCAGGCACTTGTGTCTATTGGACACAAAATCAATAGTCTGTAACTTGCAATCTGACACTGCAAGAAATAGCTTCTTTCTCTGCTTTTATTACAGCTCATTCATTTGCTCTGTAGCTCCAGACACCTGGCATCCCTGGCCTGGGCTATTTACATTTCCCCGAGTTAAAAAATAAAAGATACAGTCAGGATATTATTTCTTCCAACCAAGTCAGGGAAACTTTCTCTCATGTGAGGCAGTGTTTGGCAACGTGCACATTAAAGTCTTCAGTTCTGTCCTGAATGTTTGGATTTACTGCAATTCCCAGCTGTGCTCAGTGGGATTGCAATTCAGACAACCAAAAGACTAGAGCATAATTCTCTTCTTCCATCCCAGGCTGATAGCCCAGACTGCACCTTTGCTCCATGAGACCATGTATTTATATGTTTTTTGTGTGGCTAGATATCCAATCTGCAACAGAAATACAGGTCAGAAAATGCAGAGGCTGTCATGAATTATGATAATGTTGTTATCACTGGAATTTCTTAGATAAGACAAAATAAGTGTGCTAGGTACCAGACAGATATAAAATGAAAAAATGAATCTGAACTCCAAGAACTTAGAGAGACTGTTGTCACATCCTGTAAACAATCATGCCCCAACAATCACCTTTCACTGTACAGCACATCTGGGCCTGGGTAAACCAGGAAGTAGAATTTCGCCCTCTGCTAAGTCAGGTCAAGTTGTGCTAATTAGGAAGCTGCAGTTCTCTTTCTGCTTCTTCTACTAAATGATTCAGTCATCTGTGAGTTACCAAGCCATGCTTATCAGCCACGCTTATCCACTGTGTGTGAATGCCCTGAGAGCTCACGCTGAGTTTCTCCAGGCAGTTCTCACCTCAGACAAAGCTGATTCTCTCCCAGCTGAAAGCCGTGTCAGAAAGGACACAGCCTAATGAGGATGCCTCCAAAACAACAAGTTGAGGATTAATTTCAGCCTGTAACAGCAGACAGGATGACTAACTTGGTGACTGAAGGTCTGTGGAGCAAGAGCAAGGAAAAGCAGATTCAGTCCAAGGAAGTGCTAGGGCAGTTCCTCAGATATGTCAAAAAGCCCAAATTTGGACAGGGAGGTTTCATGTATTTATACCTAGGAAAAGTTTTCTAGCTTTCAGAATAAGGGGCCTGGAAGCTTTAACAGAGGCAGAAGACCATGAGTGGTTGTTTAGAAACAAGATTCCTGGCATACTCTGCTCACAGCACTTTGGAAATTGCCAAGGTGAGCATCCAGCATGGTACGGCTGCTCTGCTGCTCCTGCTCCTGCTCCTGCTCCTGGAAAAGTGTGAAATGGAAAAAATCTTTCAGGAACGAAGGGTAACCAAATTGCTCTCAAATTCACATGAAAGAGACCTCAAATCAGTGAATCACCATTCCTAGCAAGTAACTTTCAAGTTAAGTCACTGTTTGGATTCTTTGGTTCCATTGACTCAGCAGCAAACCTTTGGTACATAGCTGAGCTGCTACCACCAGCACAAGGGAGGGGGTACATAAGGCACAAGGGATTTGGTGTGACAGAGGGTGCCCTCTTCCAAAAATGCCAGTCTGGATGGCAGTGATGACTCCACATTATCTCCCTTAAGGAAAACATACACATGGTAAATACCACTCATGTCACAATTATTACTAGGCTTTGAACTCCTGAAAATAATGCACATGAAAGCTTGTGCTTCTGTAGCAGCTATAAAATGTACAGAAATATAACACACATTTTCCTTTGCTCCCTCCTACTTGAGTGTACTTTGGCACAGTTCTTTATGTCAGACAGCAATTCATCAGCAGTAAGTAGAAGAAAAAAGCACAAAGGAGAAGCACATGAGGTCAAGCACTTCTCAGTGCCCAGAAAGACAGACCCAAAGCTTCCAGAGGGAGCTATAGGACTTGGCATCATAATATCATACGGACTTTACTGTGTGAGGCTGTGGACCTCTGCCATATGTAGCTCTGTGTGCCAGTGCTTGCTGGTTTATCCTACAATGTGAGCTGCACAGCTGCTGGAACAAACACAACACATGTCCCTGATTTTGTTTCCATGCCCTGACTAGAAACAGAGAAAATGATCAGACACACTTGGCTCTTTATGAAAGCAGAAAGAAGCCAAAATGTGTTGGATATGAAGATTTACAAGGTCCTTGGCATCATTACCCTTGCTGTGCAGCAGGAGGAGATGAGAAAAAGCACTCTTGATCTGCAGAGCAGGGATATGACCCCAGCTGGGATGGATCTGTAAGGTGTTCCTGCAGGAATGCTGCCCACACAGCACTCCCAACCCAGGGAGAAGGAAGGACAGAGAACAGCAGGGTGAAAGAATCCCATGTCCTTGAGAACCAGCTGCACACTGAGCAGTGGAGTCCAGGACAAGCCATGCCCAGGACTCCTCCTCCCCAGCTCTGAGGTCCATGGGACATCTCTTGAGGCTCCCACCAATGAGAAGACTCATGTGAGTTTATACCCACTGCCTGTAGGTATAAATCATGTATATACTATATATACATATAACTATGTCAGGTTTGAGTATCTCTTTGCAGATGTCAGCACACCAGACTCATAGCAGGACAGAAGACATTCCTGACTTCCTGCTGTGTAATGAGCCCCATGAGCTCCTGAAGTCCCCATGGATGGGAGAACAAAACCTCAGCATTGCAGATGAAACTGAAACCTTCACTTCACAAAGAAGTCATTCTGCTTTGTCTGAGAAAGTAGCACTGGAAAAAGCTATACTTTCTCAAAATTCCTTCTGTGTGTGAAATGTTATAAGGAGTATCTTGAAAATGTTGCATTTCAGCATCTCACCAACTATTCAATTTTTTATTTCTTTTTTTTCTCTTCAACTTTTTTTTTTATTTTTCATATCTTTGCACATTGAAGATTGATAAGCTTCAGGTTTTCGATTTGGCAACACTGGTGATACATGGCTATCTTGAGTCAGAGGAAAAACTGTTCTGCTTGTGTTTCATGCCATTCTCTCACTGTCCTTTAAGAGACGCATCAAACAAGTTTAAAGTTTTAAACCACAAAATTTGTGAAGTATAATAATAGGCCTGGCTGAATATTCAAGTTAAAACAGAGCACTGATTTTGGCAGAAATAATCATATTTACAATAACAAAGACATGTAATGTATATCATTATTCACAGCCTCTACTGCTTTCACTATGCTCACCATCCCTTCCACATCTGAAAAAAAGCAACCTAAATTTTATATTGATTCTGATTAACTCAATAAAATGCTAATCCCTATGAAGTGTAGTTCAAATGTAGCTTGTAAGTCAGTTTTCACTTGGCAATTGCATGCCTTTTTTAGTAAAATCCCAGGAGCACAGAGCACCCAAACTTGAGGTTTTTTCCCATTGTAATTTCTGGTGTATGACAAATCAGCCTGGGAATTTCACCTTAATGATGCTCTTCTATTATGCCATCAGTTGGTTTTTCTAAGGAATGCCCTTTTTTTTAACTAAAAGTTTTCCAGTAAAAATCCAGTCAGATTTATTTAGAAAATATGAATGCTTTCAATGCAGACTTTTACCTCTGTGTTAATCATTACATCCTCATTTCAATCAGCACAGAAGTATAGAGTCTTTCAGGATTTTGGCTATTCATCATAATGCAAATACCTAAAATTAGTCGCATGAGTGCTGTTTCTCTCCAAAAGCTTAGACAGTCTTCATCAAAGATGTGTGCAGCCAAATGGGAGCAATCACAATATATTTGCTCATACTCAGCAGCACATATCCATTTTAAACACATAGATATATGTATTTCTAATTCTAGTTAATGAGATTTAATATTTTATACCAATGTATTTTTATTAGCAATAAGCAATAAAGTAGTATTTCATTATTTTACCAGTATAATCAGATACAATGAACCAACTGAAAATCTTTTCCTCTGCCTTACTGAAGGTCTAGATAGTCATTAATTGCTTTTCCTAGCCTAAAATATTTTAGTTTAATGGGATTTCACAGCTATCTTTTTTAAGTGTTCAGCATTGATTCACTGCCGTCCAAGCCAGACTGAGCTATGACAGGGGTTACCATGGGCTGGATCAAACCAGCTCCTGTTGATATCAGCAAGGAGGAAAAGGCTTCTGGTTCCACATGTAGTGTGTGTTCTGATGTCATGCACATCCAGAAACATCAGCATATCTTTCAGTTTTCCAGTAACACACTGGAAAGTTAATGAATTTACCTGAGCTGAGTGGAAACCAACCTGGCACTAAACTCTGTTTCGCTGCACAATTACCTTATCACAGAAGTAGAAGTTTGTTGCACTGACTCACCTGACATCCTCTGTTGGCAGAAATGGGTTTTCTTTCACAGTCACACACAAAAAAGCCATCTGTTCACCTCTGTGTAGAACAGAAATATACTTGATAACTGCACTAAGCTAGGAGACAGTCTACTCAGCAAAGATTTAACAAAATAAATGTAATTGGTATTTCTATGCTCACAGAGTGCAGTCCTAGATTAAAATGGAATGGAGATGAAAGTGTTGAGGTTATTTTAATATTTTTCTTGTCCTTCCCTGCAGATTTTCTCAGCTTTTTTCTTTGAGGCTTTTAATGTTTTCTATTGCCACCAGCAGTCACCACTCATCAGTGGGGCTTTAGGCAGTTTAAAGTTACAGGCTTTGTAATGGGGAAGAGGTCCAAAAACTCCAGTTACATCTGCTGCTAGGTGAGATCTGCAACCTCCATAAAGACATGGGAAGAAACATCCCTTTTTCCATAGCATGTAGTTGAGGTCCAATTCACTCATCTAATATAATCCGAAAATGATATAGCCAGAGTTCTTGAAATTTCTCAGCAATTATTTGCTGCTCAGCAGCTCAGCATTTTCCTGTTACTTATTGTACAAGCTTGTTTATAATCTCAATTAATCTGATCACATGGAAGTCATGTTCTGGTCTGAGAGACCTACTTAGGCACCTTCTGTCAGCTGGTGGTGGAAGCACTCATTACACTTTGAAGAGAGTAGCCAAGGAATGCAGAGTCCATATGTTCCTATCTCTCAAAGTTCTACTGGGACCATGGAAAGCTAGTTTAGAGGAGATGGCTAACTCTTAGCTGAAGATGGATGGATACACTCCCACCAGCTAAGCAACAGGGGCAGATAACATCCTGTAAGAATTTAAGAACAATTGAGCTTTCCTACTAACAGCATATGGTTGCCAAAGATCTTTCTGGGTATCATAAGTAGGGTAGAGCTTAATATAGGGAGAGGAGCCTTGAGTGGAGGATTTACCACCTGCTTTCTCCCAGCCTCTGATCTCACATATTTATTTTGTGAGCTCTCTATTGCATGGACCATCTTCTGCTACACACAGGTGCACTCTGTCTGCTTCAGAGAGATCCTCTTCCTAGAATAAATATGTACTCAAAGCAGTACAGTGGTTCAAATTATTAATAATCTTGATGATAATGACGACATTAGACAACAGTACACTGAGAAAGCTTTGGGAGAAGAATCTTTGGCAGATAGGCTACTACTGGGACAAGGCTGCTCCATCTAGCTTTTATCCCGAGTTCCTCCAGATATTCTCAACATTCTTGGGTCAGGTTTTGCCACCTAAAACAGACAACAGAGCCTGGAACACCAACAATGCTTACTGCCAACAAATCTGTAGTGTAACACTCATCAGGATCTCAAAGCTGGACTGACCTGTGGGGAAGATGCTAGTACTGCTTACAAGGCAGGAACAAAGCACTGGATTTTTGATGGATAAAAGGAAATGTTTTTATTTTCCAACAGGGGCTCTGGAAGCAGAGAAGCTTTTACTCTGGAACTTTATTATCTTATAAAATATTATTGACTTGATTGCCGTGGATACTAAGGAGGTTCATGCCAGCTACAGAACAAGTTCATTTGTATCATCTTATGAAGGGTTTTTATTTTTATATGGCTTTTGACCTCAAGTCTAAAGGAAATGTCAATCCCCACTGCAAGGTGAGGTCCAAGGAACACAGGCACGTCACACATTTCCATATCAGCTGCAAGACCTTTACCAGTACACACAGATGAGCAAGGCTCTCTAGCACACTGTTAAAGACAAGGAATGGACAGATTGCTTGTCAGCAACAGCACAGAAAAAATCTTACCAGCAACATTTTCCTTTCATCTGCTCAAGAGTGACAGATAAAGCATGGCCAGACACCTGAAAGAGGGGGAACCTGGGGAAAGGAACAGACTGGCATCCGAAGGAGGGATCTTTCAGCTTTGCTGTGTGAGCTCAGAGAAACCAGTACTGTGTTTCCTGGGTACCAGCAAGTCCCCATGGGGAGCTAAGTTACCAGTTTCAAGACAGCCATGTAATTAGCAGGTATAATTACCACCATCACACTAAAATCAGAGGTTGCTTAAGAGAAGACAGTTTTTGTTCCAGGTCTTTGATCCACTTGACAGTCAGTAACTTCATTATTTAATGATGCAACAAAGCCCTGAACATTCACATTTCAGAGAGGCAAACCACCGCTGACATCCTGAGTTCCTAAAATATCTCCAACAGCTCCAAAGTCAGAGCAGGGCTGTAGCTCCAAACACTGTGCTTGTTTTCCTGTCTAGCATTACAGCTCAGGGAATTGAACAAGCAGGTAGCAATGTGTGGAAGGATAGCAGAGACATTCCCCAGGGATCCTGGACGAGCTCCAAGCTCCTGCCAGGGGATTCCCTCTGCAATGGGGCTGCTGCAGATGGAAGGACCAGATACAGCATGGGAAAGCTGGCCCCTGCACTTGACCTGTCTCTTATCCCAGCAGAGCTAAGAACAAGAAAATTACCTTGCCAAGGGGAAACTCTAGAAGAAAATTAAAATGAGAGAAAAGTCCAAAACACAGAAAAAATGCAATGGCAAAACACCTACTGGGACTCATAAAATGGCAAGTTAGTACTGTTGAAAGGAAATTTAATCCTTGTTTGGGATTTGTACCAGGATTTTCGAATGATTATGAAAATGAGGCTTCCTCCCAAATACCCAATTGCAGCAGACACACCACAATTTGCTGTATATGGGGAAAATCTCATGTCTCCTTCTCACTCATTGAGGTTCATGACTTTACCTTTCCACACCAAGGGGCTTTGTGAAGACTGACTGGCCCTGACTTCAGGACAGGTGACAACATTAAGCGACATTTTGAAATCTTTGCTGCAAGCTGAATACCTTCTCAGCATGCTGGGAATAGATTTGGAGCTGGTTGAATTGGCAAACAACCCCAAAGGATGGTTACGTACATATTCACATCTGTTGCTATTTATGTGTGTGCATAGTATGTGCATATAGACATTCCCTCTATTTTTCAATATTCCTGCAACTCAAATGCTTGCCTTGCATAAGATTTGCCTCATTGACAGATGTCTGCTGAAATTTATTAGGAATAGCATATTTTTTAAAATTTAACTGAGATATTTATCACTTTCCAATTTAATAGATACGATCTGGAAAATTATTACATAGTCATTAACCTAAATTCTTTTGTTTGGAGATTTCATGTACAGAGAAAAGCTACAATGGAAAGATCAGATTATGGATCCAGAGAAAACAGAAGTCTCCTTCCTCATACATAATAAGGTTGTTCTGACCTCTAATTTTTCATTCTTTGCAATTCACTGAAGGGCTACACTTTGACTTCTTGATTCAAAAACTGACATGAAAGAGGTCCATGGTACAGAAAAAGAGCCCAGTGAGGACAGGTTTAACAGTCTAGCTGATCATGGGAACTCAGTTCACTTCTGCAAAGTGCTGGTTTATGGCATTTTCCTTCTAGTGTGAAAAAGAACTTTGCTTTGCAAAGTGACAGATAAACCTGTTCCTGAGCAGATTTTCTCTCTTCTGAGAGTCTGTAAAAACCATACATCTTCTACATCAAATGTAAATCAGGGTTGATGATAATTTAATTGTTCTCTCTTTCTCCCACTCAGCCTTTAAACCTTTTTTCTTCTTTGCCTGCTTTGCTTTCCTTTTCTTCTTCACCCAACTCCATCTCCCTCCCTGTCACCCTTATGGCAGAGGTTGTGTGTATTACAGCCAGATCTGGCCTCACAGCTGCTGAGACTTCTAATTTAGCTCCTTATTTAATAATTAACAGAGCAGAAAACCATGTGCCATCAGACTCTACCTGCTTTTCTTCCCTTTCTGCCCTTCCCCAGCAGGGGCCAAGCCTCCACTGTTCTACCTTTAAAGGAGAGTTCACCCCTTAAAGCAAGCCTTGGATTGATCACCCCATTTTGAACACTTTCAGCCTACACCGTCAGTGTACCTCAATGTTCAACTCACTTGGGGTGGATTAGAGTGAAACAACACTGAATGATCAGTGCCTGCAATCATACACATGTAGGGTTTATTGTAGAACAGTTTGGTTGTACAGGAAAACAGGTATGTAGCCATTTTGACTGCTGTTATCTACAGTAATATGACAATAGAAAAGCATAAAAATATTACTTCAGAAAATGTGTAAGAAAGAGAAGGAAAGGATAAGAGTGGAAAAACCTCACTACCCACAGGCCTTGTGAAGAGGCTCAGCTGTTGCCATTTCAATGTTTGTTGGTCAAAGTGATGGTCACAGTCAAAGTGACAGCTGCAGACTGGATCCATCAGGTGGTGAGGAAACTCCCATGATACAAACCCTGTTGGGTTTATATTCACTTAGGCTCAAAGAGGAATGCCCAGATACCTCCCCTGGAGCAGGGAGTTTCAGCTGGGTGAGGTAATCCTGCCTGTTACACCAGTGCAGTTGAGGCCATTATGGCCCATGGTGGCCCATCAGCAGAGACAGACACCTCCCAGCTCCATGTGAGTGTTCTGGTATTCCCTGGCAGGGGAGACAACACAGCTGAGTTCACTGGACTAAGGACAGAGACAATTCCTCCCCACATAGGGTTTGCCTCTTTCCTTACCTCCTCCAACACCAGCTGTAGCCTGAGAGGGCTGTGCTCACCCTCTGTGCCTCTGCACATCCCCCTGAATGTTTGAGCCACTGGCATTCCAGTCTCCCTTCTTGTATCACTTGTGGATACATTCTCCTCCCTAGACCCAGGACCACTAGACAATAATACCCCCTTTATCTTAACTCACGTTCCCATCACAATCCAAATTCCAGGTATTAGGCATATTTGGGGAGGGGTGGGCTTGAGTGCTCACAGGTGTTCACCTGTGTCTTTGCAGTTCGCTATGGTGGGCAAAAGTCCTTCAATGATTTTAGAAGGTTTAAGCCATTAACAATTTCAGTCTCTTACACATGGCTTGCTTCAATTCACAAGACTGCAAATAGTTAAAAGGCACTAAGAGCCACAGGTTAATACTCACTTGGAGATCCATGCAGTCTCACCATTTGTCATCCAGCCCCTCCAGCTGTCTTCCCAGCTGAAGACTAGAACAGAAATGTTACTTTATGAAGCTCTAGAACAGAAATGATGCTTTATGAAGCTGACCTAGATATAGATCAGTAAGCTGGTGAAATCTGCAACAGAGTAAGAAAAATGAATGAACTCAGTGAGCAGCTCCATCCAAACTCCAGCCTAAAGTGCCTCAAGAAACTACATTAAGATGGCAATTTGAATGAGATTTATGGCCTTCAGCTCCATACCTGGGGCACCGAGGGCTGTGAAGGCTAATCAGCCCACTCAAATCACTGCAAGTATCTCTGAGATTCCTCTGCCTGGTCTGGCAAAAAAAGCAACAGGGAGAGGAGGAGTGGGAGTGATTGGCATATTATCAAAGAAGAGAATGCCAAGCAGGGGAAGGATCAAAGGAAAATGCACATCATCATTTATGCTGGTCCTTCATTTCTGATAGCAGAGAAGTATCTAGTGGGACTAAAACTCCTCTGGGACAGAGACTGTGGCCTAGATCTGCAAATACACAGATATATTGAATTCCCACTGACATTTCTTTGGCCATTAGGGCCTAAATATCTTTGCTACAAATCCAAGCACCTAAAAACGTTCCTATATTTAATCTTATAACTATGTCTTATATATAACTTATGCATGTACATGTATGTGCACCTTTGCAATTTTACCTCTGGTAATGTAAAGATGTGCCTCAGCTTGGAAACCCCAAGATGTTCCCTGGCAAGATTCTCAATTTTCCATATTGTTAAATTGTTACCACAGTGCTGGTAAGCAGGGTCTCTGATAATCCCCAGACATGGCACAGGCTTGCACAAGGAGCTGACACCATTGTCAAAGCACAAACTGGACGTAGTCAGGCTATGCCATCTGAAATTTGCCTGGAAGACATGGGCCACCTCTCAGCAGCTGGGCTCAGCACCAGGGAACAAGTACAGGCATGTGCCTTTATCCTCGTCCAGGAACAGGCACTAAGCAACTGGCCAGGGCCACAGAAATCTGTGGGAGGAGAGGAAATGTTATGTCCAGGGCCCTTGCTACAGACATTTCTTCCCATCATAGAGCCAGAGCCAGACCTGTGTGCTACCCCAGATATCTCCAGTCCTCAGTTCACCCAGAGCTACAGGAGACTTGGACTGTTTAATACTAAAGCTTTGCTGCCATTCCAAAGTAGAAGCTGAATAAGCCCTAATCAAGCACAAACGAAAAGGCAGATACTTCACTGCCTTATTTATAACCTCGTTATTAGGAGGAATCAAGATGCTTTGTAATTGCACTTTCTCTTCTGCAGATGGAACACAACACACGTGGGAGAGCCCCTCGCCCTGAGCAGGGGGTCAGGATGATGCTCCTCTGGCTTCAGCAGTGCTGGTCTGCCTGCTCTGCATGTTGAGTTTTGAGTCCTGAGTGACAGAAGGCATAAAGGAAATAGATGAAGAATTCATACCCACTTGCTCACTTAGCTGAGCTCCAGCTCTAGCCTAGAGCAGTTCTTGCAGCAATAGCTGTGACTTGTCCCTGTTTCACCTTCTCAGTGGAGTACAGCACAGGCAAGGGCAGGGGTGGGGAGGTGTTCTAAATAGAGGTGGGGCAACTAGGTCTCAATTCCAGATCTAATGCTTGAACTGACTAGGACTTCTCCTCATGGTTTACCTAGAGAAACCAGGCTGAGTTGTTCTCTTCAGTTTTGGATTCAGAGTGCCTTTGGGCAGCTGAAATGAAGTGTAATGTCAGGACAGACAGTATCAGTTTGATGGGAACTGTCTCTTCATACCCCTCTATGACTCCTATGGAAATTACCTGTCTGACCTTTGTATCACCACTTTGCTCCAACTTTCATCTTCTGTTTTCTTATTTGCCCTCAGTGGGATTTCACTCCCCCATGTCCTTCTACCACATGCTGGCCTGGAGGAACATGAGCCCTGAGTTAACCCTGAGGCTCTGCTCTTGCCCACCTTTTCTCCCTAGTCCACTGTAGTTGTGCTATAATAAAAAGACTTCATCTTGTATAGCTGCCTGCCAAGCAGATACTCCCACTCTGATAGACAATTTATAAAACCATGTAAAAGCTCCCTTGCTCCTAAAAGCTCATAGCAATTAACTGTCTGCTGAATATTTATATACCCATGATCCTATTAAAAATGGCATAATTAGCAACAATTTGTGCCTCTTGCCTTGCTGCAGTGCTCCCATCCATGGAAAATGGGTGCATTCAAGTGCTGTCCAGACACTGTTTGTCTTTAGTGATGCGAGCAGATAAAGGTGCACATTGTCATGGCATTCCCAGGCCACTGAGATTCTCCCTGCCCATGCTGGTGGAGCAGGATTGTGCCTGCAGCTCTTACCTAACACACACCAGTACCAGACTCCTTGGGAAATACTTCCTGCTGCCAGACTGTCACTATATATAACTCCACTGTTGTCTGTGAAGTGTAGAGGAGGCAGAGTGAAAATCTATCAACAGGAGTATTTTAACTCTATGCAAAAATGTATTTCAAAAAGTAATTTTTGAGGCTGGGGGTGGTAGCAGTCTGTTTGTATAACATGCTATTTTTATTAGCAGCTGATTAATAATAATCAAACCTGACTGTAGAAGCAATCATTTTACGGGTGGACTACTTTCAAGCACGGTAAAAAAATGGGTTCAGGTTTTGTATTTAAGGCTATCCTACATGTTTTACCAAAGGAAAAGTGGGAAGAATCAACAATGCTCAGTGTTCAGCTGGAAAGTGAAGAAAATGAGGCCAATAGACAGGCACAAACTGGTACAGTCTTGGTCATTTTGCAGGTACACACACACAGACAGAGCAGCATCTTGGGGACAGTGTCTACACTGCCACCTCAGGAAAGAAGGCAGGATCGAGATTCATGGATACAGCTACATTCCTATCAGTACCTCTGCTTGTAATAATGGAAAAAGACTGGTAAACTGCTTGGCAAAATCTTCCCATTCATTCCGTGGCACAAACTTAGATATTGAGCAAACTCTGCTGCACTCTGTGAATGGCTCTGCATCAGTCTGTCAATTTGTTCATTCAGGACAGATGGCTGGTTTAGGGCTTTTCTTTAACTGAGTGCCCATTGCAATAAATAACACCTGATATGGCAATAAAACTGGCCTGATTTTCATTTCCTGATAAACTCTGTCCATTTTCTCTCCCTCCACTGCAAAGAATTTGCAGAATCTATCTCTCTATGGCTAATTTTAATTTCCCAGTAATGTGATTGCCTTATAAAAAATGAAATGCTGCTGAAAAATATGTGTATAGGAGTTGATGTGTGTGTCATACTAGGGGGAAAAAGCACTGCAGATTTCTATTGTATTTATGAGATGATGTGTGTTTACCCACCTCTGTAAAGCATTCTCCATATTTTATGTGCTTACAACTCCCATCAAATTGGTGAGAGTTATTGGTGTCCTTCACACCTCAAATAAGTAATCATATTAAAGGAAACTCATTCCAGGACACGGAAACTTTATGGCAGCACTATCATGTCCTCTTCCAGGGAATTTTTTCAGTAATAACCCAAAGCACAGAGAAGGTTTACATGCAGGCAGTTAGACTCTGTGTTCAGTATAGGCAGCAGCCTCTGGTACAGCTCAGACCATAAAAATTCCTTTTCTGAGTTTAATGCTTTTGCTTAAAAGGATGTTTTCTAGGTCATACCAAGTAGGCAGCATCTTGGAACCTTCCCTGAAATATTTGCCCTAATTTCTCTGAAGTGATGGCTGTTGCCTGAAGTCCCTTTTTGTACAAAGAAAACAAGTAGATCTGCACTAAAGAGCAGACCCAAATCTGACCCATCATCTTTCCTGTCTCCCTTGGAACTGCTGAATCTAAAAAGTGCCTCGTGTTTCCAAGATATTTGTCTAAGATAAACGAACGGACAAAAACTCACTATAACTTATTTTGCAAGTGTATCAAAATATTGCCAAAATATTTCCAAAGAGCCACCCTGCAATATTCATGCTTTCTTACTGCTTTTTCCTATGTGATTCCCTGAGAGAGGCAAGAGACAGAAGCAATAAAAGAAAACCTTGAATACCATCCTCTGTATCCTTGCTCCTTTGATTCCAGATTGTAACTCAAGTCTGATCTGTAGCAGTGCCTGATGACTGAGTTCCTCATACAGGACCTTCCCTGTCAAACCTGGATCAAACAGCCTTGAAATGAGAAGGTCCCACTTCTCAGTCCGTTTGTGTTGCACACATTGCAGACCAGCCTAAGCATCAGCCTACACCAGTCGGCTTTGGCTGCCCTGCCTGTGTGGCACCTCTGGTCACTGCCAGGGACAGTGTCCTGGCTCTGCTGATGGCTCACATGGGGCACTCTGCAGCCGAGGAGCCACCACTTTCCTTGTGCTTATCCCACACTGACACCAGGAGTGATCCTAGAAACACCAGCTGACTCACAGAGAGCTTTTCTGACTAAACTGCCCACTTGGACAGCCGAGAGCTCTAAATTTGGGTTGGGCTGGTGGTAAATTGAATCGAGCCAGGAGCATGAGCTGGCAGCCAAAAGGGCCAACTGTGTCCTCACCACATTCTGCTTCGGGCTGTGCCTACAGTCAGTCATGTTGCCAGAGAGAAAATCCTACGTACAGCCATACTGCAACTTTTTGCACTAAAACATGTTGATTTTGGCAACGTTTTAATATTAAAATCTTCAGCTCTCATCAGGTTTAGATGTGTAGGTTTAGACAGTTGCCAAGCTTGTTGTGTAACTGTTTAGCTTGTCAATTCCCAGGGTACTGTGATGTATATAGTACATATTAGTACTGTTTTATGACAGAAGTGGAAATAAAGAGACAGGGTCTTCATAATTTGCATGCATGAAGCCCTTTAGTGATACACAGAGCAAAGTTTATAAACTTTTTCAGCTATTGCTAAAAATAGCACACCAATAATATTCACGTTACCAAGGTATATTGGTTACTCGTAACTAAACAACATTGCTCAATCTATGCCTTGCTATAAGCTGACCAGGTACATGCAGTACATCCCATAATATTCCATAATATTGCAAGCTAAGCACCTTGTACCAAGCACTTTCTTATCTCTTGCATTCCTTCCTCAAAATCCCGCTTACTCTTGCCAAGGCTTGTGGCCTACCATGGCTAACACATCCGTGTTGGCTGTGACGAGCTGAGCAGTGCTCGCAGTTCTGCTTTCTAGTTGTGTTCCCACAGTTTTATGCCATGTAGGTACAGGCTGTGCTGTCCCACTCCTGCACACTGTCCCAAGAGGCTGTGGCAGGCCAAGGCTTCCTGCCTGTCTGGGCTGGCTACTGGTGCTTGAGCAGACACCCTGCGCTCGTGTGGAGCCCACTCTGGGCTTTGGCTTGTCCATGCCAAACTGGGACTGAAGCAGAGGAATATATTTAATACATATGATGGTGGTGGTGTTCAACCCACAGAAGGAACAGAGGAGGAGGTCAGGTGTCATCTGATAAAATTTGCAGACAAGACCCCTAGAAGGAGGAAACAGAGATGTTTCAACATCTAGGGAAAGCACTAGGGGGCAGAAATACTGCTGAAACTCCCAGAGAAAAAAACAGTAACCCTAGATAATGTACACTGTAGAAAGGGTATCCCTGATCAGAAAAATAAGCATTTAGTTTTGGGTCTAGATCAGCAGATTGGAATAATTCAACATAGGCTTGTGAAAAAGGAAGGCTTGGGCATTTTCCCAACAAGATTACAGATCTATACACTATATTTATATTCTCAGATATTCCCGAGACATTTGATTGTTATGCAATATTGTGCTGGTTTTGGCTGAGAGAGAGGTTTTTTTTTTTATAGTAGCTGTATGGGGCTGTGTTTTGGATTTGTGCTGGAAACAGTGTGGTAATACAGGGATGTTTCATTTACTCCTGAGCGGGGCTTACACAGAGTCAAAGCCTTTTCTGCTCCTCAGCCCTGCAGAGAGGAGGCTGGGGGTGCACAAGGAGCTGAGAGGGGACACAGCCAGGACAGCTGACCCCAGCTGACCCAAGGGACATCCCTCACCACATGGCATTGGCTCAGCTCATAAAGCTGATGAAGGAGGAAGAGGGGCCATGTTTGGAGAGATGGCATTTGTCTTCTCAAGTCACAGCTACCTGTGATGGAGCCCTGCTTTGCAGGGGATGGCTGAACATCTGACTGCCCATGAGATGTGGTGAATGAATTCCTTGGTTTGCTTTGCTTGAGCTTGTGGATTTTGTTTTACCTGTTAAACTGCCCTTACCTGAACCCATGAGTTTTCTCATTTTTACTCTTCTTGTTCCCTCCTCCCTTTACTGGGGAAGTGGGTGAGCAGCTGTGTGGGACTGAGTTGCTGCCTGGGGTTAAACCACAAGAATCAACCTGCATGACAGAAGTGTACACATCAGGGAAGTCTACAGCACCAAGCCTCTCTGAGTTAATGAAGCATTTGGACAATGCTTTCAGGCACATGGTGTGATTCTTGGGTGGTCCTGTGCCGGGTGTGGAGTTGGACTCCATGATCCTGATAGGTTCCTTCCAACTCAGCACATTCTATGATTCCGTCATTATGAATGATTAGGTACGTTCAAGGCTAGGTCACATATAAGTATTCAAGTGTGCCCAGGCATCAACAGTGCCACGGGAGACTTGTTTGGTGCAGGCTCCTGCAGAGATCAGATCTCAGCCAGCATAAAATAAATGCTTTGACTGTAAAAAACAATTTTATGCTGTGAAAACATGCAGCAGATGACAAGGCAACTAGCAAGCAAGCAAGTGTGGAGGCTGAAAGCCTCTCAACAAACCGGTCGGTTTCTCTCCTCTGGAAGTTATGCCCTTAGGCACGCCCTCACAGAATGGTTACAAAAAGTTACTCCCAGCATGCCTCCCTGTTTCATGTAAATTGCCTGTGCCCCATTGGCCCTTCCCCCTTTGTACCGCCCCTGAGCCCTCAGATGATTGGTTTAATGCTCTACCCCGCCCCTTGGCTTTCCTATATCAACCCTGCTCCCTCTGACCCCCTTGAGCCTGTTCATCCCTGGACTCCTTCAAGGAAGAAGAATAAATGTTCTCCTTGAGTCACCACACGTGGCTCCCATCTCTTCCTCCTGTGCCAGCCGAAGCAGAGAGCTCCTAAAGGAGCTGAAATCACTCTCTGCCTGCGAGCAAGCACGGAGGATGTGCCTGTGCCTTGAGGACATCCTCCCCAGGATGCTTCTCTAGAAGGTCACGGCACTCGCCCACTGCCCCAGGGCCTGCTGCGACAAGCAAGAGAATGTCTTACCTTGCAAAGTGATCTGGACTACTTGGTAAAATGGCCAGAATTTAAAAGAATGCATTTGAATATGGGAAACGCAACTAAAAAACAAGTCTCTTTACACTGGATAAAGAAAGCACATTTCTAAGCATGGCATAGTGAGATCGATGTTCTTTGACAGCGAAGCATTAAAATGTGCTGACATCTGTTGGGTGTCAGAGAACAAAAGTTACAGCTGTTAGAAATACTCCTCAGCATGTTGTAAACTTTACTCTGAAGGCTGAGATCTGCAGAGGCAACTGAACAGTTCTCCTTAGCATTCCCCAGACAGCTGGAAGGAAGGAACAGAGTGCAGCTGCCTGCCTTGGCTCTCACCATAACTGCCCCAACATCACCAGGAAATACATGGCCTTGGACAGACACCACACCAAAAGATTTGCGGGGAGTTTTTGACAGACATGATCAAGTAACGTAGAGAATTAAAAGAATAAGAGATGTCAGAAGACCAAAAGCGTACGTGCCGGTCAGAAAAGATATTCTGACTATTCAGAGCATGGTATCAATATTTTGATTTGCAAAAGTCTCAAAGGAATGACATTAAACTGACAAGAAAGGTCTTAAACCAGCAACATTTTAAACCTAATCATTATTTGATCTATTTATTCTTTCTTTTCCTAATGGAAGTTTCCCATAACATAGCCTGCATCAGCAAATGGCATCATCAATAACATGCAATGAAATCATCATGAACATTTATCTTGGAGGTAAATGACTGGGAAAAAAGTAAACTATTCCAGGCAGTATTTTAAAAATACGTTTTGAGGAAGCATATGCCCTTTCTGAACGAGTTATTGGCAGTGGACATCACAACTTTTTGTCTTTCCTAACTACTTAATGCCCCATCCATGGATCCATGGTGAGAATGGAGGGCAAGCCTTTAGTATACAATTTTCTTTCACCTCAGTTTACACATATTGACCTCCCTGTGGCACCAGGCCCAGGAGCTCATGCCCTGTCTGCAGCTGCAAGTCAGAAAGGAGGCACCAGTGCTCAGGTCAGCTGTCCTGGCTGTGTCCCCTCCCAGCTCCTTGTGCATCCCCAGCCTCCTCACTGGTGGGGTGAGGAGCAGAAAAGGCTTTGACTCTCTGTCAGCACTGCTGAGGAATAATGGAAACATCAATGCTTTATCACTGTTTCCAGTACAAATCAAAAACACAGCCCCGTACAGTACTATGGAGAAAATTAACCCTACCCCAGTCAAAATCAGCACATGAGACTCACTTCACTGAGATTTTTTCTCTTTCTTAACTGGTTAGCATGGACTGTCTTTATGTTAAATTGAGGGGCATAGGCACCTTTATCTAAACAATATATTCTATATATATTTCCTTCTAAGCATTTCCAAATGTAGTTTAAATCTAAAACTATAGATTTAATATAGAATGACATGAATGAAAGTCTGACACTGTCAGTTTTCCCCCATGGACTGTAAAGGGGGTCTAGATGACTTGCTCAGATAGAGACATGCAGTTGGTGGCATGAATTGTAGGACCAGGGTCTAATAACAACCTACACAAAATTACAGGTGGCACATCTGTGTAGGGAGCAGAAAGAAGAGGATGGAGCTGTACATGTGAGTGAAGTGTAGGCAGCAAAACATGGGGATAGTTTATGTATATTTATAGAACTAAGGTGCAAACAAGATCTTTTCATTTGGCTTTCAAGTGGTTTTTATGCCTCAAGAAGAGGCTGAATCACAATAAGCAAATTCAGCTTTACTAGCAAGCATGTAAATAGGTGTGTGCATTTCTGTGGTGCTGATTAATGACTGGGAGAATGCCACAGAACATCTAACAACTCTGGAATATTTTTGTTGCTTAAAATTTTCTGCTGATGGCAGCTTTTCCCTTGCTCTCTGCGAGGTTCTGGGTGACCTGTTCCCCACCCCAAGGCCTCTGGCACCACAGTCTGCAAAGAAATGACATCTGCTAACTCACATCTCCTCTCCAACAATGTCAGACACCTTACCTTGAGCCACATAAAAGCATTTGAAAAAACATGAATTCAGGCCAGAGGCATCTGACTACAGCAGTATTCTCCAGATAACTATGAAAATAAAGTCAGTGAGACTCTCAAAATTGCCTTACACAGGCTTTGTACTCCTACTGAGTTCAAAGAAATCAGTTAGCTTAATACAGGCCAAAGATCTGCTCCAGAGAGGCTCATTTCAACTTGGTAAAATTCAATTATTTTTCCAATCTCTACCTGACAAATTTTGCTCATCCTCTTCCAGATTTAGGAGGCATTACTTGTAGAACATTCAGTAAATCTGAGTCTGAGAGTGAAAGAACAGGCTACCACCATAAAACATGGCAAAGAGAATAGATAACCATGATATGACTCATCTGAGACAGAACAAATACAAATCAAAAGAAATACCCAGTTGTAAAATCACTGTTGCCTCAGAGATTCTGATAAACAGACCAGCTGCCTCTGCCCTTTTCATACTCAGACATTTGCTGCCTTTCAAACATTCAAATCCATTTTTTCTCTTAACAACATTGATTGATTTGATGCTGCACATAGTGAGTTTGTAAAAAGCATTTGCTTTGTACCCTTTCCTCACATGCACCTGTTATGGTAAAAGAATAAACACTATAATCATCTGTCGTTTTTCTACTCATCTTCTTTCAACAATATCTTGGCTTCTGCACAAAGCTGACAAGACATTTTTCTGTTCTACTACTTGTTGTTGAAGATTGTTTGCTGTTTTACTATTTTGCTGCTTTTTTTTTATTTCCAGTCAATCCTGGAACATTTCTTAATTTATGAAAATAATTTTTGGCATAGAACTGTGCACTTAATTTGTGATATTTGCTGCTTAGAGCTAAACTCTTCATGGTACTCTTGCAATACTAACGCGCATTTAGGAGCTGAAGTCAATACAAGAAGGCTGAAATCCTGATTTGTATGAGGAAGGCAGAGGGAGATTTCAGTAAAAGCATCTACAAACTAATTTTCTCAAGCAGGCTGTTCCTTAAGGACAGCTCCTATGTGCTCATACTCATTTTGCCTCTCATTTGATCCCAAAGGAGAAGTTGCATATTATTAAAAAATTATTGAATGCCAGCTACAGACTTATTTCTAATAACAGGCTGTAGGCCTGCAGCATTGCTCACATGTGGCATGGACCCCATCCAGCAGTACCTCCCAGGATCCCCATGGGACTAGAGAAGGTGAAGAGTTTCTCCCATTGACCTCTTCCTGTAACTTCTTCACTGTCCCATGTTCAGTGGAAAAGCCTTGGATCCTGACTCACAGATTCCTACTGATGAGCTATGGATTTTTAAAAATATTCACAAAGCAGATGAATCAGAGTTAACTGCTACCCTCACAATTCATCGCTTCACTCTGGCACTGCAATCAGCATTTATTTACTGTAATCAGTTTTCTGCAGCTCTTTATTAATCAGTAACCACAAGGAAAGAAAAAAAACTTACCATCCACCACTACTTTTGGATGTGATCATATGGGGAAATGTGCCCATATTAAAAAAAAAGGAAAAGAAAAGAGGAGGAAAAAGGACCTCCCCTGCAATGGGAGCAAGCCAGGGGAAGAGGCAGGACCATGTGAGATGCTGGGCTGGGGTGCAGGGAGCAGAAGCTGAGTTCTTCAGCGGTACTGCCTTGTGTGACTTAAAGTAATTTTATCCCTCTTCACATCTCATTTGTGGCCTGGAAATATCAGCAGCTTTCCATCCCTCCTCCTATCCCACTTAGTCACCCTTTGAACTCTGCAGCTGCACCTCCACTTTGGGGGTGTTTTCATACAGTGCAAACCAGGGAGGAAATGACATTCCCGAGAGCTGCCAGCTCATCTCCCACCCCGTATCTCCCTCTGCGGGGCATAAAACAGTGCCCTCAGCCTCAAGTCTGACGTTTCTTCTCCTGCAGACTCTGCAGGTACTAGAGGCTTTCACAGTCATTTTATTCACTTTAGATTTTAACTGATTATCTCAATAATAATGTCATAATTAGATATTCCAGAATTAACCTCACATTTTTACTGACACTTAAATTAGCATTCATTGGACATAAACGACTGTGAATAAGCTAATGAAATTATTCATTTGTTGATTTGCCTATGCATGCTGATAACTATATGCCAAGAATCCAATGATTAGTTAACAGCCTCATTTATTTTAAGGAAGCTACTGCCTTTCTTAAAGCATTGGCCAGCTGTTATGCATCCCTTCACAAATTTCTGATTAACCTCTTAAGTATCTTCGGCTTGTGAGAAAAACAGCAGCATTTATATGGTGACAACTGCTACTCATTTGCTCACCTTGCAAAGGTTTCTTGGCCCCTGCCCCTTCCAATTGTATCCTGCTGATGCAGCTCATTACTTCCACCCTGCACTGACATTTCTCAGTCATTTGATGCTTTGTCATTGCTCTGTAAAGGAGCAGACAAAGCCATAGCTCTCCTCATCTCTTAAGCAAGCCCATATAAGTAATCATAAAACAGATCATTTGCTCTCAGTATGATTTTGAACAAAGCTGTCAGAAGTTGACATTATTCTTTATTAGACAGAATTTCAGTTCTCCATCAGACACACAAAAGAGCTGTCCCTCTGCTACTGGATTTGGCAGAGAGGCCACCAGAAACCAGTGACTGGCAGCTTTCCCATCCACAAGCACTGTTGGTGCTTATCCAGACTCTCTGGATATTTCTGACCCATGTGAGACAAGCAGGTCGGTGCCATTATCTCTTTTTAGAAGTGGGCACTTGAGGCACAGAGCTGAAATGGCTGTTGAAGGTCACCCACAAAGCCTGATGAAGGAATGGAGGACTTGTTCTCCCCTCCCCTAGATTAGATCAAATCCTTCCATTTTGGGGGAAAGTGAGTATCCTTGACCAGCCTGCTCCTAGAGTTGCAGGAGGTTTCAGCAGTACAAAAAGATGTAGATCTATCTTGGGAAAACCTTCCCTGCTTTTGAAGCAGGTCTCTCCTGCTCAAGTTTTCTTGGTAGAACACAGTGCTGGGGTCACTAGGACATATTGAGTTCAAAGGAAGTAACTGCATAGTCCCAGTATGCACAGAGAAGAACTTCTACATCAGCCTTGCACAGCCAAGTCCACTACTTTCCCTATCACAGCCAACAGGACAGTACTGATGAATATGGCAGGCTCCATTTCTGCCACAACTGAATGACAATGTCACCATCTGCTAAACAGTGCCACACAGTTACTGGTCTTATTTTGCATTGCAGTAGTTTTCAAACTACGACCCATGTGCCCTTGAGGTCTGTGAGCAGTCTGGAGCTGGCAGATTTTCCACACTAAACGTGTTCACAAACTCAACAGTTAGAAGTTGGATACTATGGATACCTGGCAGTCCATCAAATGGTAACAAATGAGTCCCAAAATGGTTTGGGATCATCTGAATCTTTATTAACAAAAGGAAAAATATCTGCATCCTAGCTTGTGTTCCAGGTTTGGTTTTGTTATCAAAATATTTATAAATTAGAAGAAAGATAGTGGACTATAAAAAGGAGCAGAGTACATTACAAGGAATGGAAAATATAAAGGAAGGAAAGAAAGGAGTCATAACAGTGGAAAATCATGAGGAATGCAACTCTGACATCAGGTGATATGTTGGGTAAATCCTGTACAAGTGTTTATGGGAATGAGGATATTCCCTGGCCTGGGTGTGCTCAGAAGCATCTCTTGGTCTGTTTGAGCTCAGGAAATCACTTTACTCTTCAGGTCCCCAGTGAGCTCTTGAGCTTCCCCTGGCCCTTTCCCAGCAGTGCCTTGGTGCTGTAGAGAATCTGAACTTACAGTGGCTGCTGTGAGACCCAGTGAGGAAGGGCTCAGCAAGGAGAATCACAACACCCTGGGACTGGTTAAAGCCTCTCCTGCTGTTTTCCACTTCCCTAAGGAAATTGCAGCAACACATGTTCAGTGACACTGGTACACAGGTAGAGTTTTGTAGTGATGACTCCACAGTCTCACTAGCTCACAAATACAAAATTGATGAATAGCACTGCTGATCTTTATCCTGAGCACCTCTCCTTCATGCTGTGCTATCCCCAATGTGGGATGCATCACTAGGATGTGTTTAGAATGAGAATCAGCAACCTGCACAGTGCTTTAGCTCTTTGGAATAGGATATACAAAAATTTGTTTCTTCTTCTGCCACTTCCCAACTAATCAATGCATGAGGGTTTCAGGGGAAAAACTAAGGGGAAAAACGCTTCTGATTTCATTAATGGTATGTTAACCTGGTGGCATGAAGCAACCAAAGGAAAACTGAATTTCAAGAGTGCAAAACTAAAGTGTGGAAAGTGATGGAAGCAGATAAGATTTGTGCTGCTTGGCTTTCGATCTAAGGTAGAAATTACTACTGCACAGGAACAACTGCAATGTATTTACTCTTGACTCACCTTGTGCTGCCTAAATAGAGTTGCTCTGACACATTCTGGTATGGGCAATCAAGTGTTGAAGCACAATATCTCTTGCTGGCATCTTTCAGCAGCAACTGTGCCCTAAGAAAGTTTAGTGCCAATTCCTCAGATAAGTTTTATCAGTATAAAAGTTGGATCCCAAGAACAAATTCATGGCTCTTACATACCCACATCCAGGCCCACGTCACTAGGGCTGCCACTTTTAGAATCATAGACCAGGTCACCTCAGGCAACCTTTTGTAGAAAGGGAAGCCTGGATGAAATTACCTGGCACCATATCCTGTCCCACCTTGAAAACCTCCATTGATGGGGACTTTGCCACATCCTTGCGGGGGTTGTTCCAGTGATTGATTGTTCTCACTGCAAAAAAAAATTTCTTTCTTATACTAGGATGAAATTATGCCCTATGATACTTGTTGATTGTCCCACCAGAAGCCCATTCCATTTTTCTATTCATTTTTCCTGCACGCTGCTCCTTCTGGCTTCTAGCACAGCATATCATGACACTTGATAGGCATTTGGATTGTTGAGAGTAGCTGATACTTGCTACTCCTGCAGCAAACAACTGGCTTCCCTCTACCACCATAGGACACGTGATGAAAATAATTTTCCAGTGCTCAACACCAGTGCAAGGTTTCTACAGCTTCTTTAGCATGTTTTCTTCCTTTTTTGCCATTTCATTTTCAGATATAAATGTTTTTGTTCATAGAAGGACCCAGACTGTCATTAACTGCAGTCCATCTGCCCAGGGAAAAATACCTATATTTACAGGCACCTCACACCTCACCTCCTTCCTAAACCTCTTCCTGCTGTGATGCTTCACCACCTGCACTATGATGTTAATGCTCTGCACAAGGAGAGAATGGAAGATCTCCCCTGGGAAGGACAGCACCCGAGGCACCAGGTGCTTGTTCATACCTGTGTTGTGCTTGGGACCACTCACTGTGTCACATCCCCTCCGTACAGATGCCAATTCCTGCCTTCTGTTATTCCTATTTCAAGCAGAGCAGCTGTGGCTCACGAGACATCCCTCTGCTGCCCCAGCACTGACAAGGGCACAAACCCATTTAAGTTACAGATGTGAGTTGTCATCATCACATTAATAAGGCTAATTGATGATTTTTCATCAAGTGAGCAATCAGGTGAGCCATATATTAATTAGTCTCCTTCACTTGTCCCAGTTTTACTAGTGGCTGGTTCCTGATGCTGAACTGACAAGTTCTGGCAGACCATATTTATCCTCCATCCAGTGTAAGCATTTCCAACTCACCCAAAGAGAGATAGGGTTTACATCCTTGCCTAGCAAATCAGATCCTAAAGCAGATCATTAGGGAGGTAAGTATTAGTTTTAATATTTTTAGAGCCTCCTAGAAGGACTCACTGATACATATTTCCCAATCTGAGCAGCTGGATTTATGTTACTAAGCAAACTAACTTCACAGCAAAAATATGCAAGAGAAAGTAGTGGTATGGAGTTTTCCTGTGAAAGTCTGACAAAAATAAAGGAAGGCAAACATTTTTTAGTAACAGCAAAGTGTGCTTGAAAAGTATCTTCCTTGTAAAAGGACAAAGCACTGATCAAAGGTGTTATTGGCTCATTTATTGCTTTGTCTGCCTTGCCAGTCCTATAGTTTTGACAAATTTAATACGTCAGTGTGGCTTCCAGTGTAAAACAGCAGAAATTGCAATTGTTCTTAAGTTTGAATTAGAGGCAGTATTATTTTGCTGTCATTATTACTGATGTAATGATGACTCATACCCAAAATACATTCTGACTCACTACCATTCACCTTAACCAACTAGATGACTTTTGTTTAACAGACTAGGGAATCAAAAAGTGAAATTTAAGGAAATAATTTACAACAGACATGGTTCAAGCATTAAATCAGTTGATTAGATCACCAAGAAGAAGGATGGTTTCTACTTATAGAAGTTATGCAGACTGAACTACCAAAACCAAAAGGCTAAACCAAAGTAAATGTGACCTTAGATAAGGATGATAGACTTAAATGCTTTTACAAGTAAAATGCTGGACATCCAGACTCAGAAATGAAAGCTGAAGATAACACATTCAAGAGCACTTTTTTCCCCAAATAACTGCTACCTGCCTAATAATGTGTCATGACAAGGTTTTATGTTAAGATAGATGAAGAACTTAGTATTTTGAGAAGCTGTCCTGGGAGTCCATCAAGCAAACTTTGCCTTTGAAACATTGAGATGATTAAATCTAGTGTTTGCTCATAATTTTTAATGGCATAATAAGACATAATAGAAAAAAATTATTATTGTTTAATCTGAAAGGGTTGGAAAGAGATAAATCAGACTATTTAATAGGTATTCTTATCTGTATGGGTAACCACAGAAAAGCCAGATTACAAAGGATTAGGTATATGCATGCTTAATTTGGAAATTTCATTTGTGAGATGCGTTTAACCTGTATTTAACCTACAGGCATAAAAATAGCTTTTGCTTTGCTATTTAACAAACAGTTTAGAACCCACATGACAGAGCTAGCCAGGGAAACTTACCATGAAATAGATAAAATTATTTTGGCTATTTGAAATGGTTTTAGGGTATAATGCATTTAGCTCAGAGTTGGAGATTTGAATCAATGAATATAAGGACATTTAAGGTCACCTTCCCCAGAGAGAAAATAAAATTAGGAAATTATAGGTCCTTTTGAGAAGGTCTTCCCAAAATGGCAAAGGTCCTGCTGGGCAAGAGACCCCTGAAAAGATGAGCAATGAAATCCTTAAGTGAATGTCTAAGAGCTGTCAGGTGGATTTGAGCAATACGCTGAGGAGCCTTGAAAGACAGCTGTTGACAGAGTCATCGGAAATTCAGTTAAAAAGTACAGACTTAGCACTGTTCATTCAGATCATTCCACTGATAAGTGCAGCACCTTATCAGGCTGAGAAAAGCCAATTACCTGTGCTGGCCTCAGCCCAGCTGGCACTGAGCCCCTGGGGGTTTCTGCAGGGGCAGGAATCTCCCTGGGTGATGCCCATCACCTTTCAGGAATAGGACACTGCAGGTTGGCAAAGGCCATTAATGAAATCAACAGAATTTATTCAGACTTTTGCTGTGACTTTTTTCAGCAGTCTGGATAGCACCCATTAATAGCAGGGGGGGCTTCACTCTGGGAAGCACAACTACTACAGCCAGAAGTCTGTAGTGCTATTACTGTATCATACAGAAAGGAAAAGCAAAAAAGTATCAAAGGGGCACTTTCATTTCCCTGTTCAGTTAAATTATTAAGATACAATATTTTGTCTTGTCCTACAAATGATATTTTTCCAGCCAGCAGTGATTTTCCCAAAGAAACCATTTATGTCTGACCATCTCACCAGCTCTCTTCCCATTAGTGCTATTTCCAAGTTTGACAGCTTGCACTCTAATGCCTCTAAATATTGAGGAAGACAATACGTTCTACATCAACCATCAGTTCAAACAGCCAGAAACCTGACCCAAAGTTGTGTATTTATGCAGTTAGAGAACATGCCAAGGCTTCTGAGAAAGCAGATACACATTTTAACCTGTTTTCATTATTTATGTTGTCTTTTAGTCAATGTGTGCACTACTGGCCAGTTACCTTCCATCCTTGCAAGAAAATCCTTGCACTGCGAAAAACAAGAAAACATTTTTACAATGGATTTTAGGAAATTGCATAAAAAGTCAGATGCTCACCTGGCAGAAGGCCAGTATATGCTTCACATTAATTGCACAATATTTATGCCAGAAGAAAATATGACCCACTCTCTAAGGAAAGCTTTAAAAATTCAGTAACCGTGAAAAAAACACATAAAAATTTCTTTTCCCCCAAAGGCACAGAGTCTCTCTTTAAAATTCTATAAATCTCTTTTGCAGGGTAAATAATGTTCAGCCTTTAACAAACACTAGACATATTTTATAATCTCTGGAAATGAGAGTTCTTTACTGCTCTGCATCTGCTGGCAGCAGCCACTGGGCTCACTCTGCCCAGGATGCAAAGAGGAGGGAGCACCGTGCATGTGAGCAGGAAGATTATCTTGGTATCTTAACCATCTCAAGAGGAGAGGATTGAGACGTTTTTTCCTCCATAAATATACAGAACAGCCAGAGCAGGGTGGTCCTGCTGCCATCTCAGCTACCAGCACCTGCCACACCACTTTGAGACATCCTCCCCAAGCTGCTGGAAACATGCAAACAAGCTGCAATACATTCTCATGAAGCCATTGGTCAAGAAAAGCCATTGATTTCTCATATGCTTATTTTTATGCATCAAATATTAGTTTTATCCTACCAGGCCTGTAGAGGGCCCTGGCTTTGCAGGCTGTGGTATAATTAAAGAAAAAAACCATTTAAGTTAGTGTGGTGTTGCTGATTTTCAACACTTGTTCAGCAAGCCCTGAATAATTCAGTGGTACCTTTGCTTCCTATGAATAATGTACTCAGTCTTGAATTTCAGCCAGTAAAAACTTACATTGCATCACTGAATTTTCTGCTAGGCACAACATCAGCAGTGATGCTTACAGATAAATGTCTAATGGGTTTAGAGCATATTTTTTTTGCCTGTATTTCAATATAGCTGTACCTTTATGAATAACATCTCCTTACCATTACTTAATTGCTCTCATGACACATTTGACTGGAGTTTTCCATATCCTGAGATGGTTTTTCACCTAATTGCCTGAGACTGCTCAAGAGTCACAGAATCTGCTGCTCTGTCTTCTTCTACTAATTGCTGGACACCTTTATTTTTTTGACACTGTTGAGCAACCCAGACAATGTCTCCAACACACAAGTTATCACAGCCCAGGTAAACCACTCCCAAATGGCAATGGTCAGCTCAGAGCCAAATACTTTGTACATGATGTTAGGACTGGTTTTTACCACATCTATCCCTGTACAATTACAAATAATGGAACCTCATGGTTTTCTGCCCAGTTGCTATGCCTCCAAAGAGCCTTCTTGAATTTTTCACATATGGTATGATTTTTTTACTGCCCCCAGAAACTTATTGCCATTGATCATTGCCCTTTTTAGTCTGTTATGAATATATTGAACAAAGCACTTAGCTGCCCTGGCCATAAAATAATTCCATCCTTCCTCAGGTTATTCATTCCTCTGCCCCATTCAAGTCAAAAGAACTGAATTTTGGAGAAAGATAAAAGACAGAAATTGCTAAGCCCAAATGCAGAAAAATTATGAGCAGAAAGCAGATTGCATACAAATATATACAGCCGGGAAAGGAGGCAGCTTGTGTCCTAGCCCTACACTGTCTAACTGGGACACAACTGGGGCTGGACACATCCCACATGCCATGGTGGGACAGTGCAGGGCCACATCTCTGCAACCCTGCTCTACACAGGCATTCACATGTGCCAAGGGGAGAGCAGCACCTCAGGCTGTGAGAGCTTGGAAGCATTGCTGGCTCAAAACATTTCAGGCTGGAAACATTGCTGCTCTGGTGAGGTGGTGATGCCCTGCCCTGCATATCCCACACTCCAAGCCTGTATCCCAGCTCTGCAATGGCTGCCAGGCCCAGGCACACAAGAGGAAACACTCCACACCCATCTCTGGAGCCCTTAGCCCAGCTCCTAAGAGGCCAAATGACCAGGAGTTCCACCTAGGGGAATGTGGTAATTATGTCAAGACAGACTGGACTGGCATCATCACCAGTCCTTTATTAAAAACTTTTCTTACATTCTTTCAGTGAACTTCTCTCAAGCAACATTGACTTCTTCCCTTGTAGGCAGCTTCACACAGCACTACCTCCTTGTCTCCTCTCTGCAAGTTTCCTTCTGCATGACTGATGAAACCCCAATCTGCCCCTTACCTGGCCACCTAACCCTTTCTGTCCCTCACACAGCATCTCCTTACCTTGTCTGTCCCTTGCATGACCACATGTCCCTTCCTCCCCCCAGCACAGCCAGCAGACCCCAGATCTCAAGCTGTAACTACAACTATAACTCACTGCAGCTAGCTAACCCACTCTTTTATAACACCCAACCTCATTGGGCAGGCAAGGCTGTTTCCACTCCTCAATAATCAATACAGCTGTAATTCATTGGGAAAGACTGCCTTCTGCACTATCCTTTCAACCTATCTTCCCACACGGGAAGAGCTCATTAAAGCCAAAGATTTAACCTGAGACGTGGGGCAAGCACACGGCTGGACCCCACTTCCTCTTAGAATTTCTATCAGCTGAACACTGTGAGAACCAGGAGTGGTAGTTCTGTTTGTTCTTTTCTATATCTTGTCTGTCTTTCTCACTTTCCTCTTCTTCTAATTCCCTCTTCTTGGGATTCTGAGAAGCTTAAGATCAGACAGGTTTAGACTTTGCTAGCTGAATAGGATAAGTTAATGCTTTGAGAAGTGTTTTATATTGATTGAATGCTGCTCTAAATCTCTTGTCAAAGTTCTTTGATTTTATAAAGTTGCCAGTAAAGTTCTTTTTGTTGTTTTGACCTCTTGAGAATATGATTGTATTTCTCCTGTGTGTCTAACTCAGAGCATATGAACAATTAAGTCTTTTTAAGTGTTTTGCTACTCGAGATTTTTGTGGCCTTACACAAACCCTGAAGGGGTTTGGTTTACCTTAGTGCTGAGCATGGCACCACAGTCAGTGCCTGCAGCAGCACCTGGAAAGGGAATTCTCCTGCTTGCCAGCAAGTGAATTAATCCGAATAAATAAATCTACATCCTGACTCCATCCAGAGTCTGGCATCTTTACAAAACAACAGCATCTCTTCAAAACTAATTGCTTGGGGCTGATTGCAGAATATTGTCCCTTTGGCACGTACAGGTCCCATGCACCCAGACCATGGCTGCTGGTGGTCCAGAGAAATGCTGCCTGGCTTTAGAGCTGGAGGCTGTGGGAAGACAGCCACCAGCAACACCTTCTGCACCACACCTCCATGGCAGGAGGTCTGGGGCCCTCCATCCCCTGTACACCATAGAAAGGGAGGTAGATGGGATACGTGCCAGATTCCTCCCCCTTAGAAAAGCACCAGCCTCCAAATGCAACACCTTGCTCACCTCTTGCATTCATTCTTTCTCTTCCTTTGTGCCCGAGGTTTATCTGACATTATATCCCACTTCTATTCAAGCTCCAACACAATGCATCAAGTGTCAGTTTAAGGGAATATGATACAGAATTTAGAAAAGAATGATAAAGTAAAATTCCAAGAGTCTATCAGACTAAGTAATCTCACAACTACTCCAAATCCTTATTGATAAAGCCCTTAAATACACCATACCTTAAGATCAAACATTTTCACAGCTGAGGTACATTTTATTTATAATAAATTCTCCTAAAAATGTATTATTAATCAGCACAAATGTTGCCAGTAGTGCCTCTGACAAGAAACTTCAACACCTTTCTTACAGAATAAAGTATCTCTCTGCTCCTTCTGGCACTGTTCATTTGCATTTTTTCCATTCACTCAAGTTTGAATATTGTATTACACCAAAGGGAATACAATAACCTCTTTGCAGACCTAAGTCTAAAGGAAACTCTTAGGCATTTCCATGGAAGAAAAGAAATCTTCCAGTTAGAGACTCATAAAAATCAGCAGGTATCAGGCAAACATTTCCATTTTGATGAAACTACACTCTGCTGGGAAAATATTCCACCTGAAGATTGAACTTATTCTAGGTTGTGTGAAATACTGCAAAATACAAAACATTTAAAATGCCTACATGCAGTGATGACCATTTAGTTCTGGTCATTCACCTGTGAGGAATGACTGGTTTGGAGCACAAATGCAGGAAACACCTGGATCATACCAATGCAACCAGCCCGTTATTCTCAAAACCATGAAGAGACTCTCCACATCAGATATGCAGGTGAACTGTGGTATCTGTGGTCTCTCCTGAGAGCTCACCTGCTGAGCAGCCCTGGTGCAAACAGCCTTGTACTCCAGGAGAACCTGCCAGTGAGACCCAGGAGACAGCTCTCTCTTCCAAAGCTATAATAATGGTTCATAGATTTTCATTTTGCCCTCTTGTTTGCTGTTCCTTTATCCATGTTATACCAAAAACTTCAAGATGACATCCAAGATTTTACAGCAGTCCTTACAGAGGTTTCAAAAAATAGAAATAAAATTTAATTTCTCACCAAGCTGTATAGTCCTCATCCTGCCTCCAAGTTATATTTGTTCTCATGTCCATGTTGCATAAAAGGCAAGTGACATCACGGGCACCTGTGTTGCAGGTTTAACTCAGCAGCAAGTCTGTGCTTGGTCTTACAGTGCACTGAAGACATTCCCTCTGCTCAAGACAGGCAGCTCTGAAGCAATTTCTGAAAGTCTCCCTTGACCTGGCTCCTTTTCCTCCTCCTGGATTTCAAATCCAAGCTGTACCCAAGTCCCAGCAGACAAGTACCAGCACACTTCTCTGCCCTGGCTGCCTGTCTTCTCTCAAATGGCAACTAAACCTCACCATTTTCTTTTCTAACTACCACAGAGAGTTAAATAATTTTTCTATCAGCATCCTTATTAGAGAGAGAGGGCCTGAATGGGTGAATCTTGCTTGCAGTTTCTCTGTAATGCTGCTGGTCTCATAGGCTCAATTCTGGTGATCTGCTCATCTCTGGTCTTTGCATTTTCTTGGTCTTGACCAGCATTAGGGTCAGATTCAACCTGAAAAGCCTCTGTACAAAGGCACAACAAATGATTACCCCAAACGGGAAAGTCTCATGAAATGGTAGGCACCAACACCCTGGAGAACTGATTACAACACAATTCTGGTTCCCTCTAAGCCTAATATTTACTTTTACTTTTATAACCACAGACATGTTCCTTGCTCCCTATCATCTCTTGTTTGTTTACACATTGTCCCAAACACTTGTCAGCAACAACTTTCCTGAATTTAAAAAGACCAGCCTCATTTCATGCTGAATTTCAAGTGTTCAGAGTCCAAGGCACCCTGAGACACCAAGGGAAAGGAGTACTCCTCAGCAGTTCAGCTCCCATAAGATGGGATTGAACTCACCAACAGCAAGTATCAGCTCTTGCTGTGGCTGCTGAAGGAGGCTCACAATGATGCAGCTGGCCCCTGGGAAATTCTAAGGATAAACACAAAAGGATTTGTTAGCTGCAGTTCTGAGTTTCAGAATTTCTGAAAATCTTCAGTTTTCCTCTTAATTTTAAGTTTAGGTCCTTGCAGATATCGATAAGTATTCCAGATCTAACCCTGACCCATCCTAAGTGGGTCTTACACCAGGCCAACCATGATTCATAGCAATCACTGACTGTCTCATCATCCTCTATTTTTGTGTATTTTCAACCAACTCTTCCCTACCTCTTGCCCCAGTGCTTTGTGAAAGCCTCCTCCAATGTCCAGCCTTGAGTCCAGGAGACAACAACTCCCACCAGCTCTGCACCAACCTCAATGACATCTCAGTACTGAGATGGTGCCATAGGGTTGAGCATCAGCACAGCTGGAGAAAACACAGGGAAATGAACTCATCCTGAACTGTTTTCTGCCCCATTGGAAATGACCCCTCATCACCTCACCCCTAGAGCTGCTGGGCAGGGAAAGGCCAAGGGCCTGACTCTGCCAGGACTGCTGTGAAAGTCAGGGAAGAATGGACAAAGAAGAAAGGTTCTACCTACTTCTTGTCCATGCAGGAGTAGCAAGATTTCTTTTTTAATGGAGAAATCCAACCCTGCGTCCCCAAAACCAGGGATCAGCATAAAGTTTCTATGGCTTACCCAAAAAATCCTGCAGAACAAGCCTAATTTTATATACTCCCAAGGTACAGAGTTACTGCAGGATCTGTGTCTGGATGCAGATTTTGGTGTAATGAATTCACACTACTTCCAGATATGCCAAAAAATCTTGACTGTAAAAGAAACCTGAGATCCAGGAGTCTAACAGCTGGAAGAAACATTTTTTCATCATGCCAGACTAATGCATTGCCCAAGGTCACCCTGTGGCTCAGGGTACAACAGTTTAACCAGAATTTGTCAGCACAGATGTCTGAACGCCTTCCCCATGCTGCACAAAAACATAAAGCAGAAAAGAAACAGGGAAAACAAGGGTTGATTTGCAATTAAATGACAGCCTTTATATTTTCCAAGTTTTATTCCAGCAGCTTTTACATCTCATTGTGCAGAGACATGTCTCTTATTTAATATTTGCGTAAAGCTTATGATGTGCAACAGTTTTTATTAATAAAAAATACAACTCCTCTCCACTTTTTTATTCACAATGATAAATACATTTAGAAGAAAATTCTCTACTCCAGCTGCAGCCCCACAGCCCACTCACACACTAATTACACTGGAGGTGCCTGTAACCAGGATTACTATTCAATAGATAGTACTTCAGGAGCTCTTGTTGCTAACATCTTTTTCACCTACACTACAACCAGTCTTTTCCTCATGCCCACCACCAGTCTACTGCAGATTATATGCCCTCCCCAACCACTGTTTAAACTACACATTAATACCAAAGATGATTTAGAATAAAATTCTTCAGTTTTGTTCTCTCCCCTACAGAAAAAGAAATGCCCGCTCCCACTGCTGCCACCTCCAGCTCAAACGGAGTCCTCAAATCCTGCCAGGTTATTCTGTTCCAGCGATCAATACTCTCCAGGCTTGATTACAAAATAATGGCTTTCAGGAGGAGATGGCCCACAGGGTAGATAATGCTCAGTGGTTGCACAGAGATAAACTTGGCCCACAAGAGAATCACAGAATACCTCGGGTTGGAAGGGACCCACAAGAAAAAATTCGTGCCAAGCCCTGCAAGCTACTGAAGGTTTAGACTGCATTTCTCACATGTGTTCCAAGAAACTCATTCCAGAGAGATCAGACCCTGCAGCTGTTATACTCCCAGCTTTCTCAGAGCCAACCAACTTGGAAAGCCAACACCTTTGGGAATAAACACATAAAAAGGGAGGTGAACAACAAACCAGATGCCTTTAAAAAGCAATAGAGATCCTGGCCCTGTTTACTGCTGGCAGGGAGGCACAGAAGCAGACAAGCTCTTCTAGGAGTTATCCTCAGCTGGGGTACATCATACACAAAGGTAACACCATGATATGCTGTTTGCTAGGAAATTCAAAGCCACTTTTTCCAAGCCAGACTTTCACCACCAAAACGCTCTTAGTGTAATTCAAAACAAGTGCCCTTCATAGTCTTCCAAGGCGACGCTGGATGAGGTCCTGAGTAACCTGACTTAGTGAGTGGCATCTCCTGCCCATGGTGGCAGGGGTGGAATTAGAGGATTTTTAATATTCCTTCCAACCCAAACCATTCTATGATCCTGTGATCCTCTGACAAGAACTGACAATCCTGTAAAAGGTAAAACATGGACTTGAACACGTTTTCAAGTTTTAACTACCAATGAACTTTTACCTACACGTGCATTTTACTCCTATTTTTTCCTGAAACCATCTGAACAATTGCAGTTTTCATGTGATAACAAAGACATATCCTACCCACAGAATCACATCATGACTGAGGTGAGAAGAGACCTCTACAGATTGCTTAGTCCAGCCTCTTTCTCAAAACAGGTCACCTACAGCATGTAGCTCAGTGCTATGTCCAGTCAGGTTTTCAGTATCTCCAAGAATGAAGACTCCACAATCTCTCTGGACAGCCTGATCCAGTCTTCCATCACTCTCACAATAAAATGTTGGGTGTTTTGCTATGCTTAAATAGAATTTTGTTGTGGTGTATTATTTTATGGCTGTTTTCCCCTGTATAATGGGTTGTTCCAATGTTGTTCCCCCCGTTTGTTGTAATATTAGTTGTCCAAGTTCCCGCCTTCTCCCTATCAATCTACCCTTGTCCCATTCCATTTTTCCAGATTGTTCCCCATCAATGTCCCCAGTCCCCTCCCCTGTCATTGTCAATCCTCCTTATCTCTTCCCAACCTTCCAGAGACTTCCAGTTACCCCTTCCTCGGAACCTAATTTGTTGATACAAGTTGTTCCCCACCCAGGTTTTCCCTTACTGGTTAATTATGTATTCTTCCCTGCCTTATGCACCTCCCCAAAATCCCCTGATTGGTCGATGCATTGTACCCTCCCTCGGGACCTCCCCTGTATTTAAGTTGCTGCACAGCAGCGATTTTTGCCTTTTGTTGGATCCTCCCTTGTGGTTGGTTCCTCTCCTCGGGCCCTACAATAAACCTTTTCCTTGGACCGACATAAGGACTCCCTCTCGTCCTTCGCCTCTCCTGGACGTGGACTTTACCAGAAGGGCCTCACAGCCGTGGCTGCATTCCTGGGACATTTGTATCCGGGAAGCAGCAGCGCACTCTTGGCCACGGTTCCCGCCTGTGTGAGCTAGCAGGGTGGGCTGGAGGGCCAGGTTGGGGAGCAGGTGGGCTGTGTTAGAATTTCCTGTCCCAACACCGGGAACCACTGAGAACTAGATCTGTGTTCTCTACCCTCCTCCACCCCAATCAAGTAGTCACATGTGGGTAAGATCCCCTTGAACCTTGTTTTCTCCAGACTCAATAATCTCAGCTGACACCTTCTCATATAGCACATAATCCATTCCTTAGTCATCTTTGTGGCCCTTCACTGGATTTGCTCCAGTATGTCCATGTGTCTTCTGTAACAAGGAGCCCACCTATTGGCACAGGTCCCAGATGTGGGTGGTCACCTCTGCCACAAGGGCAATTGAAGGGTTATGATCATCTTGGGGTCCACCAGGACCCCAAGGGCCTTTCTGGTGTCAGCCCCACTGTAGCAGTGCATGGGGCTGCTCCTGCTCAGGGCCAGCAATTGCCATATCTCTTGGTTGGACATCATGAGGATCCTGTCCCATTCCTCCAGACTGTCCACGTCCCTCTGGATGGCAGCCCCACTCTGGTGCATCAGCCACTCCTCCCAGTTTCGTATCATCTGCAAGTGTGCTGACACAGCAGCACCATCAAACAGGTTCATTAACAATGAGATTAAACAGTTCTGGCCCCAGTATCAACCCCTGGGCCACCAGTAGTGACTGTCCTCTGGCTGGACATGGCTCTGTGCCAGACATTCAGGCAGTTTTCAGTCCACTTCAATGTCCATGTGCTAAAGGCAGGATAAACAACATCCATCACTCTCTGCTTGACCACTCTGCCCATCATCCCTGTAGAAGGGTACCCAAATTCAGTTGGAACTAGAGAGAAGTGGCACACAAGACAAACTACACTATTTTAAAGTTTAAATAACGACGATCCTTGAATTGTGATTCAGTTTTATGCTTGGTTATTCTTGGTTTAAGAATAATCAATTTATAACATTGGAGTGAGATATTACAGTCAGGTAAGTAGCTGTCTCTTCCCATATCTCCCCTGGAAAAGCACAATTGCTAGACCTCCAGCAGAGATGTCATCAAGATAAATGTGTTCTTGAGTGAAAAAAAATATGCCACAGTCATTCATATACTGACTTGTTGCCTCTTGACTTAAATTCATGATCTATATTAAGATTAATGATAAAGACTAAGTATGTGTTTTGAAATATGCATGCTAACGAAGATGGCTTCGTCTGAAGCCAATTGAGAGAGAAATATCATGACTTCTGTCTGCTATTGAGCTACACAATTAACCCCCCACCCCAATTTACTCAATTTTCATTTTGAAATGGAAAAAACTGCACATCTCTGCCAAATTGCAACAAAATGCCAGACGTTTCTAAAACAACCCCAAGATCACAAGGAAAACCATGCAGAGGCCAAACCTTTCAAGCAGGTTAGTCAGAGCAACAAAATGCAGTCTCTCAGGCTCTTCAACCAAAGCATCTCTGATTTTCAACACCTATCTGTGCCCAAAGAATACTGGCAAGCTGCATTCCTGCTGCCTGCCTTAATATCCCTAGTAGCCCATACATCCCCATGAGGCTTTAATGTTAATTTGATAACATTTTGAAGCATTTTTTTCTTATTCCTAACAATTTCTTAGAATAAGTGAATTCTTAACCCTCTTTCACTTATCTGTCCTCTGTTCTACTGACTCATTACTTCCTCCTCCCCATCAGCCCAGTTTTAAACACCCAAATACTATTTTCTCTCACACTTTTCCTATTTGGCTCATCCACTCTGTGCCCTCTAAGTAAAGCTCCACAGCAGCAGGCATCCCTCACATGTCACATCCCTGTTCAAATGAGCTTACATCCCATTTAAACTACCATGATTTCAGTGCTACTTTTTCTCTTTTCCTCCTGTCTCTCCTTCCTGACTCCACGTTTTGTTTTTTTTCCCCAGTTGTGAGCTTCTAACAATCTTTTAGACCTCTCTTCCATAGCATCAAACATTCAGTATGAGTAGCTGGACTTAGCACTGTGCTGCTATGACAGCTGGTTTTGTGTCCAGTGCCAAATTTTCTTTTAAATGCACCAACATCTCCCTGTTGCTGGTACAAACCCATCTCTCCTGGTGCCAGACTTGGCTGCAACCCTTTGCTGTCACTGATGCTGTCTGCCAGGAACTCCTCAATGAATGAGTTTCTTCAGCAGATTTCTTCATCCTCATGACTAGAGGTCAAACATCAGGTCAGCAAGGAGGGCTGAAGCTATGACAGGATGAGTGAGTGTCTCAGGCAGAGGACACACTGAGGCAACAGGGATGGAAAACTTCTCAATGTCATGACAAATTCTGCCACACTTGTGACAAAAAAAGCCCAAATTTGTGACAAAAAAAAAAAAAAAAAAAGATGAGCAGATCATTTCCTTATTCTAAGGAGAAATCTTTATTATAATTTGGTCAAAATAATCCTGTGCCCACAGTTAGTTCTCCTCTTCTAGACTGAAGGGATATTCACACCTTTCTTGCTCTTAGTGCTGTACTTCAGATACTATGAACCTTTTACCCAGAACAGTCTGCACAGACACTAAACATTGTAACTTTCCACACCTGAATGACTCCAGCTTCACCAGACTGGATCCTTGGTAGTTCCATATGTACTTTGGTGTTAAAAGCCCAATAAAATTGACAAATAATATACCTACATTACCCTAGCATTGCAGAGGGCAGGAATGCACCACATCTATGGTGAGATGCTCTGTACCTACATGCAGATCTTACAGGCCCAACTCAACTTTAACTAAAGGGTTTGTCCCAAGAAGTAAATTGGAGTGGCCTCAGCACAGCATGAGTTTACCCCAGGTCTTGTGCACACAACGGGTGCTCATCCTGTGGCAGCTGCTCAAATTTATCTGGAGCTTAAGCTCCTGCAAATGGAGCCTCTCCAAGTTCCCAGACAACCCTCATGCACCTTTTACAGACAAACAATGCCCATGGTGATCTGTGCATCTCACCAGGCGGAGAATCAGACCAGCAGCCACTGGATGGAGGCCCTGCTGTCTGTTCACTGAATTTCACACAAGTCTTTGCACATTTTCCATTTACTATTGTGTTCTGGATGCAGCCTGTCAAATCTGCTCCAAACCGTCTAGAAGACCTGGTATACCACTGCCAGAATCTGCTCTGCCAAGATTTCAGAGCTGAATAGGGAACTAGAGGCTGTGAATGCAGTTTAGCAAAGAATCTGAGCTGCTTTTCCAAAAGTCACTTGAGACATTAAGGCAAGTCTCCAATAGGGATGAGGCACTGTATTTCTTTCAGGCCAAGAATGTAACAGCCTCCCTTCTTAATCCAGTGAAGGACAGCAGCCCTTTTGTTGTCTGCCAACAGAAATGCCACTCTGCCAATCTCACACCACAACCAAAATCAATGCCTTTATTTTGGATTTAGTAGTGTTTAGTCCTGAAGGTAAAAACATTATTATAGCTTTGAGTTTACTCCAAGTTTGGAGCACAGTCATGTTAAAATAAATTCTCATCCACCACTATTATTCTTCTCTACACTTACACTGATTGCAGAAGTCACTCATCTTGTAGACTCTACCATCCATAGATCAAAATCATCATATAGTCAAGAGTCCCAGGAGTCAGGGAAATTAATGTGGGACAGCCCTAGGAGGTATCCATCACATCTGCAAATGCCCATTTCACTGGGCTGGTCACCCCTGTGATTCATATGTGCAATAGACTTTGCTGGCTCATCTTCTCCCAGGATTCAGACTGGGAAGCAAATCTTCAAACTCAGCCCCACAGTCTGATATGCCATGAGCACAGGATGTGGTCTTGAGGAGACAGAAACTACACACAGTTCAAAAGCCATGAAGTGCTGACAGACACTGGATTTGTGGCATAACTTACAGTTAGTCAGCTATTCTTCCTCTTTGGAATCAGGGGGATGCAACATCCTGCAGCGGTGCCTCTCTGACTCCCTGCATGGCTCAGAAGAATGTCTAACTTCTAGACAGCCACACTTAAGTGAGACAAATAATACCCTGCAAACACAGTGACAAGCTGACATGCTGTAGATTCCTCCAGCAGTATTATTAAGTGACAATACCACCAGTGTCTATAAATTGATTCACTAAGATCAGCAAAACAAGAGTTTGTTCCTGTGGGTTGAACATTTAATAGTTCTTCAAAATTATGGGAAGATTAAAAAAAAAGATTGTGGAGAAAACCAGCAAATAATACTGGTTTTGCATGGGTGGTTAAGTAATGCTGAGAATAAGCACAGTTTGACATAACTGGCATTTAGAAGACAGGACACAAAATTTTAATGTTAATAAATAACTAAATACACTTCCCCTTAACTACTGCTTCCACTATGCTATTGGCAGGATACTCTCAAAAGGATTCAAAGAGGTTAGGAGAAAATTCAAACATTTTAAATACAAATAAAACTGAATTGCCCAAGCAGAAATTGGGAACAACCAGTGAGTGTTAGGAGTCATCAGGGTTGGAAAGCCAAAGGTGAATGAAAATGGAGAACATTTCCTCTGTGCAGTCATAATGGCTGACATAGTTTTGACTGCATAGACAAGAGTATCAGGAGGGAGGGAAAGTAACTCCAGCAGATTTTCCTATGTTAGAGCTATCTTGTGACAATCCCTGAAGTACTTCATGCAGTGTTTTAAAGCACTGGAAAAGAGAGTTTATTGCAGAAATAATAGTGCTACAGGGGATTAATGGGATATACAGAAAAGAGTGGTTATGTTCCAAGAGTGACTAAGTGTAGTTAAAAGAATGGATATATTTCTAATAGATGAATATTTTCAATATGCGTATACACTTAACATGTGGAGGAATTACTCAGTGTGACACACTGAGGAGTACTAATTCAAAGCAGCAAACTGAGAACAGTTAAAAATGAAGGTTAGGAAGAAACTTCCACACAACTGAAAGCAAAATATTTCAAAGCTGTAGACCACAGTTTGTAAAAAAGCTATAGCATCACCATGCCTGCAACATCTGACACAATGCTGCCAGGTGCAGGCAGAACAGTCATTTATGGACAGCAACAGCTATGGATGCTTAATTTTTTCTAACACTCGCACATCTCCAGAGTATCCATGCAAAGAAAAAAGCATGTTTAGGAAATGTAGAAACTCCCCCACCTTTTGTTCTAACCATCTGTGGCACTACCACTCCTTCTGCATTTTCTTACAACATGGAAGAAATAAAAGAAATCACCACATCACCAACTAAAGGACACTACCTGCAGACTTTACCCAGAATAAGATTAGATGAGGATGTGAGATAAAATCTGCAAAAACCACAGTGTGTACTGAGAGTTTATCAGAGGACATCCCTGGTATGTTACAAGACATCTGACTCCTCCTGCAGCAGACTGTTTCTTCTTAAACAAGTGCCTCTGGCAGCAGGAGCTTTCTAGCCTCTGAATTGCTGTCTTTGCCCTTTGATCTCTGGTTTTACAGGCACAAAGTGTGAGTGCTGCCTCATGTATGTTTTAAGTCTCTTTTTGTTGGACAATCAGTTTATTTTAGCAGACTGCATTTTTCACGCAGAGTAATTTACAACAGTGATCCCCACTGCTGCGCAACACAGAACATTGGCATCACTTGTCACAGCAGCTGAAAACCAAAACAAAGAAAATTGTAATTTGCTGCCAGCACTGAGTGTCAGAGAGAACAGCCATCAAGAAAGGAGCAGCTCTTCCCTGCTGGAAAGTTTTAAGGAAGTAATTTGTTTCCCTGTCACCCTTCTTTGCTACCACACTGCTCCACTCACAAGGTTGGTTTGCTTTACAACAGCTGTTTCCATCCAATGAACCAGTAATTTCATGGGGAAATAAACTCCTCCATTTCATGGAACAAGCTATCTTGCACAATTCACACTTTCATTGACCAAAAGCAACATGGCACAGGGCAGGTCAGTCAAAACCTGTGCAAACTCGGGGCAAAAGACAGGGCTGAAACTCCATTACACTCCAAATATTCACCACAGCTTAGAGCATATTAGAAGACTGTATGAATTAACATCAGCACTGCATTTTTGGTGCAGAGACTGTAAGCCAGTGCCCTCCTGCCTGCAGCACATGAGCAATCTCACCCTGAACTGCAACACCTACATCAGACAAAATATATTCTGCAGGACTGGTTCTGCCATATACAAAGGGGTCATGAGATATATAACAAAGATGGAGTAGCCCATTTGCAACATGGAAAATCCACATTTAGGTGGGGAAATCCCATTTCAAGAATCCTCCAAATATATGAAAACTCAGCCTTGAAGCCTGAAGGATATCCACACGTGATTTAGTTCACAAGTACCTAAACCCTTCACACGCCATCTTGGTGACATGCAAGAAATGACATCCAATTGCCTTTTGGCTTTCCTAGGAATTTATAATCTGCCAAATCATACAGCCACTCCTTCATCTACTGCCGAGATAAGGAGAGGACAATCCTATGAGATGTTAAGGTTTCCAGTGGAGGTCTTCTTTTTTTAATAGCCACACAGGACTGCCTTTCTCAGCACATTAGCACAATAACCCTTGCCATAAATGAATACAATCCAAGAAAAACATTTCTTTTCCCAGAGAAACTATCCCAGTGTCTGCTTCCCTTTACAATGCAAACGAAGACTACAAATAAAGATGAGACTGCCTATCACAGCATGAACTCTTCTTGAAATGTTTTCCTACAAACAGCGGCTCTGGTTGCAGACTCTTCCTCAGTCCTGACATTCCTTAGCAGGTTCTGGAGCTCTCAGGGAGCAAAGTGTGTAGAAGGATAATAATACCCTTCAGTGTTCCTCCACAAAAAGGGGCAAGTAACTAATAGCAGAAATCATGCAGAGAAAAATGCAGATCTTCACACAGATCTTCATGAAAGCCTACCTGAAACTTCACCAAGAGGCTGTTCCTCTTTTAATATCCAGCTGGCTTTCAGTGTGGTCTTTGGTAGCTTGGCACTTGTATTGCAAAGGTAAATCACCTGTAAACATTCTTCACTTCCTATTCAAGGACCCCTATCCTTTTGCATCCCTTTTCCTTTGATGGTTCCTTCTATGATTCAATAGCTGAGACATGCAGAGAAGCCAGGCTGGGGGAGGGAAACCTCGTCAGCCCTTTGGAATCTTCCCATGTTCCAGCATGTCAAAAGTGCTCTCAAGGCACAGAGAACAGCAGGAAAGTACTATGAATGAAAACCATAAGGTTTTTTTCCTCTTTTAATAAGACCCCTGTGCATCCCCATGTAAGGAAAATGACTGAGAAGAATCTCATTCTCTTCACTTTCCTTCTTGTTGCTAGCTGGAAGTAACAAAAAAGTAATTTTCAGCAAAACTATAAAGAAACACCACAGTGCAAAGAGAGCACCCTGCCAAACACAAGCAGCAATGCTGTGCAAAGACAAGGTAGCACTCCCTGTTATTGTTCTACCAATCCATGGTAGTGCTCAGTGGAAGCCTCTTCTCAACAGGAATCACAACAGTAGGTACCATATAGCAAATCTTACCCTTTGGATCCATGTTTTCTAAACAGTGAATGGTCCCATTCAGGACACTTCATATCCCATAACAAGGTACTATGTTTTGTAACAGATAAATCAATACTCACATGTTTGGAAGTGCTTAAGCTCTCCAGGCAAAAGCATAAGGTCCTTTTCATACCGACAGACAAAAACAACACTCTCTGATAAGCATGGTATCAAGAACAGAACACAAAATGCATTAATTTAAGGTCTCAAATAATTTTGGTATTTCACTGCAACTTAATCTTTGCACATATGCACAGGAGTAACTCATGACTGTGAAGCAGTATTTAGTTCTTTAAGCCATTTGCTCACATGCTGTCCACTACTAAGTTGAAGACTGTTAAGTCAGAACTGTTTCCTGCCTGCAAAAGGCCTTACCTTGGGCATCATCTACTTACAGAAATACATGAGCAGTCCAACACACACGTCTGTCTTCCAACACAAAATAAAAAAATTCCTTCTGCATTTATCTTGCCTGGCTTCAAAATTTAAAGTTTGCCTAAACCCTTGGCCCACAGCCCTCGCCCTGCCCCAACGCTATTTTGAAGTGACACTCTCAATGTCAAGGGTCCTGAACACTGCAACAAAGGAAAAGCCTTAATAAACATCTAATAAAGACTTTAAAATTGGGAGCTTGAATTTGTGTTAGGAGGTCTAGTTATTTTCTTAATATTTTAGATTGAAAAATTCCAGAGGCATAAGACTCTCAGAGCAGGGTGATAATTCCTCCATACTTTATTGAGGCCTTCAGTTTATATGCTGCTGCTCTGTCAGCTTGTCATTAGACAATGTAAAAGAAGAGGGAAATGCCAGGTAGAAGTGTGGCAGACTCTTTGAACAGCATGAATGAAGTTCAACTACACAATGCAACAACAATGGAGTAAAACTCTAGTCAGCCTGTACAAGTTCTCAAAATTAAATGAGACCATCCTTACAGTACAGATGTTTTACTCACAGCACTTCTTGCACAGACATCCACAAAAGGGACTGACCAACGAGTAAAAATAACTTGAGGAGCTCCAAAGTCCAGGAAAGTTCAAAAAGACTTAGTTTACACACAAAAAACTTCAGTTAATTCCAGAAGTTCAAGTGCAAGTGAACTTCTGATTAATATTAATCACAAACACCACCAGTTTACCATGCAAATATTTTAATTATTTAAATTGCTCTCTTCCGAGCATTAAGAGACAGAAGTACCACTCCATGGTGGTATTTCCTATGACAGTGACAAAGGACCACTTCTTATAATTTAAACATAATAAATTCCTGTTTTGTATAACTGAGGCTGAATACCCACAGGATATTATTAACATTTCCCCTCCAGCATCTGGTCTAATAAAGAAACACAAAACAGCTTTGCTGTAGTACAAAAGTTTACAGAAAGTTCAACAATTTAATTAAGGACAATACAAAATATGTTTATGCAAAAGTACATGCATGAGAAAATATTGGCAAGAAGATTTGGGTAACCCTATTATCAGATGCATGTTCTTTGTTCCTAGAGATAACATACAGTCAAAAATACATTTATAATTTAAGTTACAATACAAGACAGTATTTCAAACACAATTTTAGGTCTACCAGCCCTTCAAGGCAAAAGAAATTCCTGTTAACACAGGACAAACTGATAGAACAAAAAAAAAAAAAAAAAAAAAAGAAAAAGCAATAATGAAATCTCTGAACAAGCCTGCAGTGTTTTGTTTTTCCTTTTATCAAGGAGGGAGAAGATACCAGAAAATAAAGGAGACTGTCTTCTCAGTTAGGTTTTTAGTAAGTGTGATCAGAGCATCAGGAATTACTTTGACCCATGTACCCCAGAAAGACCCACTCTCCTTGTGGAGAGACAGGGCACAGATCCTCCCTTCCATATGAAGCAGTGCCGTGTCCACACAAATGTGGATCCTGCAGCCAAAGGAAACTGCCTGGTTCTCGGGGGGCAGCTGGGCCCCAACAAGCACCTTCTCTGAGCCTCCAGCAGCACCACTAATCCTCTCACATCACAAGATATTCTTCACCTTTATCAAACACTGAAACCCCAAAAGTCACCTTCTTCATTATGGTATCGGACTGAAATTCCCAGTATTTCTTACCATGTGTCACTTGCCCTCCACATTTTTGTGGTCAACTAAACAGTTTAACAAGACGACACATGATTAACTTCTTTCAAGATATTTTAGTTCATTGTTTCTCAATAAAAGCACTGGTTGCAGTACAACAGTTTAACATACAGCAACAAAAGGTACTCAATTTACATGCACAAGCCATTTAACAATAGTACACAGTCTTTTCTATTGCCATTATAAAACAAATACTACTGTGACAGCTGGCACAACCTTCCAATTGTTCTCGTGGGTTGTAATAGAGTGTTGAAAACAGTGTTCTGATGGTACAATGCCAAAGAACAGAGATTTGGCCACTGCTGGAAGATTCCAATCAAGATGCCAGTAATGGGAAACAGTGTTGAAATAATTGTAAAAACAGCAACAAAAGATGCTATGCAAGATTGCTTTGACTTGTACTTCAGTTTAAGAAAAATGTGAAAAATACATACAGCCTTGTATAGAAATAAAAGTGCATGCAGAGGCAGAAAAGTTAGACGTTTAAGGCAAGACAAATTCTGGATGAGTAAAAAAACCTCTGAACACTAAAGTACTGTAAACCAGCAGCAATCTATTGGTGAAAGAGTGCATAATTGCCTTTCTGGATTGTTTTTGTGGGTTGGGGTTTTTTTGTTAGTTTTTATTTTGTTTTGGTTTTTTGTTAGAGTTGTGGGGTTTGTTGTTTAATTTTATTTTAATAAAGCTTCCACATTTGAAGTGCAGGCTGAAACTCCTCTGCATTTGTGTTTGATGCTTGGCTGAGCTTTCATTCAGTTTTACAGTTTGGTCCAGATTTGCATGGTTTAATGTGCAAAGTACAGCACATACTATTAGGACAACTCACTCCAAGATTTCAACATCTGCTTTTTAAGAAACAGATACAAGTGTCATCTTCATTAAAGTCAGTTTCAGTATTGCTGTTAAAGGGCTTCTAGAAATCAGACCAGAGAAGTCAGATTTATAACAATGAGATAAGCAATGAGCTTTGTAAAACACACACATATAATAACATAACATACAATAACATACAATAAGACTTTTCCTATAGCAAACAAAAATCATCAGGGGACTTAATTTAACATTTCTTTCTAGGTTTCAGAAGTCCTAGCAATTTCAGCAATAAAACTTTCAAAGTGCCCAGGCTGTGCTGCTTCTTAGTGGCTTTTTCAAATGGTATTCAAACAAATAAGAAACCTTCTTCTCTAAGGGACAATTAGCAGTTTAGCATTATGCTATTGGCAACTAAGATCCTGAAATATTATGAATATTCAATAGTTGTCATCATTTTATTCATAACCATATAAAAAAAGCACAGTTACATGATACTGCACTGTTAGGTCTATAATACGCCAAGTAAGAATGCAAAAATAAAAGTAAGAAAAAAAGTTAAAAGGCCTCAATTCTCCTACTTTTGTTGCTTGGTTTTTTAACTAATTGTCTCAGAAAAAAATAAGTAGCAAAGGCTTAATCTTAAACACAAAGGTATTATCATCATATCAGGTCCTCTAATCCAGACTGATGGTACACTTAACATTTCGACTGAACCACTCATTACAAACTTCCAATGCCAGCATTCATTCATACCCTGAACTGTTCCCTGGCCTCATCTACCCAATCAGCTATTCACATCTTATTTTAAGAAGACCAATTTAAAAAGTTATTTGTGGTTTTGAAACAGTTGGTCTGAATTCTTTAATACCACACTCAAACCAGAGGAAGACAGATTTAAGGAAGTTTCAACTCAATTCTCAAAACACTGTTTAGAAATGAAAAAAGAGGCATGAATATGGAAGTACAGAAGGTGTTAAAACATCACTTTAAAAACGGACTTGGTAGAGAGCCTACACTGGAAACACTTACCTTGTCAAAGCATCAACATGATCACCTCAGAAAACAATTCAGAAACACTTAAGTCAGAATTGTGAAAAAAATGAAACTATACTGTCAGAGATCACTGAAATATCTAAGGCAGTGCAAAATGATGGCTGGTGGGGGGCAACCAGTCACCTTGCAAAGTGAGGGACTTCAAATTACTCATCACTGACCTTCTTGATAATCTGCATTGAAGGACCTGATGAACACCAGTGATATTTCTGTCATGCAATTACAACTGTTAAGCAACCAATATGCAACTCAAGAGTGATACTGTCATCCATGGTGGATTATTGAAGTAATAATCCATTAAAGAATAAATTCAAAGGGGAAAGTGGTAAACATCTTGCCATAAGTGAAAACACTTCAAAAATTTACAATTAAATAAAAAGTTAGATGAAATCTTATAAAAAGAAGTACTGAACACAACAAGGCCACAATAAATTAGTGTTTCCATAAAACGACATGCTGAAGGTTTTGTTCCCAAGTCTATACATTTTTTTTACTGTCTGTTAATTCCTAAATATTGACAGCATAATTGAATAATTGAGGTACAGTAGTTTACATTTGTATATGTCTTGTAAAAAGATTATTATTTTTCTTCCAGTTTTTCTTCTTCCTCGCCAAAGAACAACAAAGGAAACATTCCTAAAATGCAGCCAATGGTCACTCCAATAGCTTTACCCTAAAGAAAGGGGGGAAAAAATTAAGTTTTTCACTGATCAGTTGTTACTCATTTCCCATGCACCACCACAACTAGGAACACACACCCCTTGTTCTAGTTTGCAGCTGGGAGTCACATTTTTCTAAGCATGCAGACTAGAAAGACATAGACAGTCAATGAGAGAGAGAGACAGATATGACAAGGGTAGAAACAGTGTTTGCTATGATAAAAGACAATTCTGAAGAAGGAGGAGGGCAATGATCATGCAGAGCTGCACAAGTGGTAAGGGAGAAAACAGACATTCAAAGAATTAGCAGAATGGCCAGGAAGACAGAAAAGGGAAAAAAACCCAAATCAACAAATCACCAAAAAACACCTACACACATTTTAGGTGCAATTTTAAATGCATCTGCTTGTATCTGGTACTGCAAATCATCAAAAGAATGAGTGGCTACTTGCAAACATGATGCCTTTCAAAGGCACAAGGCAAAACCAACAAAAACTGGAAAACATTTCAGTTGACCTGAATGTGTAAGTCAAGAGGAGAGGAAATAAAGTAAGACAAGCAGCCTCCAAACCACATCAATAGCAGTAGGTGGACAGTATTGAAAAAGTTGAGACAGCAGGCAAAAAAGAAAAAATGCTACCATACAGGCAAAGGTGCACAAAAATCTTTTCATAGAAAAGGAATATAAACAAACTGAGTGCAATGACAGGGTTTTGCCACAGGCTCAGCTTTTACTAAGAAGAGTCTTAGACTATGGGGCAGCTCCCCTGACAACATGTCAGCTCTTCACTGCTCTGTGCTTTGATCTATCACTGCTAAAACCTTTTTCTACCATAACTTTTCCTCAGTAAGTGCTATTTCTCTTCTCTTAAATCTGCAAAAGTATTTTTCCCAATGAAAGTTCATTCTTGCAAAGTGAACTATCTGTTTCTTTACTCAGTTTCTGATAATCTATTTCTTTAATAATTTCTCTCACTGTTGATGTGAGACCGCTTCAAATGTTTAAATGTTTAGTAAGCAATCACCCTGAAAATGCATCTGCAAGATGAATGTCCTGTAACTGTAAACACAGGTAGTAACTATTATTCAAATGCTAGAAGTTTGGCCAGAGAAAAGCTAATTTCACAGTCAAGCTAATTACAGAATATTAGAAATTAGTACAAATCAGTACAGGTATATGAACAGCAAGCACTTAACAAAGAACATATAGGAGTAAACTACTAAGGGGTCATAACTTCCAAGTAAATTATCACCATAGCCAGAGCTCAGCCCAGGCATCTGCACAGCATACACAAAGTCATTGCAGAGACTATCACGTCACTTAGGGATTGCTGCCTATAAAAAAACCACTCAAGCTTAAAAAAATCCAATCTCTTCATTCTCCCTGACATGGGCTCAAGACTAAAGCCTCTGGGGAACATGCACAATATTGTGGTCATTAAGGAATAAATGGAAAAAGTGACAAAAAGCATTTACCAGCTAGTTTAAACACAACAAGCTCCACGCAGGATACTCACCAAGTGTGCACTGAGACGGGTCTGCCACATGTCAGCTTGTTTGGGTGTCAGGTCAGGGATTGACAGACCCAGCCGAGAAGCCAAAGCCTCTACATAACCGGCAAGACTGGAAGAACAATAAAACAAGAGCAAACGATTTTGACTCTCACAGTATCTTCTAGTGAGGGTTTTGAAAGACTTGAACTTAAAAACAAAAGCTTTTCCTTCAGCATACCAATAAAGAAATTGAGAGAAAACTAAAGGACACATTTTGCAATGTAAGTCAATTATCTCACTGATTTAATAGACAATATTTCCAATAAACTTCATGCAGTACAACACAACTTGTGTGAATGTTAATGCATTTCTGCAGAGCTTTTTAAGTAACCTTACTGGAGGAAAAGTCACACACAGACTAGTTAGCCTTGTTATTTGCAGAAAACAAAACAGAGGGAAAGTGGAAAAACAGCCATAACAAACAACTTTACTTTCAGCAGTTATGCAGAAATTTCCTTCAAAAACTAAAGTTGTATCTCTTTTTATCAGAAATAGGTATGCCTAGACCTGAAGACAATGCAGAGATATTGTTTTAGCTGAGGATAAGAAAATCTCCAGATCTGAAGATAACAATCAGAGAAGGTATATTAGGCAGAGCTATATTATATTACGAAAAATTATTTTTCCACTTTGCATCTCAATGAATGCATTTAATATTCTTAACACAAGTTCATACGTACCCCAGTCCTGCTAAATCTGAAACAAGGTTTCCCAAAGCTGCAGCTGGAAGGAGGAAGAGGGAAGAGAAAAAGATATTATTTTAGCTACGAACAAAACCAACCAGCTCCCACCCTCCAGTGACCCTTGCTTAGTCTCAATTTATATAGTATTAAAGACTAGATCTAAGTTCCTTATATTTTAGTCTTCTTATCCTGACCTTATTACAGTTTAATAACAGCAGCAGACTAGAATTAGTAAGAGGTACAAGTACTTTTCTCAATTTACATGGAGAAAACTTGACAAATATAAAAAGACAACACTAACACATGGAAATCGACATAACTTTTGAGATCAGAGTTAAGAGCAACTGTACATGGTTGTCAGCTGCACGCACCTAATGCTGGACACAAAGCAAGTGGCTGAAGAGACACAGGAGCACTGGAAATAGAAGGAGCTGTCACTCAGGTTTGCAGCTCTGTTAAATATGCCAACATATCCATGAACTGTGTCAATTTTAGAAGAAATACTATACACAAGTGAACAAAACATACAAAATATGTGATTTCACAGCAGACCTTACTACTTTAAGCTTCCTTGTGACTGTCTCACGTGGAACCAAGGCCTGCAAATTTCCAAATCTTTAACTCGCTCTGCTGTGACATTTTCAGTTAAGCTCTCCCTCCCCGTGCTTTCGAGTAATGCTGCACCTGCAGCTGGTGGATCCACGAGCACCCTGTGACACTGCAGAGGCACCAAAGCTGTTGGGCAGAGCTTATCAGTTTTGGCCCAGAACAGGAGCAGAGTGGCTGCTTGGCCTTCCTGTGCTATCTCATCAAGGCAGAGGAGCCACCAAGAACTGCAGCAAAAACACTGATCTCCACCTAGCATGCAAGCAAACAGCAACACACAAATACATATATCCACATACACTGATACTGGGCCCTGGGCAGTTTAGAGCAGCTCCATTACAGAAATGCAGAAATACTTTCCCAAATGACCCAGGATTTGAATTATTAGGTTGAAATCAACAATAAGAATTTCAAAAGCTATTCGGACTGAAATTCCATTTCTGCAAATGGAATATGTCCTTGTTTCACCCAGAGGTTGTTTCTTTATTAGGAAAGGCAGCTGCAAGACTGGGGAAGAGTCATTTCCAGCCCTGTGTGCTACTTTCAGCCTAAAATATAGGAATGTGCCATATTAGTCCAAATGTGGTACAATTTTAATACTTGCCTGCCATAGTTGAAATTCCTAAGACAACTCCAATTGACAATTCTATTTGGGTTCCCTGAAAAATAAACAGTTTTCTCATTATTTGAGAGATTTGAAGTTATAATAAGCTATATTGATGCAACTGACAGAAGTATTGTTTATTGCTTGTCTATATTAAAAGTGAAAGGATAAATGGACATTTCTTCTTAGATCACAGAGATCCTATCTTCCTGGCATATATATTTCCCTCTAAGGCAAGGGCCTACTTCTCAAAGTCTTTTAATATTTCATACTCTTGTAGGAAGCAGCTGGAAGACAAACCTGCAACCCCTATCCCTGCATAAAATCTTCCCCAATGTAATTCCTAGCTGAATGCACAGCTCTCAACAAAAACTTCTACAAATACCGAGCAAACAAATAAAACACAGTATCACAGCTCCTTATGCTTTCAGCTGAAGAAACAAAACCATATGGTGTGCATTATGAAATACCAGTACATGGTCGAAAGATGAGAGACAATGTGCATGAACTAAAACAAGATGTGTTCCAGTTGGATATAGCAAAACATTTTCCATCATGAGGACAGCTGAGCATTAGTACAGGTTGCTCAGACAAGCTACCCTTGGATTTCTCAAGTCTTTCAGGAAAAAGCCATGAGCAACTTGGTCTCATCTTACAGCTGGTTCTGCTTTGAGCAGGTTAGACTAGAGACCCTGGGAAGGTCCTGAGCAGGGAGACTTTTTAGACTAGATCTCACAGGCCATTCTATTCTGCTCTCTTGAAAAATATGAATCTTACAGACTTGATCAAGGAATTAAACAGTGAACTTACCGCAGCAATCATAATTGCGTTATCCAAAAATCCAAACCCTACAAAAGGTAATGCATTGTGGAAGAACACTAAAAGAAATAAGTAATAAAGAAAAAAATATTTATAAGAGAGTTCACTAGTGCACAGGAACAACTGAAATGTCTAATACTGGTTTTAAGAGAAACAAAGGTGAAATACACAAAATTCCTTTCCTACTGGTCACCTTTTTGGTGCTGATAGGTGTGGTAAAACCCTTTGCTACACAGAAGTGGTACTAACAACTTGCGAAGAACCAGCTAAACAACCCACTTTGCAAATACTTGTACAGTTTCAGGTGGAAGCCACTTAAGCCTACTAGTGCATAAGAGAAATACCTAAAGCTACACGAACTCTGGTATTATTTACAGACCTTACAGCATGTTGCAGTATCACTGAAGATCACCAGTCTCACCAGACTTCCTGCATTCTTGTCTTGCTTGAAATAAAGGCCCTTTCTCTGCAAGTCCCTCGCTATTTCTGTGCAAGAGCTCCATCTTCTTCACACACTCCTAAAATTTCTTCCTTTTAAAAGCACTGTCTGGAGCTAGACAATTATTGTCAAAACTCATTCAGCCAAACCTGCAAATGCTAAGGTGTGTTTCACTAGTGTGTCATATACTGTTAATTATCTGACCATTTCAACCAAAACTTCTGCATCTTGATTTTGTTTGTGCACTATCCTCAGTTCAAGTTAGACTTGTAGGTGCTCCCTTAAATACTGCTTAAGAAACCAAGCTCCACCTTTTGTTTCACACATTTTCTTCTTTTTTACTTCTGAAACCCATTAAATCCTTTCTGAAAATATTTTCTGTTGCAGAAACTTGGAACATGCTGGTCTGAGTAATTTCTAAGAATGAGCACAGTGCTACTGTATCATTCCTTTTAGTCCTGCTTCATTTTCCCACTCAGTTTGTATCCTGTAAGCTTTTGATGGGGGTGGGATTGAATTTGCACAGCATTGTCTCCAGCTGAGTTTCAAGGTGCGCACTTCATAAGACTAAATACAGCATAAGGACAAACTACATGAAAAAAATACAGCTGAAAGTTGAAAATTTTCCTTTTTTTAAAATGCACCAGATAATCAGTTTGGATTCGGCTGGAGTTTGGGGGTTTTTTTCAATTCACGTTGGACTATAATTCCTACATTTTATGAACTTAAAAAGATGCAAACCTAGGAAGAGGGACGAAAGAAGAGCGCAGGAACCTCACAGTCATGTGAAAAGAAACTGGTACCAGTGCCTTTTGGGTTTCCTTTCTGCAGACAGTATGAATCCATGACCACACAAAAAACCAAAGCCACACTCAAGGTCTTTCATGCTTAGGTACTAGAACATGAACGGACATCTGTAACTACTATGTGAGAATATGCCTGTCTTCTAAACTGCACACGTAAAAGACTAGAGCACAAAACATATGAAACTTTTCCAATTATTTTTAAACTATCACAGGACAAACTCACCAAAACACAAATAACAAAAAAAGCACACAGATATGCCCAGTATTTTCAAAATGTGTGTGCTGGAGCTAAACTGGGACATCAAATTCTTAGTGAAATGGACAGAATTTTGGAATTATTGGAGTACACAGAACCCTGGGACAGAAGCGGGAGGGACCAAATTAGAAAAAAAAAAGGAGATAATTAGAAAAGGGAAACATTTGCCTAAATAAATTTGTTCACTGCAGAGTACAATGCCACAAAAATAGACTAATTTGGAAACGAAATCAGAATTTGAATCATGGTATTATAAATACACAATCTGTTTCCAATTTCTCTGCAATGTTATACCACTTCTCAGTCCTTTTAAAACAAAACCTCCACAAGGCACTGCAGCACCAACACTGCTTGCCTTGCAAAAACAATGTTTGCTGCTGGCTTTGAACAGTGTGCTCTCATTTGGGCTTTCTGTCCTACTTTCACTAAGTGTTGCACATTCTCCAGCCGAGGTGTTATGAAACAAAGGCAGCAGGGTGAGTGCTGGTGCTTGTTTTGGTTTTCTCTTACTCCATACAACAGGGACGAGGACAGACCAGCACTTGTGGAACAAAGATGAAGCCAATTCAAAGAGAGACTGCACAAATACTGAACCACATTCAACAAACATTCTTCTTTTACCATGTCTCAGTTGTCCTGGAGATGGTGGTGCAACCTCCAACTTCTCTAGAGAAGTCAAAATGAAATGAAAAAGTTAGCTGCTTCATCACAAATTCAGTTTATTATCAAGTCCTTACCAAATTACTAGCAGGCAAAAAAGCAGTTATGTTATTTAACAGCTTTCAAATGGGAAAGAAAAATACTTCACATCTACATTTTTATTATTTTTACAAATTATAACATGGTATTAAAAGCCAAAAAGTCTTAGAATATTACAAGCTTACACTACTGTAAGTGATTATGCAAAGTAACAGCATACTTCAGAAGCAGTCCAACACCCATCTTAATTTGAAAATTACAAAATCACACTAAAATTTGAAAATTGTATGTTATTTTTTAGAGGTCCTCTAGACATGCAACAGACAACATTCGTTCCCCCAGAGAGTCTGCAAAACAAATCCTGTCATTTATATTCTCACAAAAGGCATAATTTCACAGCAATATAAGAACAAAAAAAAAAAATTAGAGATCACTGATTTCGGTAACAGCAGACTAAGTTTGGTTATTTGGTGCATGTTTCAGGTATCCTGGACTCAAATCACTAAGAGTTAGCAAGGATGAGGACATCACTCCTGAACCTGACAGAGTACTTTCTCTACAGGAAACCAATGCAGTTGTCATCAGAGATGCTGTGCAGAATGCAGCAGCAAATTACTCGTTTAACATCAGCAGGGGAAAAAAACCTAGCTACTTTTTTGGGTTTCTCTTGTGTATTTTTTAATGTAGATATTGAGCATAAGACCTCCTTCTTAAAACAGAAAAAATCATTCCCCCAATATATTCCAATATTATGAATCCTAAAGTTTAGACAAGTTGCTTCCATACTTCTGCCGAGGTAACTTCTACAGATGAAGGTTAAAAATAGTAAAACACGGAACCTACAACAGTCAAATATTCCAATTTTACTTGGGGCAGCCAAGTACATGGAAAGACAATGCTGCAAACAAAGACTGTGATTAATTTTAGCCTATGTCTGAGCACTTCAGACTAGAGTGAGTATTCTTGCACTCAAGTCACTCATATTCAAAGCCATTGTAAAGAAGAAATTAAAATATTCACTTAAAGTACCTTTGAGGAATAAAAGTTAGATCATAATACCAGTATTCAGCCAACCAGGACACTGACCTTCAAAATAATTTCACTTATTGAAGGTCTTTAACAACTTTCAAGCTCTAGCAATTACTGAAGAGGTGCTTCCTCCCTCTGCCCAATATAAACACTACCTAAGCTCTACAAACACCAGATGTACTCACCATGCAGATGGGACAAGTATAGCCCATATACTACAGAAGTAAAGATTATTTTCTCTTCCCTAGAAAATGTCAAGGAATTCACAGATTCAAAGCTCAGGCTAGAAGAGGAACATGGTAAACAAAGGGGGAACCAGGGAGAGTCAATCTTCTGAAGCCTCAAGTATCGACAGCAAGAAAACTTCAGATCAGAATTTTCAGCCTGTGCTCAGGAAGGCTGGGATTGGGGATGGGACCCATTTCATATGGTCCCCTTCTGTTCCCACGGGTTAGGCAAATCTTTTTTAGAAGCGTAGACAAAGAACCAGTACTGCCCCTTGAGCAGCTTTTCTCGGAGTACATTTCAGAGAGTACAACACTGGGGAAAATCAGAGCCACTTTGAAACAAAGAAATTAGCTGAGGCCACTGTTTCCAAAAACTCCAGATGCCCTGAGGGTGGCGAGGCAACCTAAATCAACACTGCCCACTTCTAATGAAGCTTCTCTAAAGTTCATCTGCTCCTGCTGAATACCAGGGAGAGAATAAAACCCCCAAATCGAACAGAAGCACAGGTCACAGAGTGCTGCCCTCCCTCCATGGCTTTCTGCTCTGATGGGAAGCCCTCACACCAACCACTGTGGTTCCTGGGCTTCCTGCAGCACTGCCACTGAAACCACCCCCGTTGCAGTGCCCATCCAGTTTTTAGATCTAGGTCTCCATATAAAGGATTTTGTGATAAGAAACTGTAACAACATCTACAAATTTCCAGGAAACACCATACCTCTGAGGAAGACATCATTTCATAGTTTTCCTGATTATGACAGCCAGTTAAGATTAGATAATTTCAATCTATTTTGGGTATCAATACAGAATACAAAAGACTATTCAACTTGTCACAAAATACTATAAAGCTCTAGAACATCAGTTCTCTGGATTTAACTACAACGGAGTTTGATAGCACCTGTCAGTCTACAAAATTACATTCTACTCAGTCTAGCTAGACAGCTATTTTAAAAAGCTAAAAAAAAAAAAAAAAAAACAACCAAAAACCCAGTGCATCATTGATTTTAGAAACTTAGTACCAGAAGGAAAAATTAAGGGTGTTTGGTAGAAGGAAAAAGAAAAGTCTTAACGTCTAGGAATAATGGGACTTCCAAGTTAAAATAAAAAGAACATCAGCTCCTCCTTCACAACATCCATCAAGGACTACCTTGGGATGTTTCTAAAAGAAGGGAGGCTGGGGGGCACTACTTTGAGGTTAGAGGAAAGACAAGTTAGAAGGAAATACCAGGGGATCAAATATAAACAAAAATTACTTAATCATTGATATCATCTGTTTTAGTAGTATGGGATTCCTGCTAAATAGGCATTTTATCAAGCAGTCCTTCAACACTATCAGGGCAGAAGTTGCAAGAAAAGTCACTGGGGACAGCATGGTGGCACCATGCTCGGGAGACCAGACTGCTCCTGATCAGCCGCAGGGAGCTCATGCCAGTAACGGCATCTTCCTGCTAGAACTTTATTTTATAAAAGGGAGTCTTGTAAACTCATGTGGAAGTGTGCCTGGCTTACAGCTTCCCTCATCATCAAGATAAAAATTAATCTGTGAAAAAAATCTGTGATTACACATATTAATGAGAGAGGGATAGGAGAAATCTGCCAGATGAAGTTCAGATAACTGGTGCTGGTGAACCCTGCACATGATCCCTCTCTGCCTGAGCCAGGACAGAGCCTGAGAGAGCATCTCATCCCACCCCAGCACAAAGCAGGGCCAAATCAGACCAGGGGACTCAGGACCTTGTCCCATGGTACCCGCAGGACCAGGCTCATGGGAAAAGCTGTCCCTTCTGAAGTACCAAAACAAGGCTTTAAAGCACAAAGGCAACTTCCCTGAGAAGTGATGCTCTGTCTCTGCCAGGTACAGAGCACTGCCTACTGCAGGAAAGAGCTGCTCCAGCTCAGCTATACTTGAAGAGGTCAAAGATTCATTTAAAGCTGAGACACGAGGAAGGAAAAAAATTAAAGCAGGAAAAGAAACCCCAACCACTGTGGTATGAAAGCCAAAAACCTTTTTTCAGAATCACTTCCAATACCACTTTTTTAAAGCATAACATACTTCAAAAGTCTGCAAGATATGAAAGCACTGAGAGCCAAAAAATTGTTTAAACAAGTTTTTTAAAACTCTAGATGGCAAAATACATTTCAGAATTGGGTATCTATTCATAGGAAGTTGTTCTGAGTATTTGAATTTTCAGGACTCAGCAAAAAACAAGAATAAAAATATTCAGAGAGTACAGCAAAGGAAACATGCCCTTTGTTTGTTTTACCAGAGGGAAAACAAAAATACAAATTGCAAAACCCTCTTTAAGGAGCTCAATTCAATCAGAATCAAACAATACCGAGTTTAAATATCTGGGGAAAAAAGAAAACAACTCTAAAGTACTCCAGAATTATTTTACAATGATTTTACAATGGCCATTCACCAGCTCATCCTGTGCCACAGCACTCAGTAAGACGAAGAATTCATCTTACTGCAGAAGGAATAAAATGAAATGGTGGAGTGAGGAATTGCTATTTTCTGACATTCATTACCATAAATGAGGTTATAAACCAAGGTTCAAATGCAATGCATGTCATGAGCCCTGAATTAGCAAAGTCTGGGAAGCAGAAAAACATTTACTGCTTCTTAAATCTGCTCTTGATATTTTTTATTTGTAGTATCATCTTCTTCTCTAACTATTTTAAAAAATAGTTAGAACCCAGGGGGGAGCACAGGGGGTGAAGGAGTGAAATATAAAACCTTCCACATAAATAATACCATCATCCACAACTTGGTCCAAACCCAGTAAGTTAAAGTCACCCTGCCATTTGTAGCCAAGTACTTGCAATTTAGTTTTAGGATTATTATTCTTAGCTGGCAAACTAACCACAAGTGACTAACAGGTAATGGGAGTGCATTTATTAAAAAATAAACCCAACCAAAGCCCAGCAAGTTGTCATCACCAGTTTCTCAATTATCAATTTTTTAAGAACTGGCATACAAGAGAACTTGCAAGCTTAAAGGCACGTATTATCTTTTATTTGAATTGCAGCTAACATCACCATAAAATTTACAGCTGAATCTGTTACTGTCACCCAAGGGCAGGAAGCACTAACACTGAATGCAGGTACTACTGCCAGAGCTGCCCTAAGAAAATACTTGCTACTGCTGAGTATTGCCATATCTGAAACAAAAATATGAGCAGTGTTTTACAGATTTTTAAATAGTGACTCAATTGTTTAAATTAATTATTAAACAATAAGTATCAAGAAGAGGAATATAAAAAATATTAATAATCTGAATCTATTATAACATTATTTTAGGCTCTGAAAACATCTAATCTAGAAGTTACAGAAGGTTTTGTCTTGAATTCATCAATCTGTTTCCTCCAAAAAGCCTGTACAGACCATTTCAGCCAATCATTCAGATACACATCACTCTAACAGCAAAAACATTACTTACACAGAACACGGAATCAGAGCAATTGTTGTGTCTCCTAAAAAGAGGTACTCCTTTGCACGTGAGTTCATGAAAGGACTTTTACAACCAAAATTCTGGACTGGAGCCTAAAAATGAGATGTGTTATTACTTTGTTCAGAGGTGGATCCTCAAAAGCAATTTCTGACTATATGTACAAGTTCATTCTTGGAATAAGCTCATTAGGCACGTTATCATCATTTTTCCTCCTCTGCTCTTTCTCAATGTTTTCACCACAACTGCAATCTAGCAAAATTGAAAAGCCTCGTCCCATTGATCTTCAGTTGGGTTCCCGTAGAATTCCAGATGGGGAAACAACAATCCATGAGTTGACAGTAAAGAAAAATTCTGCATCACTTGTTATAACTCACAAGTGGTTTCCTGTTACTACAGCAATTAAGGCATGAAAGGCTGCTGACTTGTGCAGTGCTAAATATAAACCTGGCTGTCAGCCCCTCCAGTCACATGCCCAGCAGAGGGAAAGCTGGGAGAAGCTCTGGTGCAAATAGACAGAGGAAGTGATAGAAAATTTCTCTACTACTCTAGAGAAGGTAACTGGGTCCAAACGAATATTCTGCATAAATACAAATGGGATAGTATTTTTTTTAATACTCCTGGTAATCTTGTAGAGAATTACACAGCGACCTCCCTGGAAAACCTTGAAGTAGCAGGAGATTATCACCTTTATTTGAAAGTTTTGTTACATCTACTGGACAAAGAGCTGAACAAGCCTTGCAGGAATGAAGTGCGCTCCCTGGCCAATCAATTCCCTTCAGAACAAACTTCAGCAGTGACTTGAGGCTTAGTTCACTCCTGTGATCCCCCGTAGTGAGTATACAATACACTTATCCTATTATCCCTTCAAAAAATGTGGCACAGCATTCACATCCTTTTAAAGACTTTTGACAAAATAGAGAGACCTAAGGTGGAAACCCCGACTGGAAATGTAGGAGGAGAAAGCGTAAGATGCCAACAGGTATCCAGAGGGTCAAATCACTGTCCTCATAATTAAGCAGGTTTTATCCTTGACCTAATCCCAATCTCCATCAGTGCCTTATAAATGTGAAGGTCAACATTTCCCCTCAAGCAGGTTCATGCCAAAATAGTATTTGCAGTGGTTTCCTTAAAAATCAAACATAGGAAAAAAAAAGTTAGACTTAAGATGTCTAACTTTTAAAACCTCTTGGGATTCAAGGGAGTTAATCAGCTAAAATGATGACAACACAGAAAGGACTTGCAGCTTGTAATAGAGACACAGCATAAGGATAGAAATAGAGAGCTTGAGCTGTCTCCTTCAGAGAGAAAGGGAAAATGTAAGAAAAACAGCTGAAGTGTTTGCATAAAAGCGCCAGCAACATAGTAACACTGATAGGAGAGCAAAAAGGAACAACAACGAGGTGTTCTGATCTATATTCCAGAAGTAAATGGTTATATATATAATTTAATAAAAAAATTAGAAATAAGAAGGTACTTGAGAGCTGCCAAGAAACAAACTTGCTATAGCAATTCCCTGACTGGAAAGAACCATCTTCAGAGTTAAAATTTTCTGCCTCAAGAAACTAAATACTCATCCACCCAAGAGGAGGCTGGCTCTGCCTTTCCTCCTCACCCTCTCCAGTTCAATGCTGGAAGACTCCAAGGAGTTCCAGGGAGCCAGAAGAGGGCCACCTCCCAGTGGCATAGCAAACTCTTCCATCTTTGGATGAATGAATTTTTGCCTGGGATTATTAACAACCTCTCCATTAGATTTGGAAAAAGACTGGATGAGTCCTTCTGACTAACAGAGTGGAATTAATGTCATCCAAATATATTCATTTAACTGTTTCAGTAAGGTGAGGTTTTGGCATTTCTCTGTCAGCACAGCTTGAGCTCCTCTTGTTCAAGGCAGGAATCTATCCATCGTTTCATGGTTTTGCAGCTGAGCAGAGCAGCAGCACAGCAACAGTGATGTACTGGAAACAAGACCATGGTATCTATGCATTATCAGAGTGTGATTTATTCCTGTAAAAGGACAAGCAAAGCAATTCTGTGGGACACCACAGAAGATCTGTTAACAAAATTTATCAGCACTCTGTGCACAATCAGAGATCTGATCTATTAGAGGCCTTTCATCACCTTTAAATTCACTTGTGTTAGGCAACACTGATGTGTAAACATGAGAGCTCATGAAATATCTAGGCAATTATATGTACAATACCCTTTATTAATTTATGTTCCCCCCCAGGCCCTGTTTTAACAAGAAATCTGAAAAGCTGGGAAGAGACAAGTTTGTTTATTCCTGCCCCTCCTCTCCCTTATGCCCTTTCCCCTCCTGCACTTGCTTCCTCAGGAAAGAAAGTGAGTGGGAAAATGGTTTTAAGAACAGGGAGCAGCATTGGCTTTCAAGCCCAGGTCTGGTACTTGCAGCCAGCAGCAGAACCCCTTAGAGGAGACAGCTCACTGACAACAGTCTGTGCAGAATGCAGGGGAACCAGGGCACTCCCTCCTCCACCGCCCTGGCACAAAACTCAGCGTGTAACACCACGAGGGGCTTGTGCCTCAGCAACAGCCGTGATTCCCACCTGGCACCAGCAGTACCTGCACTCCGACAGCAACAACCCTTCCCACTGTGCTGCTACTCCCAGGGCAATCCCCGGCTCCTCAGGCAGCTGCAGCAGCAGCACAAGAGCACCAGGGCAGGGAGTGGCACGTTAAATGTGTTTGGTGGGATTATTCTCTTCCTTTAAGAAAACTCAGCTACAATCTTTACAGAGAGCTGCAGACAAACTGCTATTAAATCACCTACCACTAAGTACCAGCCCTATTGTAAGCAGAAAGTTCCGTTCCCTGCCTGAGGACGACCTTGGAAGCAAGTACAACTGCAGAAATAAGCTTCTTTCTGAAATAACTTTAACTGCATGTAGAGTTTATTGCTTTTCATCTGTCTCAGACTTAATATAGCTACCCAAAATAAGAGAGACAAAGAGGACAGATAAACCAAATGACTGTCAAACATTTTGTTACAGACTCATACTAAATGTAATTGCTCCTAATTTTTCATTGCATTGGGGCATTAAAGACAAAAGTATGAGCTGCCTTGAAGTCCTTAAGAATCTATTCATTCCTGTCAGCAAAATGAACACCATAACAAACCACTGACAATTTAACTTCCAGCCATAAATTACACTGAAGTAATTTGTGCCTCTGTATAAATGCCTAATGAATACAGAATGCAGTAGCAAAGAAGTTAAGAACTCTTCACCTGCTTGCTAGATAGTGCAGTAGATTGATCACTTTGATACCCCCTTCCCCATGTAACTTCACAAAGCCTCATTAGTGAAACTAGCCTGACTACCCTATCTGACTCCCTGCAGTCAAATTCAAGCTGCAATGACCACTTTCTCTGGAAAACAGCTGAAGGAATGATTATAATATAAAAACAGATACAATCACTTCACATGGAATGTAAAATATTTTCTTTTAGCTTTTGTGTTATAAGAGTATGGAATATCTACTGGGTTGTTATGCAGCTGCATTATGTAATAATTTATTCTGCATGTGAATTGGAAGTTCTAATAAAAAACTCACTCTGTTCGCAAAAATTATCTGAAACGTTAAGATTGCTGGTTTTGTAAATACAGTCATGCAGAAGAAAGAAGCAGAAGACTAAGGCTACTCTTTTCTAAAAGTTTTTCTAAAAGTAAACACTTCTAAGTTCACATTTTATTGTTTCAACCAATTGCCTTTATTCTGCACAACAAAGAAAGGAACATCCTTCTCCTGGTCAGTGTTTCTTTCTTCAGCCTCTGGCAAGCATGAGGCCTCTCTCAGGAAGATTCAATGCAAGTGCATCCCTGCAGCTTCCAGCTGCAGAACCAATACAAGCTTCAGTTCCCATCACACCCCTGCAAGTGCCAGCTGTGCACACACTCCATCTAAAGCTGTTTCAGGACCTCTGCACTATGAAGAGCTGCACATCTGGTCCATCTGTGTAATCCCAATGATACTTAACTTTCCCAGAAAGTACCCAATGTCAGTTTATGAAACACACGGTTCTGCTACTTAGGACAGTTTTTGTTTTTCAACTTTACACATTTCCCCTTTTCCATTGACAGGTTTTTTTAACCTGTTCTTTTGTCACAGCTTCACTGTAAGCAGGCAGCAGAATCCTGTGGGTGCTGAAATTACACCCTTCACCTCCAGTTCTGCTAATCAGCTTGAGAATTAGTGAAGTACAAACATAAATCCTCGGCTCAGAGTTTTCTGCATAAATGCATAAGCCTATTTTGTTTCCACAGAAGAGGAAATATGGAATCTAATGTATTTAACACTTCTCCCCATGGCAGTGGAAAGTAAATGGGCTGTGGCACTGCCCACATGCTGCAATGCCACTATTTTCTGGAGATCTTAATGAAATATGCACCCCTATAGTTTTTCACACTGTGCAATAGAGACTGATCACAGTGTGCCTCCAGCATCCTTCCCTCCCTTATTCTCTCCTCCCTCTGCTTCTGCAAAATCTGCACAATGTTTACACAGCCCCTTTTCCAGCAGCAAGGAAGGGGATAGATTCAGGCTGAGGTTACTTTTTGCAGTGCTGAAGCAAAGTACTGTATGATGACGGGGGGCAGCCACTCAGACCACGATGAATAATCCTGAATAAAGAGCCAGAGGAAGGGAGAGGAGAGACAGCTCCTTTCCTAGTCACAAGACAAATGTTGAGGCAAAAAATATAATTGCAAGTAGTTGCCAAAACTGCAAAAGGTAACCTGGGAAATCAAACCAGTATTGCTCACTAGTACAAGTCACCATGTCCTGTTAACAACACAGTGATCCCAGAACAGACTCCTGCCTGAGGCACGAAAACCCTTCTGGCACTTCCCATGAGAAAACAGAAAGGCAGAACCTTAGGTCAAATATAAAACTGCACCCTGAAGTGATCTAAAGTCACCTTGTTACTGCAGGGAGTGATTTGATACTTTTCCTCCTGTTCCTAAATTCCTGATCACGTATTTGGGACTTCTCCTTTATTCTGGCACTTGTTCTTAGGTACACAGCCAGACCCAGAGAAGAACAGCAGTGCTAGCATAGGAAGCAGAATTGAGACTTGAATACTCAGAGGTTTTTGGGACAGGGAAAGAACAGAACACTCCTTACAACAACATGGGTGAAGCCAGCAGTAAATCCCACCCATATGGCCAAGTCACATCCACTACACATCACCCCATCCACAGCTCATCCAGGCCTGCTCTTACCCACTGTGGGAAACAGAGGAAAATGCTTTTCCTCTATGGCTGGGAAAAAGTAATTAAAGTGAGCTTTTTTCTTTTTTTTTTAACTGCGCTTTTAACACAGGATCAGTTATAAAACACAGTAAAACTCAGCCATAGTAATGTGCAACTGCAAAAACTGATGTAAGCACAGAAACAAGGTAGACACAATAGGTTCCCAGCACCCAACCCTGACAGTGAAAACTTCACAAATTCGAAGACTTTTTTTTTGTTCTGGTAAACCAGATCAAATAAACGTAAAAAACTTATAAAAGGTCACATATAATTCCCAATGAGAACAGTCTTTTTAAGCCTGGGCCATTTGTGATTTATCAGAACTCAACTGCACATTGGTACATTTCTTCTGTTCAGGGAAAGGGACACTGAATCAAAAGTCTGTTAGATGCAAGTCTTGCAAATGCAAGAGGAAAAGGTCACCAGGCTGATTATTTATAACAGCACTGTCACTTCTGCAGCACCTATTTACTTGATTTACTTTACTCCATAAAATAATATAAATAGATATGAAATTGGGGAAGGAGTAGTGGATTTCAAGTTGTTCTCCCAACTCTTCTTTATGACAGAAATGTTTATTAGACAAAATGGCTGTAAATCTAGCTGGAAATTCTTAAATCTCAATCTTGAGTGAAACAGTTAATTTTACATTTGTAACATCACAGCTTTACTTGCACTTTGTGAAAAATCAGTCTGTGGCCAGAACTGAAGCAAAGAAACAACTGGACCGAAAGGTTATCTGTAATCTGAAAATACAAGCTGATGGTATTTGAAAGAGTAGCTGACTAAAGAAATTGGTTTGTTCCATGTACATTCTTTTCCAATCTTCCACAAAATTAAATAAAGCAAATAAAACACAGTTTCTACCAATTCAGATTGCTATGAAAGATGGGATAATACCCTCATGGAGACTGACGTTTCACAACCTTAGTGTAAGATAAATTACAGCAAACCGGCCAGCACTAAGAGATAAATCACTGCACAAAGTCAAACGCTATCAAGTGCAAATAATTCAAAAAGTTACTGTAACAGTACAATAACCAGAAACTGATAATACCTAAAAGAAAAATGTAGCAGGTCAAAGTGCAGCAATTACTTGTTGGCTCCCAGGTAACATTTGGACCTGAGTTTTGTGGCAATGCAACTTTACATACGATAACACAACCCAAAGCACACACCTTTCTCTGTGCATGGCATGGACAAACTGTCTCCTAATCCTCCCTCAAGGCTTCCAGAGTGTTTTGAAAGTGCTCATGCCCAGACAACAGGTCCCAGACTATTTCCAAGAAGTGAGCTTTGAGAACCTAAGGCCAGGCCACTGTATCTGGCTCCTCTCAGTTGAAGTTGGTCTCATGTAGAAACCTTTTTGTCTCAAATTTTTCAATTTTTCCTGAAATTAGAAAGATTTTTCAAATCTGCGTCCTTCCCCCAGGTCATGCAGGAGCCTTTCACCAGGATCACTGCCAAACAGTAAGGCATGTTTTAATTCTGGAAATGCCTAAAAGCCATGAAGTATTTAAGAGCATTGAGGAACGGTTTTATCCCAACACACAAGCAGTAGGAGATAATAAAACAAACTACATGCTTCTTATGACTGCTTTAAGCCAACAGGAGAGTTGATACAGAATATGATCCATCTCAAAATACAGAGCCTTAAATTCCTATTTCCTCTTTTTATTATCTAGATAAAATAATGTGATTTTAAAAAAATAATGACCTGTTAGTATCTGCCAAAAATATCTCAGTCTAAATAAAATTTAATAAAAACTCAAAAGATCCCCAAAAATGAATGAACATGATGAGCCCATCACATACAAAAGGAAACTGGCAACTGATGCAGGAAAAAAGTATAGGAAGTAGCAAGTATCACTGTGTATTATGGCTGCTAGGGAGGATATTTTATTAACAAATAGCATATAAACATCTAAGAATACTAAGTAAATGAACACTGGAAAAAACAGCTATGGTTTTATATTCCATAGTTTTGAATGAAACATGTTCTCTGCTGGGTTGAAAAAGGTTTTTTGGGGGCTTTGCCTTAAAACGCTCTCTATGTGTCAGAGGAAGCATGTGATTCAGGCATGAGTTAGTCACGTTCCAAAAATTCCATTTTCATTCACTGTTAAATTACGTTCTCACACACAGCAACAAAACAGAAACAAAAAGGCATGCTTTCAGAATATTTGAAATATCACCGTGCCAATTTAAGTATAAAGTAGAAAGGAGGCACAAGGCAGCTCGCATATTCATGTCCAAGTTTCCTCAAAATGAGCCGCTTTTGTAAAAAATCTAAACAACACCACAAGGACCCAAGACACCTTCTTTAAGTACTCTGCTTGCATTATATACTTACCTTACTTTTTCATTTACTTGTTGTTTTTTAAAAGGATTTTTTTTCTGGAGAACAGATCCCTCTCTAGTTTTATATTTGGATTGATTAAATAATAAATAAGGCTGACTAAAGATAAGAGTTTTCAGTTGAATGAGTCAGCTTTAAGTAATTTCTTTCTTGGAGAAACTGGAAGATTTCCTTTTCTTTTAATTGAGGTTACACACTGGAACCTCTGTGTTCACAGAATAAACATGATCTATTTCATTCATGCCTGTTGCAGGGAGATCTAAATGTTTTGAATCTATCACTCTCAAGGGTTTAAGTTGCACTCTAAGTAAAAGCTGCATTTCAAGTGATCTTCTGTAAAAAGCCCTGAATCAAAAGCAGCTTTTGTACTGGACAAGAGAGTTATTGGGAGATAGATTTTCCTTTTAGTTCTAAAATGTACCATTTTACAAAAGACACAGTGGAAGAACAATGGCTTAAGATTCAGATATTTTTTTCTGATTCGTGATTTAAAAAACACTTGTGCATGACACCTATTTTGTATTCACCATATGCTTAAACACATGCAAAAGACAAAACAAATTTTAATTAGAGCAATATTTTATTTTAATTGAAGTAATCTTATTTTACCTTTGGCAGGAAAGGGGAAAGGCAGCTAACTAAACAATATTTTTTAATAATAGTATTATTTCTGCATTATAATTGGACCATGTAATTTAATGCACATCACTTTCCAAGAAAAAAGCATAAGGTAGCTGACACTGAGCTGCTTCAAAAAAATGAAGTTGTTTCATCATCTGAAACCTCTGGTCAAGTAATAACTAGAAACTATAGTATAGTGCAGCAGTTTCCAAAAGACCTATGCTTGAAACACCTTGGTCAAATTAAGCATAAGTTCCTCAAGATGTGGATTGCTGAAAATCTTGAGACTGAAGGGTCTACACGAATACAAACAAAAACTGTGTACTTTTATTTCTTGCAGCAATACATGCCAAATGCATCAAAACAAACATGCAGGAAGTCTGTCAAACCAGCAGCCTGCTGGTCTTATGCAATGCACATCAGCAAACACACTTTTCCATTTGGCATTTTTCTACTGTACCAAATTCACTGGTTGTCTCTGGTGACTCTACCTCCTCTGCTGGCTTCTCAAGTGGTACCAGTGGTTTAGGATACCTAGATGCTACAACAAGTTTTCAAAAGCAAAACAGCAATCAGTCATTATTTAAAAACTTCCAATCAATACTGAAGCATCCGCTAGCAAGAGAAGATCCTTTATAAATATTAAGACTGGATTTCTGTGGGTTTTACACCAATTCCACTTGATTGTTTGCAGGGTTTTCTCTGCAAAAAAAAAAAGACAACTTTTCTGCATTTAAGCAGACTAGAACCTGCTTTAAGTCACATGAGCAAGTAAAATTTCAGAAAATGGAACTAAACCAAACCACAACAGCAAAAGCATGAACTTCAGAAACATTACCTTGCTGCAGGTGGTTCAAAGGTAGACAGTTACAGCTGATATTTTCAGAGAGCAGTTTCAGAATAGTTTTACCATGAGTGACCATGCACCAGTTTTCTTGTTTATGACATTAAATCTCAGCCCCTAAATTACTTAGTCGTCTGAGTTTGAAAGGATTTAATGAGCATTTAGTTCCAACCCCACGAGACACCTTCCACTAGACCCTTGTTGCTTCAAGCCAAATCCAACCTGGACTTGTAGGAAAGGGGGACTCACAGATCCTCTGGACATCTTACACCACTCCTATAGTAAAGAATTTCTTCCTAATAGCTAATTTAAACCTACTCTCCTCCACTTTAAAGCTATTCCCTCCTGTCCTATCACTATATGTCTTTGTTGAAAGTTCTCTCCAGGACACTTGTAAACCCCACTTATGTGCTGGAACGTGCTTACAAGGTATCCCCAGGACCTTCTTTTTTCCAGGGTGAACAGCCCAAACTTATACAGCCCAGAGAAGCAGAGGGGCAGACACTGATCTCTTTCTTGTCTGTGGCAGACTACAGGGAAAGGTCTGAAGTTGTCAGGGGAGGGTGAAGTTGGATATTAGGAAAAGGTTCCACAGCCAGAAGGTGGTTGGGTCCTGTAAGAGGCTCCCCAGGGAAGTGGTCACCAATCCTCAGAAAGCTCAGGAAGCATTTGGACAATGCTCTCAGACACATGATGTGATTCTTGGGGGTGTCCTGTGCAAGGCCAGGACCTGGACTCAATGAATCTTGTGGGTCCCTTTAAACTCAGGACATCCTATGATTCTGTGATTCATGAGGCTCAGACGTTAATGAAAATGATCAGTAGAGCCTCAGTAGCACTTGTCCTTCTGCACTCTGCCTTCATGAGAAGGCTCCAAGAGTCAGGGAGTATATTTAAAAAAAAAGTTTCAAAAGCAAAATGTAGTCCATCCTTCCATGTGAAACACAGTATTTCTTTCACCACCTAGTATTTTTGACTCAGCAGTGAGATTAGTAAATCCTGGTATAGGCTGCAATGGTCTAAGAGCATAAAGAACACATACAAGCAGGCTGAGCAAGAGTTTGTCATTTTACCAGCTTGACAGGGCACTTCAAACTTGTGAATTAGACACTTGCCAGCAGTCTGCCAGAAGACCTCTTCCTAGAATAGCAATCAAACAGTAGAGTTAAAAAAATTTATTGACCTAAGTCACTGCAGGGGAGACAGAAGTAGATGACATGGCTCCACACACAGCGTGGCATTCACCTGCATACGCTGGGTCTGTGAAGGAGAGGAAGAGAGAACTGTCCCCACCAGGTGCCATGGTACTGTCAAAGCACAGCAGCCTGAACAGTTTCTCTTCTCCCAGCTCAGCGGGCTGAGGGCAGTCCTCACCACAAACCTCACACTTGCACTGTGAAATCACTCTTCAAACAAGACAAGTACTTCCAGAAGGATGGAATTATGCTTTGTAGTGTTTAGCACTGATTCAGTTCTAAAAACAAGAGGCACTAAAATCCAAGTGGTTCTAAACCACCACGGCAGATGAACCAGTTTGTTCCTATCAGCAAGAAGCAACTGACTCATGCAACAGAGGGAATCTTATTCACAGGAGAATTGTTTAGAGTGTCTAAAAACCTCTGTGAAATCCACTCGACTTTGATGACATTGCATCTTTTGAATTACTTTTCTTTGTAAAGCTGTGGAAGTAAAGGCACATTGGCTCAAACACTCTCTAAACTATTCCAGTAAACTGGGGAGCTCATAAATTTAACACCAGAACATAAGCCAGTGAGGTTTCTTCTGACCAAGTAAGATTTCACCCAGCAATAGCTAAAACCTTACGAATTCCCTCACAGATTCTTCACCAGCTGTCAGCCCAAGCCAATGCAAGGAGGTGGAGCCCTTTACCTGCATGCTACATTTTTTTTTAAACAATAACAAGATGCAGGAACTTGAACTTATGAATAGTTTTCTACCAGAATGTGCTGTTTATTTATGTATCTCGGATTATTATGTATGGTATGACATCCCAGTGTCTTCAAAGAGAATCTAGCTAGAAACTGCATTCTCCAAAACCTGCAAATTAAATTACAAAACCAGCTGTCAAGACTCATTGCTATGGTGTTTTTGCATGTTTTCCAGGTAATACACAACCTCAACAGGCAGAGGAAGAAGAAATTCCACTTCAAAAGACCTTTTTTAGTGATCATATCATAAAAGTCTTCCACTAAAAACATAAAATGCAACTGGGTGCTTTCAAGGAATTGTGTTCAATGTATATACTAAAATCATCTATTTTATATATTATATACACATATCCATATGTATTTTATGTGTATGTACAAAAAAAATAGGCAAACAGAATTTTTTTCCCATCTTTGCAACAAAAGATGGGAAAATAAAGGAGTCTCTCACTGACAAGACCTGAGATTTCTTAGAGGCCCTAGATAATCACTGTGTTAGTAATATTAATGAAAAGTAGTTAGATCTGGGCTCAAGAATATTGCAAAGCAGCACATAAAAGACCAACAGTACCCTAGGAAGCAATAAAGACACACCAAAAATGCCAAGTTTAGTATTTCTTACTTTTAAAAGTCAAACCCTTTAGTATTTTCCCTCCTTATTACCAGGCCTGCTGCACTGCTCACAAGTACATTTTTTGTGAATCATCTCATATCATACACTGGAAACTAAAGGTAGAAACCCTGAATATAAGCTCCTTAAGAAAGAAGTTCAATCTTCTTCCTAAAGCCACTTTTGTCAGTGGAATATTGCTATAGAAGGACAGAAGCATTAAATCATTCTCCATATTTTCTGAAAGATTTTACACTTTCACCTCCATCATGCAAGAAAGAAACAACAGAAATCTGACTATCTGAAGTCAACAAAACTTGATAAGCCTTGATTACAGGGCACCACTTCTAGAAACAGAAAGCAGGATTATTACATTTGAAATCAACTGGCCTACTTGCTTCTTCAGTGCTCCTGTAACTATGAAAATAGAAACATACAAATGACTTGTATGCAATTCCACATGTATCATCTCCTTCTAGTATGGCTAGGCGTGGCTGACATGCTTCCAAGAAAAAGAAGCTAAAATTTGAAAACTTTGTTTCAAAGCTCTTCCTGGGAAAATGGGACACCTTATTCATTTTTCCAAGGTTCAAAAGGGGAAAAAAAAGACTTAAAGACTTCAATGCAGAAGGAAAACTAAATCCAGATGAGAAAGGATTTGCAGCTGCCTTCAGAAAGAACAGCTCAGTGATGTTTTGACTAGATTTTAAGATAGTAAGATACAGATTACAGTCTAAATCAGGACAGTTTTCAAAATATTTTCTGAGAACTATTCTATCAAGATTCAGTTTCACAGTCTTCCCCCAGCTTCTACTATGCAAAACACATCTATGAATTTAAACTCAGGCTTTCAGCTCTCAGCCATCACATGCTCACAGATAAGAGCTCTGTCTACTGAAGCACTAAAACAAACAGCAGAATTTCAGTTTATTCATAAGCTAGACAGCTTAACTGACCTCTAGTACCCAGTATCTGGAAGCTCCATAAACCTCCAGGTAATACAGGTGACAAGGTGATGGCAGGCAGGAACGTATTCACAAACCTCTCCCCACCTACCGTTTTCGTGACTATAGCACAAACAGATGTTTTAAGTTTCACAAATGCTTGAGAGACTCACCTAACTTACAGGTAACAGCTACAGCTCACCTACCTGAGGACCGTCCTTCAGCGTAGCAGCCGCAGCAAAGGATGGGTTTCCCCGCAGCCTCTGCCATTAGCGGAGGCCACAGATAGTGTGTCCTGTCATACTGCGTGCTAGGGCAATTAGCTGGTGGAACTGCATCCTTCTGGTGGTAGGCCTGGGAATGGGCTGAGGAACTTGCCCCATTTGGTTCTTGATGTGCCCAGGTCTCCCCATATTGCTGACAGCCTCCCCTAGCTGATATGGGGTCTGTTAGGGCACAGAAGAGGTAGTGAAGGAAGAAGGTCAAAACTTAGCCCAGTAAGGACTGTTTTAAGAAGGGTACGGACTAACACCTCCCTTTCCATAAAAAATTATGAAAAGATCACAGGCACAAAACAAGCTTAAGCACAGCAGCAAAACTGCATAGGCATTTCATGATCGAGGAGAGACTGATTTTTCAGACTCAAACAGAACACGGGAATTTACACAAGCAGTAAAGAAGAGAATTCGAAGGCTGCATTTGGATCACTTTCATTGGAAATCAACACCAAAGTACAACCAGTGAGCTCAGCTAAAGAATCAGCTGCTGGGAGCTATAGCATGCTGCCAACAAATGAGAAGATTGAAAAGAAACCAAACATCTCTAAAACAGTTTTGTCTTGGCTGAACTCATGATTTGTAAAGATCAAAAGTGACACTAGTCAATCAGAGAAAGTACCTAGAAAGCAAGGCACAAACAGCTCTCCCCTCATTTGCTACTCACAACCTGCATACCTATTCAGGTCATTGCTACACAGTCACCATTTCAACAGCAGGAAATATTTTCTAAACATAATAAAGCATTTTAAATACAGAATACAAACATCTTGCTCAGAAAAGTCTCTAATTTTCTTTCAAGTGTATCCCTTCTATCTACCTCGTCTCCTTCTGGCACTCCACAGCACAGTAATAATACATATCCTACACTTCTCTGCCCTTCTTCATGCAAAATCTGAATTCTTTCAATAACAATCCTCCACAGAAAACAGCAATGGGCAATAAATTCAAAATAGGTTTTTTCTTCCAAATTTCTATTTAACAGACTTACTAGAAGTCGTTTTCAGTTATGATTTTTCTTTTTTTGTAACACATGAAGAAACAGAATTTCTTATAGGTAAAACCTAACAGCTGTTAACATGCTGCAGTCTGGTAAAAACATCCCATGAATAGAGCTGGCTAAAGGAAAAGGTTTTTTACAAAAAAAGTCTTATCAAGCTAGATGGGCAGATCAAGAATCTGACTCCAAGGACGAGGTCCGATGGCACTACAACACCTCATGCAGCCCTTATCCTATGAGACTACTAAGCCCATAACTGAGATTTTGCTGAAACAATCCCTCCAGCAAGATTAATGACTACAGTTTTAGGCACAACTGAATTGCAATTTCCACTAGTGGAATAAACTTAAAATCAACTAATAATGTCCCATGCAGTAAAATGTCTAAATTCACACTAATGCTTTTGTTACTTTGCTTCTAAATCCTGAATCATCAGAAAGTCACAGCATTTTACACAACACACTTTCGTATTTTAACTAACAGCATCTGAGCAACAAGATATTAAATACGACCATCTGTTGATTTATATCTGTATAAGCATTGAGACACTATACTGAAATTTTAAAGTCTCATTTTGATATCCATCGCACGATCCTCCAGGTACACAGCTCCATTCTGTTTAACCTGAGCAATAACGGATGAGACAGAAACTCACACAAAAACCTCACGGCAAGAACTCTTCAGAAGCTGAGAAGGATTTTTGAGAAGAGTATTAGTTGTTAGTATCCAAAAGTTAGTGTCAACTTACAATTCAAAGCATTCTACCCTCAGTGTTGTAAAACACATAAAACTGATTCACCGTCTGCAAAACAAAAGCGCGGCTGCTCCCAAAATGAGACGTTTAGGTGAACTACTCTCACTCTGACTAGAAACACTAGTGTTTATATGCAAGTGTGTTACAAATAAAACCAACGAGATGCCTGAAAGGGTTCTGTCTCTTCACAAAAGCAACACTTTTGCAGCTGGACCCCCAGACCTCTTCTCTGCCCACCCAAAATTTCTTCTACATATCTCCAGAGGAGCCACAAGGCACAGAAATGCCCTTTCCAAGGGCACGCTACCATCAAAGTCACAAAGAGGCCTAGATCAAATGCACAGTGATCTCTTAAGTACCCGCTATCATCTTCGCTGCAATAGGGATTGTAAATTACAGCTGAGGATCAGAACTAGAAGTGAGGAGGTTGTAATTAAGAGGATTTGGTTTTGTCAGATTTTGATTTGTTTAAGGAACAGTGTCAAGTTGGCAAGAACAGTTGAATCAGACGAGAAAAATCACTGTGAATTACTTTAATTGGCGTTGCATAGTCCTGTATTTAGAGATACATCTATAAACCTCCCCAGCGCATACACACCTTCCCGAATGAGAACCGACACTTCCAAGAAGCAGCGCCGGCAGCTCTCCGTGCAGGAAAGTGTAACTCATGAATGAGCTCCCAGAGCAGCAGTATCTCGGCGTCTCTTAAAAGGTCTGAAATCAATTTACTGCTGCCCTGGTGTCAGGAGGATTTTATGAGACACACTTTCCTACTCCCGTTCCGAAAAATGGCCACCCGTGGCCCTCTGAAACACCCGGTGGGATGAGAACCCGCCGAGGATTTGGCACACTGGGCCGATTTAAGTTTAAAAGATGCTGCGGATGCTTCTGGAAACTAAATTTCAGGTCGTGCGCCTCATTTATACCCAACTACGCGAACACACAGAGGTGAGCGCCTCTCGACGCCTCCCTCCTCCTGCTGGAGTTTCCTACTCGCCCGAAGGAGTCGCCTGGGCGAGGGCGGGAGGACCCCCAAACTTCGGAGTCTCAGCCCGGCTCCGGCCCGGCCCTCCCACCCGGCCGGGCTCGGGGTGGGTGGCGGCTCACCTTGGGCGATGGCGATGGACTCGAAGCGGTGGAGCTCCCGCAGCAGGCAGCTCCGCTCGGTGGAGTGCAGGCTGTAGATGAAGTCGCGGGCCCCCTGCGCCGTGTTCAGCGCCTCCATCGGCTCCTTCTTGGGGTGGGTGCCGAGCGCCCGCGACCCCCGCGGGAGGAGCAGCCCCTCGGCGCCGCCCCGCAGGCTGCCCAGGCGGCGGCGGCAGCAGCACCGCGGGCCCCGCAGCGAGCCGAGGCAGGACGAGGGGACGGCGACGGGGCCCCCCGGCCGCCCCAGCAGCAGCGCCGCCCGGCCGAGCCACGCCGACATGGAGCCGGGGAAGGGCGCGGCGCTCGGGCCGCCAGAACCGCCCGCGGCCGAGTCGCCCGGGCCGCGCTCCCGCGGCTGCTCCGCCGGTGGGGCCGGGCGGTCCGCGCCAGGCACCGCCCAGCCGAGCTCCCGCCAGCAGCGGCGGCAGCGCCGCCCCGCCCCGGCCCAGCCCCGCTCCCAGCCCCGCTCCGCTCGGGGAGCCGCGGCGGCAGGGCGGGGCGGACGGGCCCGAGGGGCGGCCCCGCGCAGGCGCCCGCCCGGCCGCCCTGAGGAGAACGGGCCGGCAGCGCCCGGGGGCTCCGAGCGCGGCCCGGGCAGCGCTGTGCCCGAACGCCTCACGGTGCACACTGTGTCACGGTGCCGGAGAGCTCACAGGCCTCCTCGCAGCGCCGGGATCCAGCACCTTAGCAGGGCAACAGAAGTGAGGTTTTGCTTGTCTTTCCCGTTTTGCAGGCACTTGCCTTAGAGTATTGTGGTGTTGCATCATCCAGTTTTAGGCTTAGGACACTTGGCTTGCATATAGCGGTTGTATTATTTTAAATTATTTGGCAGGTATTCTGCCTCACACAGCCGGAAAAGTTCTTAAAAAAACACAACCAACAAACCAAACACATTCAGGACGGAATTTATGTCTTGAGGGAACAGAGGTTGCTTTAAAATTAGATTTGGTTTTAAACCTCTCTTAGCTTCGCTGCTATGAATACCATCCACGTGGGTTAACCCACAATTGTTCACTCTTTAATCAAAACACTGTATTTAAACTGTATTAGATATTGTAATTAGACTGCAAAGAACCTAAACAAGCACAAAGGACTCACATTTTTTATGCCTAGTTCATTTAATCTGAAGGTGACTTCAGGCACTCAGAATTGACTGTTAAATCTCTAGCTCTTTAACACCAAAGGTGGCAGACCTACTGATGTCCATCCAGGTGGTTTCTTCAGCCAGGGACATCTGCTGCCTTCTTGGAGGAATGCAAATGGAAAGTTTTAACTTTGCATGAAAAAGCAGCACTTTCCATTTCCATGGCTGCAGAGTTAACATAAAGATCTCATGATAAACAGAGGTGCCTTACCTAGACTGTGCATTCAAAACTATGGGTGTTTACATATACTACGTGTACAGTACAGAGGGAGCAGAAAGTGAGTGCAGAAATGTAGAAAATAAGTTGTTATATAGAGATATTTATATATTTTTTTATATATTTTAATTCTCACCCTGTTAGTGAAATAGTGGAGATAGATGAGTATAGGCTACAATTTTCATTTAAATGCATTTTTTTCCATGCATCTAATAGAGCCTGCCTCAGAGATTTTTTTCAGTTCTATCTCTCTGCATACTCCTAATCCAGAGCCACTAAGCTTTTGATGGTGTTCAGAACTGTGCTTATCTTCCCAATGGTTTCACTGAAAGAGTGGGATCTTCTGCTACTCTTTGGGGGAAATATGGAAGTCAGTAATAGTTTTCAGTCCCAGAGAACTATATGAACTATATTCATAAATCTGTTCAAAAATGCTGTTCAAATTTTGGTAACCAGATCGCTTTTACAGTAAAAATGCATGCCTCCACATGGAAAGGCAGGACATTCAATGGGGCTACAAACACCTGAAAAAAATGCCACATGAAAAATAAGGAAAAACCAAACTTTCCAGAGGCCAAACCTTTGATACTTCTATTTGACATATTTCTGATTGTGTTGTATATTATATTTGATTTTACATTCATAGAGCTGTATTGCACCAGACTACAGAGACAGAACAAAGAAGGAACACTGGCTTCTGGCAAGAAAAGAGACTTTATCTTTTTCCCAGCACTGCAGCCCATGTCACACTGCACAGATATTACTAAAGGTGATTGCATCTGGATTATTCTTGGGGTGTTTTGACAGGAATCAAAACATTGCAGGTCTTTTCAGACACTGAAGGACAATGAGCAGGAAGTTTCTAGTGTAGCCTTTAGGTATTTGCTGTATGGGAATATTCATTCTATAGAGAGGTGCAAAGACATTATTTAAGTAGGCAATATATACTAATGTTATGAAAATAAAAGTCATTACTTGTGTGTCAGGATTGACATGAGAGTTTAGCAGACTGTAAATTCTTCTGTGGCCATCAGCTATGGTTTACACCTTTTTAAGCCTTTAAACTGCATTGAACAAATTGGAATAAAAATGTCATTGGAGGGACTATTCTGCAAGGACAGGAAATTACCTAAATAATCTAATAGGTTTTTTCCATAATTTTTTGTTGGAGCTTTTATTTTGTGAAAAAGGGAAATTGAAACCATTGGCTGAACTGACACTTTAATTAATCAGACTGTCTACTTAACTCTGTTCAGTGGGTGGTGTACAATAACTTTCATTAGTCCCTGACACTCCAACAGAGCTTGAGAACCTGCTGAAATTCATATTTCTCACAATGTTGTGAAAAATGCAGAAGTTTCCCTGTATTTTCTTAGGGGTTTTGCTGGTAGCCTAATTTTCTCCTAATATGATTTATATTATGAGTGACCAAACTAATAGAGATGGCTTATACACCAACTGACAGAACTAGAAAGAAATTGTTAAAAATATTACGCAGAAAGTTAGGTAAGTTCAGCCGTAAAACTGGAAGGCAGTTAATGTAGAAAGCAGCAGAAAAATGCCAACCATCTTTAAGAGAATTTCTGCAAGGCCTTCCTAGGGACTGCAGAGCTGAGAGATAAATCTTTTTTTGTGCATATTGGCAGGAAATACTTTGTAGCCCTCATCCTATATAAATAATGGGTGTACATTTAATAATTATATTCTTATGTGGTTGAGTAATAGAATATTAATGAAGAAACTTTCCATTAAGTATGATTTCTCTGTCCAGTGTAAAGGTGACTATTGTTAGCTAAGGTGAGACCAAGATTTGAAGGTTGATAATCGATAACATAAATTGCAACTATGCACAGTTTGTGTTTTACTAGTTAAGTACTATGTTTTTAAAGAAAGCACTATATTTTGACCTATGCAGCTCAAAATTTCTAGGTCACTTGCAGATAAATAGCCCCAGAGAGTACAAGCTACTTTTATTTTGCCTCACATTTCTGAAAAACAAGTGGCTCCTCTGGTCCTGCTAGCCCAGCTAGGGGCTGAGCCTATAGTCTTTTGTGTGCTGGCAGGTGCAGTAATCCACAGAGTATGAAACACAAATGCTCACTCAAAAGAGGAACGTGAAACATATTGACCATTTGCTAAAATTCAAAATTCCATCTAACAGTCTAAAATATGAATGTAAGACAAGTCTAGGAGGTTAAATTACCATTATTTATTGCAGTAGTGCAAAAAATATGAGGAAGATCTTGTAATTTAGGAATAAATCTTAGTAATCTTAGAATAATAATTATAGAATCACAGAATATGTTGGGTTGAAGGGACCTGAAAGACATCTCATTCCAACACCCATGTCATGGGCAGGGGTGTCATTCATTAGACCAGGCTGCTCAAGGCCCCATCCAAGCTGACACTGAACACTTCCAGGGATGGGGCATCCAGAATTTCTCTGGGCAACTTGTTCCAGTGCCCCATCACCCTCTGAATAAAGAGCTCCTTCCTGACATCTAATCTAAATCTTTCCTCTTTTAAAAAAGTTTAAAACCATTGCCCCTTTTCCTGTCATGATCTGCCTGTGTAAAAAGTTGCTCTCCCAACTTAAAAACTTAGAGGAGATCAAGTGCAGCCAAAAGATCTTTCTCACCATCACCACTTCCCTCCTTGTAGAGCTTTGTACAATCATATGCATTATAATATTGATAAACACATATAAATTATTTATTTGAAGACAATTTTTGGCTTAGACTCTACTGACTTTGTCAGGGACAAGAGAAAGGTCTTTACAGTAACTGGTAGGAGGCTGTGTTTGGGATTTGTGCTGAAAACTGTTGATAACACAGGGATGTCTTAGTTACTGCTGAACAGTACTTACACAGTGTCAAGATCTTTTCTGTTCTCATCTTTCTCATCTAAATTATTCCATGCTTTTAACATTCAGGAAGAAGAAGGCACAATATGTGATTTGAACAAATGTGAAGATTGTGGTAGATGATCACTGAAGTAAGTTCCCTCTGGAACACTGTGCCTGAAAGGGATAGTGAGTTTTTTTGAATTATAAACATGGGGTTATCAAATACAAGATGTGAAGTTACACGTATTCCGTCTAGTCTGTCTTTCAGGGTAAATGCTTTCAGATTATTATATTCAGCTACAGTGTCCTCAGTCTAAGATAAATTGCACATAATTAAAAAAATATTGGGAAAATTAGTAAAGGTTTGGAAAAATGCTGGTTAATAAGTGACTTCAAAGATCAGTTTATTCACTTTATTAATTGGAAGTTTGCGAGTTTAACATAAACATAGTCTCTAAGACACTTGCTTTATAAAACAACATTTTCAGCACACAATAAAATTACACAGTACAGTCACAGTCATCCTTGTATGTTGATGTATGGCAAATCTTGAAGCCAAAACTAGTCAGAATTAAGAATTTTATTTTAGCAGTGAAAATAATAACAACCGGAACAAGTTTCTGAATGGTAATTTCCTAAAGGATGAGAACTCCTTCATGTAATAATTAAGTGAAGTCTTACCTTAGTCAAGCTCTGAGTTCTGCTTAGACAATCTCTTAGGTCTTCTTTTGACTTTGAAGAGCCAAATGTAGGTGTTTACTGTAATTCCTCCCACAATTATAATATATAGTTCACAACATTTCGTCAAATGAGTCGTGGAGCTTTTCACCCTAAACATAATGGAAAAATTTGTCCTTTATTCTCTAGTGTCTGAGTTCTGCTTGGAAAATATAAAGATCAGTACATCTTTTGAGATAAAAAAATGATTGTGCTAGTAAATTTGGTGAGGTGAGAGCACTGAACTGTTTCAGTTAGTAAACTGCATTAAAATGTGTGAGAGGAATGTATGAAAGAAGATAAATATTAGAAAAGAGGGTCAGGAATGTCAGAGGAAAGCAACATATATAGATTACATTTATTGAGCCAGCTTAGCTGTTTTCTATTTTATCTCTCCCAAAAAAGGACTAGGTGGTCCAAAATTTTCTCTGGTGATTTCTGCTGTACGGAGGGTCTCCAACATCAGTGTAAAGCTGTGACTGTCATGAGGAGGTACTTACACATGCTTCCAGGTGTGTAAGATTTTTGAGTCTATAAAAATGCTGAGCAGGGTGTGGGGTGGCTCATGTACTGTGAGCAACAAGCAGCTCCTGCCCAGCTCTGGAGTCAGCTGAACATGTGGATGCTGTAAAGCACCTTTGCCCAGCACCTGCATCTGGCTGCTAAATTCTGGGGTGGTATATCATGCCAAGGATATCATACCATTGCCTTTCTTTGAAACATGAAAGAAAGAGAAAGGTCTCAAAGCCTTACAACAATCTGGGTTAGGGCCTTGGAGTCATCCACCACTTTGCAGTGTAAAATGGATGAGATGACCTGTAGTGACCCCATCTTGATAATGCTCTGCTGTGTCTGAGGCTGCTGTTCCCTCATGCTTTATAGAACATTGCCATCACCGTTATCCACGTTGCCCCTTGATCTTGTTTACTTCTAATGAGGAAAGCTAATTAGTCGCAGGAGATGAGAATTAAATATCACCGAAAGGGCAGCCCAAGCTGTTGTTCAGCCTGTTTACACATTCAGTGAAATAAGTCATGAACAAAAGCTTTGTTACATCCTCCCCAGAGGTTTTCAGGTAGTTTGACTTCACAGATTTCTCTATTTTCCTTGTTTTTGCTTTTCCTCAGCCTCTTACTTTCTTTTGGTTTCTTACTTTCTACTCTAGGCATCTTCCACCCACACTACCCTGTTGACATACTCAGCCTGGCTGTGCCTGATTTATTACTTTAGAAGGGCCCATGGCTGCTTTTCAGAGGTTTTCCTGAGTCCTGTTGCTACTTGCTGGTCCCCTCTTTTCCCAGAAGTAACCATGACAACTTGTGTTGAAATCTTCAGTGCAATTTTCAATCTCCATTCCCTAATTCCTTGATAATTAAGTTGCTGTTTGAAGCTGCCTTGTTATACAAAAGCAAATATGATTATACACCATGACAATGTGATGGCCCCTGACAATAATTGTAAATTTTCGTAGACAGTGAACTCTTTTATGAAAATTCCATTTTAAAAATCACATTATGAGTTCTGTGAATACAAGTTAGGATGCCAATCAATTAACTGATTATATCACCTATATAGATTTAAAGAAGGAAATAAACAGGTTGGAGATGCCAAAAAATCCAATGTCTTCCTGTAAAATTATTTGTATTCTCATTGTCTGGAAGCTTTAGGGTCATCTAAACCAGTGAATGAACTCTTTCCTGAACAGGGTCATGTGTGCATATGCCTCAAATTAAAAAATTACCAATACCCAGAATAGATTAGAATCCACATTTAGATGTTTCCTGCTGAATAGCTGCTGTGCAGATTTAACTGCTGGATTAATTAATTCTGAAAGTGGCAATGAATATTTAATTACTGTCTGTTTAAATTTCGGACTACTTCCACTGTCTCAGTGAGATCATCAAAAGTTCTATTGCCTACATAATTTATTTAATTATTTTTGGAGGCCATATAAATCTATTTATTATAGGGAGATGTATGTTCACAGAAAGATGAGAAAAGGAGCAGAAACAGATGGTGTAAGATCATGATGATAGTTTGCACTAATATTTCATTCAGCAATGGGAAGAAAAAGCTATAGGCAGTTCATAGTAACTACAGAGTTATAATAATCTCCAAATGTGCAAGTGACTCTGAGATGCAAAATCCGCTGTTAAATCAAATGGCACTTTTAACATGTTTTAGGTCATGGTGGTATTGTTTTTAATTAACCACTTAATTTCTGTATGGATTAATAAAGATCGAAATTTTGAAAGTCTTGATTCCTCCTTCCTTTAGCAAAAAGAAAATAACTTCCTAAGGATAAGAGTTACAAGGTAGAGAACTTTTATAGTAACTGGCCACTCACAGCAAAGAATTGGAATATGCATGCTATGCCTACATGACTGACTCCTATGCAGGTAAAATGATGAGTTATTCCAGCCAACTGTTTCCAGTTTTGTATTCAACATAATATCAAATTGGATATAAGAGGAGGCAAAGAATTTGTTTGTAAAGAGAAACTTCTTCACCCCAGAAAACCAGATGCAAATGTGAAATAAATCAGTAATGACCAAAAGCCAATGCTTTTCAGTGTCTCAGGCAGTACAACACCCTGAGCTCCTTCCTGAACAACAGCATTTTGTGTCAAACTAGAAACAATCTTAATTGTCGGGGTGGCTGGCTGGGTACAAGGCACAGCCTGATGTGCTGCTTTGCTGTCACTGAGGGTTCACTGCTGGCATTCCCTGAGAGTGCTTGCTGTACCAGGTGGGTGAACAGAGCAGTAGCACATGGAAAGAAGTCTTGCCTTGGCACTAAATTCCAAATGACCCAGTGAAGCTGATATCCAGCAGGTAAGGAATGACTAATGCATGTATGTTATAATATTAGCATGTATTCTGCAAAAGTTAGTGTCTGTGATGTTTTAGTACTTTACATGATAATTGTAACAAGCTTTAGTATATTTTTAAAGCAAACTAAAGAAAGAATGTGGTTTCCATCCCAAATTTTGGATACTCAGCCTTATCCAGGAGAACTGAACAAGTAGCTGGCAGAAGGAATTCTAATCTCACAGGCGGGGCAGAAGACTGTCAATATTCATTGCAACAAAGTATGAGGTAGGTTCTGGGTACTGTATCTTGGCTCCATTCCCTCTGTTCTCTTGATGTCCTCACCCCTTTTTTTCCTGGGCTGTTGCTGGAAGAATTGTTATAAAACAAGATGCAGGGTATGAAATTTGTTGTGTGCAGGCCCTTAAGAAATGGTTCTGAAGCTAAAGAAGAGTCAGAACAAGATGAAACGTTTAGCAGAATGGTTATCAAAATTAAATGTGAAAAGGTTGGAAAAGAGAATGAGTCAGGAGTGAAGCCAGACTCTAGTTATGAGCCACTTTCTATGGAAAGCAAATTATTCCATACCTACCCACTGTGGGTTTCTTGCATTCATGTGAAGATCAGGTAGCAGTCACTGTCAGAGGTGAGATTTGTGAACTAGAGGGACAACAGACCACATGAACAATGTCAGAACCACTACTTCTGGATTCTCTCAGATCCTTAGCCATTTGTTTGGAAGATGCTAGAGTGGATACACAAACAGTCCTGTTAATAAAGAGAATGCTTGCTGCCACTGAATCTCACATGTGAAATCCAGGGATTTACTTTGCTTCTAAACTGCTTATATTTAACTTGAATTTTCCAGCACCTTCGAAATCCATGGAGGAATGTAGTGCTGAAATACATTAACCCATGTTGTCTCAGACAGAGCAGTGCCACTGTTAAGAGTGGCTGAATTGTTCATTGCTCTGATCTTTCTAAGTAAAACAAAGGAGAGATCAGTCTTTCGTTCATTCATTACCAACACAGTAGGCCACTATTGTACTCTTGTTTTTCCCTTTTGCTCTCAGTCTGCAGCAAAGTGTCCTAGAATTACCATCTTTACATATAAGGCATGAATAAATGCACAAAATTTGAATTTGGGCTTAAAAGGTACAACAACAACTACAACTGTTGCTACAACAACTGAAAATACATCTATTGATTTATTGACCTGTTTTCCTCAGGTACTTTAATACTATACAAGAATTCTTTTCAAGAAGATTTTTCTACTAAAAGAAATAACAGATGGGGAGGGAAGAAATCGCCTTTATGGGGATCTGTGTATTTGTATTTGATAAACAAACAGTATTTGAGCCAAACTTTTAGGTGCCTGGAGGTAAAGAGGCTCAGTGGAGCTATGACACTTCTATCGCTCAGTGTAACGCTCCATAACCATTCAGTTTATAGTCTAGTTTTAAAAGCAAAATGAACTGCAAGTTTATATTTCTATTTTTATTTGTTTATTTGTCATATTCCACTGTCTTTTTATATGCTTGCACAACTACAAGAAATAAAGATCTTACGTTAGAAAAACTTTTCCCCCCACAATACTTCTCAATATCTAAGACTGCTTGCCCATAAGAAGGACAGAGTCTGTCCTGCCTGGTTTCTTCAAAGCTGTGTAATCCAAGAAGCTATTGATTTTATTTTATTACTTTGCTTCAGTATTGTCTGACCTCAGTGACTCTGCCAGGCGTCTGTCTCTTGCATTTCAGCTCTGTGCTGCCTCACCTCTTACTCCCTGCAGCCTACGTGATCTGGAGCAGCAACACAAATTTTTACAGCTTTGACCCTGCATCACGCTTGTGTATTTTCTATCAGTCTCCTTAGTCTGGCTCATCTGCAGTTTTCCTTCTGGGCTCTACTGCCTGATCTTCAGGTTTCCATGGGCTACAAAGACAGAGTAGAGTAACCAGCTCAGATTTACACACCTAATTTTGCAGATATCCATAGTAGCTTAGAGACTTGTCCAGTGAGGAGCTTAACCACCCTCTATTGGTGCCTGGGTATCTGCACAGACTGCAAAGAGAGTGACTGTGACTTAAATGTTTAACTTCCAGATGCATAAGCTTTAGTAGTTAGGCTTATTCAAAACCATTTGTAAAGCACAGCTACTACTTGTCCTCAGATGCTACTTTACTTTTATTGACTCTGTTTCTACTGCAAACCCTGGATAGGATTTTAAACCTGCTCAGCAGAGTGCTTGTTCTTCAGGAAATAGTCCCAAAGGACAGCAGGACATGAGCTCAATACACAGACTCTCAGCTGGTCAGCTGATTCGTGCAGAACAAAGGAACCTGCATCTTCTACCAGGTGTGTCAGAAAGTAAATCCCAGAGTCCAGAATAACTTCATCCATATTTATCCCATTCTTTTACACTCTTCACTCTCAAATTAATCTGGAATATAAACTGGTCTTGTCAGGACAAATTATTATCTGAACAGCAGCTGGTATTTTCTCAAAACTATGTATTGTGGAGAGAAAAAGAAACAAATAGTCTTTTGCCCACAGACTGCAACTGAGGGAGAAACAAGTACTTTTCTAGAAGTTTCTAGTCATGATGCACCAGAGGAGCAATTTGTTGATACCAAGCATTGCTGTTTTCTGTTGTATTGCCACTCACAAATGTGATTTTTAAGTGGTTTACAAAATTATTGCTGTGGAAGCCTCCAAAGCACATTGTGTTTGACAAATATAGGTGGTAGACAAGTGTTAAGGACTGGAGGAAAATGTTCATTTGTGGATGTACTGGGGATATGGTGTTCTCCAGAGAAGCAGCTTCCAAACTGGAGATTGCAATGCCACTTGAAAGTACAAGTGGAATCATGAGCAGAAGTTTTGCTCTTGGCATTGCTACAAGCTAATTAAAGGATCAGTTACATAGCAATGGTTTACCGTCATTGCAACAGAATTTTTCCTGATTTCTGTCCCTCCCAATGCAGGATAATTGTGTGATTATATGAGAAGAAAGAACAAACTCTTCAAAATGTATGACAAAAAATGCACTGTGTCTTCACTTGTGTTCTTTGTATATATTACCTCTTCCTCCTTGCAATTCTATGAGCTTACTATACTCGCTTTAAAGTAAATACTTCCAAGGCACAGAGACAAATGAACTTGTGATTTGAAACTTGGCAGTTTAACATTGCACATAACCCATGAAACCAGGATATGAGATGATTTTTTTAGAATATGCAATCTGAGCTTTAGTAATAGAAAAGGTCATTTTTTGAAAAATTGACAGTGTACATCAGACACCACAAAACATATATTAAGAGCTTCAGAACAGGAGAACGTTAGTTTGCCAACAATGGAAATTGCCTTTGGTTTTCCACAGCACAAAAAGTTGAAGTTGTTGCTTCCTTGGTTGTGTATTTTCATTACCAAAGTGTGGTTGGCCAGAGAGCCCTATAAACACAGATACTTCATTTTGGGGGTAGAATACAAGAAAAACAATTTTTAACACATCTATAAACTGAGAATTGCTTAAGAGAATTAGCATCAAAATAGTTCTGTGGTTTTTTATTCCAATCCTGTCTCATTTTCTGCTTACCTATAGCTCTTGCTTACATTCACTAAATGGAAGACACTGGTCACTAAATGAGACTGCAGACTGCACCTAAGTCAGAAGTTCCCTTACAAAGTTGTACTGCTTTGTCTTTAGAAAACACCATTTAGGTTATGCTCTCACTTTATCATTCTTGGGGAGTTTGGGGCTTTTATAGTACATTCTGTCAATGTTCTAAAGATTTTTATCATAGTCACAATGACAATAAATTTATATGAAGCAACAACAACAACAAAAAAGAACAATTGTGTAAACTTTAGACTTGAGCTCTCAAAAGCCCCACTTGTTATTGTGAGAATCATTAAAACTATTAATGATTGCCCATATCAGAATTTTACTCTATGTAAGGGTGATTGAAACTGCTTGCATATAGCTTTTAGATTTGCTTACCTCATCAAATTAAATGACATTGGGGGATCCTCAGCACATCGAAGATCAGACAGGTAGTGAGACACTGGAAATTTAGGGCTGTGTGTATTCTAATTTGAAGATCAGAGGTACTTAGAGAGTAGCCTGGTGCCATGTGCCAATTTTGACTTTACATCTCTATTTGTAAATATTGTTTATAGTCAAATGGATAAATTAACATTTTTAGGAGTGTTTTGAACAAACTGTGCCAGATTTCCAAACTGTCTATATAATGAAACTTTCTATGTTAATGTATTTCTGGGTATGTTTAATCTAAAATACAGGTCTAAGACAGATCTAATGAAATCTCTATGAGCTCTTACAAGAGCTCTGCGCAACTGAAGCACAAGCAGCCAAGATTATCTAGAAATTTGCATTTCTCATATAGAATATGAAATTATACCTAAAGTATGTTACAGAACTTGTTTCAAATTCTACTTGTGCATGCACTTTACCTCTGGGCGTGTTCTGTCTTGTTTTGGAAAATCTGTTTGAAACTTCTCTTTTTTCATCATGTTCTCAGCAAATAATCAGGAAGGGAATTGCTTAATAGCAGACTTAACAATAAAAAAAAAAAGAAATTACAGCCCGTGTAGGATTCCTTTACAATCATAAAATGAAAGAGTAAAAACTTGGCTCAGTGTATAGAAAGATGTTCTATAAGGATCCAAATACACACAAGTATATAATTAATGCCAAATCGGTAAAATTCTGTAGGCTGAAGTATGGGAGAACATACACATATTAATGAGTATTTAATACATAATCATCTGTGGATTAAATTACAAGCAGTGTTTTTTTGTTTGTTTTAATAGTTCAAAGTGTCCACAGAGGTCTCCTTGCTGCAGCTGCTGCAAATATTGTGAGGAAATAAGAGAATAAGGCCCTGACTTGGAGAATTTTGTGCCAAAGGAATCTGGCACTGACCATCCTATCGATAACCTTGATACCAAATCATTATGAAATGGCAGTGATAAAAATACACAGCAATCAAGGAGTCACAGGTAAATTTTCCTCCTGCTATTCTGGCAGCATATTTGCACTTTATACTTCTGAAGAGGCAGATAAACACCAGTGGATTAATTCTCTCTGGAAGAAGGTACTTCCACTTTATTTTGCAAGCAGTGAAAACACAATGAATCAGTGATTTAAGACCTGCCCAGTTGCAGCCACTGCATGTGAGACTTGACTCATTTGATTCCCTTTCATCATCCTCTGCTGTGGCACCTCCAAGTCAGGAGTTTGCTGTATGTGCAGCCCCATTGCTGGCTCCTGCTCTCCATGCTGGGTGCTGCAGTCTGTTTGCCAGCAGCATCCTAAAGCCCTTTCCCAGCCACAGCTGCTGCCAGGAGCAGGTGAGCTGCTCTGCAGCTGAGGGCTGTTCCCAGCAGAGCCCAGTGCCATCCAGCGCTTCCAGAAGCCAAAGCTCTCAGCTGTAATTTGCACCATGATCTGTGCTGCAGGCTTACCTTGTGTGATCTGACACACAGGCATACAGCCCAGGCTGGGACAAGTTAATCCTGCTTTCAGAGCCATTGAAGTCCCACTCTAGGTCACGTGCCAAGCAGCCTGAGTTGGCTTTAAAGCCTTCTAAAAATGGCTGTTAAAAATTCAGTAAAAAAAGTCTAAGGCACTAAGCTTTGTCCATCCAATAGCCCCAAGTGAGTTTAAAATTGACAAACCACTTCCCCAGTGTGCAATAAGTTTTAAAAAGTTAATAGTAGCAATTATATCTACGCTGAAGTCTCGGCTTTGCTGTAGTCCTATATAGAGTTTACTAGAGACCATCATCTCTCTGTAATGAGTGGCTGAGGGCTCTGGGTTTGTCTGGTTTGGAGAAGTGGAGGCTGAGGGGCAACCTCATTGCTCCCTAAGAGCTTCCTGAGGAGGGGAAGGGGTGAGGGAGGTGCTGAGCTCCTCTCCCTGGGATCCAGTGATGTCATGGATCCTCTCCAGGGATCCAGGGTGCATGGTTCAAAGCTGCCTCACAGTAGGAATAGACTGGATATTAGGAAGCAGTTGAATATAAAGTGGTCAAATACTGGAACGGGCTTCCTGGGGAGCTAGCCAATGCCCCAAGCTTGTCAGAGTTACAGAGATACCTGGACAAAGCCCTTAACAACAGGCCTTAACTCTTGGTCAGCCCTGAAGTGGTCAGGCAGTTGGACTAGATGAATACTGTAGGGCCCTTCTAACCAGAACTGTCTATTCTACCCTATTTTACTTTGCTCTATTCTACTCTATTCTTCAATACAATATAATGTAAAATTTACTGATACTCACTTTTCTTTGACCTTATCCCAGATTCATCTGTTCCTGCTATATAACTCCATCTTGCGTGTGTAAGCAATAGGGAAACTTTTTTCCAAAACCTCTGAAATTTATGAATGAAGACAGTTATCTCTCCTTGACATATAAGAAGATCCTTTCTCTGGTTTTTACACAGCTGCATAGTCGCAGTGCAGCAGTATTTGAACTCAGCATCTTTCTTAACATTCATGTCCCCTCACTTCTTTTATCTGTGACTAATGGTGTCACTGTTCTTCCTGCCACCCACACTTTCTAAACTGGGTGTCATTTGTTTCTTCCTTTTTTGAGCACCTTCTTTTCGCCATCAACTTCATTAATATAACATTTCTCATTCTCAACTTCACAGCCTTGCACGAAGCCCCATTAGCTTCCTTTCCCCCTGCTTCCTGCATTCATTGACTTTGCCAATTATTTTGTGTCTTTTTATTCTCACAATTCAAGCCTCAATATTGAATCTTAATGAAGCAACTCTGCCAGCACACCAGGGTGTTTCTCTGATGACCCCCTCCACTCACTTCTGGCCAGCAGCATCAAAACCAGCTGGATTTAGGAATCTGCTTTGGTTTGCATTCACAGTCAGCCAGACACTAATATATAAACTGATGGTTTATGTGGCTACAAATATTTTAGGAACAGCAAATCACCCTTGAATTATTTTGATATTGTGCTTGACATTTCATGTTATTTTTGCCAGTGCTGGAGGAGGGAAAATTGTGAGAGGGAGTGAAACCTACTGTCAATATTTTTCCTGTGAAGATACATGGTATCTTTACCATTAACTGTCTTAAAAGATTCTTAATTTTAAAATAATCATTTTACTGTGCATAGTGGGCTGAAAGGAATCATATACCTTTATGCGTATTTGATAGTCATTATGAATCTCTGAAGTTTTTGTACTGTGTGGTGGATTCAGACTTGCTACTTTCTAAATTTCCTTGCCCTGGAATATATTCTAACCTTGGACTGACACTGCCGATTTTTTTTTCGGTGTTCTCTCATCAGAGTCAGAAAGATCCCACTAAAATGCAGTTGTTCAGACTTAATTTTTGATGTTACGGAGGAATTCATTAGCACCTCAGCTGAATTCAAAAAGAGGAATTTTGGTTATACATAAAAATGAGACTGTTACTTTTCATATAGTTCTGTTAGTTTTTGGACACCCTTGAAAGGAAAGAAGAAAGCAGTTTTCTCAGCCTTTGCTGCAGACATTCAGTTTTACAAATTATAAATTGGTGGACTGTTCTCCTGCTTATTTACTGACAGAAATATCCCATACTAAATTAGTTCACTACAAATTTTTCTTCTATTATCAGCAATGAAGTTCATGTCCAAGTCATGTCCATATCATACTGGCAACTCAGATGGTTTAAAAGCAATCTGAAAACGTGGGATTTTACACAAATTTATTCTTACTGCTTAGAGTGGTTTCCACTTGTTTCTGGGAAAGCAATAGAGGAGCTGAAATATATTACCTTAAAGAGGATAATATCTTGGCACAGGTGAAGCTGTCAGGTGATTTTCTGTAATAATTTCATCCACAGTGTTAAGGTCAGCCATGTGTTACATGGGAGAAAGTTCAACCTCCTCTGTTCAGTCATCTCAGAAGGCTGAGCCTGTTGTGTACAATTACTTCAGTTCTGATGCTGAATGGGCACTGGAGAAACAGGAGCAAGGAGCTTAAGATCCCAGTCCAAGCCTGCAGTAGCTGAGACAAAGAGGCTGGGCAAGGACTAAGAAGATGCAGAAGCTTGTGTGGGACATATCTGAAGGTGATCAGTGCAGGCAGGTGACTCTGCTTCTGAGAAGCCATCCAACAGACCAGTGAGGACACAGCTCATGACACAACTTTCGCCTGTGCTTCTCTCCCCAGCCTCCAAAGCCCACAGAGTTGGTGCAGCTGCAGTGCTGTGCCTGTACCTGCACACATCAGCAGCTGGAGACAGCACCTTGCAGCCTCAGCATCCCCACTTGAGAGCCACTGGGCATGTTCCCATGCCTTTGTTTTACTTTAAAAGCAAGTAAAACCTTAGTAGGAGCTTGGTTTTCTCTCATATCAACAATCCTCAGCCTTCGCTGTTTTTGTAACCCCTGACAAGTTAACAAAGACAATGAATGAGAGGCATTAGAATCATAAATTATCCTGAGTTGGAAAGGACCCACAAAGATCATTGTGTCCAGCTCCTGGCCCTGCACAGGATAACCCAAGGAGTCCCACCATGTGCCCAAGGGAATTGTCTAAAGGCTTCTTGAAATCAGACAAGGTTGATGCTGTGACCAAGGGAAGCCTGTTCCAGTGCACAGCCACCCTCTAGGTGAAGAGCCTTTTCCTGATAGCCAACCTAAACCTCCCCTGACACAGATCTGTGTGCAGCCATTATTCTGTGGAGAAGAGGGGCAGGGTTCTAAAGGCTCACATCCATCAAGAGTCAGAGCTGCAGGAGAACCACCTTCCCAGAAAAAACATGCCAGCCTGGAACTGGCCCCAGCAGGCAAAACAAGTATTGGGAATGGAGGCATTACCACAAGATCTTGTCCCAGTGAATTCAGTTGCAAAATTCTCATTACTTCAAGGGACCAAGATGTCATACATTGCACTTGGGTATGGGACCATGTCTTATTAAAATGATTAGGAGAGGCTCAGCATTTGCTTTGAATAGCCATTTATGGGATAAATTAATCCTAAAATCTGCTGGCTCCCATGTCTTGCTGTAACTGCTTGCTTAAGCGAATCTTCCAGCTTTACACGTGAAGATTGAAAACGATGGTAAAAAGCAGCTAACAGGAAAGGAAGGAGGCTTTCTTTCTCTTCCTGGTTACAGTTCAGCTTATTTCATTCCTTATTTGCCATCTCTGTTGATGTCTAAGCACATGTGGAAGTGGGGAACATTTAGAAAACTGCAAATTGGTCCTTGCACCAATCACTTCTCTGTGTACACAGCAGCAGAGGTGATAATGTGTCCCAGAACAGGGACTTAATGGGCTTGTCTGGTGGAATATGACATTTTGGGGACAGAGAAGTGAGAACAAGAGGTTTCATATGGTTAATTGCTTAAGTAATGTGAAAACTAGATGAGTTTGAAAACAGTCTGAATGAGAAAATGTGCAGCCAAGAAAAGTAAATTACTCACTTTGCTGCTCTCACGTCATAGTGAAAAGCTGCCAGGTATTTGGTACTAGCCAAAGTAACAGTATATTAAACTTTGTCGCAGTGTTTGATTAGAGCTAAAATCAGGTCTGTGTTACACAATATTTACAGTTGTATTCTGAATTCTTGCAAACAAAATGTTTGGCTGAGTAGAGAACAAATTCATACTTATCTTGTATTTATCATATAAAGGAGATATCTTTCTTGGAAATGAAGGGTGAAATATCTCTACACATAAATCACTGGGAATTTTTATTTCAACTTCAGTGAAGAAATCCAAAGACATTAGGAGATGAAGAAAATTAGCATAATCAGCTCATGTTGTTTAATCTCCCTAGTCCAACGCAGGAATGTTCTCTATGTGCTACTGGTTAACACTTTTATCCCAGCCAGGTTTAGATGACCTGTAATTCCCCACTCTGCTGCCTTTTGTAACTGTTGCTCTGTCAGAGAGCTCACAATGTGCATCTTGGATCTCACAGAAAGACATGCTGCACACAATATATTTTAAATGTGTAGTTATATTAAGTATAATGAGAAAGAGCACAGGGAAATATAGGAGCCAGAAAAGAAAATGCTTTCAAGTCTGACTATATTATATGGTATAATACATGTATATTTTTGATTCCTTCCTTTAAAAGAGCTGTTAAGATTTGATAGTGACTGGAATGATGAATGCAACAAGACAAGGAGGGCTTGTAGTAAGAGATTTTTCAGAAAATGGAAGAATGCGTTGAAAGCTGTGGAGTTTCCATTGGACAGCACAAGCATTGAGCGCTCAGAACAGCCACAGGTAAGAAAACCAGCTTCTCTTCTGCACATATTTGTATCTTGTTTAAGTAATGCTTGTCACCTGTCTCTATAATGTTTATATTAGAAGCATAAAGTCTTGTCAGGCTTCATTTCAAATAAAAGAGCTTCAAATCCTATCCTTCAGATCAGTCAATTTTCATCAGCTAAGGTAAAGTCACCCCCAGGTACCTTCCATGTGAAATGAACTGGATATGCACTGATTGCAGAGCATGCAGTGCATGCCTCAGTATTGCTGGAATTTATACAAATTACTGTTATTAATGCAATGCCTGCTGTTACAGTAGAAGAAACAAGGTAAATAGCTGTAGTTCTAATCATTTTCTCTTGAGAGCTTAGATTTATACACCTCTGCTTGATTTTTATGTCATTAAAGAGAAATAATGCCAATTCTGGAGAAAATTTCCCCATTTGTCATAGACTTAGCTGGTTTCCTTCATTCTACTGATTCTCAATTCAATGACTTATTCTCATTCTACTGAGAATAACTGACAATTTAGTCCTTATGGCTAAATTTTATTCCATTATATAAATCTTATATACACAATTTTGTGTATTGAATGTTATTCCAATACACAAAATCTAAAAGAAGAAAAAGGTAAAACCAGTGTATTAGGCTGGTTGCTGAGAGAAAAATCTTGACAGAGATGAAATATTGATTAAATCTGGCAATATAATGTGGTGGGAACAGGAATGGGTGGTTCAAAATGTCTATTAAGAATGTTTAACAAAGATAGAACGATACCAACACCATAGGTGGCCCCTGTATAACAGACTTTGGGCAACAGTCACAATTATTTTGTATTTTCTAGAGATTAATTTGGCTTTCAAAAATGCAAAGTTCATAAACACACATACCTATGCATCATTTTCCAGTGGCACATTTGCAATTTGTCTTCCAACACAAGAAGAAAAGCTTTCCAGTTGTTACAGTTTCTATTTTTAAAATGGCTTATGAAAAAACCTTTTTTTTTCCATGGCTGATAAAAAAAAAAGCAAAAAACAACCAAAGTGCTACAAAAATCTGCAGCAAGAGAGAATAACAATGGGATGGGCCACTCAGCCCTGGATAGTCAGAAGCATTACTCTGAGGTCTAATGTACTAAGCTCTTTCCATGGCTTTCTCCTCCCTCCCACAATTACCACAGGCCTGCTTGGTTAGGAGTTTGAGCCAGTCTGACCACAAAACACTTATTTTTTCCTGTGAAGAACCTCATCAAAAGGGATTTTTCAGGGTTTTGGGGTTTTTTTTCCTTTTTTAATATATTTTGATATTTTAGTTTTTTTAAAGGCCAGTTCTGACTCCCAAGAGATATTCCTTCCAGTCAAGGAAAGATAATGGAAAAGTTACTAAAGCTCTTAGTTCCTATAGTTACAATCTTTACCATATATGAACCATAAGGTTTTGGGACATTGATAATGAAAAAGAGTATAAAGAGGTTTTCAAAGGATGTTCACCCATATCCAGTGAGGTGGATCTGTCCTTATCCCTGATTTTTGTGTGTGATCCCATCTGCTTCCTCAGGCCAGAACTGCAATCACATGTCCATGGGATAATGCAAATCAGGGAACTAATCTAGGGCTGGGAAAAAAGGATGCTCAGTCCATAGTCTAGTTCATTGTGTAGCCATATAAAGCTCCATGCTGGGATGAGGGGAGGACAAGGATTAAACCAGGAACCACCCATTCCACCAGCAACACAGAAGTCCATTGGTTCAAACAGATCAAGAAAGCTTAGCCAGATGGCCTGATCCAAATCCTGCCAAAGCCACTGTGAGCCCTCCACATTATCTCTTTTTGGAAGGATTTCAGAGATGGCTGAGCAGAGAGAAAATGACTTACAGTAGCACTGTGGACAACCTGACCAAACCATCGGGAACTCATCCACTGCAAAGGTTCCTCACAGCACTGAGCTGTAGGGAGTGAATTAATAAGATCCTATGTAGAGACCAAGAATTTGGCTCTCAGAAAGGAGAATACACCATATTTTTTTGCTGACAGTGCAAATGAATCCTGTAAGAATTGTCATGCCAGACTGGGGAAAACTAGAGGTGCAGTTCCAGGAACATTTCTTCAAAAGCAGTCCTGGCAATGGCTTGTGTGGAAACACTGAGCTGGACAGAGGAACTGCCAAGCCAGTAGAAAGCTGTTTTTTTTTTTCCTTCCAGACTTTTTTTTCCCAGCAGGATGCCTTTTAAAGTTCAATGCACCTTGAAGAGAGGCTGTGCAGCTAAACAGAACAGAACAGAACAGATTAGAATAGAATAGAATAGAATAGAATAGAATAGAATAGAATAGAATAGAATAGAATAGAATAGAATAGAATAGAATAGAATAGGAGCACATCACAATGGCACAATACAAACGTTGGAAACACTCCATCATTTACTGTATATAAATTAATTATGAATGTTCTGTAAACAAATACACTGATAGGAGGTAGAAAAATAAATCTTCATAGCTACTTCCCTGCCCTCCTGTTATAAAACCCATCAATAGTAGAATTTCCACAGCTCACTAGGAAGCTTATCATTGTTCTGAGCATCTGCCTTTGGAGATGGAAAACTTTCTGTAATATTTAATTGAATAATCTTTTGGTGGATATTCTGCCATCGACCTTTTTTCCTGCCTTCAGAAGTAATGCAGAGAATGTGATCACCAATGGTCATTTTGTCCTAAAAAAATCAACTGATATGTGGATATGTTTTATTTAAAGGCTGCAATGCTTTTAACTAGGAGAAATACATCCTATCTTAAATGAAAAAATGGAGATGAGATGGTAACTCTTTCTTCTTCAGCCGCATTTTAATAACATCCTTGTCAGGAATATTGGAAATTTCTGTCAAAGCTACAGTATTTTCAAATAATAATAAGAAATCTATTCTTCCTGTATCATTTCCACACACACTTTTGACTACTGAAACATCTAAAATTTCTGTTTCATTCCTTGTTCATGACATTCCTAGCTGCTCAGAATGTGTATATGAAAATCAGCTTAGCAAAAGTCAACCATAATAGAAATGCATGTGAAAAAAAGCCTTGCTCCTTTTTGTGGTATGTTCTATTTTGTTTGCATCAGCATTCTTTCCCAAAAATTCTTTTCCACTCCTTAGCTCCACTGCAAGCAAAGTCACAGAATCATAGAATCGTAAAGGTTGTGTCAGTGAGTCCATCTGTGTCCAAAGTGACTGGAGTGTTTGGACAGCATTGGTGTTTGAGCCCACCCTGTGCAATGACAGAAAATTGAATGTTTTACAGAGGATCCATTTTCTCTCTGGTCCATAAGTGAATGCAGCCCTCATGACCTGGTCTGAGGAATCCAATTCAAGCATTATCAATACTCAAACCCCACCCTCTGAGCCATCATGTTCAGCCACTTCTGTGGACTAAAATATTGTCTGAGGCCCCAGATAGCTTGCCTAGAACAGTCTGCAGCAGTGGGAAACATTTTGTGCCTTTGACTCAGCTGGATCACAGTGATACATATCTGACCTAAAACCTTTGACAAATGTCTATGTAATATTGCCCTATGTCTTCACAACCCAGTCCTTTGCTCCCTATGACAGTTCATATTACAAAGTGTAATTTAGTTCAAGACCTCTGTCCTGACCCTTACAGGAACCAGTGACCTGTGCCCAGGATATCTGATAGATCAGCTAAAGGCTACAAATGAACATCAGTGTCAACAATTCAGCTCTCTACTAGAGCAGAGTATCTTACAACCACCCTAAAGCTTCTAGTCTAGAAAGTCACTTCTTGCAGTCCTGGTCCAAAACTATGACATGATCCCCAGTAAGTTCAGAGGCATTATGAGCATCATGATATTTTGCCCTAAGTGTTAAATGTATCACTTCAATTTAGTCTTCCCTACAGAGACTATTTCCACAGTGGGGAATGCCAGGTCAGTGAATAGGAGCTCTGTAGAATCTGAATGTTCAGCCCCTGCTGGGAAGCAGGTATTTTGCTTTCTCCAATCTGCACTTCCAGCCAACTAAAAAATGAGTTGATAAGCAAAGAGTTTTATCCAGTTACCAGTGGCTGGAACATTAGATAGAATTATTCTACTTCTAAGGAAGTAAAAGGACTGCGTACCATTCTGGTAAGGATTCAGGAACTGCCACTCTTTGATAGCTGAGAGAGAGAAGTGCCAGGCTGTAAAGCAATATCTAAATTCACTGCATGCCTGTCCTTGCCCCTCCCCATGCCAAAGGTATGGAAGGAAAGAAAGAAATAGCAGAACAAAGCAAATCATTAACTGAAGATTGTAATTCACAGTCACTTCATAAGGCAAGAAAATACATCTCCTGCCCATTGTGAGGGCGGATGCTGGGTCAGAAAGCCCAGAGCTGGGAGGAGATGCTGGGTACTATTTGTAACCTGTGTGGGATTCTTCCGTGGCTGTTTCAGAACTGCTCTTACAGAGACAGACACTAAATATGGGGAAGCAGAGGTGCAAGGCTGGCACCTGCTGCATCCCTCAGGAGCACATCCCATGTCAGCGGGGTCAGAGGGATTTGCCTCCCCAAGCACTTCCTCCCTCCCCCTGTGCACATGCAGCTGAAAATTATCACAGGTTTTGTCTCTTTTCTTATCTCACAGTTCAAGCATTACAAAGGATCATGTAAATAATGTTAACATTTCTAGTCTTGGCTGTGAATTGTTTGATTCTTACACCACCAGAACACCTGTCTGCCTGGCACAGTTCTCCCACAAAACAAGCTTGCCATCTTCTGGCCAGGCCACCAAGCATCAGGGGCTGGCTGGAAAGGCATTCTCAAGTGTCTATACAATACAGCTTTCCCAGATGTTAACACAACCACCCAAGCACGCAGTTTGAAGTGAAATTTTGCTTTGGGAAGTTCCCCTATCAAGAAGAATTTCGCTTTCAAGCTGTGCAAAATTTGTCTTTCTTGATTCATAAAGATTTGCATGAGTTTTTGCTTCTGTCTTCATACTTGCAAATATCCTGAGTTTCATTTATTCAAAGTCTCAAGGAAACATTTGGCCTAAAGTCTGTATTATGTTGCTTTTACGTTTAAACCACAAGTTTCAGTGGCTTTTATAGGAAACTACTGTTGATCAAAACTGGAATTACAGTTTTCATTAATAGTCATTAAGCACTAACCTTGCAGTGGAAGGCGAGGCTAAACAAAGTTCATATGCTATCGGGTTCCAACACAAATATTTGATGTAGCTGTAATTAAAGGCAGTACTAGAGTTTGATATTCACCTTGATTTCCTCCTCAGCTAGGGAGGATCTTTCAGGAAGATCAAATCTTCTGCCATTCTAGTTTCCTGTATAATTCTGCATTCTCTCCACTTTTGTCTCTCTCTATGAACACATATCTCCCAGATCAACTCTTCTGAAGACTGAAATCATCCTGAGGTGTATCAGACAAAAGTATAAAAAATTCTTTCCAGTATGTAATAAAAATAACAACAATAATAGTTGTTAATATTACTATTATTTTAATGCTACTATAGAGAGCAGCTGACAGTCAATTGTTTTCACCTACTTTTGTAGCAGCTTGCTGCTGTTATCTGGCTACAGGTGCTGGTGATGAGCAGTACAATCCGGTCTGGGAGCAGTTTTCAGCCATCAAGAACCAGCTAAATTTAGTAGCCCACAGATAGTGGGCAGCAGCTCAGCAAACAGTTCCTGTTTGGGACTGTGTAGGCAGAGCACAGGGGAACTAGGGCCAGGGCTGGCCTGTATGTGACTTCAGAAAGTTGAGGTTTTCCACCAAGGTGATTTTTTCCACCAAGGCTTTGTACTGACAGTGGAGTTGGATGAGACTGGGAATTGCAGCATGAAGCTCAAGGCAGAGGCAAGCCATGGCAGGCAAGGCTCAGTCCAGGGGTGACAGGGACACTGGTGTTTCACAGACCACACTTCCTCTACAAGGTGGGGATTCTCAGGAAGACCACATTTTCTGCTGTGGCATGGCCAGTTTCCAGTAAAATTCTGATTCTCTCCACTTCTGTCTTTCACAAAACAAGTAGGACAAATGGTAAATCGAATGTTGAGCCCCAAGCTAAAGGAACTTGCCTTGCCCTCTGTTATTTCACTTTGTAAATTAGGAGTTCTAGAACTACATTCCAGATGTTACTAAATATCTGAGCAAATATTGAATTAGTATAGGCAGATCTTGCCTTTCAGTGATACAAACTCCCCACATGTAGCCACACATCACCTTTTAAGGGAAAAAAATGTTGAGTGTAATGCATAATTCATTTCCTTAGCTACAAAAAACAACATATAGTGCAAGGTTCTATGTGTACAGCTGTTACTTAATTTGTTGTTTCAAAGGGAAAATTTTCATTAATGAGTTTAAAAATTAGCACTAGATCTGCATTTTATTTCTTACATTTACAGCTGCCTAACACAAAGCATGGCTGAGGTCAGAAAAACTGCTATGATGGCAGCATGTGCTTTTCCATGTGCTCCACACAAAATATCACAATCATTTCCATTCCTCCCTCTCAGGCACATAATTTCTGAGCTGCTGTCTGGCAATTGAAAAAATGTGCTGCACCAGCTGTCAGGGTTTTCCAGCTTCCTATTTTAGCAGATACATTTTTCTTTGAACAAATAGATACTGAACTTCTATTACAAGAAGTAATAGCCAGGAACAGCTACAGAACAGAAACTAATATTAAAATAAAGAAGTATTAGATATAGAACGAATATTAATTCCTAGGACAAGTTTCTAGCATCTGGTCTGAGCTACTTTTAATATATTTTACTACTTTAACATTCTAGACCTGTTTTTACTAAGTATACAATTTGTAGGAAAGCATGCTGTCTTTTCTCCTATGGATTAATAACAGGATTAGGGAGATGGGAAAACCACTAAGAAAGGGGATGATACACAACAAGCAAGCTCATAATACTGCCTGTCTCAATCAAGATGCACTCAAAGACTCAAAAACAACGGCAGAAGACAAAGGAATACATGGCAATAATTAAAAAATATTTCTTAATTATTTTGGTTTCTGCTTGCTTAGTTATGTCTTCAAATCAGGCCTGGAATACAGTCAGCAGCTCTGGGAAAGAAAGCAAATCTCTGCTGCAGGAGCTGCAATGTATGTGTGGACTCTTAGGAAAGACAGACATTGCTCCGTGTAGTGCTTGGAAAACAAAAGAACAACAACAAGGATCAGAAGGGATCTGGGCGCTCCGGCAGAGGGAGGATGTGGAGCCGAGGAAGCCAGAGGGGAGCACTGCTCTGGGCAGGAGCTGGGCAGGGCTCTGGCTGGCAGCCACATGGAGCTGTCCACCAGTGCATCCCTCCCGGAGCAGGAGAGATGCAGGAAGGGGCTGCAGTTCTGAGACATAGTCCTTGTCTCTCTCTTTCTTGTCTGCTTGCTAGTTATGCTGGTCAGAGTTAGGAAATGAGGCAAATGTGCCAATGAGCAATTGTTAATATACTTTGTTTTCTTAGTCCCTTTTCACAGAAGGCAAAGGCCAAAGGCTTTTAATCTGCGCAGTTTTCTCCAGTAGAAAATTGTAAAGCCATAACCAGCAAGGTCCAACACATTTCTTAGCAATCATTTACTTTAAAGAGAATGAAAAATTTGTCATTAAAGGACTATGGGAAAATTACAGAATTAAGAGGTTCTCCTCATGCAGATGATGCACTGGTAGGTTATTCTTGTCTCCTGCGAGCAATGACCCAAGGCTTGTCCATGTGCTTTGACTTTCCAGCACCAGCCTTGCTTTGCCAAGGCAGAAAAATCTTTGGGTGCTTCAAACTTTCCAAGTGAGCAGTCTCTTAAAATAATAATGCATAATAACACCATGGTCCACTAAGGGGAACAGAGTCATAGAATCATGGAATCATAGAATGGCCTGAGATGGAAGAGACCTGAAAGCTCATGCAAGTTCCAGTCCCCCTGCTGCAGACAGGGATGCCTTTTACTAGACCAGGTTTGCTCAGACTCCCAACCAACGTGGCCTTAAACACTTCCAGGGATGGGGCATCCACAATTTCTCTGGGCAACCTGTGTCAGTGCCTCACCACTCTCACAGCAGAGCATTTCTTCCTACTATCTAATATAAACGTACCCTCTTTCAGATTGAAACCATTCCCCTTTGCCCTGTCACTGGATGTTCTTTCAAGAAATCCCTTTCCATCTTTTCTGTAATTCCCTTCAGGTACTGGAAAGCCACAATCAGGCCACCCCAAAGCCTTCTCTTTTCCAGACTGAACAAAACCAACTCCCTCAAGCTTTCCTCATAGGAGAGGTGTTCCATCCCTTGGATCATCTTGGTGACCTCCTCTGGACTCGCTCCAACAGGTCCATGTCATTTGTGTGTTGCAGACCCCAGAGCCTGATGCAGTGCTCCTATGTCACAGACATTGTCAAATCCTGCAGATGAGAAATCAAAATAAATCCCTCACACAAACAAGATATTACAATTTGTTTTGCTACATGTTAACTATAAGTAAATATCTTTCTGCTTTGTTAGCATCTTTTAAGATATGCTATCTAAGCCCATGGCATTTAGCTATAGAGAAGGAATAAAACCAAAACGTAGTAACTCAACCGCATTAATTTTTGTAGGGAAAATTTTAATATATTCAGAAGATCCCTAGGTCAATAACTATATTTACAGGTTTTAAAATGCTTAGCTTTTAAAATGTTACTTTGATTTGCTTTTTTCTCTTCAGAAGAAGATACAGATATAAGCTACCCCTGGGTAAAGACTACTGGTGTCTTTAATAATAATATTAAAAATACTCACATGAGTGTAAATAATTTCCATTGAACTTTAAGCAGCAACATTTTCATCTTTAAATATTTTGCCATTCCTGCATTGGAAGTGCCCCATATGCAAGTCTGTTGACATTGAACACAAGAGCTGTAGGAGAGCCTGTGCATCTCTGTGTCTGGGCAGACACTTTGCTGTCCCGGCAGGGCTCACACCCACAGGATGCTGCTGCAGCCCCGCAGAGCTGGGGGCACAGGCTGTTCTCAATCCACCAAAGCCCACATTAATAAAACATTGATGTTTGGCTTTTTTAAAATGCAGATCAGTCTATTTCATGCAAGAATATAATCTTTAGGTTCCTTTCATGAGTCTTTGGGTTTTGTTTCAGTCCAAAATACAGATATCCTCAGTGGTCATAATGAAAAACTGTTACAACAAAAAGGAGGATACATCGTACAAAGCTTTATTCTTACAGGAGGAACACAATACGATATCAGAGAATCCACTACTAAAGGTCTCAGGAAAGGAGAAATGAAATTTGGGAATAGTTAATGGATTGCTACATACATTGCAAACTAAAACACAGTTTTGATATACACATTTGCACGGTTTTTCTTAGGAGACAACTGTTTTCATTCTTACAAAAATTACTGTTACTGAATCAGGCTAAATTTACACAGGGTGTTTCAGGGCAAAGGTATCATAAGCATTTAGTTTTTCAAGATCTTGTAGTTAGGAAAAAAAAAGCTAATCCTCTTAAAATCTTTCCTGCATTTTTATTCTTTTTTAATTATAAAAATGTGATTTTTGAAAGACCATGTGATTTTTCATTATCTGATGTGAGCACTTGCATTAATCCAATAAAACCTTTGGTTCAAACGGATTATGAGAGCATTTAAGCAAATGAGGGAGTTTCAAGAAATCTAAAGTTGTTTTGCTAAAAAGTGGGTTTAGATTTGGTCATAATATATGGGCACAGCCCCTAAGCATGGTCTCAGCAGGCTGACATAGAAAATAGGCTGTTCTACCATTCCAGAAGATAATAAAAATTCCCTATGTCCAGTTAATTCAAGGCATGTGACTTATATAGTTGATAATTTGTATTTGTGCAGTTCCTCTCTTTCTAAAAATCTCAGATAAAAATGCTAACTTTTGCTAAAATGCTAAATGTTAAAAATGCTAGCTTTTGAAAAAAATCATATGGATTTTGATCACTCCAAACTATCAAAAATACCTCAAAAATCATTTTTACGTGACAGAGTAAAACTCAACCTTCTGCCACATGCCATAAAGAACATCAAAGAATTCCAGTGACTTGTTGCTGAAATAGACTGATCTGCATCTGTCTGACTCATCCTCATACAGGAGGTGTATTAAGTTATTCCAAAAATATTTTTGAATGTTATGTTCTTATTTATTATGAAACAGCTCCCTAGGGCTTGTTCTTTTGTGCTGCTGCTGGGTGTGGGCCTGACACCTGACACCAAGTCAGAGCAGGTACACCCAGTCCCAGGGATACCCCAGGGAACAACCTTCACCTGGAGCCAGGACTATGTCCCCTTAACAATTCATCTATACAGACAAATAAAGCAGCTTTCTTCTTAATTTGTATGTTAGTTATGAATGAGAAATTGAAGAATTCCTCAACCAAGGAAACTTTTTTTTGTGTATTAATAGAAATGTACTGGGAATAGTATTTAACCCTCAAATATACAAAGAAGTTGAGACTATATTTAACTCTCTAAATGATATGCCAAATTTTCCTGCAGTTGTGCCTATAACCAAAGTGAATTCAGCCAAGGTTCGCTCATGCAACACTGAATTTGGTTTATTACTCCCCATTTGAAGCTAGGTAGTACAAATTGCAAAATGAAATATATCCAGCAGATGTCATCATCCTGCATCCCATGTGCCTGATAATCCAGTTTAGATGTACTTTTTTTAAATTTAACTGAAATCAAAATTAGGAGTCCTAACAGAAGTTACTTTTCTGAAAAGCTTGTGTAAAACATACTCATTTGATGTGATACACCTTGCTAACACTAGGATTTCTGGAATGTTTGCAACCTGAAGTGTTCATGCACAAAGTAATTGGCAGATATCCGTGACTGCACTCACATACCCAAATAACATCTGTAAAATATGCCAGTAAATGCATGTATTTAAACCTGAAAATCCATTTAGTGGGTTCCATTTAATCCACATGTCCTTAAAGCAATATAAATATGTACTACAGCATTGTACCTGATCCTGAAGCCTATACTGCAAAAATAGATTTAAGATCCTCTTTACAAATGAGAATATTAAATGAAGTTGAAAGGGCTTTGGGAGGTCAGGGAATTCAATTTTCATAAACAGTGCTTGGAGTTGTTAATTTCTTGAAATTACACCTCATATAAATGAATATTTTCATGTGGATTACTGGAAATTATCAAGTACTCTGATGTGCTTGATTTACATAGTTTTTAATTTCAAATCAAATATTGTTGTTTACATTCAAAAGCTTTATACTTTATACTTAGTTGAGGAGTAAAATGATTCAGGCAAGTCCGAATCACTGTGATTCAGCCATCTTCAAATGTTTTCATAATTTAAACCCTGACCTCTATTATTTGGTGTGGGGAGACTTACTAGGTCAGAGTTATGCCTTTCAGCATATGATTAAAACACGCACTTTGTCCATGTGTGTCCATGGATTTTGTAATACAATCCTTTAGCAATCTGGCAACATTTCTGGCTTTGTTAGCTGGGGCATTGCTTAGGAAAATTCCTGTGCAATACTGTTGTGGTTTGATCCAACCCCCTTTGGAAACAATAGAAAGGCTTCCAAGAGCTTAAGCCATGGACAAATGAGGTTTATGCAAAGGCTGAGCCCTAGCAGGTGAAGCAGGAGGCAGACACTGGTGGCAAATTGCAGCGTGGCAGATGCCAACAGGCTCACAAGCTCATCTCTGTTGTGTCCTGGAACCTGCTTTTAATTCCTACAAGGGATGGGGTAGGAAATGTCCCAGTTTCAGATGGGCTAACATTGTTACACATTGCTTTCAATTTAGTAATAATTTCTTTATTTAGTAAAAATCGTGCAATCACAGAATGTTCAGGGGTTGGAATGGACCTTAAAGATCACCTAATCCCCACCTCCCTGCCATGGGCAGGGACACCTCCCACTAGACCAGGTTGCTCAGACCCCCATCCAACCTGGCTTTGAACACTGACAGGGTTGGGGCAGCCACAGCCTCCCTGGGAACCTGTTCCAGTGTCTCACCACCCTCATAGTGAAAAATTTCTTCTTGATGTCTATCCTAAATTTTTCCTCTTTTAATTTGTACCCATTACTCCTTGTCCTATCACTACAGCTCTTGATGAAAAAATCAAGGCAGCTTGAAGTTTCCAGTTGTCCTTGTATCTGTGGCTTCTGTGATAATGCATGAGGAAGGAGAAAGGATTTAAAAGGAAAATGCCTTTTTCCTCTCACCCTTCTCTATGGTTATGCATTGGCTGAGACAGGGCTTGTGCATCCCACTCAAGAGAACTGGGAATTCTCATTAAAGCCCATTAGACCTTCAGGCTGCATAACTCCCTCACAGCCTTGGATGGTACCGAGTGCTCCAACATCCTCGGACAGCGCAGAGCAAAGGGGCAGCAGTGAGAGCGCTGTGGGATGGGGGACATGGGGCTGACCCCTCCCGAGGGGCTGCAGCAGGAACGCACTGCCTCTTTATGGCCGGCAGAGGATTCCTGTCATGAGGTTGGCCTTTAGGGGCACTTTAGGGACACGAGGCACTCAAGGGACCAGGCCCGCTGCCAGCCCACCATCTGAGCCAGCGTGTGCCCAGCTGGGCAAGGAGGACAATGGCATCCTGGATTGTATCAGGAACAGTGTGAGCAGCAGGACCACGGCAGTGACTGTCCTTTGGTACTCAGTGGTGCAGTCACAACCTCACTGCTGTGCCCAGTGCTGTGCCCAGTTCTGGGCCCCTCAATTCCAGAAGGACATGGAAGTGCTGGAGCATATCCAGAGAAGGGCAACAGAGCTGGGGAAGGGTCTGGAGCACCAGGAGCAGCTGAGGTTGCTGGAGGTGCTCAGTATGGAGAAAAGGACATCCAAGGGGGACCTTGTAGCTTTCTACAACTCTCTGAAAGGAGGTTGTAGCCAGGTGAGAGTCGGTCTTCTCTCCAAGGAAACCAGCGACAGGATGAGAGGAAATGACCTTTAGCTATGCCAGGGGAGGTTTAGATTTGACATCAGGAAGTTTTTCAGAGAAAGGCTGATTAGAGATTGGAATGGGCTGCTGGGGCAGCGGTGGGGTCACGGTCCCGGGAGGTGTGTGAGGAAAGACCGCAGCTCTGAGGGCGCTGTCCGCTGACGGCCCGACCCCGCCGGCCCTGGGCTCTCCCCAGCCCAATGGACCCCCCGGCAGCCCCCGGGGCGGGGCTGCGCATGCGCCCCCTCGCGCGGCCCCGCCCCCTGCCCGGCGGGCGGCGCTGCCGCGGGCGCGCGCAGGAACATGGAGGCGGCGGCGCGGGAGAGCCGGGCGCGCCGGGCGGCGGGTGCGGGGCGGTAGCGGCTCCCGGCCGCCCTCCCTCCCTCCCCTCAGCCCTCCCTCCCTCCCCTCAGCCCTCCCTCCCTCCCCTCAGCCCTCCCTTCCTTCGCTCCCGCCCCCTCCGCTCCTCCAGCGGCGGGAGAGGCGGCCCGCCTGCCCCCCCCCCGCGCAGGGCATGGCGGCCCCGGGCCCTCCGCGGCTGCCCCAGCTGCGGCTGGGCCCGCGGCTGCGGGCCGGGCTGGAGGTCGCGCTGCGGGTGCCGAGCCTGTTCCTCATCGACGCCATCTTCAACTCGGCCCCGCTGCCGGGCGGCTCCGTGAGCGCCACGCTGCTGGGCGCGCTGCTGCGGCTGCTGGGTGAGACACCTTCCCTTCCTCCCCCTCCCGAGGGACACGCACCGTGCCCCGCCGGCCCCTCGCACCACCGCGGGCACGGCACGGCCGCCCTGCTCCTCGCCCCTCACCCGCCTCCTGGCTGCTGCTGCTGTCGCGGCCCGTCTCTCCCCATCCCCTTCCCTGATTCTCGTCCCCTCGGCTCCTCTCTGCCATCCCCGAGCCCCTGCTCGGCCGCCCAGGCTGGATCATCACCTCGCCCCCTCGTGCCCCGCTCCGGCCCCGGGGTCCCCCCGATCTCTCCTCGGTTCCTTCCTCCTGTCCCCGTAGCAGTGCAAGGACCCGGGGCTGTGACCACCCCCCTCCTACTCTGGGGGCTTCCAAGGCGGAAGACATGTGACTTAGTGGGTATAGGGTTTTCTTGTGTTTTTTTAAAAACCCTTTGGATAGTCTGATGTTGAAATACGCTGTTAACGCCTTATTTTAGCAACAGCAGTTCAGAAATGCCGGGAATTTGGTTCCCAGAGGAAAGAGAATCCTCTTGAAACTTGCCAATGCTTATTTTCAAGCTCTTATTTTCCTTCCCCTGCATGAAGGATGAAAGTCACTGGTATAACTAGGCGATGCTGTTTTCAAGATCGTTAATTTGGGTTCTTACATAGCCTCGGCTTGGTGAGAGTCCCGTTCATGAACTGCTGTATAGGTGATACTGTGCTGTGTGTCACGATTTGGAGCTGATGATCCTGAGGCAGGAAGGCGAACAGAAAACAAATCAAGCTGTTGTTTGGATTTTATTTGGGTTTTTTTGCAGGCCTGAGAGAGATGGAGTTTAGATTTTATTTGACATTTATAGTAGAAGAAAAACAGGAAGGAAATAGGCGGTACAGCTTTTGGGGCAGGAAGCAGAGAAGAGAGGGTTAAAGGAAATGTGCACCGTGAGAAGTGTGTGACTGCATCACACAAGTCGAGGAGCAGAGGGGGGAAAAGTAAAAAATAACCTACATCAGACAGCAGGTGAGAGGAGAGCAAAGGGAGGAGGTAACAAAATGCAGCAGGTGTTTTGTTTTGTTTTTTTTTACATTTATTATATTTTTTATGCTTATATTACTGCTTTGGTTAAGGGTGCCAGGGGAAGTCTCTGCTCATATGAGAAGTGATGCTGAGGAGGCCCTGAGTTTGCCTGCCGTGGCACGAGTATCATCAGCATCCCCCAGGGACCGGGAGCAGGAATTCTTCCTCCCTGCTTCCCATTTTCTTGACCTTCTGTTCAACACTTACACAATTGCTAAGAGTGATAATTCCTTTTTTAAAAAATGAAATTGCAGTGTCTCACCAACTTAATTTTAGGAGTCCTTCATCATATAATCCAGATGCTGTAAGAAGAGCATTGAAATTAATTCTACCTGTGTAAATGAGAGTGGTGGCTGTGTTGTTCAGTGATGTCCCTTAAGTGTGTGGTATTGGGATTAACAGATGAAGCCACTTTTGAGGTTTGCATTTATATGAACACTTTTCTGAAAGGAGTTGGGGGAAGAAATGGGTAATTTTTGCCTTCTGCAAAAATGCTTTGGGAATGTTTTATGCCAAGAAACTTATCTTGAACATTTAGAAAAGGGGTCTGTGGCTCTTGGCTTTCCAAAATTGAAGATTAAAATGTAGGTACCTAAAGATGATCTTAAACACCTTCCATGAGGTTCAGACAACAGAGTGCTTTTACAGCTGTTTTTTCTCATCTGAATTTAAGGATTTCAGGGTTGGGTTTTTGCTGCTGTTAGGAAAGTGATATAGTTATTTTGGAGTATTCTGTATTTAAACAGTGCAAAAATGTCCTTTTATTTACCATTTGCAGATTTTGAAGTACTGATCCAAACTTTTTCTGTAGCACAACAACAACAACCTGTCCACTAGATACAAAGATTAAAGCTCTGGAGAGATTGATGATTTTGGGGGTGATGTTAAACAGTTCTGAAATAATCTGGGAGTACAGCTCTTGAGGAATGCTAATAGAGATCTGCGTGGGTGTTACAAAGATTTACAGCAGGATTCCTTGATCTGATTCTTCCATCACTTTCTACACAAGTAGGTAGAGTTATACACGGCACAGAACCAACTTCCACAGCTGGAGCATGTTTTCTCATTCATGTTTTTGATTAACCTTGCTTTGTCCCCAACACAGTGTTTACCTTTCGTATCTTTGCACTGGGTTTAAGTATCTCAATTCCAGCAGAACCACCACCCCCAGGAGTGTGTGACTGGCACCTCAGGCAGCAGTCCCTCCTCAGTGAGGACACTGAGTTTTGAGAAGGGTGCTATAAATACTTGAGTCTGCAGAAAGATGTGGAAGTAAACAGAATGACTGGAGCTAGGGAAAAATAGTTTGGCAGTTCCACATGAATGAAATGCTGAATGTGTAAAAGTGATTGTCCCCTGCATGTGATTGAAAGTCGAATCCTAAGTAGCAGGCTGCTATAAAGATACTGACAAATTTCAGGATTTAAGGGGAAAAATGAGAAGAGACATTCAATGTAACACAAGAAATTATGGTTTGGTTCAGTGCTGTGTTTGGAGGCCATATTGGGACAGTTTGCAATGGGGTGGCACAGGTAGAAACAGTAAAGATGAGTAGGAGGGACAAACCTTATCAAAGGAGGAACTGCAGCATTTCCTAGCAGAGGGAAAAGGGAAAAAGACTTACTGTTTTGGAGGGCAAAAGGGGTGGGCACAGGGCAGGACAGTCTTCTCATGTTGAGATGGACTAAGTGACATTAATGGAGATGGGGAAATGGAGTGCTCACTGCCCCGTCTGAGACCTTTTACCTCTTAGGGTCTTTCGAGATTCCTTCAATGAGTCTTGACTTTTCCCCATAAGTGTTAACAGAGAAATGCTGTACTTTTTGTTAGTCCCTCTGCAGAGGAACCAGTAGGACAAGCTCTATTGACTCACTGTTGTACTGTTTTTAGAGATGTGTCTTGCATGTGAAACGTCAGTGCTTTAAGATGACCTGCAGTATCTAAATACAGGCCTGTTACTGCCACTGCAAGGCACAAAAATAGGTTTTGTTAAGGCGTGTTTCAGAGCAGCCTGCTTACTGCAAAATGCATCTCCTTTAGCTCAAATGATCAGAATTACATAAATAATGACCTTGTACAGGCATGTGAGCCTTTTCTGTGACTTAAAGACAAAGGCTACAAACTCGTCAGCAGTATTGGCTTTCCTAAAGATGTTTCTGGTGGTTAAAATGACAAGGAGACTGTCAAGCTTATTTTGTAAAAAGTGCTGTATGTAACCAGTATTCTTTCAGCTTTTCCTGGAAGAACTGCAAATGCAAGGGGCTTTCTGAAAACTGATAGAGGCTTTTCCTCCGTCCACTTCACAAGGTTACCAGGTTAATGATTAGTTAAGGAGAATGTGTTTATATCAGCCAGTGCTACTGGCAAGGAATATTGTTCGGGCGTATTAATAACTTTATTTGTAGCCTGCTTTTGCACTTGATTCCTGTTGATCCTCTCCCTTCTGAGTCCTCCAGGCTTTGGAGGTTTGTTGTTTTTTTTTTATATTTGTGTGTGTTTCGTTGTTGTTGTTTTTCTTTTCTTTACACAAGCAGTGGTCACACTATTGGTAGAATCAAATGTTATTTCAAAGATTTTATTCTCGTGATCGAGAGACTATGGCTTCATTTTTTTTTTTAAACACTTGTTTATGGCAGATTTAGAACAACCTAAACTACAATTGTCAGGAAAGACCGATGCTGTCCTCCAGCAGAAAGAGGACTGTTGATGATTTCATTTGTTTTAGTACAGAGATTGAAAGCAACTTAGAATAAAATAGAAGTTGTAGGGATCGAAATCTCTCCAAAGTGGTGTGGATGAGAAATCAGTTGCATAGACTGGAAGCTGATTGAGAAGTCCAAAACAAAGGCAGTGTGCTTCCTGAAAAAGAAACTGTTTAAGGAAAATAATCTAGTGCTAAGTGCTATTTAATTTGACACCTCTTAGGGCAGAGCCCTTACCTATGTAGTGCACAGTGATGGAATTCATAAATTGCACTACAGAAGTTTACTGCAGGGATGTAATCCCGAACTCCCAACTGAAGTTGCTCTGATAGGATTTCTCATAGGAAGGTGGAGACTTTGCAGGCATGGTCAATATGAGGGAGAGGTTAGCAAACAGGAATTTCAAAATCTGACTTCTAACAAGACAGACAAGTTTGCACTGGCAAAGAGGCAATTGGTGCAGTTTTCGATTCTGTGCACAAAAGATCTAAACTGTGGAAGATCTTCCTCATGTGACGTTTGTCATCACTGTCACCAGGAATAAAAACAAACTGAAGGGAAATAGGATTGCCTTCCCCACAACAAACAAAAGCAATTTTTCACTGTTTTCTCATTAAAAGAGTTTAGTTAAAGTGTTTTGGTTACTTACCTTTAGTACTCCAGCTTGGACAGCTGTAGTTGAATACCTTGTTCAAGCGAATCAGTGGACTTACTAAATTGTACTACTTTATTCTTTATTAGCTTTGCTGATAAAGGTGATGTTAAGATGATGCTTATAAAGGTGATCTGTTGGGGGTTTTTTTATTTATTTTTAGAACTTGTCTAACCTTGGATTTCAGGACTAAGGCTGAAAGGCAGGGTGTTGTCACTGTTCTAGTCTAAAACTGCAACGAACTCCATAGTAATTGTGATTTCGGTCTTGCAGTGGCTTTGCATCACAGCTGTAGCACACAGATGTTAGATGCAGAGATTAACTTGTCCTCTTGCCCTTTCTCTGAAAAGGACACAATGCAAAGCTACAAGTGACTAACGGGGAAGTGATACATTAAATAAATTTAGCTCCAAAGCTAATCAGTTAAAATCTGTTGTTGAACTTCTGCTGAGAACTAAATGATTTCAATCTGATTTTAGGTGTCTTTGTATCCAGCGTTGTTCTGGTCCTACAACAGCGAGCACTTTTCAAGTTCTACATGATCGCCTCAGCGTTTCTGCTGGCTGCAACTTCAGTGTTGGTGAATTACTATGCTGCTTTGCACATAAACTTCCACAGTGCCTACTACACACCTGTATTTGGAATTCAGATCTTCCTACAAAAAGGACCTTCGCTATGGATGGCACTTTCCATCCTTCAGCTTACCTTTGGAATCGGATATGTTACACTGCTAAACATGCAGTCCATATACTCTCAACTCATCATCCTGGATATACTGATTCCTGTAATTGGCTTGATTGTTGAATTACCTTTAAATGTCCGGCAAGTACTTGTTTTTATTTCAGGCCTAGTTCTGACACTAAATACTACAGCCATTTTAGTTACGAAAATTAAGTGGTTCTATTATTCGGTACGATACGTTTATCTGCTGGTGAGGCACATGTATCGTATTTATGGATTACAGCTATTGATGGAAGATACATGGAAAAGGATTCGGTTTCCAGCTGTACTACGTGTCTTTTGGCTAACAAGACTTACAGCACAAGCTGTTGTATTAACGTATGTCGTAAAGATGGCTGAAAACAACACGGAAGAAAAATTCTTCTTAATATCGTGGGATAACTGTTGGGAACTGATTTGCAGCCTGATCATCAGTGGGTGTGACTCTACTTTAACTGTGCTGGGCATGAGTGCTGTCATTTCCTCAATAGCGCATTATTTGGGACTTGGTATCCTGGCCTTCATTGGATCAACTGATGAGGATGACAAAAGGCTTGGGTTTGTAGCACCCGTCTTGTTTTTCATTTTGGCTCTGCAGACTGGTTTAAGTGGGCTGAAACCAGAGGAACGATTAGTTCGCCTGAGTCGAAACATGTGCCTTTTGTTGACTGCAGTCCTGCATTTTATCCATGGAATGACAGACCCCGTGCTGATGTCTCTCAGTGCCTCCCATGTGTCATCATTCCGCAGACACTTTCCTGTACTGTTTGTCTCTGCTTGCCTTTTCATTCTTCCAGTTCTGCTCAGTTACATCCTCTGGCACCACTATGCACTAAATACTTGGCTTTTTGCAGTCACAGCATTCTGTGTAGAGCTTTGCCTAAAAGTAATAGTTTCTATCACTGTTTATATATTGTTTATGATTGATGGCTACTATAATGTGCTATGGGAAAAACTTGATGATTATGTTTATTATGTTCGCTCAACTGGCAATATTATTGAGTTTATATTTGGAGTAATCATGTTTGGAAATGGAGCTTACACAATGGTTTTTGAATCGGGAAGCAAGATTCGCGCTTGCATGATGTGTCTGCACGCGTACTTCAACATCTACCTGCAAGCCAAGAATGGCTGGAAGACTTTTATAAACCGCCGGACTGCTGTGAAGAAAATCAACTCGCTTCCAGAGGTAAAAGGGGCTCGGTTACATGAAATTGACGATGTCTGTGCAATCTGCTACCACGAGTTCACCACCTCTGCACGCATTACTCCGTGCAACCATTACTTTCACGCACTTTGTCTTCGGAAGTGGCTGTACATTCAGGACACATGCCCGATGTGCCATCAGAAAGTGTATATTGAGGACAAAGAAAATGCCAGTATCTCTAACAACAACGGGTTTGTAGCACCAAATGAAAATCCTGTACGGGTTGCAGAAGAAGCTGCTGATGCTGAAAATGAATTAAATGAAGATAATGACAGTTCTGATAGTGATGAGGAAGATGATGACTGTGTGGCACAGCACTTGAATGAGACTCTTAATGTTGACTCTAACTCTCTTGGTGATTAGGAAGTCCTTTACTAAGCCGTGAGGTATTTGTTCAAGATTGACTTCAGCAGAATAAAAGTATCACTTTGTAGTTATTGTACTTAAGCACAACAGCAGTATCTCAATGTTGAGTCTGTGAATGGTGGTTGTTTACTGTGGTGTGTGCTACTGTAAATATACCTCTAATTTTTGCTGGTCTTTTTCATGACCACCTTAAAATTATGTACATTATTGTACATGGAATAAAATGTTTTCACGTTTTTAAGATGGTGGGAAAAACACTCTTTAATTGATGTAGTGATAATGCTGTGCCAAAGACTGTATACCAGTAATCCCCAATCAATGTCTTCTCGATGCAAATGAAAAATACTGGTGAAAACAGACTGTTCAGCCCGTCAACTCAGAAATGAAAGCCTGAGCCAAAGCAGCTTTACTTACAAATTCAGTATTAGCAGAGCTTTATTGCAAAAAACTAGTGAGTTGTGTTTTTAAAAAATAAATAAAAATTTAGGTTGGTAGACTTAATGCTATAGCATTTGCATATGTGCAACAAAAGGCGACACTGCTCAGCTTTCTGGTGAAGCAGCAAAGCGCATGCCATGGATGTGTCCCACCCTCCTGAACTGCCAGCAATAGCTTGAAGTGCTTTACATGTGAATGCAGCAGCCTGATGCTCATCCTGGGCCTCCACTGCTAACTGGAGTTACAGGCATGGGCTGGCCTTGAAGTCGATCCTTGAATCTTGACGAAAGGGGAACAGGGCTGACAAACTGCACAAATGCAGACCACCTTTTCAAAAGCAGCTTTAATCTTGTACCATAAAAAAACCCAAACCCACTACACATTGGCTTCCACTGATTAGAACTTGCAGGTATGATGATTTTAAAGTTTTTGCAATATATTTACTGAAGTTATGCTGAATAAATGTAAGAAAAACAACTTTACATATTTGGAAAGAAGACTTTAATGGTGTTGTTATATAGAGTGTTGGCCAACTCAAGTGGGTCATCTTCTCTTACTGCTGCCATTATTTCCAGTATTTGACTAAAAAAAGAAAGATTTATATTACAAGGCTGAAACCCAGTACTTCAGAATGTACTTCAGAATGCTGCATGTGTATGTACAAGTCACTAAGATTAAGCTGGAATAAAAACCTACACTAAGAGCAATAGGGCAGGGTGCTCAGATATGCAAATAGCTTCTACTTTTAAGTTACTGCCATTTCCTTTACACTGAACACTGGTTTGCTCACTGGTACAGATTCATCTTTGGTCTTTTGACTCTTGTTTGGAGGTAATTAAACAGCTTTCTGTTTGAAGGAAGTGTCATTTTGTGGGTGTCTTTATCAATGATCTTCATTTTTCAAACAAAAACTCATTAGCCTGTCAAGGCTAAAGCTGTACTATGAATAGACTGATCTATGGTAAAGCCTAAATTCCAGATACAGCTTTATCAGAGCACAGCGTTGCCAAAGTAACTTACTTGTACTTCCCTGTTCTTTAGTTTAATTCTGATTAATGTGGTCAGGTATTTGCAGTAAATATTAAATGATCAATTTCAAAAGGCCCAGGGCCTTCATACAAGCTAGGAAGAGGAAGCAAAAGAAATGGGATGGACATGATTAAAACTAAGCCACAACCTCTCTGGAATTGCTTTCTTGATTCTTTAAAAGAAAAATATTCTGAACCCTTCCTGAGATGTGCTATACTTCGATTTTTCCAGTAGCAGCAAAAAACTTCAAGCTTCACCATGACAAGTAAGAAGCTTAAGTTTGGTGGCAGGGTTTGGTGGGCTTTGGATTTTGCCTCTATACTGAAGCAATGGCTAAACTTCTTTTTGTGAAAGCATAGGAAAAGTTGTTCTTAATAATTACTTTATTGCAAATATTTTCCTAGATGCAGAATTAGCCAGCTTCTTGATTTAAGATGATATTCCAGATGAGATAGGGTGAGATCAGGCCTACACAGAAATAAGTAACAAATACCAAAGAATTTCACCCAAGAAGACTTAGGGACTTATCCCTCCTCACCTGGATACAGCAGAAAGCTGAAACACTGTGTATGAAGGAGAAAAGTCTCTTGTGGCTGATTTTTTTAAAAAATAGCTTCCACAGGGAGTAGTTCTAAATATATATATATGAAGCAGTAATATCACCATCAAACCTGAAAGGTGTCCAGCACCACCAACATCAAATTGAAAACTCCTCCTGCCAATTGAGCTGTATTAGACAGTATATATACCCTAAACATTAAAAACACTTTGTTGACTGAATAACATTCCTTCACACCAGATTTTGCTGCTTGAGGAGTCACAAAATACCAATTATCAGTTACCATTCTTCATTTTTCTTAAGGTTTATGAGGTTCTTGAAATTCAAATGGTTATAATGAACATTATTGGGATGATAATTTCAAAATAAGGTTGAGCCAAACAAGAATTTTTTTCATAAAAGAAGGCAAAAGCCAAAGTACAGCATTTGTGTAATGATCTTGAGTGCATCTGTGCAGGACAGACTGCATTTCAAGTCTGGGGGTTTCTGAAACATTTCTGTAAATTAAGGCAGCAGACAAATATGTGGGGGTGTTGTTGACATATGGGCTGGTTGAAATAGTAACAGTAGAGGCCCTTCACTTGTGATCAGAAGAGTATTTTCAATTGATCTCTTCCCCCACTCCAAAATCATGGACTGACCCTAGAAAGTCTTAGAATACTGAAGGAACCCTTCTGTGCTAATGTAATTGTGCTAAAAGAAAAAAATGAGTATTACAATTGACCTAATTGCATTAAATATATCTGAACACTAGGAGATGTCACCATGTAAGCTTAAACTGTGCTTTTACATCATCAGTGGTTTTCCAAGTTCCTTCATGTCTCAAAAAGCAGCAGAATTCCCTTCACTTCTCAAATAAACTCTTGTTTAGACATCTTGCTGCATACCTGGATCTTTAGTACTATCATGAGCAGTACTTCAAAATCTAGACAGGGAATTCTGAAAATTCAGCATTTCATCTGTTAATGGTATTTAATGCAGATAACTAAACATTTTCACTAAAACAATTGCACATTTTCCCGCTTTTCACACTTCTGTGAGGAACTGTGTGAAAAGGAGGCAGAAAACAATGTCTGCTTACCAATTCTGTCCATAAGCCCCTGGAGTTTTCTTTCACTACTCTGTATCTTGGCTGCTGTCATTGATATCTGAATTTCAAAGGATCAGATTCTTTGAAGCACAACAGCAGAAGGAAGAAACATCCCTGACAAAATGCATATTGTGGCAGTTCATGTCACAGGCACTGCTGGTGCCTTGGTACTGTCCCACCTGTGGGACTGTCCCCTGATCCCCAGGGCTGGATCAGTTTTTAAAATTACCTGAACAACAAGTGAAATGAATATTCAAGTCAGGTTACTTTAGAGGGTTTAACCTCTTCTACAATGTATCAAGTGAAAAAATAAAAACAGTACTAGTTTCACTTTCAGGGAGCATTCTACATCTAGAATTGCTGAAGTAGGAAAATTAAGACTTCTAATTTTTTCCACAGCCTATAAAGCAAAACCTTACACAAGTTTCAGTACATTTAGAATTAATTTCTATTTTTTACATTACTAGTGAATTGGGATTTTTCTATTATTTTTTCATGTCAGATTGAAGTATTTAAAATAAGAGTACAGTGGTACACACTTACATTATATGGCAGGGTTCATTTCTGTCCTTCAAGCAGTGCCCTTTTTCCCATTTCTTTTTTGTAGGAAATGTAGTTTTAATGTATTTTGATCCAGCATGAGTATTTTTCACTCCACACCAAGGTGCATCTAGTTTAATTTGAATAAAAGAATTAGGCGTGCAATTGAGAATAGCATGAGATAGTTGAATCAGCTACTTCTACAGACAAAAGTTCCTGCAATCTCTAGCAGTGACCTCTAACTCAAAAGGAAATTTAAGAGATCTGGGCCATTTAACATCTTGGATTTTTATACCATTATCTTCAGGATGTTACACTTGAAAAAAATCAGCAATATATAACACTAATTTCCTCTGACATGATAAAGACAACCAGATACACTGCAAACATTCCACAGAAACTTCCTGTGTAACAGGTCTGTACTTCATGTGCAAATAAATTTAAGGACTTAGCAGTTCGCAATTTTCCTTTCTCAGAGTCAGGAATGAAAACAAATACTATATTTGTAACTGTGAGTTATTGGTATCTGAACATGAAAAAAGATAACATCCCTATTCAGTCCATTACAATGACTGCTCAGTGGCCTAAGAGCCACTACGAGGGGAATTCAAGATTCTTCCACCTATATTCCATTTAAAGAGCAGTTGTTTCCAAATGCTGTTACTGCTGCCGGTGGCTAACTCACAGCCATTGCCCTGTGCTTGGCACATCTCCAGCAAGCCACATTTTAAAAGATTCTCAAGCAGGATTCTGGTGCATTTAAAAATCTGAGTTGTCAATTTGTCCTTTTCATCTTCCCCTGCAATGTCAGGAACTGACACAGCAGCTTATTCCTTCCAGCAGAAGGCTGGAAAGGAGTAGTTCTGTAAACTGCTTTCTCAAGTAGAGAAAACAGCCACTGTTCTGAATTCTTTAGGTCTTGATTCTGCTTTATGATTGTTACACCAGTATATCTCATTGCCCATTGTCATAAACTGACCAAGATACAAAATCTTACCAGTCTCTATCATTAATCGTTCACTAGGAATTGATTTCAGTGTTTCCAAGTTGGCTTCTGTTTTCAGTGAACTAGAAAATTTAGAGTTTGGTTAAAAAAACCCAAAACATAAAAAGTGTATAAAAGTAATTACTGTGCCTGTTATATTGTTTTGTAGCAAAAGCAGCTTCCTCAATAATTTTGTTCATGAATAAAATTTGCTTCCTTTTTTAACAATACTGCCTGTAAATTAAAACTGTGCAGAAAACAGCAAATTGAGAGCTAGTGGGAAAAACCATCTCACCCCAGTAAGCTGCAGAACCCCTCTGGCTGCCCTTGCTTGCCTGGTGACAGCCTCTGTGCCTTACAAAGTGGTGCTGGCTGGCATTTGGCCAGGTGACTGCTGAGAATGCAGACTGCATAACCAGGAGATGAGGCACTCAGGTTACATTTGCATTACTCCAGCATTTGACAGGCAGCTTAAAGTCAGGCTGTTTTTTAAATGCTCCTCAGAAGGAATCTTTCCATGCTCAACAACCTTATTTAATTACAAACAAGGATTGTCCTGAGGGTAGTAGAGTGGACATGGATTAGCTCACTGAGCTGCACAGCAAGAGCTTTGATGGCTAACAGACTGATGAGAGCAATTCTAAATCTGTCAGATGATTAAGGATCTAGTGAGCTTTGAAAACGTGACCTCATTGTTTAAAAGAGCAATGAGTTCACTACAGCTGCCATTTAAAAGCAGTTATATTTCTTGTAAAGAACTTACCAGCCATTTATTCCAATATAAAGATCCAAATCTATTAGAGCTGCTGCTTGTTCCTTTGTGCCATCAAAAGAATGTACCTAGAACACATATAGATACACAGACATACAAAAATACAAATGTACTTTTATTAAAAATCCAATCATTCAAAAGTATGTATTAACTTTTATTAGCATCAAATACCTTCAACAATATGCCTCACACATCATTACAAACATCAATATGGGACATGGCTCAGTTGATTTTGAATTTGAGCAAAGTTCAGGCTGAAGTCACCTGAATGCAGTAGAAGTGGTTACCACACCTTAACAGTGACACGTATGTGTAGGAGAGACCTATGCAGTGATACTCTTTTGGCCCTGGAGCCCCCTGTAACTGATAACTGGGAGATCATACTCAGGAAATAATCCTGTGCATGCTGAATTTTTAGATTATTTCCTCAGTATTCTGTTCAGGGCACTATCAGGGCCACCACAAGAGCAGCATTCTGTTCTGCACAGATATTAGTCCACTGGAACTAGCAAGACAGTCTGCTTGGTCATTCCACGGACTTAGTCATTCCAGAGAGGAAAGTGGAGGATCACAAGTTACACAGTGTAATGCTGGGAACTGCATCTTCTCAGCCTGAGTGGAGTAAAGAGACTGTCTGCTCTGCCTCCCCGTGCTGTGACCAGGGACAGGCAGTTGCAGAAGATGCCTGCTAATTTCTCCCCTCTTTCCTGGCTGTGCAGGAAAAAAGAAAGGAAGGAAAGCAGAGCCATCATAGCATTACACAGGAGCAGAACATGCAAAGCACTGAGCATGGGGAAGGGTTTTGTGGTAACAAGGACAAACCTGGGATCTGCATTATTCTTGTAGGAGGTGTGGTCTCATGTTAGAATCATGAGCATTTATTACTTTTGAAAAATCCAGTCATAATGGAAATCTGAAAAAGCGTTGCTGGACTTCCCTGACCGTTTCACCCAAAGCTTTTCCTGTCAGACTTTTGAATTAAAAAACGTGATCTGAATACTTAAAGACATCAAGTAATCGAAAGTTCCATCTGGATATAATTTGAAGATGATGTCTAACGTCAGAAGCAAATGTCTGAGGTTATGGCTTCCACTGGGAACATGCATCTAAATTATCTGCGGTCTGAATGCATTGCAGTTACAGACACTAAGGAATTGGGAAAAGGCCAATGTCAATTATGAGGTGCTTAAACTGTCCTTCTGGCAGGCCAAGAAAAACTGTTCACATCAGCTGCAGAGCTTTTTCTCAGCCTATCCTCTTACCTTGCAAAAATCCTGTTGAATAAGCAATGAAAATAAAAATAGTAAAAGGGACTAGAAAACTTACTAATTAATAACAGCTTAAATCATATAACAGGAAGCCTACCCAGATTCCATGACAAAGAAAAAATTGCATATTAAACAACAATATTCACACATGCACGGAAAAATGAATGCTACACTGAAGTCCATACTTACCACCCCTCCTACAACTCTATCTCGGTTTCTTCTCATTATGTCTACGAAATGAAATAAAAATTTGAGACAGCTTTATAACAGATGACTATAGAAGGTTTTCATATTCAGAATTTGCTCTGAAGATGAAATTGTTAAACAAAACCCACCTAAAAATTCAGTATGTGAGTTTCTACAGTGCAGAAACATGGGCAGTTGCATCTGTTCTGACAAATCAAATTGTTTTTCAAAATACCTGTAAAATAAAATTCACCTTTAAAGAGAAACTCAGTGTAAGAAAAAATAAAGATAGTAAAATATTTTTTCCCCAAGCTTATGTCTTCCAGAGCTGAAGACAGAATTAATGGATTTGCCATGCAAAAGTTCTTATTTGTGCAAGGATTTAAAAGAAGCTCTTTCCCATGTGTATTGCCACAGCTATGGTTTGAAGACAGGTAAGGGGTCAAAAGCCTCAGTACTGCAGAATGTTTATGTGTATATGCTGAGCATGTACTCTTGCGTAGTGTGGATGCTGAATTTTTATTTATTTATTTATTTATTTTGAATGGAAGAGGAACTGACTGTTCTTTCCACAAAGTTCTGAAATGTCAGGAATGGGAGAGTGTGGATGACAGAGGCCACTTTTCCAGAAGCACTCACAAACACAATGAGGGTGAGCAGGAGAGCACTATGCAGGCTTCTACAGCCTCCAGTGGCCAAACTGCATCAGAGCTGCTGACCAGTGAGTAACAATCCATAGAGGTGAGTCTTTCCTCTCTTGGGGTGGAACAAATATCAGATTAGACACCATACTTCTGCCTCATTCTGCCTATTGTCTCTACCTGTTTTCCCTCCCCTCCTCTGTGTTCCTGCATCCTTTCCTTTTCACTCCTTTTTATCCCTCTCCAGCTTTGTAGTCCTCGAGTTGCCCTTGATGGGGCAGTAACAGGGAGGCCCCACCGTGTGAAGAGACACTGGAATGTGGGCAGAAGGAAGGTAAGAGGGTAGCCAGGTTCCTCAGTGCAATTGCCAAAGGAAACTACTTAGCACTGAACTAACCTGTGCTTATCATTAGCAGTGAGCTCTGCAATTACCACTCCACATCTCTGCTGCCTGGCTCCACCCAGGCAGGGAAATCACCCATGCTCAGGGAACACAGCAGAGGAACTTAGGCACGGCAGAAGGCCAGCAGCGCAGGGTGACTCAGTGTCCAAGTGCTATTTGAAGGATGACGTTATTTGGGCGAAGCAGGAGAACAACACTGCTCATCCCAGCAGGCTGGGGCTCTGCATATACTGGATTTCTTGAGGTGTTGCTGTTAAAACACAGTCCAGGGCACTGGGAAAGTCCCACCATCAATTACCATACCCATTTCAAATGGAAACGCCAGTGATCACACACTGCTGTGTATGAGTCACTTATCAATCAAGGGAAAGAAGCAGCAAACCATTAGTTTGATTTACATTTTCCTAAATAACCAAACTACCCTAAATAAATATGCAACTGATAATTTAATATAATTTTCACTATTTTCTGTATATTCAAGTTGATATTCTCAGATCAAAGTTACCTTCCCTGTTAATCAGTGTAAATTGTTGAGATAAAACAGATTAAACAAATGAGCTGTAACCTTGAAAACTGACATGAAAATTCATGAGAATGCATTACACCTACTTTGAATGTTCTTTGTCTATATATCCTGCTTAGCTTAGCTTGTTTGACTAAATATAAATTAACTAACTCATGATTGCTCTTGTGGTTAAATAGGTACAATTGCTAAGTTTTTAGTGTGGGTTTTCTTTTGACAGAATACTTGTTTCATATAGGAAAGAGGTTTTAGAGACACAACTGCGAATAAGCTCCCTAGGTAACCTACTGGCCAATTTCAACCTAATTTTGAGAAGGGTAGAGCCCTTGAAAGTACAAAGTTTAGTGCCTCTACAAATGGAAATGTAACTCAAGCTTCTTCCATTCCTAGCAACAACAAAGCCTAACACATGTTTTTCCTTGGCTTGTCAAAGAGGAAGGGGAGGTGGACAGGGAAGTTACTGTAGAGACAAAAATATTTTTTAAAAATTGAAAACCCCAAACCCTGGAAAAGCATGAAGAAACCAGACATACAGTGACTGGAATGATAACAAAATAACTCAGTAGGAAACTAATCCTGACAAGTTCCAGTGCTTAAGGAATAACCTGTTCCTTTGAGCAAGCTTAGTTTTGATCATCCCGTTCAAATGCTACAGGATCAAGACACTAAAAGAGCTAAAGCAAACTGGCCTTGCTGAGGTAGATCTCCAGACAAACACTTCTGAATGAATTTGAGTAATGGTGCATGTGATATTGTTCACTTCCCTCAGTTTGGTTGGGAAAACTCCTGGCTTTGTGTCGCTACACCCCACAAACTCCTCCCAGTAGTACAGCAGATGTGAAACTTCTATATGCTTACCAGTCCATTTGTAGTATGACTTTCACCATAGCATGAAGGCAGTACCTTCATCTTACTACCGTTCAAATCACTGCTTTCCGTGGGAAAAGTTCTGAGAATGGGGAGGATTTTTGAAATAAAAAGTTCTTAGGAACACTACAACAAAGAATTTTCATCTTTATTATCTTCTTATCTTTATTAATTTTTAAACTGAAGAGATAAAAAATATTTATTTTTTACAGCGGAAAATTATCCAAAAGAAAACAGCATTACTAACCAGCAAAATATTGATTAAGTTATAAATGAAACAGAGGTCATGCTCTGATACTTCCTGGGAAACACACAACATAGTGCTCTTCTGTGGGGGAACTGTGCAGCTGCGTGCCAGCCCTCCCTGGGACTGCTGCACCTGAAACCAGTGAACCGTCTCCATGTATTTCACACTCTGCCTTCCTCTGTTTAGTTCACTCATCAGGCCTGTCATCTCTTTCCTTACAACTCCATTTCAGTGCACCCAATGAGAACTCACTACAGCTCTTCAGCTGCAGTCCATTGGACAAGGAAATGAGATATCTATTTTTTCTCTCTATAACATCAAGGCAGTTAAGGATCTTAAAATCTGGTACTCCATCAGTATTTTAGATAGCCATAGAAAAGAAATAGGTGTGTTTTGCTCAGCTTGTACGCTGAATTCTACCAGGAAAAAAACGTCCTGTCCCCTTAGCTGAGTATTTCACTGTAGGTCTGTAGCATTATGAAGAAATTAACTCCTCCTATTGCTAACATGCAGCAATTAGAAAAAACACAACCAAACACTGCCCCCCAGTGACTACTTTACTCAAAACAGTAACATGCAAATGTAATTCATTAATCACTCATCTTATTTGAATTTATCATCTGTATCTTTCAACCAGTTCCCTCTGCAGAGAGATGTTCTCAATACAAGAATGCAGGCTGATTTTAGGGGCTGTTGTAGCTTCTTTCCACTCAGCATCTATGCTGCATGTGTTACTTCTCCACCTCCTGAGATTACCTTTACCATCAGCTCTCCATTATCTGCTCCCAGCTAACACCTTCCTTACTAAAAGCTATTTTTTCCCCACTCCTGACTTATGCTTTTGATAGTTCTGTTCCCTTCCTCATGCCTTTCACTCAAAACCCCAATTCTTTCACACACTACATTTATGCTATTTTTCCCATGAGTGTTTTAGAGCTCTTAATTATTAGCAAGAATTAACATCTCTCACAGCCAGAAATCCACAATTTCTGATCAGTTATACAGAAAAAGACATACTGCTGTAAGACATGTTGACATAAGTCAACATCAGGCAGGTAGTAAAATTTAGCACACTGCACTACTTGAATGTACACAAATTTCTTTAAATTCCCATTTCTGCCAAAACTCTGGGCCCAACCTTGCAAATTTTAAGGCTAGATGTGACAGTATGTTATATGGCAGAACACAAGATAGAAAATACTCCTGTAAATTGCTACAAGTCAATTAATTCACAGTCATCAAAAGTTTCTTACTTGAGTTGGATGTCCTTTGGGCAAAATTCTAATCTGTCGAAATCTACAAACAGAAAGAACAAAAAATCCATTTAGTATTTTAGGATTTTTTTTTTAGTATATGTCTAGAAAAGAAATACTGAAGTAGTAAGAGAACACTTACCTAAGCCACATTCTCCAACTGCTATTACCTTTGTCCTATTTTTTTCAATCAGATTTTTTAATTCAGATAAATACTGTTCAGGGCTACTCTGTTCAAATTCTCCACAGCGGGTAGGATGACAGCCAACTGTACTGAAAAACATGTCTAAAGCAAGAGAGTATTAGGAGGTTTTAAGGAAAAAAAAAAAGAAAAATTATTTAAAGTATAGACAACATCTGCCTCTGGAGGGGCTTTTTTACTGGTCACAGTTTTAAAAGAAAACTCCCTTTGACCAGATTTATCTTAATGATAATTTAATGAGACAGACATTTTCTGCCTTAAAAATGTCAGACAGTATCTCCAGTGGGAGTGTGTGTCTTTTTAGTACATATTATTTGGTGTACTCCAAAGCTGCAGCTTAGAGCTGAACTGTTCTGGTGGAGCAGCCCTCAATAAATCACACAATTGTGGAGGCTGGATGAGACCTCTTGAGATCATTTAGAAATACATCTTGTTCAAAATGCATCAGGTAAGAACTGCAGAGAGCATTTCCCTCATGTGCCCCTACATAACCTGTTAGAGAATTTCAGAGGTCACACATGCCTGATTTACTCAAGTATCTGATCTAGACTGCCTTGCCAAAACCAACATTTCTGATAAGTGTAAAAGCACTGGGGAAGGGAAAAAACAGATAAGGCCCTGAGCAACTTGCCCTGATGTTCAAGCCAGTCCGGCCTTCCTGATGGGAAGTGGGGAGGTAGATTAAGTTGGACCACATTATCTCCTTGAGTTCATTCCAACCAAAATTAGTTAATGTTTCTGTTAATAAACAGTACTTTATAATGTGTTTCAGTTCAAATACATATTTAAGTAATTAGTGGGATGAAATCTGCCTAAAGAAAAAAGAAGAGCCATTTTCCTTTCACAAAGAGAAAGGAAAAGCAAGGGGAACAATCAAAGATCAAGCTAGATCTTGATCAAGCTAGTCACAATAGACTGCCGAGTAAAAAACAAACAAAAAGCCAACAAACCCTATATATTTCACAACACTTTACCTTATTTCTACAACAGAAACGTGTATCAATATTTTTATTGCAAATTTTCCTAAAAATTTATTCTATTTATTTAGAAATAGAACATGCAGGAAAAGAGGGATTCCTTCCAACATCAGGAATCTAAAGAGCAACACACAAACTCATACACAATGCATTCACTCCACTATGAAATGTAATTTCTCATTTTAATCTGAGATTCTGTAAACACCTCTGGGGCAGGTCCTTTTGAACTCAATTCTGAGAGCACAGAAGGTTAAATTTACACTGTCAGTCAAAAATATAAAGTGGAAATACCGTTTGTCTGTGCCAGCTGTAATGCATCTTTACTATCTTCTAGACTCCCACCTGTAATCAAAAACTTGAAACAAGAAAAGTACTGTCAGTGTGGATGTTCTTTGAACATCAAACAGAATGTTTAAGAAAACACAGGAAGGATCTCGACAGATACATTGGAATACAATTACTAATAAATATATAACAAGATTTCATAAATCAGCAATAAACCTCAATGGTTCTCAGGAGCTAGTAAATACAGTAGGCAGCAAAATACGATTTTTTTGTCTTCATCAAGTATCTTGTATGCCAAGCATTTAAATCACTAAAGGAATAAAATACTTCATTTTGCAGCAATATTAGCTTCCTTATACAATGACTGAGGACTGTATTTGCACTCAAGAAATGGCACTTAGAAATACTCTGCCTCTCTTACACCTGGTGAAAGTATAGAATCCTAGGAACCCAAAACAAGACACCAGTAAGTAGTTAAACCAAAAAATGAGTCTGTATCAGAGTTGGGATTATAAATTCAAGAATTTCCATCTGTGTTCTTTTATTTTTACCTTAAAGTTTTCACATGAGAATTGTTGCCTACAGTGTACTTTTTTAACCACCACATGCAGAATATTTCAGCCTAGGTTGTAACAACCACATCTACAGTTCTTTTGCAGAGCTCTCCTCCCTGCACGTGCTATCCAGCAGGCTCTGTCAGCCCCTGCTCAGACACTGCTGCAGTGCGCTCACGACACATGGACACATCAATGACATCACCGAGAAATGCTGAGCTGAAAACGCCTCAGTGCATACATGACACAGAGCAAAACTTCACCAAAAATTACCATAAAGCAGCAGCTATACAGAAATATAAAAATATTTTATAATAAGCAGATCAAGGTTCTAAGCAAGCAGGAACAATCTGTGATGGAATAGGCTTCTGACACTGTACAGGCCAGGAGCAATGCTGAGAATAGCTAAGGGCAGGAACTCCTGAATAACATTTCTCAATCCACTGTGCATTTTGAAAAAGTTATGCAGCTAATCTATTTTGTATTATAAAATTTAAAAAAAACACATTTTCAGAGGGTGGTATAAAAATTAAATAGCACTTACACAGCACATATAAATGTGACCTCACTCCTGTATTTGCTGCAGTGAGGTAACGTCTCCATCACTAGTTTTCTTTTCTGCCTCCCAGTGCATTTCCCACTCTTTTCAGAGGAGAGTTTTTCAACAAACTTCCAAGATGCCTGTTCCTCTGCTAGAGGAGTGTTTACTTCTTTATTTCTAATTCAGTAGCCTTATTAGTGCAGTAGAACAGTTTGTGATAGTATGCATTGTATTCTATAATAATTCATATTTTTGTCAAGAATTTATTCAGTTTAGAGAGAGAGGCAGGCTAAACTATGGAATGTGATGCACTGCTGAAGACACCAATTTCAAGTTCAGAGGTACAAATTCTCTCATAATGATGCTGTTTTAATACATGTAAGCCAGTATTTACGAGCAAACATGCAGATGTCTCAACTGTAAGAATTTGTGGGCACTCCCAGCTCTTCTGCAGTTACCAATTTCCTTTACATATAGAAATATCTGAAAACCTAACTCAGAAGAGTGTGATCTTCAGCAGTAATTGTTGATTAAGAATCACAGAATCATTAAGACTGGAAAAGACCTCCAAGATGACTGAGTTCCACCTCTAACTGCTCACCACCACCTTGTCAACTAAACCATAGCACTGAGTGCCACATTCAGTCGTTTCTTGAACACTTCCATGGGACAATGACCACCACTTCCCTAAGCAGCCTGTTCCAGTGCCTGACGACCCTTTCCATGAAGAAATTCTTCCTTGATGCCAACCTGAAACTCTCCTGGCAGAGCCTGAGGTCATTTCCTCTTGTCCTGTCACTTCTTGCCTGGGAAAAGACTGACCCCCCACAGCTGCTGCTTATAGGATTTACTCTCTAAAAGCCATACAGGATATAAGAAAAAAAGGAATGGTTGCCTGTAATACAACATGGAAAATCACATACCACTTCACTGCAGCAGGTCAGAGGAGAATATATTTCTGTTAAAACTGTACAAAATAACTTCTGCATCCACATCACCTATAATATCACTGAACTTCAATAATCAGCTTCAGTAATGATCTGTGCAAATGGAAGGACAATGCTCTGCACAGAACTTTTGGTTTGTGCTGTTGAAAGAAGTTACTGCATTTTCCATTCAAGCCCCAGAAATATTGTTTTAGTGGGAGAGCACTAAAAAAGCAAATATTAGAAAGCAGCTTAAAATTTTAAAACCATTTCATTATAAGAAATTACCTTTTTAATGCCAACTTTGACTGCTCTCTCTATTACATCCAGAAAGTCATCTGCAAAAGTTCATAAAAATGTCATAAATTGAACTTGAGGTTTTACAGCATAATTTGACTACTTTTCAATTTTCATGCAGTCAAAATTCTTATCATTAAATCTTTAAACCATACTTAATTAATCTTTATAAGACAATAACAAAGTGCAATAACTGGAGATACAATTTAAATCCAAGTCAGTGGAAGTTTTTCCAAATACTTTAGGAGGCTCTCCACTTTTACATATGTATCTAAAGGCCACAAGAGCAAAAAGCCCCACATTATAATGAGCAACTGTGATTCAGCAATGCAATACTTTGACAGACACTGTTCATAACTCTCATATCAGTTTTTCAGTGCAATCCTAAGTAGATTAGTAATTGTCCATTTTGCTCCAGAACAAGAGTTACCTGCATGTAAACAGCACTTAAGACAATGCATTTTGGTTAGGGTATCCAACATATTTAGTGAGGCTTTCTCTTTTAATCCCAAGTACATAAAGAGAAGAAAGAAACTCTAACATCATGTTCTGACATGCAAGAGGCTTCTAATTTAGCTAAAGGGATCCTGTCTTCCAGCAGATACAAAAAAAACCATTTACCTTGATGTTTCTGTGTTCCCCTGTAGATTCCTCTGAACATAGGATCTGTCAGGTTAATACCAATATCTATGGAAAACCAAAGATAGAAATAAGAAGCTATAATTGTACTACATTTTACTCTAAGCATCAATCAGCTAGGGCAGACAATAGAAACCCTATCTAAACCCTGGACCAGCACACTGCCAAGTCATAAAATGCTAAAATAAATGTATAAGCTTACTTGTATAACTTGAAAATTTACTCCTTATTAGAAGTGACAGAAAAATTAAACTTTCGCCTCTGTGCAACTTCAGACTTTCCGTGAGTGTATTATGCACACCCTCATAACCACCAAAGCGAATACACATATGCTTTTTATTACAAACAAATCTGCTTCTCACACAAAAACACAACTTTATGCAAACAAGCATGAAGGAAGGGAAAATGCAGCATCTCCCACACAGCCTTCCACGGGTGGAAGCAGCAGAATGCGTCCTAAGAGCTGCCTGTTCTCCCTCCTGGTGCCATCCCAAGCAGCACTAACGGGAGAGCTGCAATGCGGGTACCGGGGGCAGCTGCCCGGCCCGGCCCGGCTCTCTCGGCTTTCCCCGCGCCGCAGCCCAGGCCTGAAGCACCGGCCCCAGCACAGCCCCTCTGCAGCTGCCCGCGCCTCCAGCGGGGATTCTAGCGGGAAGAGAAATTTCCCAAGGAAACGTAAAGTTGCTCTGCAACGCGTAGGATTTCCACATGAACCGATCTTTTTAAGATATTTACACACATTCCGTCGAATTTGCTAAAAATACTAACGTTTTCACCCAAGCCAGGTCCATACGATCAGAAACAATCAGGAATAATGTGCCAATGCGGACAGGGAGGGAAGGGCGGCCGAATCCCCAGAGCTGAGGGGTAACCGAGGAGCAGCAGTGCCTAGACACAGCACAGCCATTCCCAAACGCCTCCTCTGGGCTCCAAGGCCGCCGAACCTCCAGACACCGAGAGCGACCGCAGGTGGTAACAGGCCCTGCCTGAGGGACTGGGGCGGGAAGTGGCAGGCCGTGGCAGAGGGGCTGGGACAAGCCTAAGAGACTGTAACAATCCTGAGGGACTGGGACAAACCCGGGATAAGGCGCTGGAGCGGGAGGTGACCAGCATTAGATAAAGCTCCTCACGGAGTGGGGTAGCAGCCGCCGCCTCGGCCCCGCACGGGGCGAAGAGCGGGGGGCCTGGGTCGCAGACGAGGGGACAGAAACCCCCTGCCCTCCCCGCCGCCCCCTCACCGATGAACTTGGCGCGGCTCATGGCGGCTCCGGGCGCTCCGGCGGCAGCGCGGGCGGGGCCGCGCCGCCCTCCCGGCATCCCCCGCGCGGAGGGGAAGCGGCCGCCGCCATGGCCGCGTTCTTGACGCACCAGCAGAAGGTGCTGCGACTGTACAAGAAATCCCTGCGGCACCTCGAGTCCTGGTGCATCCACCGGTGAGGGCGAGGGGAGCTGGGGAGCGCTGGCCGCTCTCACATCGGAGCGCTCAGCCCCGCGCCTGGTTGGGTCCGGGGTGGGGAGGTGGTTGTTTTTCTCCTCACTGTGCGTGACCTCTGTCCGTAGAGACAAGTACCGCTACTTCGCCTGCCTCCTGAGGGACCGGTTCGATAAGAACAAGGATGTGAAGGACATGGTGAAAGCCACCGAGCTGCTGAAGGCCGGTGAGGCGGAGTTCTGGGCCAGCCAGCACCCGCAGCCGTACGTCTTCGCCGACTCCCCCGGAGGTGTTGCCTACGAGAGATACGAGATGTACAAGGTAAAGGGCCGGTAATGCTGTGCATCGCCTCGCTATTTGTGCTTGTTTTATATAACTTGGACAGGGCCGCAGCTTCGCTCAGCAGTATCACTTCACTGCTCACTGAACATCTTGTTGCTTGTGTGGGAGGAGCTGCTCCGGTCCTTCAAAATGGAGTTTCATGATCGGTTTGAGCACAGCTACTTGTTCGTTTGGGATTTTTTCCTGGGGATAATCATCTGCTCTTTTGCCAGGCGCAGTGGGGCCTGTGGTGGATTAGGCTGGGGAAGCGAACACAGCCTCGAGGGAGCTCTGCTGCCTCCCAGCACTGCCTCGGTTCCTGTGCTGTGCTCAGGTGTCACCTTGGCTGGCAGGGACGTCCCTTCACTCAGCCCTGTGGTTCTTCCAGCATTTTGAGTAATGGTACAAGTTACCATTTGCCTTCATGTGCTGCAGTGCCAGACTGTGCAGTTTGTGTGCTACTGTGTGAGAGGAGCACTGCCTGGAAATAGAAGCCTTATTTTTAGACTCTTTAAGGCACTTCTACAGGCAGTGACCATCAAGATTGTTTTATGTAGGAGCAGAAGTTCCAAAGAAAAACACAGGGACTTTGCTTTATTGTCGTAATCTTTTTAATGCATTAGAAGTTAATACTAACCTAGAGACTGCATGCAGCCATTTCCTCATGAATTTGAAAAACTTGGCACAAGACTGGATATAATCAGATCTTTTTGCATATTAAGCCACGGAAAAAGAAAAATCTGACATAGATTTATCAGGGGCAGAATAAAGAATATATGAGTAAAAAGAGAAGAGAAGGACTTACTTAAGTTTGTGCCAAGGTCAAGGGCCTGAGCAGTAGTCGAGATAACAGTGACAGAGAATCTGGACAGAAAAAAGGGGCAGCTGAGCAATAAGTGGTCAATATTAGTCTTCATACAGAAACACAAACTGGGTTATGCTCTCTTTTCCCAGTTTGATGGCCTAAAACTGTCTTACCAAAATGGCTGTCACAAGGCTTTGGCTGGTTTGTGTGTCAGTGACTATCCATTGTGGATGCTGCTCCAAAATGTAATTTTTATAACTCAGACAGTTTGGTGGTTTTAATTGGAGTTTGCTCTGTGTGGATATTTACTTGAGCAGCTGTGCTATTTCTATTCAGACAAAGGTTTGTTCTGTGATGAGAATCACAGCAGGAAACGAAAAGTGTGAATATCACTGAATATATTATGGTACTGGAGCAACTTCTTCATTTTCTTTTCTTTTTTTCATTTTTTTTAATTGGGATTTTGATGGGATTTTGTTTTTTAAATCAGTGTTCCTATCTTTAAAATGTACAATTAGGTTTTTTAAATCACTGCAAAATTTTTAATTTTGCTTTTTTCCCTTGTCAGAAGGTCTTAGATGTCAGATCATTCTCAGGATCTCAAAGGCCTAAGAAACTGCTCATTTCTTAGTAGTTGTAGATAAGCAGAAATGAGCTGTAATGTTCTGTCTGTCAAGTAAAATAAATCAGTAGTTGGAGAGAAGTATTCCTCTAACCCGCTGCCTTTGAGAGAAGGAAAGGAAGAAGTCAGATCTTCTCCTCTACCAGATGGAATTATTTTGAGACGTTGAGGGTGAACTGAGATGACCTGGAACTTGTTTTAGAATGCTGTGATTTAAGCAAGCCACTGTGATGCCTTTCTGTGGGTCAGGATAGTGTATGAAAAGTTCTGACTTCTGCTACGTGCCTTGAGATAGTCAGGCAGCTCTTAAATGGTGTTTTTATGTAGTACTTCAAAATGGAAAAAAAACCCTAGGGAGTAAGACAGACTGGCTTCAGCCTTTGTGTTTCATTCTTCTGTGTGTGTATACAATTGTGATTTCATATATAAAAATAGTATTTTAAATCTTTTTTTTTTTTCAACAGATTCCTGAATGGTGCTTGGATTTCTGGCACCCCTCTGAGAAGGCAATGTATCCTGATTACTTTGCCAAACGAGAGCAGTGGAAGAAGCTGCAGCAAGAAAGCTGGGAAAGAGAGGTCAGTGCTTGCTCTGTGCAGAGGAAAGTCTTTAGCCAACAAGTATCCTGTGTGACACAGATGTGTTCTTTTACTGAATGTCTGCTGCTGTCTCAGTTAGACTCCTCAGTGCTGGAGCCCTTGTCAGTGTGAAACAACCTAAAATGCCTACACATTTGTTACAGCTTCTGAATGTTGTGAAGGGAATTTGAAGTTAAAGCTGAACCTGCAGCCTTGTGTTAGTGAGAGCTGTTATAGCAGTTTTGAGAAAAAAAATTCCCAAGTGGGATGAAAGGAGACTAACAACCAGGGAATTCCTCTTCTGCTGCTGTGGAGCTCTGACACTTTCTGGTTACATCTTTGAAAGTGATTTGCTGCAGTGGTCATCAGTTGGGCACTGAGACTAATTTCTGGCCATCTAAAATGAGTTGCTTGGAAGAAGTTGGTGTTCTTAGAACAGTTCTTTGATTCAGTTGGATTGTGACACTCTGAGTGGAATTGACACAGGGGCAGCCAGCACTTGTGCTGCTTCAAGAAACGGGTGCTGAAAGCATGTGAGGAGCTGTTGGTGACATACAGGAACAGAAGTCTCCTACTGACTGCAGGGAAACTTGGTCTGGACTTGGAATTATCTGTCAGCTTCCAAAGCAGCACAATTCAGCCTGTTTGATAGATTAATGGTAGATGTGAATTACATGGAAATAATGACCTTTTAAGTGAAATTTCTCTTGTAAATCACTTCTTACTCCTAAAAATTCCTTCTTAGTTAGGTAGTATGAGCCTACAGTGATTACTGAGTGGAAGTTAATGTTGGGAAACATGAAACCTGTCAGCTGAAGGTGTTACCACTGGTTCTTCTCTGTGGAAATAGGGGCTCGCTCTGCTCATTGCCTGGGGATTGAAAATGGGAATGTATGTTAATGTGCTAAAGCAGTTCTGTGTCTTGTCTTCTAGATTAAGCAGTTACAAGAAGAAACTCCAGCTGATGGTCCAAGAACTGAAGCTTTGCCTCCAGCTCGTAAGGAAGGGCATCTGCCCCCCATGTGGTGGCATCACGTCACTCGACCTCGTGAAAAGCCCATGTGAAAGCACCTTGGTGTGAATGGCAGAAGTCTGTGCTGCAGGCAGGTGTCACCTCAGTGACCACTTGCATCTCTAATATAGAACAAAGCCAAATAAAGTAACAGAAAAGGTGTTTTTCTGGCACACTGCTCTTCTTTAGCACACTGACACTTCACTGCCAGTTTGTGCAGGCAGTTCATATCCGCGCCATAACATGGAATGTGGTACTAAGTACAGGAAAGTTGTTAAAGATACAGACAGCAGCAGACATGGGCTTTGGGTGTTTTTTAATGAGGGTAATTTTGACCTTTCTGCAGGATACAGACATCTTTCCCTTCTTCCCTCCTCATTAGGCTCTTTGCATTTTTCACTTTTGTATCAAATCTCGACACAAACTTTCCTTACAACATTTCCTCGTGGCATGAATACCAGTGCTGTAGAGCACTAGAGGAAAGTTGATCCCCATATAAACTGAATCTCAGATAACCACTGAGCTGCACCAGTTAACAGGCATGGGCTGCTGAGGATTGTGGCTCTTGTGTGTCCATTCACGGGTCACACATGGTTCTGGCAGTGTGACACACTGAACTGAGGACAAAACACTGTTTGCTTCTGGCCACGTTCCCAGAGCATTGATACGAGACACAGGAAGTTCTGCTAACACTTTAAGTGTATTGTAAGAGATCAGATGGGATATAGCCACTGAGAAAAAGCTCGGAGGAAAATCTGGCCCTTCAGCTTTTTCCTGTTTTTTAGGGCTAGGAGATTTAGCTTGCCTAATCTGACTTCAATTCTACAGAAGTTACTTGACTGTGGCCATGTTTAAGCCTAAGGCTTAATATTTCTGTGAACCCCAATTGAACAAAAGATGGCAAAGCATGAACTTCAGTTTTTCTAAGAACTAAATGTATGTAGCTCAGGAATAAGGCTTTAATCTAGGTGATTTTTAGAAACTTTCCAGTCTGCATGCTAAAATAGATATGAATTTTGAAAATAAAACTCCAGTAAAACAGCTTTATGTATTCCACAGCTGCAATCTTCATTACTTCCAGGAAGCAGGATCTGTTCTCTGTGCTCAGTTTGTCCAAAAGTAGTGATGGAATTGAGTTGTGCCTTCCAGCACAGCTGTTCAGTACATGCCACACCGCAGGCTGGAGCTGTCACTTGGAACAAGTGCCTTCAGTATTGAAACAGCTGAGCAAAGCACTGACACCTGAGTGTGACAAGATGCTCAGCAGTACTTCAAATTCAGCCATAAAGAGATGGGGGAATGAAACCACGATCCTTTTGGAGACATTTCCATCCAAACCACATTGGTTTTTCCTTTTAACATCTTCCTGACTGTATTGGGATTGGATGGGTTAACTTTATACCGGGCAGCTTTCATAGTCCTGGGAAGGGGGTAAGAGCACACCAATGCTCTGGCTACTGCTAAGCAGTGCTCCACAGCATCCAGGATGTCCACCTGGCATCCCCCTCACCAGTGGACTGGGAATGGGAAAGGTCTGGGAGGGGACAGTGAGGATTCAGGATAGCTGACCCAAACTGACCTAAGGGCATGGGCTCCTCTGCAGACCTCCAGAGATTCTGCCAGGAGCCTACTCCAGTACAGGCTTCCATGGCCTCAGCTTCCTTTGAGCATCCACCTGTTTCAGCATGGGCTGCAGGTGGATCTCTGCTCCCCCATGGACCTCCATGGGCTGCAGGGGCACAGCTGCATCACCTGCAGGGGAACCTCTGCTCTAGCACCTGAAGCACCTCCTGCCCCGCCTTCCTCACTGACCTGGGTGTATGCAGGGCTGTTTCCCTCACATACTCTCACTCCTCTCCCCACCTGATATTGCTGTCCCACAGCAACTTTTCCCCCTTCTTAAGTCTCTTATCCCAAAGGCATTACCACCATCACTGTTGGGCTCAGTCGTGGCCAGTGGTGGGTCGATCCTGGTGCTGGCTGGTATTGGCTCTTTCAGATGTGGGGGAAGCTTCTGGCAGCTTCTCACAGAAGCCACTCCTGTAGCCCCCTGCTACCTAAACTTAGCCTCATAAGCCCCATGCAGTGGCAAATGGGTACCTTTAGAGAAAAATGAAATCACTGCAGTGGCAAAGAAATAAACTGGGCTATTGTGTGGCAGCTCCAAGAGGGAGCAACATCCTCCCCTTTCTGCCTTCAATGCTGAGAAAGCTGAACAAAGAAAGTCTTCAGTCCCTCAGGGAGCTGTGGGAGATGGTGCTGATATTGTGCTTGATAAATTCTGTTTGTAGCACAGACAATGTTGACAGCAGCAATTTTCCTCCTCTGGCCTAAGAAATTGCAGTCCAGCACTGAAGTGGATTCACAAAAATGTAAAGTCATCTGTGTTTCCTGGCCAGGTAACAACAGCCAGGTGCAGAGAAATGTCATCTGTTACTATTTTGTTAGCACTGCACTTTTGCTCCACAGCTACTCTGCTGGTGCACGTCAGTAAAACACAGCTATATGCAATTTTATTTACGTGGGTTTTAATTCTCTCTTGCAGATGGAATTTGCATGATCTTGAGAGGTCTGATGAAGGCCACCATTGATATCCAATGCTTTGGAAGCAGAAAGTCTTTAAGAAGCAAAATACGGGAGTTTTTCAGCAGTTCTTTATTTATAATGTAGGCTTAAGCAATCATTACAATGTAGAAGGGAGACACACTTACAGCAATTATTTATACCAGTATAGAACAAAAAACTGCACAGGGAGAGGTCAACTCTCAGTACAAACTAGCAACTAAACCACAATAATTTACCATTAGAAACAATTTATTTTTCAGCTGTGACACTGCTTTTACAATATGCAAAAACACAAACAATAGAACTATCAAAGTGTTTTGTCACATTCTTTCTACGTTGAATTTGGCAACATTTTATATTAAATTTTACTGATTATACTAACGTTTAAGAACTAAACAAGTGAAAAGCTGTACTTGGGTACAGTTACATCCATTTATTTCAAAGGTTTAAATAACACTTTTAACTATTGAGATTATCTCCTAATAGTTTTTGTTTATGCAAAAACCATCAAAGCCTCATTTGCACAATGCATCAGCTACTGTATCAAGATTGGTGGGCTACACCACAGGCACTACTGTTTATTATATTCTGTAATAAGGAGCTTGTTTTTCAAAGAAAGGAAGGTTTAATATTTTCTAAGAATCATGCTTTTTTTCTTTTTGCTTTTAAGCCATAACAAAAAAAAAAAAGTTTAGCAAGCACAGCAGTGTAAAATGTCATACAGAACACAGTGACTACACAGTTACTAGAAGTTTCACATCCAATGCAGTTATGTATTAAAGCATAAGAGGTCATGTAGGCAAGTCTAGAGCCAACAGAAATCTGCAGTGTGTGGTGGAAACCAGCCCCTTATGTGTGTTGTTTGGTGCATTTTTAAACAATCCCAGATCTGCAAGTCTGGTGTCCCTCCACATGTGCGTCTGCTGTGGGTGGGCACACTGCATCCTTCTGGATTGTGACTGGAACACGTCATGCCCAAGGGGTCTGCACATTTCTGTCAGCTTTAGGAGACGGATATTGCAGCAATAACTTACTTTTACTTTAAGGAAAAAATCCAACTCTTAATGATTCTATCAACAGCATTCCAAAAAACATTACTTAAAAGTACAAAAAAAGAGATTAGAGTGATCAGACTCCCAGTATTATCAAAAAACCAGTAATCACCTCCCACCCCCCACCCTTCAACCCTTTTCTTTTCAGTATTTAAGAAAAGCCAATCAACTGCCATTTAAAAGAAGTTAAGAAAAACAAGCCCCTGTATTGGAAAGAAACATTCGCGGTTTATTAGATCACAAGCTGGTTTCACCTGTCAAATTTTTAAGTGTTTTCTCAAAATAGTTGGGCTTTCTAGGGTGCCCAGCCTGCTGGGCACAGTCAGAAAAAGGCATTTTGATAACATCTAAGAACTCCCTGCTTGCATTTTAAAAATGTTTTCACATTTATAACTGCCTTAAGCCTGTTGTTCTTGTTTGTAATCAGCGGAAGGATGAGTGGAACAAAACGTGAAGGTGGAAGAACCAAGCCTACACAGTTAAGGCTGCATGCATGTGACTGAGAGTTGCTGCTGTGCAGTCAAAAAAGAAATGTGGAAAAACTCAGTTTTTAAAACACCCTACAGAAACAAAACACTGCAATCCAGTATGGCTTATTCTGATGCATTTACCATGAAGCTACTAGTAATATAACCTACTAGGCTACTTTTGTGCAACAGCATCTGCTATTTTGATGGCATCTCCCCCCCACTACCCCCCAATAACTCTACCAACTGCAGGTTTCTTCCTTGCATTATATATTGCTTTATTGTCAATTTTTATTCCTGCTTTTCAAACTTTTTTAAATACTTAAATGCGGATCCGTTCCATATAGCTGGACTTAAACTGTAGTAAGTCCCATTGTTCTATTTTTTAACCTCACTATTACAAGGCGCTCTACAAAAGCTTGCAAAAAAGCCAAATTTTCATTAAATCCCTTTGCTGAAGTTAACTACTCGACAATTTTTTTTCTTCTATGATTTAAAACTTTACAAAGAGAGTTATAAAAAAGGTAAATGGGATTTGGCACCTTCAGAAAAAATTAAAAGTGTAACTTAGATCAAAAAAATGCAGAAACAAAATCGTTGATATTTACAAATTAAAACACCACTGAAGATTATGTCTTACTACGCTCTTTCATTTGTTTTCTCTTTCAGAGTACTTTCAGACTGTCTGTTACCGAGTATCTTAAAAAAATCATTGATTACAGATTGGAATGGATAGAGACAAATTAGTTTTCTCACAGTTCCTTCTCGGCGTGCAGTAGTCTGGCAGCTTCTCCGCTCCTAGGAAATACGAGGCGCTGAGCGATCATTCGTGGTCGTCTTCTTGAGCTTGACGCCACGCCGAATGGCGTTGAGCATATCCTCCCCCTGCGGGACATCGCCAGGGCTCAGCTCGCCGGGCTCCGGCTCCGCCTGCCCCGCGGCCGCCAGGCTGCCCACGCCATCCCGCTCGCTCTCGTCCCCCTCGCCCTCGGGGACCGCCTGCCTCTGCTCCTCGGCAGCACCCAGTTTCTGGCCCGACGCCGGAGGGTTGACAGACGCTTGCCCGCTCCACGAGGGCAGGCTGGTGACAGCTTGCCCACCATCTCCTGCTGCTGGAGACTCCAGGCTTTGCTCGGGGCACTCTTCAGTTCCGGCAAGGGCACCGGGCAGCCCCCCTGGGATGTCGGGGACCGTGGGTGTTTTGACAGGAATCACCGGAGTCTTGATGGGAATGGGGCCTCCGCCGATGGTGCCGCGCCGGACCGAAGGCTTGGTGGAAGGGGTGCGCCGGATGGTGGCGACGCCGGGCGTGACGATGACCGGTCCCAGCGTGGTGGGCAGACCTGCGGTGGAAGCAGGACGCTTGGTTTGAAACATTCTGCGATAGGACTGGCTAATGTCACTGTTTCTCGGGATGGTGGAAGATTTGTCAAACTCCTGTTGTTCTGCCTCCTGGTCACCACTCACAGAGAAATAATCATAATCTGAAACTGATGCCAAAAGACAGAGTTAGGATCAAGCTGGAGCAGACAGCTGAGTTACGTCAGTAAGTCTGAAGTATGTATAGATAACCAAAAAAGCCTGGAGTCGGTAAGAATTAAGGGAGTTTCCACCTTTAGAAGGAAGAAAGTCCAAGGTTCTGTGGCCAAGATTTGATGCCTGAAGGCATCACAGCAGACCAATCCTACAGCTGCAGGGGACCCATGGCTCTTGTGAATGAGAATGAGCTCCATATTAGTCACCAACATGAAAATACCAAAACCAGCATCCTACTACTACTTGTAGTTACAAATGCTTAAAAAATGTACTTCAGATTAGGCAAGTGGGTTCAGGGGACCGTGTATCAGTGATTTCAGCAGCAAATTTGTTTATTTTGCAAACAAAGTAAATCCCAGCTGTCAGCTCTGAAAACTCAGCCTCAGCTTTAATAATTGCACTGGGTTCCTTCTTCTCTACAGAAGTGCTGAGCCAAGCTTGGCCCTCCACAAGCCCTGCTGCCTCCTGTGACTGCACAGCATAACTACCCCAGCTGAGCAAACAAGGCTAGAACTGCAAACACCAAGCCTGGTCTCTCAGCTTTCTGCTGGTTCTGCAACAGGGTACAAAACTCAATGCCTTACTGCAGCTTCCTAGCTACGCCTAAGTTAAGGTCTCCAATGGATTCTTTTTCCAATTACAACATTTCTGCTTAGGCAGGAAAATAAAAGATCACCAAGAGAAACCAAGAGCAGATTGAGAGCGCTGATGGAACACAGCAGAGCTCATGAGTATGTATTTGCTGAGACAATAGCTCAGAAGGGACCCAAGAAGTGTTGGATTCAATACCAGTGTTACTTCTAATTCCAGGATCCTCTTTAAAATGGTGGCATCCTTAGGCTGAAACTCACTGAAGTAGTTTCACAAGAAAATAAAACTGTTTGCAATTGTATGCACTATGCAACAGTGCAGGTTTCTATGTAGTTAATACATAGAAATGCATTCCAAGCTTGAAAAATCTTCCTAACAGCAATGCCAGCCTTCCTCCCCAGCTGACTAAAAAGCCAGCAAGCGATAGCTGCTCCTTGGCACCATGGGGTGAGTGTGTGATGGCCAAGATGGGAATGCTCTAAAAAGGAACATCTCCTGAATGGGTACCTTGAGATGGGATTGTGTCCTCTGAACAGCACGGAGTTGTTGTCTGGGTGCTGTAGCCACTGGAGCACTGCAGGGAATCTCGACTGCTCCTCTGGGTGTCCAACTGCAGCCCTCTGGACAGAGCGAGTGCCAGCTCCTCACAGGCCTCCATCTCCTCACCCTGCTGCTGGCACACAGGAGAGAGACTCGTTACACCTGGAAGGGTCAGTTACCTTCACCCACTTTTAGCTATTTCTCCTCCTCATCAGAGCTTGTCACCACCATATTCCAACAGGATTGTGCCCAGCCATTTGCTTGGGCTTAGGAACAGATGTTTCATTGGAGTACACTGCTCTATAAAAGTCAATAATCAATGGTGCATTCCCTCCTGCCTGCATGATTCCCACTGACCACACCAGCACCACTTCCCAGATAAACACAATATAAAGTGCATCCCAAGTACTGGTAGGAGCCAGCACAATCATTTCCTTTACACCAAACAGCGTATTTCAAATGAGAGCTTCACCCTTGTGGCAGCTGAGACTGTCATGCTCCGAGGTCTCTGGGCCTCCTCGGGGGGCGCAGGGGCTCCGCTCGGAGCTGCTCCATTGAGATCCGGCTCACGCTTTTCTTTGCGACGCTGCAATGTGTTCACCATGGGCTGATCATACGGGCCTGGCTTGGCCCAGTCCTAAGGAAATGAGCTCGTTAGGGACAGCTTTCAGCAGGAACTGTGCTTTAATTACAGGCAAAACTATGCAAAAGGGCAATTTTAATGCAACAGATTGTGTATCAAACTGGATATGCCTTTCTAAGTAAGGTGAGAAATAAATTTTGAGTATATTAAAAATCTTCTTTTATTAAACCTATTTCTTTTATTAAAAGGAATCTAAATTTCCTATTCTACCTTAACGTTCTTCTATGAAGGTATTTAACATTTTGATACTACAGTTTCATCTAAATGAAATTCCGTGATGTTAAAGCCTACATTTTCAGAATTTCGAGCACAAAAATCACTGTCACACAGCAGAAGGTACAGATAAATGGCCAATCAGTGATGTAACTGTTCCAGATGTACACAGGTTCTAGTATTACGTGCTGTTACAGATGTCTTCAGTTCTGAAAAATTAGGCTTGAACAGATTTTTCATACACATCAGTGGAGCAAGTTACTCTGAGTTATTTCGCAGTTTACTTTCTAACTGAAATCTACTTTATGACAATAGTCTGTGTTGAAGAAAGACTAACCTCACTGAATTACTGGTGCTAAATTTGGAACAGAAATTCCTCAGGCTATGAGGGCTGTATTCACTTGGGGCTCTATTAAGCAAAGCCCTGAGGGTGTCCAGAACCCACAGGCTGCACACTAAGAGCTTGACTAATGCAGGACCTGTGCTGGGATGCAGAACCAGAGCTAAGCAGCAGCTCCCACAACACCAGCTGCTTCAGAGGCAATCCCAATCCTAAAAGTTTTCCTTCACTGAGACAAAAGCTGCTTTAAAAATCAAAGAAACAACTTGTGCATGAGAATGGGCCTCACCCCCTCACAGCTGCTTGCTGGGCAGTCTCCCATAGCCTTCTGACAGACAATTAATGATGGACTAAGATCACGCTGGGTTTCTTGAGGTGTCTCAGTCCAAGGAATGAGAAGTGCAAGGCTGCTGAACTGACACATCCCCTCGTATAGACAGGAATTTTGGTTTTGTTAACCCATATGAAACTCTGCTTTATCTTGACAGCTGTGTCTCTGCTCTAAGTGTTTTGCTGTGAAATATATTGGCAAAGTTCTTCTAGCAGAGACACAAAAAAATGACCCTGAAGTCCCAGGGCCACTGTGGCCACCCTGTATGTATCCCAACAGTCTCCAGCACTGGAGATAGAGTAGGAGCATTTGTAACAAGTTATCTCAATTTAGACATACATGCACAGGTCTCGTGGTGCATATGCAGTATTATATAACCATACACAGGCAATTAAAATCTGCACAGCTACTGTGGACTGCGTATCAGCCTTGCTGAGGATCCAGAGCAACAGACAAGAGACCTTTGCCTTTTGCTGTAGGGCAGAGTCTCCCAGGAGAATCACCTGGCAGGGATGAACTTTCCAGCTCTAGCAGAGCAGATATGTTTTGATGCCAAGTAAGATCCCTGCAGATCCAGCTGGAGCAACTAAAGAGAAGTTACTGCACTCTTTTTTGGTGCTCTCCCCGAGAGAGCAAAATGAGCTGGGTGAGCACTTCCAGTCCGTGGCAGTAAAGCTTCAGTCACCACTTGGGTTTACCTGGTGCTAAGCACCTTCTTAAAACACTCCAGCTGCATCTAGGAGAGTGTGCCTGCCTACAGCCACAGGGAGAACATCAGGGTGTCCAATGTATGGTCCCACTAAGACAACTGGATGCCCTTCCCTGCTCAAGTGAGCGCTTTGACAGTGCTAAATAAGCTCTTTTCCCCCTGAATAGAGCCCAGGGTGTTTTTACCAATGTTTCAGAGCTAAACTATTCCTTCCTACCTAGGTGTTGTCAGCTTTGGTATGTTTCAGCTTGTGCCAGAAAGCCCAAAGTCATTCAGAACTACCCATAACCAGATTTTAGGTCTGATTTTTACCATGCAGTACCCATTCAGAGTGATACCAAACAGAGCAAATCAACCAGTAATTACATGGACCAAAAGGGAACAACAACTGCCGTGTGCATGCTGTTGGTATGAGGAGGTGAGGACTGCCACAACAAAAGGAACACAAACCTTCCAGCTAGGGATCTTAGATGATGGTAACATGCCTGGCCCAATGGTGTAATAATGAACGTAGTCTGGAAGGAGGGCTGAGGGAGCCCGAGTCCACGTGCGGGAGACAGGCGGGAAATGAGGGAAAGGACCTGCACCAACTGAAGCTACGGATGGGTCACTTGATAAACTACAGTGATAAAACCCATTAGACAACTGGAAATGAAACAAATAAAAAGAACAAAAACAGAGAAATTAATATAAACAGAATGAATACAAAAATACACTGTGACTGATGTTCTAGGGAGAAAATCTCTGTATCTTAAAACAAAAGAATGGAAATTCTTCAATTCGCTGCAAATAAAAAAGAGAAAATTGATATGATGCTTGGTTCACAAGTGAGATCGTCTGAAAATTGTTATCTATAACAAATTTCAGGCACCAATCTAGCAGTCATTGTCTCCAGGCTGAGTAGCTTTGCCTTCTGTCCATGAAAGCAGCACACTGTGAAAAAGCCTTTGCAATTTAGCCTTCAGACTCTGGCCATAGAAACAGAACTTTTTCAGTCCTGAAGGCATTTGCATTGGTGGCATTTAGTCTGTGTAGCTGGACAGAGAGGAAAAGCATTAAGCCTTCAAACATGACATGTTCTGGCTGTGTGATGATATGGAAGAAAAGAAAACCAAAAAACAACAGCAAGGATTTAGCAGATGAGAAAGGAGACTGCTATCACTTCCTCCCCCAATTCAGAGTGTATCTCATGTAATTTATTCCCACCATGTGTATTTTGCTTGTCTTTTTGGTCAAAAAACAACCCCCATTACTCAGTATAATCTATACTACCTAATGGGAGAGATGGGTGAAGCCATAAACAGCACAACCTGGGCAAGGTGCTTTTTGTCAGGCAACCAGTTGTGTTTGGGCAGCATTCCACAATCTCTTTGAGTAGGAAAGCTGGAAAATGACCTTTTCTTAGAAAATTACCTCTGTAAAATACCCAATTTGTAGCTTCTCCTAGTAGCTAGTTTAAAGACAATTGTGGTTTTTATTCAAGCATATTGATTTCTAAGGGAGTGTGCAACAGTTCCTATTCTCATCTTCACAAAGAGGAATCCTGGTTGCATTCCATGCACAGGGGTTTGGTCCAAATGTTGCAGGGTTTGGATAACGAGCTAGTAGGTCTGTATGTCTTGGAGATGAAGTCTTTCACCTTATCTGTGGAGGCCCAAGCCCCCATGGTGGAGCCTGAGCTGACTGAGGTGGGGGAACTGCACTCGCTCACTGACTGGCAGGTTTCAGAGGCTTCTGAAGAGGCAGAGCTGGACGAATTCTGCAGCATAAAACAGCACCGCAACGCAGGGAAAGAATACACAAGCCACCAGAAAAGAAAAAAAAAATCACAAACAAAAAGACAAAAAGCACATACACAGAGACACACAGGAGAGAGGGAAGGATGAGAGAAGCAAAGGGTTAGGATTTTAAAAATCAATTAGAAACTGCTCAAAACTATTGCTAATGTTCAGGAAATCTATGAAAAAAAAATAAGCCACTTTCTTAATGCGAGAACTTGCCACACTGCTTAGAATGAGGGAATTGAGGCAGCAATCTCAACTCCTCATTGCAATTTCAGCATCTCAATTCTGCTGCTGTCTCAGAGCAAGAAGCAGAGGGAGCTGAGGGCACCTGTAGTCCAAACATGCAATATACTGAGACAACTGATTTATACAGAAAAGCAGATCATCAGTACTTTGAAGACACAAAGTTTAGATTTAAAACATGGAGTAGCAAACATCACTTACATTCACAAGTTCTTTACATTCTGATCTGCAAAAATGCTTGTGAAAAGCTCATCTGGGTTCAAGTATTATGGAACAGAGAAAGAAGTGATACTTACCAAAACTGGAGGTTTCCAAAGTGCATGACCTGTATGCATGTGCCTCTGTAGGTAGGATGCATACACCAAAAGCACTCTCAAATTCTCCCACCCAGCAGCCAGCAGGAAGGTACATGCACTCTGCTGAGTGCAGAAGTGGTGGCATGTGCTTGCCACCTGCCTTCTCCTAACAGCAGAGGCAGAAAATACCATGGGCTTGGAAGGAGGGTAAAGGAAAATGCAGGACACAAAATGTCCACTGAATACATCACACATTTTGCTCCTACCTAGGAACTTCTCCAATTTTCAGTGCACACCTTTTATGTACCTTTGCTGCTGTCAGACCTCTACAACAGCATCTAATTCAACTACACAAAGGCCAAGGAGAATAACCACATGAACCATTTTACCATCTACAATGCTCTTCCACATATCCCCCTTGGAAGTAGCATCCTGCTCTTTAGGGATGTGTGTCCAGGTCCAACCAAGAGCTTGGACATGGTCAAGTATACTGGCAGAGTTGTCAGGGCAGTACTGAGCTCTATTCACTCTGAGAAATTCAACACTAGCAAGACCAATTCACTGTTCAGTAGCCAAGGCCCTGTGAAACAAGTCTATCTAAGGTGTTTTATGACAGCAGAGAGAATGTGCTCTTGTATCCAGTCTGTGTAGCGTAGACAGAGATGTCAAGGAATGGCGTGTTAAAGAAGAAGGGAAATCTCACCTGAAATAAAATTTTACCAGCTAACATTAGGTAAGATGTGGAGTGAGTTGGCAATAGAAGGACAGCTGGATATGAGGTAGTGTAGAGGAGCAATTACTCCAAAAACCAAGTTGTCTCACTGCTCACCAGGAGCTACGGATGGGTAATGTACAGCCAGCTGCCTGGGTAGAAGGAAATGTAGGTCTCCCAGGAAAGAACACTGTCACCATAAGGATTTTGGTGAAGACTGCTAGGGCAGCTGAGAAGTCAACATAGCATCAGCATCTTGAGCTTACTGGTAAACTGTGATTTAAGTGAATTTTTGCAAAGGCTATTAAAATTTTTAAAAGCATGTAGAGTATTTTATAGAAATAACACACTCATCCCCACCCTTTGCCAGCATAAGATGATCTGCAGGTGACCTGTCAAATGTGCTTAGGGTACAAGTATGCTCAGCTAACAAGGCTTGTATTCGAAGTGCAGTAAGAGTTGAGGTGAAGGTACAATCAGAGGGAACAGCAACATATGACACGCAGCTGTTAAGGACAGTGGTGAAAGTGGCGTACCTGATGATGCAGTGGCATGATATTTAGTGGAATTTGTCCCATTCTTTATTTAATGCAACTACTTTTACGGAAAAAAGCCTCTAAAAATGAGAATACTGACAAAGATGAGCTGCAGTTGACTCTGCCATTAGTCATAACCATGGTGCACTAAATGAAGATGAGCTATTGCCTCTGTCCCTAGAGAAAAATACATTATAGAAAACTAGCTTTTACACTAAACTCCAAAGTTCTGCCTGAGATTCCAGGTACCTCAGCAAAAGAAGCCTCATGAGAATACTCACACTACTACTTTTTTAGGCAGGAAAAAAAAAGACAGAAAAATGCAATTACAGAAAATACTTTCTGAAACCTCCTACATATGGCCTAAATGACTCTCATGCACACTCTGCATATGGCAGGAGAGACAGTGAAGGGTCTGAGTTCCAAGCATGGTATCTCCCATGCTATTTTGTTTTCTACAGATGCCCCAAGGGTGACAAGTAAGAACTTGGAATTTACATCTAATACACTACTTGTGTCTACAAGAGAGAAATTTCACAAGGTTATGTCAAGTAATGGTAGCGAGAGCTCACAGATGAGGTTTATTACCAACAAAGATGCATTAAAAAGGGGAAAAATGCAGATTATGAAGATGCAAAGTATGGGGGGGAAAAAACTGGAATTGGTGAACTTATTTTTGCAATAAAATGACTCCTCCAAAGGGAAAAAAGGATGACAAAAAGGACTCTCCCACTAATTCAGTATGTCCATTTTCAGCAAAAAAAGCTAGAGATAGGCTGAACCAAGATGCCATGGGGAAAACATCCTGGAAGCTGATGGAAATGCAAGAGGTGGTGGTACAGAAACAGGGTCTCCTCGTCTTCAGAAACTTGCAAGGCACAGAGAAAGGGAGTCTCTGGTCTTGCTAAAAAAGGATTCCAACAATGGAGAGTGAGGCAGAAGAATACTGAACTCCTGAAGGAAAAGCATAAGGAAAACATGACTGGCAGCAGGTCAAAGGATGCTTGGATCAGGCTGGAGAGGCAGTCCTGAAGGGCTGCATCCAGGTATGGGAAGCGCAGACTTCCCTTCTTAGCATAAAGTACACAATGGACTGAAAACAGAAACTGCACAACTACTGCTCGGGCAAAGAGTCTCCAGACTCTGGAGTGCTTGTTCTGGATGCACAGGCCTTGGCACACCCTCTCCTGGGAGCACACACACAGGGCACAGCAATTTCTACTCCCCATCCCACAGTGTGAGAAATTCGACTATCAGATTTTTTTTATCCTGTTTTAGTAGATTCCTTTTTTAAAATTACTCTTTTGTTTGAATAATTTTTAAAACCAGTTCTTCCATTTTAGCTATTTTATTCCCACAGCTGTGATACTGGCAGTTCTGCTCTGTTCTAAAACCATCTCTTCTGAGAAGAAGCTTTAAATTAACATTATAAAGTTAAAACTATGCTCTGAAGTGACAAGCAGTGCCCCAAATGTACATTTGTACAAGTGTAGCTTGGTCTCTGGTCTCTCAGATGAGGCCATGGCTTGTTCTTGGATAGTGTCCTGCTGCTTGATGTGGTATGTATGAGTTCCAGCAGGGATATTAAAAAATATATTTTTTGAGCTACTGGACTGTACAATTCCATTTTCCATCTGCTGCCCTACTAACCCATAAAAGGACCATGGTTATCTTGGATTACTTGCATCCTCTTGCTATGTTTTCTATTCAAACATAGCATTGCTTTCTTAACCCTCTCCCTTTCCCAAAAATGAGACAGCTTCCTGGACAAGGGTTTCCCAGGAGACCAAATCCTAATGGTAAGCGTGGTCCAATGTCCCTGTAGAATCAGTGGATGATAGTCTCAGCTACTTTTAGAAAAGCTCTGGATACTGACTCAAGGTCACTTCTTCAACTTCTCTAATTTCCAGGAATCTGCCTCTACTGACCCTTCTTTCTAGTCAGGGACAAACTATTACGAAGCAACTTAGAAACAGAATTTTAGGAGAAACAAATATCCAGTGATAACTTACAGACATGTTTCAGTTTGGACTTTTGTTTTTTGTTTTGTTTGTCTGCTTTTGGTGGGTTTTTTTGTTCTGTTTTGGGGTTTTTTTTTTAAGGTCTGATTTGGAAGCATTTCTTAATTTAAATGGAAAAGTTAACAGCTGTAACAATTTATTTCCCCTATTCTAACTTAGAGCTATTTCAAGCTCAATCTACTCAGAAGCAGACTCTTTCCAGCTTTATAACCTGTACATGCAGAAGCAACTTCACATTCAGTTTCCCTCTACTTCACTGTTTAGGGGAAGTGCTTTCCAGAGCATTCTAACAATAAAGACTTATCTCTCTGCTGTCTGACAGCACATCAACATTTTTGTCTTCATCTGCTTCTTTCCCTCCCTTTGCTTTCATCTCCATGAAGTCACAAGCAGCATGTAAAATCCAACTGTGTGCTTCCCCCTGCACGTTCACTTCAAATCCAGTAGATCCTACTGTTATCATCCCCTGAATCAAACATCACTGTACTACTACCACATCATGTGATCACAGATACTCCCAGGCCTCAGTTTGTCATTGCTACAGGGCAATGTGTGGGTTTAGCAGCACCAGCCACATCCAATGTCCATCCAAGAGCCGCTGTGTGCTTCCAGCAGGTCTGTCAGAAGGGCTTTGTATGAGGCCACTGTGTGTCATGGGCAATGCTGGCCATGCCTGACCTTACACTCGGCATTTAAAGAAACTGTTCCACTCTAGGGAGAGACCTGTGATGCTTTTCCAGCTGTTCAGCTACACCCAAATGTACCCCTTTAATTATGATTAAAGTTTTTTACAGTGACCTTCCCACACGTACAGCCATGTGCTACAGGCTAACACTTTTACTTCCAGCAATGCTGCAGAAAGGTGATCCTTACACACCAGCGAAAGAGCAGTCTGTTTTTATAATTGCTCCTTTTCCGATATTCTGTGCAATGTGTGATAATGGTAAAGACTTCCTACTCTTACTAATAACTACAGGATGGAAAGCAATCTTCATTTTGTCAGACATCTCTCCTCTTGTATAGTCTGTATCTGCTTCAATCTTCAGTTACTCGTTGTTTCAGATTCCCACCAATTCCCCACCCTCCATCTGTGATTTTGAGGAAATTCAGTTTCGTTTTCAGTGACACTTGCTGGTCTAAAATACAGGAGAGCTTATATTATATGTATTATATGTAATAACTTCACGACTCATATATTCACCTTCCTGTAATATGGGAGTTTTACATGGTCCCCCCTTCTACTTTTCTTTCTAAAACTCATTATTAAAAGAAAAAGGGCTTTGTTGATGCAACATATGCCACAGTGTGTAGCTAGCAAATATCATCAAAGCGTCCACCTGCACAAGATATACAGAGTTTAATTTCCCTTGTTGGTTCCAGAGCTTGCTTTTCTGCCTTCTCAGTGTCGCTAGAAACAATGTCATCAGTGTTTGAGACAGAGCAGCAGCCTCCTCCCACCCAGCACCGATGCTCCAAGCACAGCCCCACAGGGAGATCTGTCAGTTGGTTAGAAACACACAACACGGGGTAACACTGCCCACTGAACAGCTTCTGCTCAGCTCACAGTCACAGTTATCTGTCAGCACAACACATACAATTTACTTAGTGCTGAACACAGAAAGCAAGACACTTAAGCAAAGATGAAGCAGCCAGGCAATGATCTGTTACCTTTTCCTCTGAGTAAAGGTAAACAGAACCAGGGACATACAGAGCACATACCTAGTTATACCAACACACTACACTTGTCACACTGCTGCAGCATTCTACAGCTCATGGAAAGCACAAGTGATGCTTGGATCAGTCTGCAACCTTATGGACAGTTTCTAAAATGAAGTGAAAGCATATGAACTTAGCTGGTGTAAATCAGCGTGACTCCCATCGACTTTCAGGATGTTCTGCCACCTGACACCAGCCTAAGTTCTCTCCTCTGCTTAACAGGGGAATTTGCAAAGAGAGGTGTTGGTTTTTTCATGCTAAGAGCAATTGCAAAGTTACATCCTTGTCTGCAAACACAGCATCATCGTGGATTACTGCCCTTTTATGCAGGTGCAGTGGATACTATGAAAACCAAAGATGATGCTAGCATGTGTAACTGATGTATGCATCTTAAAAGTCAACTTCCTTACCTTGTTACTATTCCAGTTTACTTTATTATTGCTCATTTACTTTTTTGCATTTCACTTAGGTTAGCCATAGTCAATCTAAACAAAACATTCATTTTATTAGTGTGCACAAAGTTCTTCAGGATGTCATCTATAGAAAAAAACTGATGTGTCCAGACTGGGGACAGAAGAGGTATCATTTGAGAAGAAAGCATTTCTATTAAAATGAAAGAAGGAAATATATTTAAAAACCATTGAGCTTTCCTCAAGAATGTGTTCCAAGCCTAAATGAATCAGTGTTGTTTTAGATGGTATTTTAAAAATTTCTCTAAGGATACTACTTACTAAATGTTCTGCAAAAGGCAAGGTTCTGTTTGCTGTCAAAGATGGCCTAGGGTAGCTTACATGGGCAGGTGACACTTGGTAACCACTAACACTTGCTGACTATGAGGATTAACACTCCCCAGCCATGCCTACAAAACTACCTACTCCCCAACTCATTTAAAGGAGTGCTACTACATTTTTGAAGTAAAGGACAATTTTCTCCAATGGCTTCAGGGTGTATTAAAGTATGTAATACTCAACAACAAGTCCTTTTCAGTTTGTAGCTAAGATTTTCAATGGGATTTATAATGTGAGAAGGCAATTTAGCCTTGTTAAAAATATTACTGTTGCTGTGTTATTTCTTTTTTTTTTTTAAAAAAAAAAAAAGCAGCGATGAGAATTCAGGTGCTGAAAGACACAGGCCAAGGAGCATTGCAAACCTCTGCCTGCAGATGGCCAGTGAGTTTTTAGAAGAATGATGCCATGAACAAATAGAGTAGCAGCTTCCTTCTGCAGACCCAAAAATGCTCAGGGAAGTTTAGCTTATATTTGTAGTGAAATTCTCTTTTTCTCACTGGCTTCAGGATGTTATTATATATGACTACACAAACACTCATTTCTTATGAGTTCCATAAAGAATTAATAATACCTCCCATTTTCATGCAGAAACCTTATTTCTGCAAGGTGGTCAACTGAGAGTCCAAAATTCAAGTTTATCCACAGAAATGGGTGTCATAAAAAAATGACAAAACCAATTCCATATGATAATGCTGGTAGCATTTAGAGTATCCCAGACCCTTTGCAGAGGAGGAATAAAAGAAATCTCTCTAATGCCAAAGCCACCAGTGTTAGTACTATGGCTGTCAAAAGGATGTTCTGGCATCAATATTTTCCCATTAAACAGCAAAGAGCCACCAGATATTAATCACTTGCAACCTGTGCAGAATATTAACTGGTAACCTCAGTGTAAAGTGAGTACTATTCCCTCCTGTAAGGTGGGGCTTCTTGCTCTTAGTTGTCTGTATTTATCTCAAAGTTAGGCATCTAGGCTCCCTCCAGGACCAGAGGGAAAACTGCATCAAAAAGGCTGAATCGCTTTTGTGTATGCAAAAGCAGCATAAATTACTCCAGCTAGAGGCCCAACTCTTGGATAAATGAAATGCACTGAGACAAGCCTTACCCTCAATGTTTAAACTGACTCCATGGTTCCCCAAAACCACATCAGATCCTTTTTCTGAAAGGTGAGCCAAGCTACAGAGTCCAGCTCACACTCAGGTTTTTGTTCTCATGCTTGCACGTACCTGGTTAGGTGCTTCTGGTGGCATGGGGGATGGCGATTTGGACTGGAAAGCATCCTGGGACATGAATCCAGAATCATGGGAGGACACACTGGACAGCCTCATGGGTGCCTGCTGAGGCAGATTGGAGCTGCGATAGCGATAGTGTGAACTAGGTGAGTGCGAGTGCGAGCCACTGGACCGGGAATCACTACTGTTAACGCTGTTCAGACTGCTGTGAGAGACAAAAGGAACAGAGAAAGGAAGGGGAGAGGAAAAGACACAAGGGCAGGGTGGGGAGAGACCCATATACAGTACAATTAACATTCCACATGTCTCTAGCAACAGGCAGCATAAACCAGAAAAGAAAAATGTTGACAAATTAAATATATATATATATATATGCACATATATATCAGTAAAGAACCATAAGCAGCTGCAGTATCCCTGGTGACCAGAGAGAAAATGGCATTTTATCTCGAGTGTCATTCAAATCTTAACCCCTCAGACTTCAAACTCAGGTTAGGAATGAAGGAATTGCTGCATGCCCTCTCTGGGATTTACACAGTACTTGCTCAGAAAGTGTCAGCTGATGGTCCTCTCCTATTTCTGACTTACACTTGGCCCAGATTTTCAATGGGATTTCTAGCAGAGGGGCCAAAGACTTTGGAGTTCATCTAAAAGTCTGCCTCTAGGCATGCTGCTGCAGACAGCCAGCAAGACAGTGTGTGAGACTTCTGAAAACATCACCAAACCCCCACTCTTCAGAGTACCTGGGACACGTTTTGCTCACTTGAAGGCTTCCTACCAGATAAAAACACATGACAGCACATGGATTGAAGCCAAGCCACTGGGTATGGAGATTCAGTTAGTAACAAGGACAACCAGAGAATTAAACCCCCAAATTAATCTCCATGAAAACCAACCAAAGTGATTTTTCAAAGAAAGAGATTGATTTTTAATCCTCAGAATCCATGCACAACAGTACAGACAGACCAGCCACAACTTGGGAGCTTTCGGAATTTCCTGCTGGGGTGGCTGAGCAGGACTAGCAGGATGCTCCCATCTGATGGCAGCTTCCTGCTCCATTGGCAGGAGTCTAGCCTAAGGGATGGCCCTAAAGGATACATGGGCAAGGCCTGCACCTCCTGTACACCAATGCCACATACTAAGAACATGTGCAAGTCAGCGTGGAGCAGAGGAAGAGCAGCTCTGCTTTATTTCACCCACACATATCAGTCTGTGCCATATAGGTTTTATTTACAAGATGAAATTGATTAGGAAGAGATGATGAATTTTTTTGCCATTTTCTTTTATAGCTTCAGGATATTGCATCTTTAAGCCTGTGCTCATTGCTCTAAATATGCACATTTTCACACACATATATATAAAAGTACTGGCTTTTTTTATATATATCTGCATGCAGAGACAAGTAGGTACATAGAAGTCGTGTTCACTTGCTCTGGCATGCTGTAGGTAACTTTGCTCATACACAGGGAGCCTGTATTACATAGTTCATAAAGCAAACGGAAAGGTAATCATTTAAGAACAGCTAGAGAGGTGTTGAGCAGAATACACAACAGGGTATCTTCCTTTTCAGAAAAAGGAAAGAGTAAATGTAGACACCAGGATATGGGGGCAACATGCTAATAAACTGTTTTATGAAAGAAAACAGTTTTTACAGAAAAAGCATAGACAGAATCCAGTGTTTCAACATATTTCAGGACAGCATTAGACAGCATTAAACAGTCAAAAAAACTTGTATCAAAAAAGCATTTCCATCTACAAGACTGATAGGGCAACTGTCAAGGATGTTTTCTCCCTTTTCAAACAGTTTAACTTACTGATTAGTAACAGCTACTTAGAATAATCTAAAAAGTCACCACATGAAAAACAGAAAAGGAAATTATGAATGGACAATCTCAGATCAGTAGTCTGCTCTTTGATCCAAAATGGATTCAAGAGAACTGAATCAAAAGTATCTTCAAGTTGTGTTGAGTTCAAACGTTGTTCAGTCATGCCCATCCTTTTTAATATCCCCAGCACACACTTAAATGAGTAAAGACCATGAGAGACTATTTCAGTAAGACTTGTTATTTAAGATTTAAGAATGTATACAAATCCATTTCATAGTCTGAACTTGCCTCCCTTTGCCCCCAAACAGGTTAAAAGTTAAGTATTACCAACCGACTTACCTGCAAACACTAGATTTTCTGGACATGGTAGTACTGGGAGAGGATGGAGGAGTCTGGTAAGACCAGCTGTAATCAGAACCTTTCAAATCTAAAATTACCTGATGAAAGATAATCAATAGCATCAAGGATGTGGAAAAACTTTCCCCCTATTAATAGACAGCATCTGCTTGTCATACAACATTCATCCCTGCTACAAACTTTCAGTGCCAATTTGGTCTCAGTTCTCTTCCAAAATTATGCTGTATCACACAGGAGAGTTGGTTTCATCCTTGGCTTTCTTGGTACTAGCATACTTCAACACTAAGGTTGCCCACCAGAGAAAGAAAGTTCAGATTTGAATGGGAAAAAAACTTTTACAAAAGTAACTTGGAGATTTAATTTTTGCATTAAGGATGCTTTTCCAGTTTTTGTTTCTTTTATTCTGTTTGTTTTGACTTAAAAAATTATTACAGCCTTTGAGTTGAAGTACTGTAATGTTTTAAACAATTAACTGAAGATTCAGCATTCAACCACAACAGAGCTTTACACTTCGATGTCAATGATAAGGTGATTATGAGTATGACAAAAAAACTGAGTTCACACAGTAGAGTTCCAGAAAAATGTCCTATTTGGATTCATTTAATGACACACATTTTCCTATGCATTTTAAGGACAGCACAGAAAAATGCTCAAATGTTAGAATCCATCAAGCTATGCAACCCCGGCAATTTTCTGACTTCAAAAAGACAGGGATGCTCAAACATAGGGCAAGGAGATGACACCTATTTCTCAAATACTCTCTGCAGAAATCAGGCATCTTCATACTCTTCAAAGTGTTACTGCTACCACTTCACTCTGGTCTCACCAAATATTTTAGGGGCACTCGGCCCCTGAAAACAAATTTTCCCAACCAAACAGGGGTTTTTATTAATTGCTGATGTTAAAAATGACCTTGCTGCCATAAAGTTTCTACAAAACATCACATTAAGCCACTAAACACTAGTCGCCAATATTCCTCACAACACAAAAGTGGTGCAAGCCACAAATAAAATGTTTTCCAGGTAACAAAAGCTAACCTGTTCACTCGAGGATGGCAATTTGTGTGGATCCATGGTGAGACTTTTCAGGTCATCTGATATGGTTTGTAAATGGGTTATTTCTCCTAGCATTGATATTTCTTCTTCCTGAAAAGAAAAATGAGCCAGGCTAACCACAGCCTTGGTTTTAAAAGTTAAACCTGTAACACAATATATGACCTTTATCATTTTGCTAATGACTGTGGAGATGCCCAGTAGAGCGGCCTTTTCTTTCAAAATTAAGTAATTATGAAAGGTTGAAAATAGTAATTTAGAGTTTTGTAACTACTTTAAGATTGCTATAAATTCTAAGGCCCAGAAATATTTTCTCTCATCTACAAGATAAATAAGCCTCAGCCTTCTTTTTGTGACATCGTCAGAAGAAGAGTGTCAGTTTCGCTGCACTTGACAAATACATAACTGTTCTATGTACACTCACTAGCATGCCCTAACAATTTTAAGCCTCAGTTTAAACAGGGGTTAAATTTATAGTTTTTGATAGTTAAGTTAAAGGCATTATACAGGTACAGCGCATTAATACATCTACAATTGATTCTGGCTCAGATTACATTGATAGCTAACTCAGATGATGATGCCTGAACTGTAAACTACCACAGTAATTCCTTAGCTACCATTTCTTCCAGGTCCTCTGAGTCTGGAATTCACCTCCTCCTGCTCAGCCATGACTTTCCTAATTCTCTATTGTTTTCTGTTGAGACTGATGCTCTTTGTAAGCAAGCACTGGGAACATTTTCCCAGTATGTTGGTGACCCTACAGAAAGGCACCTTGCTTGCACAAAACCATGAACAATTCCTTGTCAGGCCTCAGACTACCTGAGATGATGAAAATTTACTTAAACCTTTCCAAAGAACTGAAAAACTGTCATGTAGAAGGAAAAGAGCTATCAGAAAACCGCATGGAAGCAGCCTGCAATTTGTCAGATAATGTGATTATATACACAAGGGAGGTCTTGAAACATTTATCAGTCCTAGCACTGGAGTAGGAGTAAGGAGGATTTATATTAAAATGTGATGTTAAGAAGGAAAGCAGTGGAAAAAACTGCATTTGCAATTCAGGCTGGAATGCATAAAGAACACAAACTGACTTCAGTCTTTGTGCTCATTGTTTACCCATCAGTCACCCTGAAGATATTCAGTATTTTCCATTGCTGAATTACTCCAAACGCCTACAAGAAAGGTCCCAACTCTCACCACTTGCTAGACAGAGATACAGGCTGGATTTTGGCTCTAGAAATTATTTCCTAAGACATAACAAGATACTCTCTTCACAGGCTTCTGGCCACTTATCTAATCTGTGAATTGTACTGACTGAAAACGAAGAGCTCTTACGATCACAGGGCGCAGCATTGAGATGAAAGCACAGAATCGACCACGCTCCTCGATCAGAGCCTTTCTGACAGCTTGCTTCTCGGTTTCTTCAAGCAGCAGGTACTTATCATTGACATCTTGTAAAGCACTATCCAGCTGGGGCTGAATGTCACCCCGTCCTGTATGCAGGAAACAATCAAGAGCACATATTGTCAAAATTGTGCCTCTCCAGAGAAGATGACGTTATTTTCAGCCAGCACTGCTGATAGATTGTGCTTCTACAATTGAAGTCTCAACCAGCATTTTCCCTTAATTCAAATTAGTAAGGATGTTTCCCCCGCCCCCCCCAATTAAATCAAGCATTTCAAAGCATTTATTTTTTCTCCTTTTGCATAGAATAGAAATCCAGCTCAATTCAAAAGGTTTCACCAAGCCAAAGACAGCATTTTAAATGAGGCCTTTATCACAGCATTAGCTATAGAAACTCTTCACATCATCCCTGTTGAAAATCAACATCTTACTAACTGGGAGAGTATAAGTCACTAGCCCAGGTGTACTCCCCCTTCTTCTTGTATTTGTGCTCAACAAGGTCCTAGTGAGAATTTTGTGGAGCCACTAAATGAATGAATCAATCTCCTGTACAAAATGCTACTATGGACACGTTATTGATCATGGGACCATTGGGTTCAAGCACTCTGCATAAAACAGCTGCTGAAATCTTTTCCTTCATTCCAGAGTCCAAACTAAACCAAACCTCTCAACATAGGTTATATATACATATTGGACATATATATGTATATATTTCCAATGTATGTCAATGGATATAATAAAATTCCAATGTTTTGCAATCAAAAAGCTTCACTGTGTTAATTACAGTCAACTCATAGCATCAAAACTTTCTGTGACAGCTAAGTACCTTATTCTGCACTGACTGCTTAGGCTGCATCACACCAAAAAAATATTCCTCTAGGAATTAAGAGCTGTTGCTTGGATATACTATAATCAAGAATGTTGCAGTTGCAAGATGTTTTCATGCAGCTTACATCCCCAAATATTTTAAAGGACCTCAGTTGTATTCATTTGTTGCAAATCTCCTAGAAATGCCACCATCTGCAATTTAACTACCTTCTGGTAGTTAACACTGAAAAAATGGTGGGTGAGTTACAAGCAGCTACCCAGAATCAATTTTTTGGATTATAACCTTTCTGCACAGAGGATTTAAAGCTACGAGCAAGAGGAAAAAAGTATTTTTATGTGTGTAGTACACAATGCAGATGACTCAATGTCAGGCTTACAAAGGAACAACCTTTGCCTTCCTATCGTATGTATTTCCTTAGTACTCCAGAGCAAGGCAAAGCCATCAGCCTTCCTGCACTAATACACAGCCAGAGCCGCAGTAAAAGAGAGCAGCAATGGAAGCAAAAAGAATCACGCTGGCTTAGCAGAATTACAGGCTGGATATATCCAAATCTCCTCTGTACAGAGTTAGACATAGTCCAGATAAAATGCATTGAACATCCACATGCAGAGCTCTGCAATGGATCCTGGAATAATCACATGCAGTGCAACATGGACACTGCCACTGCCAAGGCCATCCGGTACCAAACTTCCAGCAGTGTCTGATCCTGCAGATCAGTCTGGCTGCTTCAATGTGGTCATAAAACTGTTTTGGAAATAAATAAACTTTAGAATAATAGAGCCTGAAGGTCCTCTGCTTCCTCCATCAAAATTAGCATCTACCAGACACAAGTTATAGCAGAGCTTTGGGTACCTCTGTGAAGGTCCTTTGGGTTTTTTTCTGTCACCCTCAGGAGACAATCTGGGCCTTCCTGCTTCAAGACCATTCTGTACATTTCAGGTCCTCCCCATACTCTGCCATCAGATGCAGTCATTAAACATTTCATACTTCTCTGGAGTTTTCTTTCAAATTCTTTGGGAAACAGAAACTTGCATCATTGCTCAGGCCCTTTTTGAGTACTGCCTGGAATTACCGTGGCTAAAATAACCACCTGTTGTTCAAGCCTAGATACTGGCTCACTACCAGGGATGTACCAAATGCAAAATGTATTAGCTGCAAACTAAATCAAACACTCATTAGTTCAGGTCTGGAGAACTGCTATAAACATTCAGCTGCTCCACCATAATCATGCACATAACGCAGTAAATCCTGGTTAAATGCATTTGCTTATGCAGTGAGAACACACTTAAAAGCAACTGGACACCATTGACAAAATGGGTTCAATTATAGTGACTTTCTGTGGACCTCAGAGCAGGACATCTTGGACCAGAGAAACAAGAGCAGCCAAAACCTGGGGCAAGAATAAACCTCATTTGCACCTGTGCAATTCATTCAATTCAACGAAGTTATGAGGACAATGTTCAGACTGGTATTTTAACTCTTTGTTCAAAGCATGTGTAAAACCACACCGCTCTCCAACTTCCTCTCTACCTCTACAAAATTCCCATTTTATTTCTTCCAGTGAGTCAATACAGTAACAGACACACTGCTTTCTCACCAGTATTTTCACAGATCAGTTTTTATGCTCGGGGCACTTGTGCAGTCTGTAAAAACACAGAAGCTGTCTCAGGTATAATTCAGAGCAAGAAACAAGCTTAAGTGAATCATTTTGATGAGGCTGTCAAGTCAGATGTTTACAGATGAATACAGCTCTCTCCTGGTGAGTTCTCATAACTCATCTTTTAGGAGGAGGAAAGCTTTATCAACATCCTTTGAAAGCTCCACAATGCAGACATCAATCTAGCAAGCCTTTTGAAAGCAGGCATAGTTCTTCCCACTCCCTGAATCGCCAGCTGCACTCAGCTCAGGAAATTTGAGGGATGAGATCTCTGCCTAATAGAACCAGTTTCCTTTGCTAAGCAGAGCAGAGCACATCCCCACAAGCAGCATTCTTATTACACCCGGAGAACACCAAAGGTGTAAGAGCCAACTGCTGACCACCTCTGCTTCTCAGACATCTTGGGTCACCAGTATTTGAATCTGCTACTTATCTCAGAAGGGAATAGCGACCACTGGAGAGCAATGCAGTTCTTCTCCCCCTTGAGTGACAAGGAGAAGGGTAATTGGCCAAGGCAGTATTTTTGATTGCAGTGTTTTTGCGGCGGTCACAAGGCACACTTTCATAGGGAACATCAGCAAGTGATTATTTCCTTCAGCCCACATTCTCTGGCCTTTAGGTTATGCATTCCAAAACACTTCCAAACCAACACAACTACCACAATGACATTAAATAGTTCCAGAACAATCTTATCATGCAGCAGCTGTAAAAGTGCACCTGGAAGGACACTCCTACCCCAGCTGCAGGCAAGTTTGAGTGACCCACCACAGCAATCAGCAACAGCAACGGTCAAAAGCATCCAATGTAGTCACAGGTCACTGGTCTGAACCAGCCTGACATGAATGGGAGGTAGGGATGGTTCTGCAGATCACGTCAGCTGCACCCAGAAAAAGTCAACAACCAGAACACTGAGGAGGAATTCAAACCCAGCCTTTCTCAAAGTGGAGCTCTGGTGATGCAGAGAGGAGCAAAATGCAAGACCAGAAGTTGTGGACTGAATTCTCTAATAACACCATGCTCCAACAGCCCGGTGACCTGTGGCTGGACACAGGCAAGTGACAGCTAATCATGTGCAGGGAGCTGAACTGCTTCTCATCAGAAGTAACGTGGATCTGCTGCTACTTCGAGGACAGTCTCAGTAAGTTACCCTGTCAGCAGGTGCTTTACATCATTACCATGACATGCAAGGGCTTTAAAGGACACACATGCAATACAACTTGCATTTTACAGTGCTTTGTGTGAATCCTGGCTGAAAGCCTCATGCAATTTCTTAAATAACTATTATTCAAAAAGAACTTTAGTAAACGAAAAATACTAGGGAAAAAGAAAAAGGCAAATCTAATTTTCAACCCAATTTCATGCCTTTATTTTATATGACAAATTAAACTAGCAAAACTCTCAGCAGCACCAAAGTAGAACAGTAACTTCTAAATTCTGTCTGTGCAAGCTGGACTGCTAAACTTAATGCTGTTATTGACAGTACAATGCAGCAAATATTGGTGAAATTACTATTTTCCATGTTCTCATATAACGACTGTACCCTTTTTAAGCATCTGCACAGAACTTGATAATACATACTGGACACTTGACACAGTGGCAGAATTTACATAGTATGAGGCAATGATGAGTACACCTCTACTTGTACAAACCAAAGCAGGCTCCAAGTCAGTCATTCCCAAACCACCTTCTTTACAAGAGCACACCTGCTCCAGCTGCCAGAAGGAACACCTCCTCTTAAGTTCTGCACAGTAAAACCAACAAATTAACTAATATGGATCTGTTCTGAGAACAGAAGAATTCTACCACCATTTATGGAGAGGTGAAAAATGTCATAAGTGGGATTAACCTCAGACTCCTTCAGAAACCAAATCTGAGTCTTTCTGTTGGCTACTGGAGATCTGAGTCAGCTGCTCGTGTTCAAAAGTGCAAAGTTTTGCCTTTACAGAAAAGCTACAAGTTGCCAAATGACATTTCTAGATTGAATTACATACCATGAAAAGCACAATGTGTGGTTTCAAGAAATGGAGACAAGCAGCAGGCTCAAAAAGGCCCAGCTCCAGGAGCCCAGCGGAGGTGCCTCGTTTGAGAGCCTGCTGATTGAATCAATCCAGGCTTCTCCCAAAGGCAACACCGACATCACTACACTCACAAGTGCAGGTATGAGTACTTTGCTCAGATTCAGAAACACCATGCTTCATTCACAATGGGATCTCAAGGCAGCCACTTTAAATTTGCAAAACAGCTGAAACAGCACCCCAATTTAAACATATGTGAGATGTGATCAGGCAACAGGAGACAATTGTGATGCTGAATTCCAATCCTGGACACCCAGAATGAAGTAAATATAGTGATTTTTTATCTATCAGGTAAGAAAAATGCATGCGATTTTCAGAAAAAAGGGAATTTGGATCACAGGTTACAAAGACCAACATTAAGGACTTTAGGCTCTAGACTTTAAAAGTCATATTAACAATAAGATACTCAATTATTTGAACATCACCTTGATGACATGTCTATTCTATTTAACTTCTCTCCCAGCTGTGACAAGATTTATCTGTTCATGTTAATCCCTTTCTAAAATAAACCAGAGGTTTTTCCACAATACTGGTTTGCGTCTTTTACAGTGTTCCAATTAAATGCCAAAAGAAAATAAAAAATTATTTGTTCATTAAGATTATGCAATATTTTAGTTGCATTGGAAATTAAAGTCTAGGCAGTTAGTGGAGACCAGACACCATAAAGAGGCCACAGCAAGGGCTACAATAAACCAGCCACCAGGGTCACAGCATGGCACAGACTTACCCAGAGCCTCAGCTGTCAGGCAGGTGCGCATGGTGAGAAATTGCAGGACACAAAATTGACACAGAAAGGAAAATAAAAAAAGTCAAACTGGTATTCCAGCATTCCTAGAATTTAGACATTATCATCAGCACCAAGACAAGAGAGTGAGCAGTTTGGACTAGACTATTTTGACTTCTTCTGTTGCTGAGAAAGACAAATGCATTAGTTTTGCATCCTGATGAGCTGTTGCAAATTAAACCCCTGATTATTTAGCACACAGTTTCACTTTATGAGACTTAAACCAGTTTAGACTCCATGGTGAGAATATGTAAACCTGTGCTTCAGAGAAAGTGCACAACATGGATAACCAGACCTGGTCAAAAGGCACAAATCTCATCCCCTCCCAGGGAAGAGGGAAGTCAAACCTGCAGAACTCTAGATGGGTGCTGCATGAGTAAGAGCACTTTTTGATGTTCTCTACTGCAATTACATTAACAGATTGTTAATTAAATGAAAACCTAATTGCTGATGCAATGTGGAAGAACATAAAGATTAACTATGATATGTGTATTTTAATTTAAAAACTTTCTATAAGAAAATTTTGTAATAAAACTGGCTGGCTGTCAAAAAGAGGGGAACTATCAAGAGGTCTTCAAAACTCAAGGAACAAAAGTAAATCCAAGAAATGTCTTCAGTCACTGATTTAGCAACATGTCTTCACTGCATTTTTGTAAAGGAGAGCTCACATTATAAGCTTGCAGGGAAAAAAAAAAAAAACAAAAAACCAACAAACACACTAAAAAGCCCTGCAGGCACCATGGCCTCATCCACACAGGATTTCTTTCCTACAACAGATAAGAATAATTTGCTCATTAGCTTCCCTCCTTCTGAGCTGCATCTTATTGACTCCACAGAGTTTTGGCTCTCATGACTTCAGTCATGGTGCCACACTTGATCAATTTAGAGGAATGAGGCTCCCTCCTGGGATTCTCCCTCCCCAGCCTGCCACTCCATATGGGGCAAGTGCAAAGAGTGCAAAGTGCTTGAATGAGAAGGTCAGCACTTGCTTTAAGAATTGAGACATTCTTCAGCTATAATTGCATTGAAGAGCTTTATGCTTTTTAGTTTAGAGTCATGGGCTTTGCACAACCATCCTTGAGAGCAGTATAACAATATGACACAGACCAGAGGATAACGCAACAACAGCTAAAAAGGCTCTAAAGCACAAAGACCTCATCTTTGCTAACCAGGACAAGGAAGAAAAAGCACTTTTGGCAGTATTACAGCCAATTAATAATCATGTTCCACAGTAAATTTAAAATCATGTTCTATTATCTGAATTTTATTAGAATCACAGAATACTTTCCAAAACTGCTGAATACTCAAAAGGAGAGACTGTTTAGATACTCAGCATTGATGGGACACAAGAATAAATATACTGAATGTTAAGGGAATTCTGCAGAAACTTCTGGATGTCTTACAGATAAAACTCAGTTTTCTTATTATTTTCTTATTTTCTTATTATATGTGTTATATTATTGGGAGTGTTACATCCAACAAATTCTTACATATCCACTTGGATTTAAACATTTTCCTCAAATCTCAAACAGTGTCACATGAAGAACCTGAAAACGAAACCTACCAGTATTGTTAGAGGCAGAAAGGGAACCTGTCTATTTATTCATGAATAGCCAAGCTGAAATACAGAAAATAGACCCAACATGCACTCCAGATTTTACACATTTGTTCAGACGTATTTTAATTTAATCACTTGATCATTTTTTCTTCAAGATTCATGCATTTTGTTAACCTTCCCAAATGGTTACATGCAGAGCCACAGCTGCTCACTCTCTCCTGATTCAATATGGCATCAACAGCTTCTAGCAGCTATGGATCCACTTATGAGGCCCTGACTCAGCAGAAACGTAAACATGGAATTTATTTTAAGTATATGCATAATTACTCTGCTGACTCAGGTTAGCTCGGCTGACTTCTGATGGCCAATGTTTGTCTGAAAACAAAGAGCAATTTAGAAGATGTCTGCAATTCCACGCACTACACAACTTCATCTGTTCAGACAAGAGCTAAGTGTCAATATTGGGGTGGGCAAAAAGCCCTAGGGGCCTGTCTCCCATGGGAACAAGGGTGTAAGGAAAACGAAGAACCTTGAAGATCACCATGAGACCCTCAGGGACTGCATGGATCTGGGAGATGCACCAGGATCCTATTTAAGATTACACAGATTTAGCTTCAGGTGGATTTTTTTTTTTTTGTATAGTTAAAGACAACAAATAGGGTGAAAATTTTCTCTGTGAAGTCTTTTGAAATGCAAGACCTTCATTTCACAGCCGTGTAAGTTTACTAAAAATACCCTAGCAAGCTTCCAGAAAGGACCCTGGACTTCCTTTTGTTTTGTTTGGAAAGCTTGGCGTTTTCCCCATCACTTCAAGCTTTGGAAACACCCGTATTGCAATTAACATACTTCCTCTACAAACATAATTTCTAATACATGATCTTTAGTGCCCAGCCTGAACTTTCAACTTGGCCACATGGAACGAGAACAAACAGACTATGCACAAGCCATGGAACAGGCAAACCCCTGTGGACTCAGCCCCTCAGAGCTAAGGCAGGGAGCCCAACCTGCAGCACTCCTGCCAGGACAAGCCACACAGCCCATGACCCTCCTTCCTATGTCCTTGGGATGCAGACAAGGAGCTGGGAGCTGCTGTGCATGCTGCAGCATCAGCTGTGAGAGAGAGCCTCTGCAGCCCAGCACGTCAGGGCCAGGGGACACCACTGCCATGATGTGAACGAGGAAAGGAGAGGGTTATATCTGAGCTCCTCTATTTGGAGCTGCCCAAAGCAGAAGAAAAACACTTTCCCATAAGGTCAGATGAGAAATAGCAGAATAAGCTTAAAGGACATTTTTAGTAGCATGCACAGGATTGAAGCAAATCCAGAATTCAGCAAACATCCCACTTGCCCACAGGTGATCATAAAGTTAATTCAAAAGTATTCTTACAAGTGCTAGGAACGGAATGAATTGGTTGTTTTAGAGTTCCCATAGGTCAGTAACTTTACAGAAAAATCAAAAGGACAGGTCCTGCTTGAGGAAGAACAGAATAAAAAAAGTAAGCCTGTAAAACAGAAACAGGAGAGTTGAAGACACAGGAAGACATTCATGCACTCAGCCACATGCCTGCCAACATAGCTTTTCCTATAGTTCAGACCTCATTTTTGTCCTAAAGCAGAATCACTTCTGCAGCTTTATCATGTTACAAAATAAACCCCTTCTTGATTTTTTTTTATCCCGCAGTAGCAGCAATAGCAATATACTTCACCACACAGGGCATTCAACAATCAGATCTGTCAAGATGGGTACATACAAAAACATTTTCACAACAGCATTTGACATTGCAATCAGACCAAAGCTTTATTCCCTCAAGATAGGGATCAAAACAACAAAGGGGGAAAGGCATCTGTTCCTGTTTTTTCGTTCTAACTGCAGTTTGTTGATAACTTGCAAGAAGGCAGGGAGAACTTCCTTCCATCCCCTGTCTACTCGTGCTGGGGCCAACAGCTTTGGGCATTCATACCCGCAGCCTTATGAGCCAAGGCCTCCTCACATCTCTCCTCCCCAGAGACCATGAAAACAACTCTCAGCTCCTCAAAAATATTGCAGCTCCTTCTTTTCCCTGTACTGGCTACCTGTGAGTCCTCAATTTTTCCACCAGCCCCATACACTCAAACCACTCCTGACTCCCACTGGTTTTGTGCTCTGGAGCAAACACTGTCAGTCTGACGGCAGTTCCAAGAGGGACAGCACAGAAATACAGCACTTTTACCACAACTCCAAAAGAACATCGTAACAGCAGAATTAAGGAAGGGAATTAGATTTAAAAAAAAAAAGAAACAAAAAAAGAAACAAAGCTTCCATCACATCATGGCTGCTACAACAATGATGGCAAAATGAGGCCTGTTCCACTGCTTGCTAAAAGATGTTTAACCCTGAAGGAACACAAAACACCAGTTTCCTGACTATCATCATGAGACTTGGCTCACATTTGAGGAGGGGGATATGAAAGCAGAAAATCCAAGGACCAAGTCTCTGCTTTAACCACTGCTAACAGATGCAGGTGGCATCTGCAGTATGAGAACAGTGGGTTGGTTTTTTTTTGTCCAGCAGCTTTAAGTACTTCTCCTTCCTCTTCACACTTACAGAAAATTATGTCTCCTCCTTCAATATTGCAGACTCATTTATTGAACACTCAGAAGCAGGACAAAGGGGAGATGGAGCTAGACAGCTGTCAATCCATAGAAACAGGCTCAAAAAATGGCTCCTTCTTCACAAATCCCAGACATCCACCCAAACTATTCCATGCTTTTATGTTTTTCTCAGTGCTTACCTACTATTCACTGATGGATTGTTTGTATTACACAAGGACAAGAAGAAATAAAACTAGAAAAGGTGAGGGGGAGACAGGAGGAGACATGGAAGGAGTATCACAAACTCTATAAAGCTGTTGGTCTGAAGTTGGACATTTCATCACACAAAATGAGAAATGCATCACCCAAAAATAAAATCTTTTCTCAAAAAGTCACGCTCCCTTAACAATCACCATTCTGATTTAGAACACTAAACTGACAGACAAGACACACAGAACCTACTGAGCTAAGCTCCCTCTTGCTGGCTTTCATCTCTTCTTTCCTCATCTCTTACCTAAGCTCAGCTAACATTCAAGAGCAGTTTTCCAGTCATCTGGCTTTCTACCAGTGTGATTACTGACTCACCTATATGGAAGAACAGTTACACAGTCCACCTGTTCTGGGTAACACAGTTTCAAAATTTCAAGAAACTCCCCACCCCAGCATTTACTTTGCTTGTCCCTGGGTTCACAGTTTTTAGGCACATGGGGAAAGACAAGTTTCAACCTGCAGACTGAGAGCTGCTCAAAGCACACTTCTGACCCAGCTGGGAAAAGCCCTGTGCAGGAAAGGGAATCAAAAGTCTTGTGTACAAGCTCCCAATCATTGTTCCAAAGCCTGATGGGGTTTCCACTTGGCCAAGTGAAACCCTTAGTGATGGCAATGCTGCAGCTAGCAGTGCTGCATGTTTCCACCAAAACAGCAATGAAACCCCTGTGACAAGGTGGAGGTGGGAGAGCAACAGGAGCATGAGATACAGCTGCTAAAAAAGACAAATTGCCATTCAGGAAAATTCCCTTTTTCTTCTCACTCATCTTTAGTATTCTATGATTGCCAAGTGCCCTTCCCCCTGAAAACAGCCCATGCCACTGTCTTACAGTCTGATCAATAAAGTAAGGTTTAGGAGATTACAGGCTGTTAAAAAAAAGAAAAAAGAGAAGTGGCAGAAAGGAAGAACAGTGAGAAATGTTAATTGCTAGGGAACATTTACATAATGGCTTTTTTAATATCATTCCAGAAGATTCTAGAAAACTTTACGGGTATCTGCACAAGTCACATTAAGAATGTCAGGGTTCCTAAAAAGAAAAAGTTAGCAGTAAGGGTTCTATTTTAAAACATGATTGACTTTGCACAAACAGTTTTAAGGCTTTTGTATAAGAACATTAGACAGCAGCTTCAGAACATTATTTAAATGACACATAGTAATTGTATCCTGCTACCCAAGTAGGTACCAAGAATCCATTAGTGGGGCAGGATTATTACAGTAGAAAGTCCTATCTTCGTCAATGAGCACAGCTCAGAAGGCTATTAACGGTACAGTATGAAGCAAGTTACCTTTCTTTGCTTTCTTCTGTAGCTTCAGTGTATCAGATGATTTCTTTTTTATCTCCTGGCGGGCTTTTTTGTATTCTAAAAAACACACACAATCTCTATTATCAATATAATCCATGTCAAAATGAATGTTTTTCACAGAAAAGGCTACATTTAAAGACGTCAGACTACAAACTATTAAACAACAGCTACTGTTAAAAAAGTGGCTTAGAACTCACATTTTGTAAAGCCTTTACATTTGGCTTAATATAACATTTTAGGGTGTGAGCACATTCACATACCAAAATCTTTCCCAAATAAACAAAGCCTTTACAGAAATAACAACTGAGAACACAGTACAAAATTAGAGCGCTTTTCATTTCATCCACTTTCAGGAATGGAAAACAGAGATGACAGGTTTCTCAAAACATCTGTGTTCGAAAAACAACTATGCAGAAATGGCAAGGCAGAGAATATCCTGTGATCCCTCTCCAACATGAGAGTCGAGCAGAGGAAGAGGGTGTTAAAACTCTGCCCAAGGAAGGGTCACATTGCCAGCTCCTTCTGATGAAGTGGAGCACACTGCACTTGTCCTCATTTTCAGATGAGCTGCACATCCCAGAATTAAAATCCCAGAACTAAATATTCAACTTCTAGTGCAGGAACACTAAAGGTATCAGATACTGATATTTAAAACTGATACTAAAAAAAAAAAATAAAAGGCATGTATCCATGTATATATACATGTACACATACACTTTAAGGAGATTTGGGTTACTACTCTACTGCAGACGAAAAAACAGAAGTAGATTGATGGCAGGCACAGGTACTGTACTGAGGTCAACTGCACTCCCAGCACCCAAGTCTGCCCAGTAAACTCTAAATCTCACTGCCACTTTGGCCTGGGTCACCCCTACTGGCATGATCTCATGTGATTCCTCTCTCCTGCTCACTACATTCTTAACACTCTGCAGCACAAGGCAGGCAGTTTTTCAAGAGTTGCTGATTCAACTGCTTCTATTTGACCACAGCAATAATGGGGCAAGAAGGAAATTCTCTTTTGGAGGTCAAGCCCACTCTTTCCTATCAGTTCCCATGGTGCTGCTGCTTCTTTCAGACACAACAAAAGCCTTACATTTTCAAGGGTTAGTCAGTGGTGAACTGCAACCTGCTTTCAGCACCTGTGCTAGAGGGCCACCACTCCCAGTACAAGTTTTGCAAAGCCAAAGGCATCTACCAACATGTGCTTGCTGTGCAAGACTTGGCTGCCTGCTGCTCATTCCCCCAGGAAAGCCTCTGGAGCCATCATCACCACTGCAGCCCTGGGCACCCCATGTCCCATAGCAGAGCTCTCCTGTTCCCCAGGTGCACTTTCTGTATGGCATCAGGTATAAAATAGTGATGCTCAGTGTTTTACAGGGCTGTGCATTCTCTGGAGGCCACTCTGGCTGAGGCATAACATGATCTTACATGCTGCTTTTAATGACACCCCAGGGCTTTGCAGGGATAGATGTGGCATCTCCAATCTTCAGCTCACATAGGGAGAGTGGGCTAACAGAGTTAAACCCAGTCACTGCTTACCAGTCTTGATAAACAACCCACCCCTCTGGGTCCAGCAAACTAAACCTTCAAAATGCATACGGCAAGGGTTAAAATTTTGTTAGGCACTTTGGGAGAGGAGTGTTTTAGAAGAGAAAAACTGCTATACTGCTATATATATTTAAGCATGTCATCCAGTTCGCCCGTACAAACATGAAAAGAGGAAGCAAAACTGATATTACAATCTTACTCCTATTAAAGAATTCTTCCTCTATAACTACCTTTTGCATGGTCTTTATCCAGCTGATTGGCCACTTTCTTCCACTCTTCCATCTGTTCTTGAAGTGGGTTTATCAGACAGTCAATTAAAGCACTAATTTTGTTGAAAAAACACAAAGAGCAATCAAGTCCTGCAGATGCCCCTATTCTTACAGAGAGAGCCAAGGTCAATATTGGAGTATTTTTACTTTTTGCTGTGACAGCTACCAGTGTCACAATGTAAATATCAGAACATAAAAATGTTTACACTAGAGGAAGCAAAAGAAAAAAGTAGATTAAAAAAAAAAAAAAATCAGAAATCCACATCACAAGACACCAGAATTACAAAAGCTCCGGACAGTGAGGAACAGAGGGTAAAAGCGAGGAGTGACCCGAAACAGATCCTACTCAACTGTCACACAATTTAAATGGAAACTCTTGAGACCAGAAAGGTTCATGCAGCCATAGAAATTATAAACTTAAGTAGCACATGTATATATACAAGAAGACAGAGCAGTTGTACAAGAGAACAATATTCTGTCCGCTGATGTGCCTCACCTCACACTGCTGGAGTCTATGATACAGCACCAGTATCCACTAATTAATGAGACTGGGATCAAACCATTTAAACAGCCAACTCTGTGGTAACTGGAGACTAAAATGGTCTCCTCATGGCCAATTTAATACATAATTTAATTTTAAAGTAACCACAGAATAATCATAGAATGTTTTGGATTGGAAGGGACCTTAAAGGTCATCTGGTTCCAACTACCCTGTCATAGTCAAGGACACCTTCCACTAAGCAGGCTGCTTATACTATCCAAGCTGCCTTTGAACACTTTCAAGCATGGGGGAAAAAGGGAAAAAACATAGTAGGCCATCAGGCAAATGGTGAAGTACCATTTTTGTTCACCTAAGATCAACTATAACTTTTAAGTCTGGTTAAAAAAGGCATGCATGCAAACTACTACTAACTACAGAAATAGGTTGTTTTTGTACAGCCCAGATCGCACATGAGTTAATCCTCTCTCATTACCTCTGCAGTCTAACTTCAACTGCAAAAACAAGATGAGAGAATTTGCATTTCCTATACTGCTCTACTGAAGGTTTTTCTCTTGGCTGCAAGCTATTTGGGCTCTGCAGTAAGCTGAGGAAGCAGCACAACACTTGCTGCTACTGCTCATTTAAAATTGAGTGACAAAGCTTAAAGTCCTGAAACAAAGACAGGTCAGTTGGTCACATCAGCAGCCGCCTGCTCAGCACTGAGCAACAGGGACTGACAGTGAGAATTTGCAGCATTTGGAGGTGATTTGAGGTGACCTGGCCCAGCCCCATAAATGTGCAGTGAAACCCTGCATGTTCACAGCACCCAATGTGCTGCAGAGAGAACACTACTGCTGCTCTCAGTGACATGGCAGAGGTCAGCTGAGAACCCAGTGCTGATGAACAGCTGTAGATGTTCCCCATCAGCACATGAAAGAGGAACCTCCAGTGCTGGGCCAGGTACAGAGCCACTCACCTTGAGAACTGCCGGAGTTTGGACTCTATACTTCTGTGCCTCATACACATCCTGGTGAGAGCAGACCCAATCTCTCTGGTACCACCTGAAAAAACAAAAACCAAAAAGCAGGTGAGATCCTTGATGAGAATGAGATTCCTGCCTCTGGTGTAGAGGCATAACAACCAGGAGGGCGGTGCCAAGTCTTCCAGAGCAATTGTAAAACAGATTAATAGTAAGTGGAGAATCAACTAGGCTATTAATGGGGCAGATCTCAGTGGTATCTGCCACCCCAGGAAGAGATTAATTCCTGTTCACTTAGAAACCAGAATCGAGCAACCAAACACAATTAAAACACAATTCTTCCAGGCAGCTTTCTGTGCCGTGAGGCTCAACCCTGCAGCAGACGACTTGAAAGAAAAGGGTTTTGAGATGTCAAAAGCCAAGTAGGACAGCTGTCAAGGGAGTGGGCAGGCACTTGTGAACACATTATTTCCACGTTTTAGAGCTAGATCTACGGGTTTCGATGTAATTTCCCCATCCCTATATTCTTTGGAGCCGGTGCCTCAAAGGGGCTTGGCCGCCGCAGAGCCCCGGCCGCGGGTCCGGCCAGCAGGTGGCGCCGTTCGCCGCCGCCCCTCAGGACAAAATGCCCGCTGTGCCACGGGCCCCGCCGGCTGCTCCGAGCTCTCCCTGCTCCTAAAACAAACACTCCTCTCTCCTGCTCACTGCCACCAGCGATACCAGCTCCGACACCGAGCTTCCCCTGCTCCCAGCACGGACCCTCCGCTCTCCTGCTCACTGCCACCAGCGATACCAGCTCCGACACCGAGCTTCCCCTGCTCCCAGCACGGACCCTCCGCTCCGCTCCCCACTGCCACCAGCGATACCAGCTCCCACCTGCCTATTAAACCCCCATGAAAATCTGATTCCATGTCAGTTTTGGTACTTCCTTAGTTCCCATTTGCAAGTCAAATCTATTATTTCAGGATAAAAACATCAACCTTCTTACGAACTGCTTCCAAACTGTAGTGCTCTCTGAACAGTGAATACATCAGCATCTATTTAGAAATCTTACTTGGTTTTTAGAATAGCCTTTGACTTGTATCATAAGAGTAAAACCTTTCCTAGGCTTTAAAAATAGTATTGCTCAAGTAAATTAAAAAAAAAAAAATCTTCCTAAGAAACTCTAACATATTTAAAACATGAAATCAAGTCACCATCCTCTTGCATTCTTGCAGAATTAAATCCTGTGCCCACAAAATGGCTCTGGAACAAAGACACTCAATAAACTGGAACAAATTGTGGCTATTTGGTATTGTTCAAAAAGATAAACAGAAAGTCCTTTGTCACTTGCCTGATTACTCATGTTTTTATAAGGAGCTTTTGAAATAATATTATTTAGTAACATCAAAGAGCTGTAGCCTCGTTGCATACAGGTGTGAAAAGCACACGCACTCCAGGCTGGATCTGTACCCATCTCTCACAGTGATGCTGCACTTGCACAAGCGGAGACAGACTCAGTAACTCAAAAAGCAATACTGAAGATGGAGAGAGGTGTAACAGGGAGGAATCAAGTGGAGAAAGAGGACAGCATCCACAAGAAACAGTGGATCTCTGTCCCAAAACAGACAGAATGGGCATTTTCCTCTGGATCCACTGCCAAATAAAAGTAATTTTATTTCAGAGCCTAATGTGGTAACAACTGCAATGGCAGAGAACAAATGAACCAAAAATTTCCCTGACTACCAGCAGGTAGTTTAAGCAAAAGTTAGGTTTTTAAGGTTGAAAACTCACTGAAATACTGGAATATTAAGGACCATCAATGGTTACGTGACATTGCTTTCCTAAGTCTGTTATATGAAAAAAAGAAGGGTCAGAACAATAAAGAAGGTATCAGAACAATATAAAGGAAATAAGGCACGACGTGTTTGGGGAGGCTAGGAAACAAGGGTCAGTTACTATTAATATTAAGTTCCAAGGTAACAGAATTTTAACTGAAACACAATCAAATATAAATATATCCCCTCAACATACAATACAGATGGATGGGCAAGGTCAACAGAACAGTCAAATGAAGTTCAGAGTGAAAAAAAAAAAACAAAAACCAAAAAACAAGCCACAACAAAATAAATTAAGCCTGGAATAAAGAGGTTTTTCCACGGAGAAAACCAAACGCAACTGGTTGGTGATGAGTGGGCTACTGGTTCTTCCCACCTTTTGAAACTTCATGTTATCCATAAGTGTTTACAAGAATATCAAAGGATGAGGTGTTAATTTTATTCTGTGAATGAAGACTACTCTAATGAACTGAAGGTAAAAGGAGAAGAAATGGTTTTGAGAAATTTTTGATGTTCCTTCTGGAAACAAGGTGTTGCTGAAGATGGGTTGAGGATTCTGCTTGGAAAGAAGAATGAGGGGTGCTGCTGAAGAGTTTCTGAGAGCTGAGCCAGCACCTCTGCTTGGTCAGCATGGACCCAGGGAAGGGTGCAAGGAGTGTGTCAGGGCTGGCAAGAGTCACCAGACTGAACAAAGGGCAGTACCAGCCCATTTTGTCCCACACCCAAATCCCACTGCTTCTCCTCAATGTATGAACGACTCCAACAGCACTGGAGTTAAACAGAGCTTTACTTCCCTGTTCCCAATTATATTAACTGTCAAGGATACAAATGCTTCCTGAGAAAGTAAAATTAAATACAGGCCTCTCCCCACCCCTTGATTTATTGAACTGGAGGACCACGGCCATCACCAATGCGTTCAGCTGTTCTTCCAGGAACACCTGCAGTGCCAAGGGTTTATCTCAGCTTTCAGCAGGTTATTGTGAGGGCTGGTTCCTACAGCAGAACTGCACTGATGCACCTTTCCAAAGCTGGGATCATCTGGCTACACAAACTGGCAGAAGGGAACCATTTTGTACCACTGCAGTGGTTTGAAAATATCCAAATGTAACAAGGGATGGTAATTTGGCTTTGTTTCTTTTCTCTAATATCAGCTGCTGTGAAGAAGACTCACATATGCTTTCTATAAATTACAGTTTGATGAGTAGTTTACTCACAGCTAGAGCGGGCAGTCAACATATGCACTCTGCACACAGAAATGGACCTTACAAGCAGCATTAATGTGTGTGCAAGTCCTGGTACTGGCTATGCACCCAAGCAATCAAAACCTCGCAACGAAGTGTACTGCAGTGGGCAATGCCACAGTTACACAAAACCTGCTTCGGCTTCAAATTAATTTATGGTTTATCTTTTCAAAACCTGCTCCGTAAGTGACCAATTGCCTACTAGCTCAAGGATGGAACCATGAGCCAGGCAGACAGAAGACCAGTGGAGATAACTTCTTTTTCAGTGCAATCAAACCACAAATGTGGTGGCAAAAAGAGCATCTGACAGAGAACTGTGTCAGGAATACCCCAAATGCACTGCCCATCTCCACTCATAAGCAGCTCCCTGGAAGAAAGTCATGACATCCTCCAGCAGCTGTAATTTCCCAAACAGAAATACTGAGGCCACACTAGCAATGCAAACTTTTCACCAAACCACAAGTATGTTGGGTGGGTGACCTGGGCTCCATTCATTGCCCTGCAGCTCTGAAGTCAAACTGCTGTGCCTTGGGCGCTCAGTTTATAAAATGAGGCTGTGAATTATCTGCTTCTCTGACATACTATCATAATTCATCCAGTAAGGCAAACAATGCCTGGGAACAGCGTAAATAATACTTCGAAACCGGAGATGAGAGCTGTATTCATCAGAAATCCCACTCAGAGAAAGTGGCTTAACAAAATGCTCCTGTCAAATTTGATTAGAAAGTGGGTGATAACATCAGCCTTATTTCTCATAAGTAAAAGGCAACTCTGCAAGGCAAAACGTGCCTTCACTCTCACCTTCCCTGCTTTTCCCTTTCCTGCCTAAGCCTGTAAAAGATCACAAACTTTTTACATGTGAGATAATTAAACAGAAATCTGTGGACCATGACACTACAATGAGTCCACTATAAAGACATAAATGATTTCTTTTGACACTTGCTTGTCATTCAACATCACAGAGAGACAACAGGGAAAGACTGTAGGAAAGAGACTCAATTGTTTTATGGGAGTCGTTATGTTTGTATTTAATGATGATCATATATCAAGTAAATGATTATTTGATGAAATGTGCAGCTGTACAACTGCATGGCCTCTATATACTCCAAACAACTCGCTACAATCAACCTCTTATCTTCCTCTTCTCACTTCACTGACGAGCAACTCCAGCAGGCTCAGAAGATGCTGCCTTTCAGAAGTGCTTTTAAGGTTCCAACTTACTAATGAGCTCACCTTTATCTTCAAGGCTACAGTCCAAATGTGCCAGGCACTTCCCTCTTTCCCAAAAGGGAGAGAATGATGAAAACCGGGTGTAATAGTTTTGTAATTTCAAAGTTATCAGAAGAGGCTTCCATTTTTGAGTAAAGATTAAAGTAGGAGCAGAGGGGAGACTGGATTATTAAATGTAGTTCTGAACATAGAGACTATGACAAATGACTAACAGTAGGACATTGTAAGCTAATGGCCATTTACTCAACCCTTATCCAAGCTCATGCTGCTAGAAGAGCAAGCAGTTTCCGTCTGATTACATGGGGTATGGACCTTGATCTTGCCAAACTTTTTATGCAGATGCCTCCATGGAAGTCAAGGATGATGGGATCAGTTCCAGAGTGTTACAGCAGACAGAGAAAAAAGGACAGCTTTTGCTTAAAACTGACTAGCACAGGTATTACTACTGGGGCAGAAACTTGAAAGTGGAGCTGTGGCAGCTCTCTATGTTCAGAGTGTCAACAGTCTCCAGGTAAGGCTTATAAGTTGGAAAACCAAATCGAAAATTGCAGACAACTGCAGATGTTGCTCAGCATCCACCAGGCAGGAAAAGAAAACAGGACACCCTTATTCCTGACAGCTGTGAGCCTTTCTGAGCAGCACTTGGTAAAGTCTCTAAAAGCTGCTGCTCAAAATCAGAAAAAAATTCCTGAGGCTTAAAAAAATAATTAATTTAGACATCTCTCAGTGAAGACTGGATCAACAAATGCAGATTCAAGGTCAAACTCACCTATGAATTTTAGATTAACCAAATTTAATAAAACAGCTCTGGCAGACCATTGTCATATACCACACCTCTGCAGTTATTGCAAAGGAACAGATTGCTTGCAATGTTTGGTCAAATTACTTGAAAAACATTTATAGAGGCCTGCTATGAAGTTCTCTGTCACATTTGCCAGAGCTCCACACAGTCCAGCTGAGAGGAAAATGCAGTGAGTGGCTTATTTTCTCATTTGCAGAAGAAGCTAACATTTGTTCAGGGATGGGACTAGCAGGATCTTGAACTGCATTGTCATTGATCTTAGATGACAAAGGAGTTGAGAAGAATGGCAGTGTCATCTTGCTGAAGCAGCAAAGAAGCCAAAGGAACAGGAAACGTGAGCCACCCCTAGCCCACAGCCTGCCCTGGTAACCACCAGCTTTCAGAAGTCCTTGTAACAGACTATGACCATGTTCCAGTCACTTGTTAAAGAATATGCAAGAAAGCTCTTATGACTTCCTCTGATCTTGCTTATTCCTTCAGTGAGCAGCATTTTTGCTTACTTTAGCTGTTCTTCTAGCTTAGCACTGGGCAAAATCCTCGCCCCATGGGAGTCAATACAAGTACTGCCATTAAGAAGCAGGGTCAGAATTCCACTCATGCACTACACAATCCATCCAACATATAAACATGGTCATGAACCAGCCCTGCTATGATCTCTGGACAGTTTGAGTTTAGCCAGCCTTCAGTGCATGAATGCAAAGTTCACCCGTGGCCCTCTTTGGCTTTGAAAGAGGATGTCACACATACAAGTGATAAAAGCACTTTGGGAAGGTTTAAGTTATCGTAGGATGCATCAGTTCAATTTCTGATAAACGAAGTCTGTCATTGACTCAAGAACTTGTAAAGAGACAAAATACATCACTGAACTGTGACATCCTGTCAAAGAGCAGCAGAAGTCCAGGCAGAAGTGCTTCTCAGGAACAAAATGCTCAAGTTTGAGGTGTTTGTGTCAGGAGTGCAAGCTGGCTTGCTCCCTCCTCCTCTCCCTTTCACAAATGTTGTTGCCAGCACAGACAGAATTTTGCTTCTGGTGATTTCTTGCAAGAATTAATATCCATCCCTCCTCACAGGTGCCTGTTATTCATTTTTATGAACCTAGAATTCTGCATCAAGTTTTTAATGCCACAAAACCAAAGCATGATTAAAACCAGATTTGTTTAGAAGAGCATATGCCACAACAGTGTTTTCCATTATTTACATTTTATTCTTTAAAATACAAATCGTTTCAGTACTGAAAACATACAGGGTCTGCTAAATATCTGTACTCACAATCAAGCTGTCCACTAATATTGTCCATACCTGTTCCCCATTTCTTTACAGATTTATAGCTAAATGTATTTCCAGAAACAGTCTGTGTATAGCTCAGCAAACCTTACAGTCTGAATCTGAGATACAATTTCTTTGCTCCAGATGCTGCAGCCATCAATGGCTCAAGGAAAGCAGGCGACACGAGTCACCAAGCTGGTGCTCTCAGTAAAAACCAGAACACGTTAATAAAAAGAACTCTGTAAGGAAAACAATTCCTGAAGCTGAAGAACACCAAGCCGAGGCTGTGTGCTAATCTGGAGTAACTCCTCACCTGTGCACAATCCCTAAATTGAGCGGCCAGCCAGCTCCACCAGCCAGGGATACTCGCTGCACTGAGGACCATACTCCACTTCATGCTCCAGATGGTGGAAAGATGGACATCTGGTTCAGGCCTATTTAGATAGCCAGACTCATTGATCTCCATACCTCCATGAATCTGGCTCTAAATGAACACTTAACGTCAGCCCAATGTGTGAAGAAGGCAGTAACTCAAGACACTTTTGTTCTTTTGAAGTACAGCTCCTTATTTTGCCTGGGCCCAGCGATGAACTGTGATGTAATCTGATTAGGTTACAGCAATATTCAATGAGGGGAAGGGATAATACACTTACAGCAAATGGCTTGGAACACCAACTGCAATTCCACTGCACGCTTGGCAAAACACATACTGTTTACTTAGAACTGACAACTCCCACAGAGGCTCTAAAAAGCTTACAAGGTCTTTCTCCTCTTATGTTTAGTTACTGGCCTCGCAGACACCTCTAGCCCCAAAATCCCCTTAACTGAGGTCTCCCAAACACCTGTGCTGCTGATCACAATCCAGCAAGGATTTCAGCTACTGATGGCTGCTGCCTCTGAAGCACAAAATCAAGCACCGCCAGGACAAGCAGGTGCAAAAAGCAGAAGAAAAATTTATTTTTAAATCCAAGTCAGCAGATCTAACTGAAACCCCACAGCAAGCAGATCTGCAAAAAAAGGCAGTGCTATTTTTACATGCTGTCACTTCTTCCAGCAGAGCACACTTCCTTAGTGAACTGAAAGATCATGAGGGTACAAAGGGAGGTAAAAATCATTCAAACCACCCCAAGAAATTATCAGTTCAAGACATTTTGGAGAATGTCTGTTATTTTTCAGTTATTTATACAGAGATACATCATCATCAACCCATCAAAAGGCTCAGTGCACACCTAAGCATTGAGTGCAACATCTCAGGCCCTGGGTGCAAGGGAACACTCTGTCCCTGCCCCAGCCCTAGGTATTCAGGGACATGGTTTCCTCTCCTGAGGCAATCTCATGCCTTTGCTCAGGGTTAATAATCTCTAACTGCAACTCATCCATACAGGGGAATGCTGGTGGTGCTTCAAAAGGCCATACATTCTCTTTTTGGTACTTTCTCAAGGCAGCTGCTCAGTGTGCTCCAAAGGCCATTTAAAAATCATCCCAAATATGCACTGAAATACCCATTATTCAACTTCATCCCCACTGATTTATTTACTGTGACTCGAAGCTCATTTCAACATGGCTTGGTAGAAGAGATTTAAAAACACACTGACTTCGCAGCCTTCTCCTCTAAACCCCAGGACACTCTGCAGTAGGCACATGGAGAACCTGTACACCTCTTTACTGATAGCTAAAGAATAACAGGAATCCAGTGTTTAGTTATCCAGATTGCCTCAAAGTTCATACTGCCTGGTATAAAGACAGTTGTGCTGTTTACCAGGTCAGCTATCAACCAGGTAACCGGTTTTGTCCTCACTGATAGGCTGTTTTTATTTTAAATTTGGCTGCATTCCATCAGCTTCCTCAGCCTTACTAAAATATAACGAATTTTCACAAAGGCAAAGGAGAATGTCACCACATGGGTTTGACACCAGCTGGCTGTTTCAGCCTGCAGTACAAAGGAATTTCATACACAACACTGAACTCAACTTAAAAAAAGAGATATTCCACCTGTTATAGAAAGTGAAATGAGGACAGCCATCTCCAAGCAGACGAACTGGAAATCTTTGTTCTTTTGGCCTGAAACTCAATAAATATATGTTCTTAAAAATACAGTAAACTCTGAAGTTTTGAATTTAGAAAAAGTACATTTTCTCCTTGTAAGCAGCAAGTGAAGTTCACAGAAGGCTGCAGGCAGAGGTGAGACATCTTACAAGCACAGGGCTGGGCTCACCAGATCTTTGGCTGCTTTGAATGCACAGATTCACATGCTCTGCAGGCAAACTCCTGTTTATCCCATGAATCCTTCCAAACAATCTATGCTGTCAGGCTGCATTTAAAGTGTGCCTGCTTAAACCATGAAGAGTGCAGCAGGAGAAAAGCTTTGATTCTCTGAGTCACAAAAAGGAAAAGGCACATCTTGTAGAAAAGCTCAAATGAAGCTGCCGTGGTGTACATGACATGCACAAGCACAGCATCCAGCACAACACTCAGCAGTGCTGACTGGCACGTGAACACCAAGGACATGTTTCTCTCTTTCTGCAAGGGCAGAAAAACTGCACTTCTTCTTGCAAACAAGCTCTGTTGAACTGTAGTGGACACACCTCAACCCCTGAAACAGCAGATGAACCTAATCTGGCTGGACTTGCCCACTGTGACCCAAACACCAGGTTTGTAAGACCTGGGCAGGAATTGCCCAGAGTGAAGTATCACTCCATCACCCTTAGTAGTGAGAACAACTGCAAGAAGGTTCAGAAAGCCAGGACCTGAATCAATGAGAAAGACTAGAAATCAAAAGGCAGAAGAAAAGCAAAAATTAATTAAGAACAGGGCTTTAAAAATCCTGACATTTAAACTTTGAAAGTAGAGCAGAAACTATCCTTCTCCATTGCTTTATCCATTCTCTCACTGCTGTACAGAACACCTTTAGAACCTCCTCTCACTGAGCCCCCAGGGAGAGGAGCAGCACGGTATTCACATCTTACACTCCATGCAGGATGAACATCCAGAGCACTATCAGTATCCTAGCCAAGTCCTACTCATCTTATAGCCTTGATGACCGGACCAACTGGGGCTGGGCAGCTTTAAACAAGGTTGCAATCAACATACAGAGTGCCGCTAAGGGTTTAGCAGTAGCATGTAAACCTATGTTAACACTCTAGTGGATACCCCTCTTTCCAGAGGAGGGAAGTCCCTGCTTCCCTCCAAAAACCGATGTAACACCTTTGGTTATTAGTCCTTCCTTTCAGTATCTCAGCACAAACCAGAGAGACAAGACTGGGAGTGACCTTGGGAGGCTGTCTGGTCTGCTCACTGCCTACTAAAGGCAGGGCCAATTTCCATGAGGTTCCTGCGGGTCTGTCCAGTCCAGCTTTTAAGTGTCTCTAGGGGTGGAGATGCCTGGGCTTCTCTTCCAGCTGCTGATTAGTGCCACTGTGAAAATTATTCTCCTTACCTAAAATCCAGAGTCCACTGTCCCAGCAGTTCAAACATACAGTTTTCCAAGCACCCCTGCCACTGCTTTGTCAACATAACAAGCAAATATATGTCGAAAGTGTTTATTTGTTTTATGCAAGTAAAAGCTTAGATATCAAAAGAATGTGAACACTCACCATAAGTACAAAACCCAGCATTATCACAACTGAGTCTACAAAAAAATGAAGTCTGTGCCATTTTGAAAATTACACAAAACCAAGTGAAGTTTACCTACATAAAGCAGCCAGCCCTATTGCTAACTTGCTTCATTTCTTCAGCTTTCTCCAAAAAATAACGAACAGCGCTTTACCAATAAGTTGATTTTAGCAGAGAAACATTCATCTGGTCATTTGACATCTCTGGTAATGCAGGAAATCCATCTAAACCTCACAACTCCTCACACGCTCCGATGCCCCCTTGTTCTTCCAACAGACCTCATCAACCTGCACCTACAAAACAGCTGGCTGTGCCCTACAGCTATTTATCTGGCCATTAAAGACAAGACTAGGTGCCAAATTTGGATGGAGGATTTCTGACCTAGGCTTTAAGCACTGTAATGCACAGGACTAGCATATAAATTACAAGTGTAAAGAAAGTGCTCAGAAATCCAGATATTGGAATGACCTCCTATTTAGAATTTATTAACTGTGTTCCCCCAGAGACTACCCTGATTTAGCACCATGTAACCCACATTCCAATATTTCACAGTGATATTGCTACATGAAAGGTTTCCCCTTACTTGCATCCTGCTCAACCATGTGAAGCAGGATCAATTCCACTAGCTCTTCTCTCAAAGACAGTCAGCCTGAGGACAGGTCACTCAGAAATCACACAGACAAACGTGCACACAGTCACAGAGTGTCTGAGGAAACCCACATTTGTATAACTGTGCTGGGCATGCTGAGAAAAGACTTGGATCACTCAACTCATTCCATGTGGTCTCAAATGCAGTTTGTAACACAAAAAGCCAACAGAGATGACGACATTTTAGTCTGCTAACAGGAGTGAGAACCCCCAGGTTTTGGAAGCTTTCAGTCTCGGGCTCTGGTCCCAAATCACCAGGTGTAAGCCTGACTCAAATCCACCTGCTGCTACCAGCGTGGTCAGCTCAGTCCTAGACTGAAAGGTTGAAGTCTTGCAAGACAATGAAAAATACAGGCTGCAGAATAAGGATGCAGCTGCTCTGAAAAGGTGCGCAGGGCAAGAGGGAGTGCAGAAAGGTAGGCAGTACTGAATGCCTACCTTCCCCTCATGGCTAGGCAGTAATGCTTTAAGGCACTGACTCATGAGCAGTGCTTTTCAAGACAATAGTGCAACATAACTCTTTGTTGCAACCAAATGTTTACAGAGCAAAGCACTTTTCACCTTGTACCCAGCAACCTCCATGTTGAGCTGCTCAACAACACTCCTGTAGCTGTATTTAGCATCTGCACTGAGAAGTAATTTATGGTTTTATTTAAGGAGAGCTTCTTGAAGGGGGCAAAGGTGCCTCAAATTGTTTTCCCCAGAGTAAAGTGCATCAGCAGACAGTTCCTGAGGAGCAGCTAACACCTGGGTGTTTAATAACACAATGCTGTTCTGTTTCCTGACAGTCTCTTGGGCATTGCAGGGTCAACACAGGGAAAACTTTTGCAAATTTGAAGTTGCAGTTAAAAAGAAAAACACATACACTTTTCACATCATTTATAAACTAGACACAACTTGTTCCAGAAAGAATCACTGTTTCTTCTGCTTGTACAAATACCTACCAACCAACTTAACCATGCTGGACAGCCAAACACTTTTACTGGTAACTAGTTTTGTTACCACAACATGCCAAAGTGAAAAGTAATAATGTGACAGTAGCAAGATTTAAAATATGTATTTTTTTAATGTGCTCGTTTTTCATGTGGTCAACTTCTGCAGTTACGCTCTGATAAGCGTGTCGTATCATCAGTCTTAATAGACTTCCAGTACAACAGCAGTTTCTGATTTATTCCTCCCCATCCCACATCCTCTTCAGAGTCCATTTCTATTTCAAGCATCAGTACCCAATGCCTGCAACATCTGCAGGTTGCCAGGCCAGTTTAGCTATGGAAAAATGGATACAAACTACTTGCCAACAGAAGAAAATACACTAGAAACTGCAAACTGGCTAGCCTGTGCTTTTTCCATCTATCTATAAATAGGGCAATGCCAACTGCTAATTAAAACAGACAGGTTCAAATGGTGCAATGGTGTAATCACAGTATGACATGTGTAAGTCTCTAAACATATATTAAAAAATGAGGCTAAAAAGCCCTCCAACACAAAGGCTGTAAATGGATAAGCACTCACAGCTTTTTACACTGTGTTAAGGAGAACAGAGAGCTGCCGATAGAGGCTTCTCTGCACAGAAGGCACAAGATATGCACCAAGAAGCACAGATAACACAGACCATGAGATGTGCTGTTCCATGGTACTACAGCCAGGCTCTCCTCAGGCTCCCGACGAGCCCTTGGGCTGCTGGAGTATCTGCTCATGACGTAAGCTGACAGTAACTGCAATGCAGCACTTGCACAGGCCACCAGCATCTCTGAATTCCTCTTCTGCAGCAGCAGCAGCACTGCCACTCATCCCGAGTGAACTCAAGGGCATGCCTTCCCAGAAATAATTGCCACATTTAATCTGTCCATTTCAATGCAATCCATTTCAGATACAACTGCTTGCAATAGGCTTTAGCCTAGATTTTTTGAACTGTTTGTTTAAAGTAGGTAAAATAAATGATTCAATTAAAAAGATAGCCCCCGAAGAACTGGTTTTTGAAACGGGAGTAAGGACGGCATAATTAGGTCTTGATGTAAGGAGTATTTCTCTGCTTAAAAAATAAACCTGTCCAAAAAAGTAGTTAGTCTCATTAATCTGGGATTCCCAACAGGATCAAAAGGCTATGAAAGGCATGGCTTGCAGGTCAGATGATAAAAAAAAGAAGAAAAAGGTACCTCAGTTGTCAACCCAGGATAAAACACTAGTACTCCCAGGGCATGCATTATTTTCTTCTATGGAAGATATGGCAAAACCCAACGGCAGCAGAAGTGGGAAGCACTAAAAATTCCTGTGGCAGACTTTTGAATTGTAAACATCAGTAAGAACAGAATCACACTGAAGGAGCTCCAATTTACCTATAAGCAAAGCTTTGTACCAGGACTGCTAAAATGCAGGTGAGCTAAGGGCAGATTTAGCCATAAAGCAATTTAAAAACGTATTGAGCTCCAAAGAAAGATATAGGAAGTTATCTGCTATGAAAATAATAGTAAAACTAATACTATTTAAAAGCAATTAGGAATCTAACTTAAGAGAAAACAGGTATAAATCAACATCAGCAATTACCCATCCAATGACTGCCCCTTACTAGAGGCAGCTCTTGCAAGTCAAATCAGCAGTCACAACGGGCAGGAAGAGGGAGAGGATCTCCATGGACACTTTTTTCTACCTATAACCAAATGTGTGAAGACTCCACTTTAAACCTGGAGTGCATGGAGAACATGGTATGATACAGCTTCCTTTGAAGTTTGGCTGCCTTTTGCAAAATAAAGAATAAACAACATCAAAAGAAATCAGCTTCCAAAAAAGGGTGAAGAGAATTTTCAGCAGAAGCTATTTTCCAAGAGGGCACCCCCTTCCATTAGCCTGTTCCCTGTCTGGAGTCACCTGCACAGAGTAACATGGACAGGTGCTCCTTAGCCAAATGTAGCTGTTGACTATTAAAATGCACATTTGCTTTAAGGTGCTGTTAACAGAGTTGCCCTGGATGCATTTCAAAAAACTTTAATACTATTGGCCTTTGTCAGTGTGAAACACTGCCTAGTTTCTAAATTGGGGGTACCTCAAATGCTTGAGGCAGGATAAGCACCTACTTCAGTAAATTCTCTGCCAAGGCATACCTCAAGAAAAAAATATATTGACACACAGGCAAAGACCTAAAGTACAATCTGCTCATTTAAAAATACATCCGCCATCAATTTATTCTGCCATCTGTTAGTGAGGTCAAAGGTCAATCCAAAATCTGCACAAGCCAGCAGCCCTCACAAGTGAGGGGCCTTTTTCCCTACAGCCAGCAGCACACGTTTGATGGGCTCAGGATCTAAGCCATTTCTTGGGCTCTATGGCCAAAGTGGTGCACTTTGAGCAAGACTGGCCAGGGACAGCCTCAGGCACACTGCAAACCCAGGCACAAATGGGGATCTCTGGAGGTACAGTAGGAAGCTGTTATCCATCCTACTCCTTTAGAAGTTTTGGGCCCTTCTGTCTCTGTGTTACTTACATGAATGTCTCCCCAACAGCAGTTCTGCAACCCTGGAAAAGGCCACTAGGGCATCCAAGGATCCCTCCTAAAAATAAGAATTCACTATAGATGAGGACACCCACTAGAAAGATGGGCATAAAGACAGAAACCAACACAGAGCATCTCCCAACACCTCACCACGTCAGACCATGGTGCATCTTCTCTCAGTTCACAAAATTGGTTTGTGTGGTTGCTGGCCACCCAGCTATCACAGGTTGGAAAAGACCTCCAAGATCATCAAGTCCAACTTTTTATAAAACATCAACTTGTCAACTAAACCACAGCACTAAATGCCATGTCCAGTAGTTTCTTTAACACTTCTAGGGATGGTAACTCCTCTACCTTCCTGGGCAGCCTGTACCAATGCTTAACCAACCACTCAGTGAAGAAATTCTTCCTGATGTCCAACCTTAACCTACCCTGGTGCAGTTTGAGATTCTTTCCTCTTGTCCTTTCACTTGTTTGCTGGGAGAAGAAACCAAACCCCACTTGGCTACAGCCACCTTTCAGAGAGTTGCAGAGAACTATAAAGTCCCCCTGACCCTCCTTTTCTGCAGACTAAACATCACCAGCTCCCTCAGCTGCTCCTCTTAGGACTTGTGCTCCAGCCCCTCTCCCAGGTCTGCTGCCCTTCTCTGGACATGTTCCAGCACCTCAATGTCCTTCTTGTAATGAGGGGCCCAAAACTGGATATGGGACTTGAGGTGTGGCCTCACAAGTGTTGACTACAAGGGGACAATCACTGCCCTGGTCCATCATCCCCAAGTCTGTTTCTGCTGGGCAGCTTTCCAGCCACCCTTCCTCAAGGCTGGAGGATTGCAAGGGGTTGTTGTGACCAAAGTACAAGACCCAGCACTTCAGCTTGTTGAACCTCATACCACTGGCCTTGGCCCATTGATTCAGCTTGTCCAGGTCGTTCTACAAGAACAAAAACTTGGCAGCTGTTAGGAAACATGTTGTTCTGACACCTTGCTCTCTCTGGCCCAGTCCAAAGTAAGGCAATGGTCAAGCATAAAACATGCCAGTGGTCTATCAGTGTAGCACAGCCAACACTTCCAAAAGAAAAAATTTCCAGGCTTAAGTCACATACAGTCTTTAATGCAGCCTCTCAGGGTAATTTATAGCAGGATACACTTCCTGCCATAAAACAGACATATACAGAAAATACCATAAACTTCCTTCAAAATCTATATTTAAATTGGAGTGCTAACACTCTGCTGATATTGTGGGTGACATCCGCTGCACTCACTGGCTTCTGAAGTGACCTAGAGGTTTAGATGCTTTAGCATGGCTTGCTGTTATTTTATCTGCAAGTTTTCCTCCACCATCATCTGAATGCTTCTCTAGGAGAGCCACCAAGGCAAGCACCACCTGTCCTGGTGACTCACAGCAGTGAACTGGATGTAAGGAGCATGAATCACTTAGAAGAGCTAGACCAGCATTTTGATAGGAGAAATATATCACCTTCATCAACCTGGCTCTTTTACAGCAGAGTATAGGAAGATCCACCAGGCAAAGAGTCACATTCTCTCTGTACAGAACCTTCCTGACAATGGCTGCTGCAACTGGGGACAACTGCAGGGACAGTAATGATAGTTCTGTCAAAGAGGCACAGTTCCTCTGCTCACCCACACTGACAAGTTAATGCCAGAAAGAAACAGTCTGTTCTTTTCCCAGCCAACTAGAGAGGTCTACAGCCCCTTTAGGCAGAACAAATAAAACTCTGTCTCCTTTAAGGTGCTCTTGTTCCAATGAACAACAAAACACTATTAATTTGAAAATACTGAACTTGCCTGGCTGTAGGAATAAGGACCTGAGCTCCAGTTTCACTCCTGGAATTCCCTGTGATGAACAAAATGAATCCCTAAACATCTGTGACTTAAAATTTTACTCTGCACAGAACACTGATGTCATACTGGTCATGTTTCAGGGAAATTTGTGCAGAGCCAAAGCAATGATTTTTAGCATGGTCTCTCTCATAAATGAACACTTAGAGGTTTGCAGTTTGAGCATGAAAGATAAACACACTGAGTCTCACCTTCAGAACACAGACCTCCAGAGATCTCCCCTAGTAACTTCAGGCACAATGGGGTTGGAGGAGGAAAAGAGGAAAGCAACGCTGATATAACTAAGATTATGACCTTTAAATGTTTAACTAGCAATCTATTCTTTGCAGTCAAGACAAAGCAGCAGGTGATTAGCTTCACTATGATTCACTATGCTCCTGTAGCACCATAATTCAATGAGACATTTTAACAGCCTTCAATTTTGTTTGGGATCTGCTTACTAGCGATGTCGTCCCTAGCTACAATTTTGTTTTGCCTCACAAGCTACACAGGGTCAGTCCAGGTCAGTGCTGGATTGAAGGCAATGCCTTGCAAAAGATCCCAGATGCTCCAAGAAATGGTCCTGTTTCCGGAGCAGGCACTGTGAATCTGGGAGAAGGTCTGGAACTGGTGCCTGGATACAAGCTGTAAACTTTCAGCAAGCTACAACATAGAGCCTGACCTCTCTGTCTCACTGATCTCAGGATGCACGTACTTGACCTGCTCAGGCTATCCACTATCATTCAGCTATCTCCAACACACCATCCTTCACTTTCTACTGTAGCTGCTGCAAATACTGTCTTAAGGAACTCTCTCACATCTGCAGAAATGGCTTCAACATGGCAGTGTATGAACACCAACCCACCCTCACCTTCTGCCTGATCCATTCCTCAGCTGCTATTATGGTATCAGGAAATTGCTGGGGAAAGTGAATAAAAGTTTCCTATGTAATATGTGACACATAACTTCATTGTCTTTCAACCACACCTGGATTTCAGAAGTCACACAGGAAAGGATCTGCAAGTTCAAACTGCCTTCTTGACAGACAAAGCTTTTTCTACTTCTCCAGAGTAGTTTCTTTTCCCCTAACAGCTTGATAAGCAATCCTGAAAACGAAAAACATACATCCCTCCTCCCCATAGCTGAGTCAGCAACAGCAAACTCCTGAAGCATGCATGTACCCTGCTGGCCTCTGAACCCCTAGAATTGTTTCACTTTCCCTCAGCACTCGAGTTCACCAAGCCCAAACATAGCACAGTGTACTCAAGTTGCACTCATTCTTGCAGGACCAGCCCCTATTTCTGCTCACAGTCCAGAGGGTTACCAAAACACAAACACAAATTAGTGGGAAGAGTGCATTTTTCTTCATCAACCCATTGTCAAACATGCTTACTGAAAATTGAACTACACACAGTACCTCCTGTTCTAAGCCTGCACCACTGGGCACACAGGTCAAGTTTTTACTTAAAAATTACCTTTGGTCACCTGTTACTGACTATTTCATAAGGCTTAGGAATCTCTTACTGGCTGCAAGCTAACAGATAGCTGCTTAACCTTACAAAATGTCTGCTCATGGGTTTTGATCCAGAAATCTGGGTTCAAACTCCACTGCTGTGGTCTTTTCATTTGGGTTGCACAGTTGTACAACGATTAGGAAAAAACAAATTACAAGCTTTCCCAGAGAGCAATGAAACATTTTTGTTCCACAGCAGGTAGTTCAATCAAAGCCTGTTAATAAATATTCTCCCACTTCTTCAGCCAAGTGTTCTGCATTTATGGAAAGGCTTATTTTTACTTCATATCTACCCTGGTTGTATTTTAAGGCCACATTGAATAAGACATATTTTTTTTAATCCAGATTAGACTCACCGAGACTTATCAGCATATTAATCAGGGGTTTGTAAAGAAAATATCTGTACCGTAAGCTCCAGCATGTATGAACATAGCTTCATTAACATAAACACTTTCATCACAGTAAAACTGCATTTTTATTAGGCATTGCAGTGCTATTCACAGAGGTGTCAAAGCAGGGTTACTGCTTAATGGGTATAATATTACTGTGACACAGGGAAGCCCTAATGGAAGTTTTGCAACACACTATTGCAAAAGGGCTCCAGAACCAGTTATGGCAGGAAGATTTATGTCTGAGATATCTATACCTATTTGAATTGGAAGTATTTTGGGGTAAAAAACCAACACTTTGTCCCTGCAACAGAAAGTGAATCAAGGGAAAAAAAAATCATCTTACATAGCAAGAAGACAAGATGGCCAAAAAAAAGCACGTGAAGAGTGAAGTCATGTATCAACCTCATGACTAGAAAGCAAGAAAGATGCAATCTGTTTGGTTTATACTTAAATCCAAAATCTCATATTTCCTTCTAGGAAGACCTTGAACCGTGTCTCCTATGTGCCTTTATAATCTTGTACTTTGGTTTTGCACACTAACTGCAAAGGTGGTATGTATGTAGGCACCACGATCTTTGCTTTGAGCTAAAAATCACGTTCGGTGCTTCAACCCCTCAACCCTCCTACAAGAAAAACCTGGTGAGTCACCACAAACAACCAAAGTGCCCAAATACCTGTGACCTGTACAGAGCTGGGAAGCTCTTCTACCTACGAGATTTCATCTCCCCACCTGACAACAGCCAATTCTGAGATGGTGTAAATGCCTTCAAAACTTGAACAGGTGACTTTGAGAGCTTTCTGCTGAAACGAGGCATGCCACAGGCATCGTAAACTGAGGTTTAAGGGGGAAAAGTCTGAATAAAGTGTATGTTTGACAGCTAGGCTAGGAGAGGCCCTAAACCTTTCAATTTTAAAAGCAATGCAAACTCTACATCACATCCCATGTCCCAGGAGTGCGGGAGAAGATATAACCTTGGCCTAGCAGTCTGGGCTCTGCACACTGTAACTTCAGCAGCTCCTGTCTCTAGTGGGTAAAACATAAAAATCACCATCAGCCTGAGAAAAGGCACGGGTTATGCTCATGTATGCTCAGCACAGGGGAATTGGTCCTTCCCTTCAAGGAGCACAAGTGATTGACATTTGGTCAATTAATTCTCTATTAACATGCAGCCAGAGACCTGGTAACAAGAACATTTTCTTTTTCTTCCTGATTTGATAGAAAAGACATTGAAACATGTTTTAATTTGCAACACAGACTGATAAAACCAGCTGCCCAACAGACAGGCTTAATTCTCCTTGGAGGGCTCGAGAGCAGCTTTACTGCCTGCTGGATAAGTCATGTTTACAGCAGATCCTCCGAGCTGCTCAGCCTCCTGGATGAATTTAGAAATCAGACCAAAGGCTAGATTTGCAGAGCAGTAATCAGCACAGGAGAGGTGGAGAAGTGATTGAGAAGAATAATTTAGTTTGTGTCAACATGGGGGGCTTGTCCAAACTTCCGGGCAGCTCATGGAAGAAAGGCAGGGAAGGATGAAACAAGGGAGATCTGCACTCCAAAACTATTTCCCACAGACCACCTTGAGAAGCCTTAATCAGCTTTGCAATATTTCTTCCTTCCCATTTCAGGGCTTTTAAATTCTTTTTTTTTAATGTTAAAAAAAAAATAGGGCAGGCCATGGGTATCCCTGACAGGCAGCACCACTGTGTTGCCACAGTGATTGTAACAGTACCCGGTCAGTTGGCAGGCAGAGGATTTCCTCACCACTGTGTTTCTGCTAATGAGTCAGCAAGTGCCTTAACTTAAACACGCCACCAGCTTGCTCAGGCTTGTTACTGTGCAACTGCACACCAGAGCAGAGCAGATGGAAGAGCTCCTGTTGTACCAGCTGGATTTAACCCCGCTACCCTCTAAACCACTTCCACAAAAAGCCAGCATAGGGAACTCCAGCCACGATTTTCAGAGAACTCAGCATCACTGTTTCCACTGTTTCCAGATGGATTGCATCAGCATCAAAACAAAATAGAGAGAAGTTAAAAAGGTGTAGCTATAAGCTCAAAAACAAAATCCAGGTCACAGGAGGACCAGGAATCACCAGGCAGTGCAGCTCCTTCTGATACAAAACTGAGCCACAGCAGCAAAACTCATACATTGTCTGTTGTGAAAAGAGAGTAGAGAACATGTCAAACAAGTTTCTGTAGGAAGAGTTGGTTTCTTTGTACTTCTCTCCATTCTCAGAGGGTACACGTCTTTTTTTCAAGCCACTAAGAATCTGTTACGGACATTTCAGTGACAGACAAAAAGCAGCACCAACAGCGTCAATTCCAACACATACTCCACCAGTTACTCCTAATATGTTCCTACTCCTGGATTTAAATTTGTGAACACAGGGCCCAGAGTACACATAACCACTGCAAACTCAAAAGCATAGAAACTAAGAGAAACATTAATTTACCTTATGTAAATGGTTCAAGTACTCATACTCCTTAGACTTCAATATGTAAAACAACACAAGCAGATTTAAACAAGAGTTAAATATGAAGTTTTGGACAGATCAAGTAGGAGGTGGAAAGGTCTTCTTGCTAGGGGTATTTATTGACTTTCTGAAAATGGCAAATGGGCATTAACTCAGAATGTAAAAAATGGTTCAAGAAGAGAAATAACACAAGTAAAAGGAGATCAGATTCAGTCCTTTCCAACTTCCAAACTGACTCTGCCCTCTCTCATTTTCCAAGGCATTTCCCATCTCTATCTGTGCCTAGCTGAGACAAGTGAGTCTGACACAGCAGACAGTCTGCTCCCATTTGATGAAGGAACAGCAATTCCTGAAAAAAAAAGCAGGGCTAAGAATAAATCCCAGTGGTCAGAATAAGTACATGAACTAAGTACAAGGCACACATAAGATTTATTAGGTCTCATGCTGTAACAGCACCACGAATCCTAATGGTGCCCTATTTGCTATCCTTTAAATAGCAAATGATATGCATGCCTTTAAATCAACGATAAAAGTTCACTTGGCACAGTAAGAGATAATGAAGAGTTTCACCTGTAGTGGTTTACTTCTAGCCCTTCCCAATTCACTTGTGCTAAGCCAAAAACTGGTGGAGAAAAATGGAGAAGTCCTGCAGAGTCTACAAGCTGGTGAGTATGTAGGGTTGCCAAGCAATTTGCCAGGCTGGGACTGCTGTACTACAAGCTCAGAATGCACATTAGACATGTGAGTTAGTCAGTGATCAGGGGAGCACTAACAGCAGGTAAATTTTACCTCCAAGGACAGGCTGCTTTTTATCTGGAACCTGTGATACGAAGCCTGAAAAATCAAGGCTATAGAGAAATGGTTGGTGCTACAGCCAGACTGCAAACGCTGGTGGACAAGATGTCTTAGAAGGGAACACGGGCTGCTCCAGGCAGTCCTGTTTGCAGGTGTGCCAAAAGGGCCATCAGAGAAGCCCACAGAGATGATGCCATGAAAGGGCAGGACTGCTACCACCGGTGGTAAATGGCCAAAGGAAACAACATGGAGCAAAAGGGGAAGTGAAAGAGGGGAACAAAGAGCCTTCAGAGCATAAAGCCACCAATCAGGTCTGTTCTTCCTCCTGTTTTCCACATTAAATGACTGCATATCTGCCATCACAACCAGACTCCTCTGCATGGCAGGATCAGCACCTCTCGAGGCTATAGAAGATTTTCATATCTTACAGAACACATATGAGCCTTTGGTGCTCTGTATATTCAGTAGAGGGGACAGTGACCGTCTAAGGAGGTTCCATCACCGCTCCCCCACAACCTTTTGTATGACCTGGCTTTCAAGGCTAAATGCAGGCAGTAGCACAAGCTTGTTTGCTGTGGTCCACAAGCCTCTGTATTACTCATTTGAATAAACACTACCACATCATTTGACCTAAAATTATATCAACACCTTCAGTTCACAAGCAGACACTTCCATCTAACACTAACTTTGGTGCTGGCTTCTCTGCTGGGAGCATGTCTCCTGTGCAAAAAGGATAGTAAACAAATTTATTTGCACAAGCCTTCGGAGAGCTTTGAAGGTGAAGCAATATTCAGTCACAACCAGTGTGCTCACAGTTAAAGTAAAGCTAAACGGCCCTGCAGCCATGCATCATCTGTTAAATCACTATTTTCCTGATACATCATTAATGTGAATAAAACAAAAGATATGAAGTCACAACAGTCCTGCCCTTTTAAACACACACAGTATTTGCTGGTCCTCCATCCCAAATGCAGGAACTTGCCTGGGATCACTGGGGAAACAAATAGATGGAAATGTTAATTCCAAAGTCTACACATTTTTTCCATTATGAAAAGGGTTCCCTCCAGGGCTGGTTCAGACACAAACTACAGGAGATGAGGAACGTCCTGGCTAACGCTCAGGGGTCTGTTCACATTCACTGCATGTTCCTTAGTATGGCTGCCTACAGTGTCTCTTATTTCACAACAGGTTCTTCTATTTGTAAGAACCTCACTCAATCTTTGTTGGCCGAGGACAAGCAAAACTTAATGGAACCACACAGTGTTCTCAAGAAGCTATGGCAGAGCTCTTCCTTTATTTCTCTTGTTCTGCAAGAGACTTAAGATGACCAGCACACATGAGCTGTCTGGGAAAACAGTGATCTCTTCTGGCATGCAGTGCAGGCTGAAGGTCTTGGAGAGACAATTTTTGCTAGAAATCTCATGATGCTCAGCAAGGAGAGAGGCCTTATAGCAAGAGGCTGGGAGGCAGCAAGGGGATTTTGCAGCAGCTCTGAGCCCTCACCACCAACAGTAGCTCTGCTGTGCATTCAGGATTATTGATTATCCTCTCCTAATCCCATGATTGAATGCCCAGGGCAAAAGAAAAAAAATGTATTATATACAGATAGATAGCTATTTAAAATCATTAACAGAGATTTATATCTCTGAGCTAGTCCTCTGTTCTCTGGGGAAACCAGATAGCTACATAGTAAGAGACTGAAAGTTACAATAAAATGAAAAAATGAGCCTCAATAAATCATTAAGATAAAGCTTATAATGTTTATCTGCAATGTCATGTCCTCACAATCTACAAAAGCAGATGCATAACTTTCTGTTTTTATCAACTGTTAAACTGTCATGTAACTATTACAAAAGATTGACGCTTTTTTTAAAAAAAGTGTTGAGCATCGGGGACTGCAGTTTCTTGTCATGGAAGGGATGGATACTTGAATCCCAATCTGTATTTTGAAAAAGGAACTGAAGATAAAATAGATGCAAATAAAGTTTTGAGGGTGAGGCTGTTCACCTGCTCATGATCCAGCAGCTAAATGTGCCCAAAACTTCATTAACAAGGCAGCTCTGTGAGATCATTTTTATCAATTCTGCCCCATCTTCCCTCATTCAGTCCTCTTCTGGTACACTCCATCCCTACATTTCAAAGTATATGATACATACAACAAGGCAAAGGCAGTATCAGAGCCTGTTTGAGGCTCCTCAGCAACGAAGGAAAGCCCTGCGAGCTGTAGCATTCCTGCCTTGGGAGCGGAGGACAGGCAGAAAGCCTGGAAGAAGGCAGACTCATTTCAAGAGCAGAAGGAGCTTTTCAGGGTCAGTAGTTGCTTTCCTACCCTTCCCTTGCACACAGCACTGGTCCTCCCCCAGCCAGCTTTGCTCTCCTTCCCCAGCCCCAAAATAGCTGGGACGATGGAAAGCCCAAGGCTGGGCACTGCTGCGCAGGCAGAAGGTGGAGGAGGAAAAGGCTGGCCCTGCAGACATCCCTGTGGGACACCAGCTGATGGCAGATGCACACAGCTGTGCCCCAGTGTCCCCCCGACAGGCTGGGCAGGTGCACAGAGAGGGGCAGCTGCAGCCCGAAGGGACATGTGGCCATGTCCCCAAGATTCAGCAGTGACCAAAAACAAGGGGCAGCCAGTGGTGCATCAAGAGCAATGTGTCTGCATGACTTCTGTTAAAAGCTCAGCTCTTCCCACTCTGGGTTCTTCCATGAACACTACTGATATTTTCCATTCTTGCACTCTAACAGATCTACAGACACAGACCCTTCACCTCTCCCTCTGAAGCTGTACTACAGCCACCACACAGAGGAAGGAGAAATTAGCCTCAGGTATTTTTAGGGATCCAAATAATTATATGAAACCTTGTTTCTATTTTTTTAGAAGAAGAATAGAGCAGTAAAGCTCTCTGCTCCCTCAGGCTTGACATCCAAAAATTAGCATTTGTTTGTTTTACAGAACAAGACTTGCTCTATTTAATTTAGACCAAATCTGTTAATCTAGAAACAAAAGCATAAGAAATACTGAAATTATCACTAAGGGGGATTTTCAAGAAGCTTACACTTACTCTGTTTTTCTGAGATGTTAAGAATAGACTCTTATATTTATTCAACTGTATTTCCTCCTGGCACAAATGCAAAATTCAAAGCTGCTATGCTGCTTTTGTCTGCTGCTGCTGATGTGCAGTGTAACTAGTTGTTCAATCCAGCCTGGGAGGGCTGCTCTTTAAAAGCTAAATTGAAGTGAAGCACGATTTCAAAAATCTTGGTCATACGAATCCGTGAGCAAATCTCTCAACTGCTCTATGCAAACCCTCAAGTTACTGCTATGCTCAAGTCCTTCAAGACCACCAAATTTACAAGCTCTAGCCTGCATGACAAGGTTCACAGAAGTTCAACTCCAGCTTATGTAAGAGACAGAACTGGTGTGTTTGCCTATAAAAAAACCCACCAAAAAAATCCTAGGGTCAGCAAACATGCTGTGCAATATTTAACAAGAAAAAGCTGTGACCTTAACAGGATTTGCAGCCTAAAACTGCTCCTGAAGGCAACAAACATGACATGATCATTCTGACAGCTGTGACAAATTAGGTTTCATTTGCCTGAGAGCCAGCCATGTTCATTTAACTGCAATTACGGGCACATCATGATCCCCATGCTGGGGAAAGCACCCAGCCATGGAGCTAGACAGTGGAACAAAGCTTCTTCTACAGATCAACCTCTTCAAATGCTTCTTCTGTAACAACACCAAGTCTTCAAAAACAAACACTTGTACACATCCACAAGTAGCTTCCCCAGATGTTTATCATTGTCCCTCAGCTCTTTTTCAACTAGTGGAACAACAAAACCTGGTTCAGATGCTTTAAATTCTGCATGCCTTCCCTGCATGCCTGGTTGTAAAACGCAGTGCTTGCAGGGGAACATGCTATTTATAGGTATTTACTGTTGGGTCCAATCCAGGAGATTCGAAAATCATTTCATCCAGCCTGAAATGCTATTTTCAAAGACTAAACACATAAATTAATTAGCTTGGGCTTTTTTTGGTAACTTGTCTTTATGCCTGAGAATGTATTTGGACCTTATGATCTTTAGAGCAAAATTCTGCACACTTACCTATAATTTCATAAAAACTCTTTTCTTATCTGCTTATACTTCACCCCCACCAAAGAAGAAAGCTTTGATCAATTATACATTCACCATTTCAACATATTTAGTTGCCAAGTTAAAGGGGAAAAAAACCCATCTCTGGGATGTGTCCATCAGCTTCCTTGAAAATTCCTAGATAACAGATCCATAGCGAATCTAATCCATTTAGACTCAAAAAGCACCACATATTTTTTCTTTAAGACATCGTTTCTTTATTCCCAAGCAGGACTTTCCAAGCCCATGCATTCGGTAGGCAGGAATGCAGGAGCCCTGGTCCGTCTGTCTGTCTGTTTGCTGTTGAGGCACCAGCTGCCAACAGTAACAGGTGTTTTCTGGTTTTCTTCTCAAGAGAAAGTCCTGGGCGCTATCTCCAGTGGAATGCAAAGCCCCAGCGCGGCACGTAGGGCCCGGCACGGAGCCGCATTCCTCTCGGAGCACGCAGGCAACACAACCTCCACCGCAGCACCGCTATCTGGGATGCTTTCCTGGGGAGTGAGCTGGGTTTGGGTATTTGCACTCAAAACATTCAGCCAAATCAGCACTCATGATCACTGGTTTTTGCAAGGAAAAGCTTGCTTATCAACAGCTGTGCAGCACTGTACATTTGCACAGTACAACATTAATTAACAGGACACGGTCAGCTGTTAGTTCACCGAGGCTGAAGGCTCTTCCCTGGCAGTACCTAGCTTCTATTCAATCTTTCTCTCAGAGAAAATATTCAGAATTTATTTTCAGTAACAATTTTTTTTTCTTTTCTAAGTCTTCAGTGAGCCAACTGAGCTAAAATAACATATGTAGGAGAAAAATTAAAACAGAAGAAATAAGAAAAACAAGTGCTAAAGATGAGAAAAAGTGTGGAAATAGATTTGTGATAAAAAACTGCAAAATAACCCATGACCAAAGCAAATAGCCATGTAACATGCCACCAGCATCTTCTGAGAAATACTTAGCAGTGAGGCATCACACAATGTAACGCAAATTTGAAATTAAATCAAGTTTTCTTCTGATCTTCAAAGCCTTGTAAATGCATTAACCTTTATTCACTCTGTCTAGTCCTACATATCTACAGTGAATTAAGCTTAAATAACTGTAAGATTCCATCATAGGCTCCCCTGTAGGAGTGATTTTTCTCATCCTGTTGTACTCTGGGAATTTTTAGACAGCAGTTTTCTCATGGTGGAGACAGACGACAGCACCTAACATACTCCAAATGGGAACGTGATACAAGCAATAAGGCATCCACCCAAAACCTAGTCATGCTTTTCATGTTTACAATGTAAAAAGTTATGTTTATACTGATAAACACAGCTTTTGAAAAGGTTATTTCCCTCCTCCTCTGCAAACAGAAAAGGTTAAGTTCATCATCTGCTGCACACACATCAAGCTATCATGCAAAGGAAGGAGCTGCAGAGCGCAGCCCTGTATTCCTCTGTACCAAAGGACCTCTTGGAGGATCCCAGCAAAACGCCCAGAAACCCATCCTAGTGTTATACTAACCTGCCTCAAATTCCTCTGCCACAGCCTGCTTCTTTAGGAGACTTAATTTTAACAGTAAGCCTCCAAGTTACAGTTTATGGACAAGTCCTCAGACCAGTAAATTCAGAGGTAAAACCCATCTTACATTTTTGTTTAGTGTTCCTTCCTCTGCCTGCTTTCAGATTAACCCCACTGACATAGCTAATGAGTGCTGCTCTGCTGAGAGCTTTACCCTAATTCCTTGAATTATTTATATATATATATATATATAATTTTTTCATTGTTAGAGCAGGGACGTCAGCACTGTAACAGCAAATATAGCAGCACTCAAGCTCAACTGCTGCCTGTGAGGTGTATCAGCAAAGTTCAGAACAATCATTTCATCCACAGGCAGGCAAGATGCTCAAAATATAAGAGGTCATTTCAACAAAGCCCAGAGATGCAGGAGCCACAGCTCTTTCGACAGTTGCCTGGCAACACTCTCTTATCTTTTATTCGTTTATATTATTTTTAATATACTTATACTTATCCCCAGCTCTCACCCAGGGCTCAGTCCAAAGAGAGTTCATAATTTTCAGTCATTGGGGGTGTCTCTTTACTACAGATTTTCTGGAAACAATAGAGTTTTGCCAAGAAGAGCACAGAACACGAGGGCTTTCCAAGGACAGATTCTGGAATAGGCTGTTTGCTCCTTCCAGACTCAGTTTTGCGTCACATCATGCACTTTGTCAGGATGTTTCTCAGCAAGTACCTCTCCTGACTGCTACCTTTCGTCAGCATCCAGCCAGCCACTCAGTGCCATGCCACCAAGACATGAGCTGCACAGATTCTGAGAGCTAAAAATACCAGTTAATGGGAAGCTAATCCAACATTAAACATATTTTTATTCTTTAAAAAATTCAAGTTTATTCCCTTGTCAATAAAAATAAGGCAAACTTGGAATTCAAGAGGACCTTGATTTACCACTAGGTTTTCCAAATGAAAGAAAAAAAATATTCAATTATTTATTTCTGGAGAGATAAATCTCCCCTTGTCCCACTTCTTCACTTAAAGAAAAAGAAAATACAACCAATGCTCACACAAAAAACACCCTAAAGCCCTTTGGGCATGTTTTGAAGAAGCTATTTACAGTAAGGAACATGGGCATTCTCTGTCCTTCTATTTATAACGAGACTCCACCATCCCCAGGAGCTAAAGCAGAATGAAAATGGGTCACATATCTAATTAGCACTATTGAAGCGTGAAGCCCAAACATCCCTGAAATGTAATAGATTTCTTTTTTTTCTTAATAACTTCAGCTTCATTAGAATATCCCTCAGTCACCTATGTCAGAAGCCAGAAGCTTAAAAAAAGGGTACCATAAAGCAGGCACATATCCAGCATCATGCTGCTTTACTGCTAGGGAAGAGAAGACAGCACTTTAGACAAAATCTAATCTACTAAATAAAAATATTAAGCAGTTGGTTGGTCTAACACAGCTTGTTCTTTAATCACTTTTTATTGCAAAAACAAAAAATCCAAACAAGACAATATAACAAAAATAGCACAATCCTCTTGACTACAAAAACTATGCAGATCCACTAGCGTGGATGTGGATGAAGCACATTCAAGGAGAGCAGTTTCTAAAGCAGACAAATGGACAGAAACTGGTGGCTTCCCACTTCCTCTCATCAAAGATGCCACACGGCCTCATGCTCTGCCCCCTCCCACGTTTATTATGAAGCAGGTGAGGGCTCTGCAGCAAATCCCCCTGGCTCTGCTCTCTGCTCCTCATCCACACGTCTCTCCCACAGGGCACCATGTCAGACAGCACCGGGCACAAGGGCACACACCAGACACCGTGTCTGAATTACAGGTGTGTGCCCTGGCAGAGAGCACTGGGGAGCCGCTCCCCCCTGCTCACCCAGAGCAGGCACAGGGCACTGCTGGAGGGGAGGAGAGGCAGCTTCCAACTTTTCTTCAGTGTGTTCACAGCACACATGGCTCAAACATGCACACTGGGCTGCCATACTTTGCTTTCCTCTCTGCTTCCATAGCCAGCTCCTTGCTTTTGCCTCCCAGGGCTCGCTTTAACTCCAGGCAGGCTGAGCCTCCTGTGTCCAGCACACAAAATTCCATTTGCTTTGGGCAAGACGGATGTCAGTGAAGCTGTGGGTACCCAGCAGCTCAGGCCATCCACCCAAAAAGACATCCAGTGAAGACTTTCACATGCAAACTCACTCTCATTGTGAACAGCACTCTGCATTTCACTTCAATCAAAGTCAACAAGCCATAAACACCACTCACCCGTGAGGGTTTGGAAGTCACTACAGCCTCCTGGGAAAAAAAAATACTATGAAAAAAATCAGAGGGGTGAATTAATTGAGCCTGCAGCTGTCTGCTCTACATATGAGATGTCACAAAGTTCATGTTGCTGCACAGGATTTTTTTTACAAGGGATGAGCAGGAGAGAGCAGTGGAAAAACCAGAACAAAGTGTTTACTCTGCTCATCCATGACTATGCTTTCACCCCACAGGAGACTATGCCTTTTGCAGGACTTGGTACATGAACTCTGTGATGCATCTTTTGCAAAAATTCTTCAATTCTGCTTATTACAATGAAAAGATTTTTCCTTTTTTCTCTTTTTGTTTAACTTCTTCTGTCACAGTGGAGAACAAGGGATATCACTGCATAGGAGCGAAACACAGTCTATTACTTGGTTTTATCTGGTAACTTCTTGATCTGCAAATGGAAACGAAATAGACTCTCAAGATACAGAGACATATATACAAATGTATATATTTTTTTAATTGCACAACGTGGTCATTCACAAACCACCAAGCTCTCCAAAAGTACTTGGGTGCAACAGAAGTTACAGGTAAAGCAGAGCAAACAGCAATGGATGATCAATATCAGTGGTGGAGATCAGCAAAGGCTGGAGATCACTGGTCAAGACCAGATCTTACATTATCACATCTGGGTTAATAATCACAGTTTTTATCACTTGTTATTGTGAGAATTTCAATTACATTAGTAAAAATACAGCTTATACCAAAAGTTATTCTTCACAGTTTCTTCAGTAATCAGAACTTGTTCTGGCTGTGAGGATACTCAGCCACCAGAAATCTCTAAGCAGTTCAAATGGTAGAATGCTTGCTCTACCTACTTTTTTCCCCTTAAGCAAATTGTTCAGCTATTTCTTAAAGTGGATCCAGAAGTCCTGACACCATCTCCTGAGATGCTCAGCTTGCACTGAGGCTCTCCCTCACCAGCCTCAGCAGCTCACTTCACACATACCTCTCAAAACGGGGCCTCCCACTTAAATATCCAGCAGGAAGATGACTGTGATGTGCTTCCCACCACGTTTGGTACCAGGACCCCTTCAGATTATTGGAAATACCTTTCAGGGGATCAAACCCATGCACCAAACCAGCCTCCTTGCTGCCTGAATTGCAGCTTTGAGGTTTCCCACACAGGGCAATGGACACAGACTGTGAGGAGTCAGGAACAGCATCCAGAGCTTCCACCACCAGAAAGCCCCATTTACTATGGAACTAGAAATAGCAGAGGGGAGGCTTTCAGTGGAAAATGTGATGAGAATAGAAAGCAAGAGAGTAAAAGCCCTGTCAGCACATTTCATAGACAGTCTTTTTAATGAGGAGATAAACAGATAAAGCTTTCAATCCATGTATGGAGGGTTTTTTTTTTAATTTGAAAAGAAGCTAACCAAGCACAGAGGATTCAATACAAAACAAAGGCAGAACAAAACATTTTTTAACAAGGCCTAAACAATATGAAAATTGTCAATTCTAGTGCCACAGAAAAACCAAAGGTCTCCTCCACTCCCTACCCACCCTATTTATTTTCTTTAATTATCTTTTCCTTTCAAGTAGGTGACTGAGCAGTGAAGTTAACAAACACACACAGAAACCATCCCCCAGTCCTGTGTGGGCCCCCCAGCTTTGCTGCAGCAGCACTGCAAGTCAGGGCAAAGATTAGGAGGAAGCTAAGCTTCCCTGCTGGAGTCAGCTCCATACCACACAAGGTGGATCCAGACCTCCCCAGATGTCAGAGCTCAGTGTGACAAGACTTTGTTCCTGTTACACAGTTCCCAACTACAGTATCTGCCACCCTCTACAACCATTTGATGTGCAAAGAGGTTGCCCTGCCAATAACATGCTAACTGTTTCTTAATCTGATGCAACACATTTAAATCTGGTGTAAGCAGAAATTCAATGCTCAAAAACCAGCCTGAAGCTATCTTCATTCTTCACATGAAGATGATTTTAAGCACAGAATTTAGAAAACATGAGATGGGACCCAGAAAAGCAACTTTGCAAAGGAAAGTCCTCTCTTCACAAGCCGTGCAGCAAAACCAGAATTCTCTCCCACCATATTTTCTTCCATCATAACCCCAGGAACAGTAACTTCAGACTGGGAAAGGTGGGGGGAGGAGTGGTGGCAGCTTATCTCCATGGCCCCTTGAATGTCCCCTCCCGTTGCTGCTGACATTCATCCTCTAGGTGGAGTCTTCAAATGAGTTCTCTCCCATGCACAAAGAGATTAAAAGCCAGCAGCCCCCAGTGAAAGGCTTTATATCCTCTTTTTATCTTTTGTACTGTGCTCTCCTGGGTAGCTTCCAACACCTTCACATTTCATATGGATAAATGATTTAGAGGGGCTGTCTGAACAACCTGCAAGTACCACCACAGCTTTATCCTTGCTCTTCTAAGAAACTCCAGGCAAACATACAGCTAAGGACTTTTCCCCAGACAAGGTAATAGATACCTATCCAAACCCCAAGCTTAAAAATGGAAATAAACCAGTTTAATATACAAAATCCAACTCACAGCCATACTTGACAGAAGATAAATATTGTTGGGGGGAGTATGTTTCAGATGCTGTATTTCAGGTTAGCAGAAGATGACTACATCCAAAAGAATTAACCCCAGAAACCCACTACAAACATATATACACTTAAATATGAGACACTGCTCCCAGATATTTTCAACAAACTGCAAATCTGCTGTATAGTCACCCATCCTGAATAGTCCCCAGGAACCATTTTTCTGTGTTAATATTCAGGATTTGGAAGTGTCACCCTGTAGGAGGCTGCACAATCCTGTAACCTGTTATCCAGGTACACACCATGCAACTTAAAGCATGTAGGTTTTTATTTTGAAGCAGTGAAGTAGGGTTAAAAACTGCCTCCTGCAGACAGTTATTAATATAGAAAAGTAAAATTTAATCACTGACTACATGACAGATGAAATAAAGTCTAATGTGGTTTCTGATTTATAACAGCTGGGCCAAAATTATCTCCAGACATTAAGGGTCATGATCAGAGCAGCGACTACACCACCACAGCCCTCCAGAGGGGAATTTCAGACTTCTGCACTGCAGGGCTGGCAGTCCCTGTCTCCCTGCACAGCAGAGCCTGTTTGCAGAGCTGCAGCTACAACAGCCCAGTGCAGGTGCTGTGCCTGCAGCCTCGGTGTGCAGGAAGCCCAGGCTGCTCCTTGTTCTCTTGAATGACGATGCTGTGGTATGTGACTTTGTGCATCCTCATCACTGCAGTCTGAAGACATCCACCCCAGCTCTCCCCCTCTCATCTGAGTTTGTTCAAATAGCTTGTTAGAATGGTATTCTTCCCAAATGACAGTGTAAACAAATATATTGAGTTTGTTTTACAAATTCTTGCTTTCTTGCTTCTATTTAGCAGAAGTGAGCTGGGTCAGATTAACCAGTGTACCAAGGAAAGCAATAAATTCATCCTCACTCAGGCTTCCAAATCTGAGATTTGAACAGCTTGCCCAAATGTTCAGGGCACAAAAGTTTCCCAGTCAAATCACGGAGATGTCATTACAAGAATTTCTATGTAAAATTCCGGTCTGAATTGAGTAAGAGATCAGGTAAGATAAAGAGACAGTGTGTTTGCAAAAACCTCCTCAAAATACACATGCTCTCCGAATAGATGCCAAAGTTAATACATCTACTTAGGATTACAGATGGATACATCCAGTGATTACTCTTAAGATCACAGAGTAAACTCAGATGAAGACAAAACTGCAAAATGAAATACTCACAGCACGGTCAACCATCCTAATTTATTATAACAGTAGGCCAATCCAACATGAAGTATGATTGCTCTTTTTCTTGCATCTGAACTCCAGCTTTCAAAATACACCCTGTACTGCCTTCCTCCAACACCTATTTTTATTTGTACACTGACTTTGGTATTGAAAAATCTGCATATGCTACTTAATTTTTTAGGAAAGGAATTCAGCAGTTAAGCACTTTTTTTAACCGGATATTTCAACTAGTCCAGAGCATTCACCTCTTACTTCCATAAAAAGAGGAATTTTTTAATGGACTTTGCTTCAGTCCCACTCACTTTCATGGTATACATCCACAGCAAAGAAGTTTCTCCACAGATGGCAAATTTCCAGCATTTGCTTTCAGGCTGCTTATCACGACAAATACAGATATATTCCTTAAATATTACATGAATCAGAGCCAGAACTCAAAGCCAGAAATAATTACCTTCTCTGGACAACATTCAGCAATCCATTCCCTTCTTCCCCAGCCTGCCAGCTGTCTTCAGCACACGCAGCCATCCTCCTTCTTCTAACTGCCTGTTCGTTTGTTTCTTGTGGTTTAGTCTTCTTCCATTTGTCTCCTCATCCTTCCCACTCCAGCTGTTTCCAGGAGTCATACATGGCTCCATCCCCCAGGCTTTCTGCTCTCTGCACTCTGCTCAGCCTCCTCCTGGGGAACCAAACTCCCACTGAAACATTTTTGTTGTGATCAGCTGGAGTGAAGCATCCTCAACCAATGAATAAAGTATTTGTGTTTTCAGCATTCTCAAATGTAAACATAAAATAAACAACTTCATGTGGATGACTCAAATTAGCTCTTCAGTCTTGCTCCCTGTCTTGAACATCTTGGATCACTTCCATTTTTTAATGAGGTTCAGGCATTACTTTAAGTGAACCACTCCTGCAAAAAGGTCACAAAGTCCCCTCTTCTAGCCCCATTTCCTGATGCTGGAGACCCAGCCATGGGGGGATGCTTTCTGCTTCTCAGCTCTGCCTCCAGATCCTTAATTTCCTTCTGAAAGCAGCAAAGATGGCTCTTCCCATCCATCTGAGCACTGATGCTTGTAACTAAGTTTGAGTTTTGGTAATGCTAGTATCTCCTTATTTGATACATATTGCTTTGTTCAGACTTGGCCTTGCTTCCATCAGTCTAATATTACCAATGACTCTTAATCATTGCTTGCATTCTGGTTTTCGATTTCTTTCCTTTCATGAGGCTTATGCTATTTCAATCCTCACAAACTGACTACACTGAGCTATTGGAATGTCAGCTACAGTCTCGGGCTGGCCAACCTGTCCAGCTGTCACAGCTAACCTGGTGAGCCACAACATACACACCATCATGGTTTTTCTCTAATGAACTCACTGTTCATCTGTCATGTACAAACACACATCTGTCTGTCCTCACAGCTTTTGCTGTGCTCAGCTGTAGCCTATCATATCCATACTGTTATCATGATTATATATATATATATATATAGTATATATGCACTATTTCCACCATATACACTGCAAGTCTGTGAGGAAAAAAAAACTATCACTGGGTTCAGTGAAATGTACAATCTTGACTCAATACCAGCCACAAAGGAACCCTATGTTTATTAAAAATTACCCACAAAATAGCTCAAAAATATTCCCAAATATTATTATAACTGAGAATACTCCCAACTATTTCATAAAAAACATTCCCTGTCTAATTGTTGCTTTTTTCTTTGGAAGGCAGTCACTAATAGCAACACTGATACTAGCATATGGAGCAGACTGCAGCATTTCAAAGTTGCCAACAAGTTTAAACAAACAAATTGCAGAAATTAAAGTTTAAGCAAAACTTTCTTCCCAGAAACAAATACTGACACTGGATAAAAAATATGAAAATGCCAAGCCAATATAAACACCAAAGGAGACAAAACAAAATCAGGCAGGAATTCCATTTTGGCATAAGCGATAGCAGTTTTGTGCCTGGATCACAAAGGAGCGGTTTCACTTCTTAAAAATTAAGTGTCTGTACCCTCAGGTAGGCAGTGAAGCACCTGGCAAGGCTGGGGAGGATGATGCAGAGCCCTGCACTCCCAGTGACTCACCAGGGAAGACACTCGCCAGATCTTCTCAGTATTTTAATTGTTTCACACCGGGCAGACTGGCAGTTCCTGGAGGTAGCTTTTCCTAATAAATATGATGCCAGGAGATCACAGATTCCATGAATGGACAAGCCTTGGAGGCAAAAACCTGGGTATGCAACTTCAATGACAGAGATTTCTTTTAATGTGACCTACAGAATTAACCATAATCCTGGTGTGACTAAATATGTTATTTGCCATCTTAACTGCCCATGAAGGAAAATTTAAGGACACCCCTACTTCTTTTGCTATTCCAGGCCAGCAAAAGACTGGACTGGAAATAGCATGCAATACATTTAAGCCCGATTTCACAATAGCCAGATACTTTTCTCCCTTGTTTGGACAGATGCTGAAGTAAACAGTCAAGACATTAATAAAAAGAGTACTCCAACTCTCAAAAATTAATAAAAAGCAAACCAAGCTTCCTTAGTATTTTCCTGCCGACAAAAGGCATTCTGTAGTCCTCAGCTCCAAGTGAACTGCTGCCATGCATCCATGCATTTAAAAAGCATCTCCATTTGCTAATGCAGGCACAGGCAGAAGAGAGCCCTCTTTTCAGGGAGCCTTTTGAGTTACCTAACATGAGCCAATAGAATTAAAGCACTCATAACAAAAGCACCTCAACCTTGAAGCATTGTCATTAAAGTCCAAAAAAACCAGGCAAAACAGCAAGCTCCAGCTGAAGTAAACCATTGCTAGAAAGGGCTGCTTTAAGAGCATGCTGAATATAACAGCTAATTTTTGAAGTTTTTTGCTACAATCACTTCAGACTAACATTAAATCTGACCATTGCAAATAGAGAAGCAAGCAATAATGCAGATCACAAATAACCAAATCTTATTCCATGACCTTTTCAATCAGATGCTGCACAGTAACCTATCTCTGTCGCAGATCATTGGTATCATCAGGGCTGTTCCATCAGATGCTTCCTACAGTCCAGTCTAATATTACATCAGCAAGTCAAGTGAGGACACAGACATTTGACTTTCTCTTTTAATTGAGACTTTGCAAAAGAGGAGAAATTCCTTAGGGCTTTTTTTTCCTTTGCTCCAAGGAAGTCATCATATTCACAGTTAACTATCTGAAGCACTTAGAGGCCTAAGTGGGCCAGGACCAGGCTGTCTCAAAGATATTCCCTACAGGCAGTTCTACACTACCTGTACAGACTAGGGTCTGGGTATTGAGTGTGGAATCAGCAACACCTCACTCAGAACGTTTTCATTCTAACAGTCAGTACACAACAGACTGGCTCCAGTTCCTTCTGGCCATATTTTCTAGAACTAACTGCCAGAACTTTATACATACCCTTTATATACCCTGGCTTTGCCTCAGCCCAAATGCTACCAGCTGAGAAGCTCTGGTTGCACACAGCTGTGGTGGATGTGAAGCCGATCACTTCAGGCAGCCCTGCACCATCACTGAGAAGCCATCCAGATTGCAGTGAAAACCAGGGCTGTAAGATGAACAGGCTCCTGAGCACAGGCAGACACTTTTCAACTTAATTGCCTTCACTGTTTTTTAGATTGCCCCAAAGCCATCTGTCCCAGCCTGCATTCCTTCAACTGCTTGCTCATGTTAAGTACCTGCTTACTTAGCTGTCCTCAGTCACGTACACAGCTCCCTGCCCACGCTCCGCCTTGCCTGGAAATAAAGCAGCTCCTTCTGAGCTGAGCTTGAGTAACATTACACTTCACCTCATGGCCGAAAACAAACTCATGCAGAAGGTCTGGCAGGCCACAAGACAGTTTAGAGGAGGGGAAAAGAGCACCCAGGGTAAAAAGGCTAAACTGCCCTATAAAACCACTTTGCAAACTCGTAGGAGGAAACTTCTGTTAAGTATTAGAAGATTTAAGCAATGAGAAGTCACATGCCTAAATAGCCCTGTGGAGTTTTACCCTCATGCTGAGGCTTGACGGTTTTAGCCTTACATTGCAGCATAGTTGTCTTCTTGCACAACTGCAGGCAGAACCTGGGAAGGAAAAGCAGCTGTGCTCTACGTCTACCTAAAAGGAAGAGGTGCTGTGTTTACTCACTCAGGTCCAAAAAGCCTCACAGAAATCCACATTGGTAGCTCCTATCAGAAGCCACGGGATTTCCTCAGTATATACTGGGGAATACACACTGTACACCTAGTATACACTTATTATCTGTTATAATCAATAACATGAAATTGGGCACTATGCTTACAGGACAGACACTGGCTGCAGAGTAGACTTCTCTTCAGTGTTCCCAGCAGTCTGAGCAAGGTCGTAAAGTATCAGCTGCTACCCAGTTCTGTCCCTGATCAAGCTCCCAAGAGAAGAAATCACAGCATACATAACTTTGCACTTGAGGATGGTGGAAGAATGAATCACTCAAACACATGTGAAAACTTTTCTTTTTCTCATTATTAGCCTCACATGCCCATTTCTGCCACAGAGACTGAATAACCCAGATGCAGGAATTAAATTCAATTTCACTTCTCCCTTGCTGTTACTCAACATTAAGTCCTGCAATTAGTGCTATGTAGAAACTTCATTTTTCATAGAAATGCCTGGATCTTCATTCCCATTCATAGTACCCCAGTGGCCACAGCAGCTAAACAAAGGACCACCAAAGCAGAGAGAACATAAAACTTTGGTACTGCTAACATAGAGCACATCAGGCATTTTAACAAGACTAAACAACAATAGCTACAGCAAAACCCAATCTTGTGCCCATTTATCACTGCCTGCATTTAAGTCTGTTGCAGCCTGTCAAGTATCTGGAAGCTCTTCCTGCCATCTGTTTCCTTCCTCCAAGGGTGCTGCAGTTTTCCATGATTGCTCGCTCTCTCTCTCTCTCTCACACACACATAAAAGTCTTTATTTCTGTGAATTATAAGAATTATTTTTTAAGAGGGCTATGCATTTTGAACCTGCCTGTGCAGTGTGTCATTTGCTTGGATTGATAAAATCCACCTTCTTAAGAGTAACACCAAAATCTATTTTCCCCACCCTTTCTTTGCGGGCAGGTAATATTAAAGCCAGCCAGTTAAAATGACAAGAAATTGCTAAGCTCTTTCCAGAATGCAGTGGCTTGCTGCTTCCACAGAAAGCTATCACAATTACCAAACCAATTAACATCAACTAAGCAAAGGGACAGATTTGTAGAAAGACTCGCTTGAGTTTCAGTGCTGAGTGGGAGTCTTATTGCTGCCCTTTGAACACCAGAGTTTACAACAGATTGTAAATGGTACCTTTTCTACAGTGCTGAGATTCCAGCAGATGAGCATCTGCCTCCTTTCTGTATGTAAATATTGCCCTTTTCCTCACTTCCTACAGAAGGAGCCTATGGATTTTACTGTCTCAGTAAAAAGGCTGCCCTAAATATTTACAGGTCCTTTCAGAGTTTTACAGTCCTAAATGTTCATAAACATCTATTTGTACTTTTAACAGTCTAGTTTTCCTGTAATGCAGAAGTTATATTACAGTTATCTGTCCTTGCACCAACAAAAAACCTCAGGACTTTAAATCTTAAGCAATAATCTAGCAGAATTTAAAATCTTTTAAACAATTTACTTTCTGCAGCTATTAGCTTTGATAACCATAAAAAGGGTTAATTAGCATTAATTTCACTTTTCTGTTTTATACTGCAGCCCTCTTGCAGAAGGAGGATGGGACTTCTCACAGGAAAACATTTTCATTTTGAATCTGAACCTAAACTTGTAGTGGAACATTTACATTAAGAATACCATTACAAAAGAGTCAGCAGAAATACTCTGGTGTTAATATCAAGTTTGGAAGTAAAGGCAAAAAATCTCCTCAGAGTATACTTTACAACAGAACTTCAGGAAGCAAAGAGGAACACACACACAAAATGTCCTGAGCTAGGTGCACCTCCTGCATTTGAGAGTTTTGATAGTAATAATAATTTGTTTACAAAATCTCACTGGAAAACACCAGACCAATCTGACCTATATGTTTTAAATAACTCATTGCTTCTACTTTATGGAGAAGATGATATCAGCTGGCTACTGTTTGAGTATTAATAAGCTCTGGTGCAGCTGATAAAACAAGTGAGAAAGAGTTTTGCAAATGGAAGCTTTGCCTGAAAGCCTGGTCATGGTCACTAACTCAATTTCCCCTCTCAAAAGAACAGCCATAAAGCCAGCACATAAGGCTGACTTGCTCCATCTATAAAAAGGTATCAATATCCACCCATGTTCTAACAGGTTGTGGGAGCAAAGGCATTTACACAAAGATGTTTCTCAAAGAGTGTATGCTTTGCTGCTCATATAAAGAGATCTGAGCCTCATCCCAGTTTCCCATGTTTTGAATACTGAATACCTATTTAGCATGAAGGACCATGGGCCATGTTAAAGCAAAAAACCAGCAACAGAATTCAGCACATCTGCCTCCAGAAACTGCAGAAGTGCATACAGAAGCCAGTGCTGAAACACTTTTAATTGTGAAATTGTGTGGGAAAACTGGGAGGAGGCTGTGTTGTCAGACAAAAGGGAAAACAAAATCCAAGCATTCTTTGAATTAACTCCCAACTGCCAAGCACTGCTTGCCTCCCTTTTTCCACCCTTACAAGCTCCCCACTATGAAAGAGTAGCCTCCATGCAGTCATCCCTCTGTACCTCCCCTCATAGCAGTACCAAGAGTGTTTGTATCCTCTAGGTCATCAATCCAGCATCACTTCTTTCCCAAGAACAGAAAATAGCAGCAATTCACAGGATCACTAAATAGAACACTGAGATGTGTTGGACAAATGAGCCCTGTGAGACTGGGAATGCTATGGAGTTCAAGTTGACCCTCCAATTTCATCTGTGACCACGGGTCTGGCTGAAGCTGCTGCTTCTGCTTATTAGAGGAAAGGTCTCTGTCTGTTCTGTTTTCAAATTCCCTTCCATCTTCTAGCTGGTTTTCCTCCAAAACCAACACGATTCTTTCTGGACAGCAATGCCTAAGATATTTCCCAAGGGATTTGTTCCACAGCAATTTCTGCATATTGCGTCTGCCCAGAGAGCACCGAGTTGAAAGCCCAACCATGCTTAAATCCATCATTTTTACAGCAAAGGCTCACCTGTCTACCATGACAGCAGCACAGCCAACATCAATAGTAAAAAGGTCCTACAAGTAAAGAAATTGAGCTGTCTTCTAGCTTTTCAGTGTTTATAGTACATTCAGTTCATGTTTTCAGGTTCTTCTGTACTGGAATTCTCTTAATCAAGTATTTAGTAAGATTCACCAAAAAAAATTTGAAAAAATGTGGAAAACATCATTTGAATCCAAGCCCAGTAAGACTCCGTATCTGCTACATCCCACAAAGGCCACCTTAAAAAAAAAAAAAAAAAGAGCTTTCTAAAATTAAAAACAAGTAGCACAGCACTTTTAAATCCTAAATGGTACATTTGCTTTGGATTCAGATGTTTAGTGTGAGCTATGCTGTCTGCACACCCTAACCATTGCCTACTGTCTGCATTTCCCTTGAGGAATGTGATTAACATCAAGTTAAAACCCCACCTCCAGCATCAGGGAGATAATTGAAATCTAGGCAGTCCCAAGACTCTTCTCAAATTGAGAAGTAGCTAAACCAAAATGTAAAGCTGCAGCAAGATGCTTATATTAATTAGACTAACCAACCACCAAGGGGCTCCTATCTAAGGGTCGTTTTCCATGGATAATTCATGGCAGCTTTTGAATGATGGTCCATTCCTCAACAACACAAACAAGCTGCTGCAGTTAATTCAGGCTCCCAGTATGAAAGTGCAGCGGCTGCTGAACTCCCCCAAAGGAAGCAATCTTTAAAATACTATCTTTCAGTAGCTCCTTTGTCAAAACAGAGGGACATTTCATGGGTTAGTTTCCAGCAAAGTACTGCCTTGTAACACCCTCAAACTTTCACCTTTCAATGTAGATAGCTCTGAGTTGACAGTCTGAAATTTCAGGCAAAAGCATCTTTGAACTTGTTTTTAAAAGACACTTCAGTGTTCAACTGCTTTTTGCAATGCCTTCCCTATTAGGTTTTGGGTTTTCCCCTTGAGGTTCTGTCCAGCAAAGTTTTTCACAACTCCTCTATACAAAACTACATATATGAGTTATACGAATACAGTGGGGAAATGCGCCCCCCATATTGAGTCAATCAATTTAATTGACTACCTACAAAGTTAATCAATTAGATTAACGGTTGACCTACTTAAAGATAGGGAAAGTATTTGATAGTTATTTTCTGGAAAACAGAATGCAACAGAGAATCACCATACAAACACACTCAGGCAATCCAGATAAAGCATGCTGAAGGCAAAGGATATACACAGTACTGGAGGAACACTGGGTTCAATGGGAGGCAGAAGATGCCATTTTATATTGATAAATTTACTTGATATTTACAGTCTTGGGGGAGAAGCATCAGGACAAAGGTTCTCTGTGATATATGAAAAGCTATCTGCTCAACACACTGAGATTTTCCCAACAAGGGCAGCTCAATGATCAAGATGTCCCCTTTGGGATTTTTGAGGCCTATTCAAAGTTTGTGGCTTAACAAGTAGAGAAGACAGGAGGAAATTGCTACAACTCCCTTTTCCATGGTACCTCTCTGACACCTACATGAACTCCTGCAAGCCCACATTTCACACTGTTGCATCTATGCCCTAATAAGCCACTTATCCTGCAGCAAGCTACAGCAGAAGAGGTTCATCTGCATTCACTCAACTGCATCCAGCAATTATCTCACTTCATGCGCTCATAAGAGTCCCTGCTTCTGTCTAGAGATCAATTTACTGGACATCTGATTCTCTAACTTTCTCCTGTTCAAATGACAGTATTTTGGGGATATACTTTATGAACAGCTGATTCACACCCCTACTACAAACTGTTTGTTACTGTGGGGGAAAGGTGTGGGACTTTTGTTGTTGCTTTTTTTTTGGGGTTGGAATAAAAAGCTTCACTGGGAGAAACAGTGCTCATATAAAGGCTACAAGTTTATGCTCCACAACTGAGTGAGCAACAGCAGCTCAGCACCATCAGCCTCCTCACAACACTGCAGCTCCTCAGTCTGCAGCATGGTTTCACACCTGCACCACTGCATTAAGGCAGTGACTGCAGAGCAGAAAGCCTGTTCAAATCATTTGATGAAAGGATCCCGTGGCAGTGCCATGCTACTCAAAAAGACCTATTTCTACTGAATGTTGGAGCCAGAGCAATCCTAGTAAGTCATTTCTTCAGATATTTGACAATCAACAGATGGATACATTGATGAAGGCTGCACTGTCTCCTAGTGAAATGTGCTTTCTTTCTGTGCAGTCAATCTGAAAGTTGTAATTCTAGCTCATATCAGACTATAATAACGTCACTTATAATTAACAAACCTGAAAAGCAGCAAATAATTCTGAAAGACAACTGAACAAATGATGTCAGGTTTTATGACAAGACAGTTGCACCAGAGGCAATGCATCAAACAGCTACATGACATTAAACTTTCTTCCAAAGAAACATTCACCTGCTCTCTATTAATTCATGTACTTGATATTTAAGGACTGACAGCACTGAAAAATGTGTCATTCCATTAGATAGATAGCTGTCCTGCCTCAGGGGAATGCTGATAGTGTAATGGAAAGAGTTCCAAGGCTGGTGTGCTGTCAGCCTGGGTCTGCCCTGAGCAGCTGTTCAGAAACCCCACACAACCATTCCTCAGGAAACCACAGACACAACAGCACAGCTAGAAGTTTCCAAAAAATGAAAAGCATCTCTCATCCATCAAGAGCCTCGGTAAATGGAGAGAAGAAAAAACAAGGAGGAGAAGCAGAGGGAAGAGTTGTGAGTCAAGGCCTGCTTCTGCTGAATATCCCTTGAATGAGGCAATTCCAGGCAGAGGAAAACAACTCTGCTTTGCAAGGTAAATTAGAACAATTCACTCATGGTTCTTGCTTTGAATGTAGTCCAATGTATTTCATTCAATATCTAATACACACAGAAAAAATACCTTTATTATTTCTGTTCTTATTCGCTCCCAAGAATATCCTTTCCTTCCAGTTATGCTGTGCTTTGCATTGGTAGCTGGAAAGGTGTTGATAACACACCACTGTGTTATTTTGGTGACTTATTTTATTAATTTCTTCCCCACTTTTCCCAGAGGCTTTTACTAAGAGACAGTCTTAGATGGCTTCAGCTGCATACTTTCCCTCCAGTCCTGATCTCTTTAGTGAGTTTTAGAGTCTCTTCATAAGAGGTTGCCACACAATTAGCTCCCAGTCACCTGAACAGCAGCATTGTGTAAAGACAGCAGCAGTTCTTGGGACGGATTAATTTCACCCTCCACCAACAGCAATTTTAATATTCACAATGCAAGATGAAAGGTAAGAAGCAGCAAAACAAACACTCGGGGGAACGTGATTACATGAGAGTCCAGCAGTAAAGGGAGTCTCCTGCCATTTCCCTTTGTCAATATATTCAGTGATGGCAGATCCCCTCCCCTCCACAGTGAGAGTGCTGCTACTCCCTGCTGAATGGGAAGTATGCAAGATAAGAGATCCTGACTATTGGGTTGCAGGCTGTACATTACCCCCTAATCCTTTCAGACAAACTGACCAAGTCACAGTTTTTCTGATGCCTGGATTTGTTTCCTAGCACATACCTATTTCCTAGCTTAGAGGTGTGAAGAAAGCTGAGTTTGATATCTTGAGAGCAGCATGCCAGTACTCCTCAGCCCTTCCCAATCCCTCTATCTCAAAAGCAGAGCACTGCTGGTGGAGTGCCACCCTGACCAGCTGGCCCTCTCAGCACTCTTTACCACTGTCTATTATCTTTGTGTGACCTTCACAGCACTAACCAAGTGCAGAGAGGACCAGGCAAACAACTCAAGGAAGAACACTAAAAATATCCCAAACTTGCGTTAGTCACAGGACTTGGCCCTGCTGAGAGCACCAGTCACTGCTCAGTTGAGCCACAGCCCTGCTTTTCTGCCTGAAAGGGATCTGCACATCAAGTAAGCTCAAACTCTTTCATTTGGGTTATTTTAAAACGGCAGTGAGGAAACACAGATCTCTACTGCTGAGTTTTGTCCCATGACCAAACCAGAGTATTAAGAGGCAGCTCACTGATCCCAATCAGCAGTGCTGTAATTTAATGTTCAATAGCTTCCTTGTGCCAGTGCACCACCACATCAAAGCTCTGCCACTGTGGGTCATTCTCCTGTGAGTTAGTGAAACCAGGCTTCCTCTCACCAGTTTGTCAGACGACTCTGCAGAGGAAAGTATTTCTTCAGTCTTTAATATGGAAAGGAACTCCCTGCAGACACAGGAACCAAGCCATACAACCTCAATACTGAGCTATATGGAATACCAGGAGCTATTTGGAACAGCCTTCATCAACTGGATTCAGCTACTTAATTCTCATCTGGTTAAAATAAAATGCAGTGTTTAGGATGGATGGGGGCTAAAAAGAAGTAAAAAAAAAATAAATATTATTTTAAGTTCCTGGGCCATGTAGAGTTCCAGGGATTAAAGGGCAAGCAAAGCATCTAAGACATGAGAGATTTGACAAATGGATATGAAACGCAGTGAAAAACAACTTTTCTATTAACATGAATGGTCACCTGCAAATGAAACCCTTTCATCACTCACAGAAAAGCTGGCTATAATAAATAAAGCATCTGTATTTTTCCCTCAATTTTAAGCACACCACTCACAGAAACACCAGTGAATTTCCCAGGTACACTAGACTTGGGTGCTCTTTTAATAGCCTGCAACAAAGACTCCCAGCAAACCACAGGCAGTTCACAGGAATAGGAATGTGTGGGTGCAGAGGCTTTTCCCTGTGGCTTCCCTACCAGCTGGTGCTGTGGAAGGGAGGGCTAAGGGCAGCTGCTGTAGGACTTAAATAGGCAACAGCTGTTTGGCCATATGTTCGATGGGTTCCAAAGGGTTAAACTCTGTCACCATGCAGAAGCACACAGGCCCAAAGCTATAGCCCTGCCTCTGTCTGCAGGATCACTGCTTCCATCCTTTGGGGTATGGGTGGAAGAATGAGAGGGAAAAACATTGTCTCTCAATTTCTTAATATTTCATTTCGAACGCAAAGGCAAACCTCTGAGGGAAGTGAAAACTATTAGCCATTGCTCCACGCCATTTGTCATGCGCAGGCACTGATGCAATGCTGCTCACATCAGTACTATTTCAGACCAACAAATTCAAGTGCATTTCAGTGCATGGTGACAGTCATCCTCAAATACAAGAGATACTTCTTACTGCCTATCACTGCACAGCTGGAAGCATCTCTAAACCCCAGAGCAGCTTGCTGCTCCACTGCATGTTTATAGCACACAACTGAGCCTTGCAGGGTCAGCTACCATTTACCTACAGAGGTTTGAGTTTGCTTGGCACCCTTCTCCTTTCGGAGGGCTGGCAATGACCTTCCTCTGCCTCCTACCACTGTCCACAACACTCCAGTTTTGGTGGAAACAATCTCTTGACTGGGGCACACAAAGGCAGCAGCTCTTTTTGGAAACAAGCTGCTCAAGAGGAGTTGAGAGCAACCACAAACTGCAGCTCTACAACAAAATCTAAAACAGAGTCTCAGCCTGGCCTTCCTGTCAGCCACAAACACAAGGAAAGAAGCATTTTGGGGGAATCCTCAGACTGGGATGAGACAGACTGACCCACTGGGTACACAGTTATAGCACTGTATGGAGTGTTACACAGGGGCAGAATGGAGCCTGAAGTGGTTTTTAAACTGTGAACTTTATTAATTCTCAATTCCTTCGACCCTGTTACAAGGATGGCTTATGTGCTGTTGTTTGTTGAAGGAACTTCCTGAGCTCTGCTGTTCCCATGGGGCTGGAATGGGGCAGACTGAGCTGCTGCCACAGCACCCCATATCCAGCTGTGGTCACTTATCATCCCAAATAGTTTGCATTCTGCCTCTAATGCCAGGAACTCATTTCTCTCATCACAGCACTCATGCAAGATTTAATGAAGACACACACCACACCTGAAAAGAAGTGACTGAAAGAAAGGGGTGAATTATTTAAACTCCCGGTGTCTCTCTTTTCCCCATCAACTGCAATCACACAAATGCCCTCCTCTGATACAAACCCTTACCAGTTAACCAAGTACCACATTCCTGGAGCATAGACCAGGAGTGAACTCTGCTTCTTCCAAAATCAGTTCTGATACAAATATTCAAAAAAAACCAAAACAAAAAAAAAGGCAACACAACCAGCTGTCTCCCAGAGCACTGGAGCAAGACACACGGACAACACAAACCACTGTACATTAACAAGAGCTGCTATTTCTGGTACAAGTCTGGGCCCCTTGTTTCCTTTGGCCAATTATGATAATAGTATCTGGCAACAGTACCAGGACTAGTACAAAAACAAGACCAAAATGTTTATATAGAGAATCTGCAGCACATTTGTAACCTCTGCAGATACTGATCTCACCAAGCCAGTAGCATCCCTACCAGGGCTGAGAAACTGAGAGCACAGAAGAAACCCAGGGAAGCAGAGTTAGGCAGGGGCTTGCAAGGGCAATGGGCATAACTCCACAGATTTACTCTCAAGTAAAGCAACTCCATCCTGACATTCCCATCCATGCCAACTTCAGCTGTAGTGAAAATCTTAAGGATAAAGCACCATGCAAAGAAGCACCCTGAATGACCAGGCAGAAAGTCTGTTTTCCCTGTTTATCACCCCACCTTAGCATAAACTCTGGTATGTGGGCCAAAATTTCTGTTAAAAAAAAGGATGTTAAATAGTACTGTGATGGTCTTGTGAAAGAGGCCACGGGAAAATGGCACATGTAATGGTTAGGATTTGGCTAGGATTTTCCCATTTACTCCAATGATTTCACCTCTGTGAAAAGACCCCATTTATTTCTTTGGGCTATATCAAGAACATCATATCTTGTGACTTCTTATGACAAGCTGTAGTCATAATGTCAAAGACCACAGAAGCCAAAATGGTGATTCTCCAGGAAGAAGATAAGCAAGCTCCTATTTTTCAGGTACTGTATGGGAGATTTTAGAGTCATTGGTACAGAGAAACCATTTGCTGAATCTGGTCAAGACAAACTACATCATTCGTAAGTGTGACTACAACAAAACTTTCAGTCCCAAAATTAATGCCAGAATGCAAATAAATAAATTAAAAAAATAAAAGAAAACACACAGTATAGCATGAGGTGGGGTTCTCATGCAGGAAATGCAGTAGCTGGAGAAGAACAAGGATAGTATTGTAGAAATTACCTAATTACATAAATACTTCCCTGTCACTACTATTTCACACTATTTGCTGTGTTAGCACAACAAACAGAACATGAAGTTCTGCAATAACATTGGTGCTATTTATTCTGGTGCTTTCTCTATTTCAGATGTAAATACACCCATGATAATATAATCACATGAGAACCATCCAGCTTTCTAAGCCTTTTCCCTGTCTCTCTGAGGTTACAGATACCTAGCACAAATCATTTTGACAAAACTGGATTGTCAATAAAGTCACGGCACTAAATCTGTTTATCTGTAAATAGGCCCTCCACAGGTATTTTTCAAAAGCCATGTCCTTAATCAAGTGCAGCTCCTTTGTATATCGTTTTGAAAGTTAAAGGTAATGAAATTAACTGCTGTAAGTGCATGCACCAGGCACGCTCACCACCCCTTACAGAGGAGACAATTATCTTCAGCAAGCAAGTTAGGCAATGCAAGAAAGAATATTGGGATGCATTAATCTGTGTAAATCAAACTCTGCCAGTCTGTAGGAAGCAAATAAGACGGTTAGATACCAAAGTTTTACTTTTGCTAAAATACTGTGAGTTCATACTCTCTCCAGTTTCACTACTCATGGTGAAGGAGAGTTTATTATATTTAAAGGAACTGGGAACTGTTTCACCAGCTAAGAGCCTCTCAGAAGGGGACAAGTCAGGCTGCAGACAGCTGGCATCAGCCACTTGGCAACTGCACTTATGCATTTGGGAGAACTGAAGCTGAGCTTCTTGGAGAGAGGCAAAGACTTTCTCTGGATTCTTCATGAAGTGGCCAGTCTCAGCAAGTCAAAGATGATACACTTCCATGGAAGCCATACAGCCTATTTTAATCCTATTTTAAGAATCCAGCAGTATTTCCTTACAGTTGGTTGACATCAACAGGATGCAGCTTTCTGTTAGCAAGTGCAGGTTACCTCTATCCAAGGGATATCTTCCAGAACACGCTTTATGCCATTCATGCACTCACATTTAGATTAATGTATTCCGTGTGTCCCATTGTTTCTCCACAGCTTCCTTCCCAGGAGTTCATTTTCCTCTTGGAAATACTCACAGGAAAATAAATTTCTCTTTAAGAACTGAAGGGATATTCAGCAATTAATTCATAAAACAAGAGACCTATTTGAACCCTCCCTTTTCAGTTTCTGAAAACAGTTATTTTCCTTTTACAAATTAACTAAGTGGGCAGTAAAAAAAGGGGGGGTGGTTTTTTTAGTAAACTACTACTGGAATAGTTACAACTGTATCAATGGTTATCAAGTGTACCTTTTTATGGCTGTGAAAAAGTAGTTCCAAATTCCAGAATTAATGCTGTTAATAGACACTTGTTTGGCTTGAGAATTAAATAAGAAAATGTAAGCTTCCAAGTGGTTTTCTATTTGAGGCTTGGGTGACTACTTCTGTATTCAGATGCTGCTTGTTTTAATATCTACTTGATTCCCATTCTCTTTCTGTGGGAAAGATTCAAAATACTTTGGAAGAAAGTTTTCCTGACTGTGAAACAGAACTTTCTGATGCAGAATTTAAAACGGAAATTTTAATTCTACAATTGGAGCAACATAAACTAATCTGCTTCTTGGCAGAGAAAGCAAAAACATTTCTGGTTGCAACATGTGAAAATGGATAATGACAGCGAAATCTCAACTGCACTCTAATCCCCCCTCCTTCTTAATATTAACTGCACCACCTCAGCTTTACCTTAGTTCTGATAAAATGTATATGAAGAAACTGAAAATCAGCTGCCTGAAATGCCAGTCTCCCTGCACTGAAACATCAAGGATTTCAGATCCAACAGAATATTGAGAGGGAGGCTGGGAAGGGACCAAGTTCCATGGGAAGCTGTAAATTAATTTGAGTTTACATCAAAGTAGAAGGATTGAACATTCCTTTTACATGTTTGGGAAGCCTCCAAAGTAATCCCCCAAATTTTTATTCTTCTTCAGTATGGTAACAAATGCACTGCCATGCATGAATGATGTGAACCTTGGCCTTCCCTTCAAGCTCTGGTTTTCAGATGTGTCAGAGACTTCAGAAACCTATTTTTGGTTGTTCAACAAGTATTCAAAACTAAAAGCAGACACCCATTATACCTACATCGATGTGCAAATATAGCAAACACACTTTTTTGCAGGGACTTGTCTCTGGAAAAAATGCAACCTAAACATGTCTGTTACTGGTTATTTCACTGCAACTAAGTTTAATACACTGCTATAATTAAATGAGTAAGGCAGAACAAACAAGCCATTTAATTCTTTAAAAAACCTGTTACCACTAAATTCACGTATCTGTTTAACTCCTACTTCTTCCATCCCCCCATGAGGTTACATGAAACTTTTCAACCCTTCTTTTCCTCCTGTTTAAAATGTTGATAGTTTTGAGCTTTTACTGTTGTGTGGATGTAGGGAATGGGAAGTAAAAAAAAAAAGTGCGTAGTTTTAATTGCACAGTTACAGATTTACAGTTTACTTCCACAAAGACTAAATTACAGCATTTCCTCCAAAGACTAAAGATACAGGATGTTATACTGGGCATTCACGCAGCTCTATGGATTGTCATGTATTGCTAAAAATGGCACCAGCAAACATGGGTGTGGCACCAAGGCATGCTCTCAAAGGGGACTTAGTAAAGCCACATCTCAAGTGCAGTGAGCAACAGCTCACTTCCATTGGCAACAGCTTGTGCTTTACCCAGGAAAAGGCATGTCAAGGCCTGAATTTTAAATCTTTACTTATAAACTTTCTAAAGACACATGTGAACCAACTGAGCCAGACTTGATTTTCACAGATCAAAGTTGGAAAGACCTTCAAGATCATGTGTTCCAGCCATCAACCAGCATCACCACAATCATCCCCTAAACCAATTCCAAGTGTCACATCCAGATGGCTCTTGAGCACTTCCAGAGATGATGACTCCACATCCTCCCTGGGTAATTTATTCCCATGTCTGACCACTCTTACAGAGAAAGAACCTTTTCTAACATGGAATCTGAACCTTTCCTGGCACAATTTAAGGCCACTTCTCCATATCCTTTCACCTGAGACATGGCAGAAGAGACCAATTCCCATCTCACTACAGCCTCCTTCCAGCTGTAGGGACAGGAAGGTCCCCTGAGCCTCCTTTTGTCCAGACTAAACACCACGAGCTCCCCCAGCCACTTCTCATAAGAGCTGTTCTCCAGAGCCTTCACCAGCTCCATTGCCCTTCTCTGGGCACACTGCAGCACCTTCATGTCCTTTCTCAACTGATGGGCCCAGAACAGGACACAGCACTCCAGGTGTGGCCTCACCAGTGCTGAGTACAGGGGACAGTCTCTGCCCTGGTCCTGCTGGTGACACTATTCCTGATCCAGGCCAGGATGTCACTGGCCTTCTTGGCCACCACTGGCCCATGTCCAGCTGCTGTCAATCTGCACCCCAAGTCCTGTTCTGCTGAGCAGCTCTCCAGCCACCCTTCCCCAAGCCTGTAATGATGCACATGAACTTCCATGAATTTGAAGCTATGAATTTACTGTCAAACTCATCAGTTTTCAGTGCTGATGGGACTGTGTGATGTTAAATACCTCAGACAAATTAAAAAAAAAAAAAAAACGGAAAAAAAAAAAAAAACAAAACCACCAAAAAAACCAAAAACACAACCCCCCAAAAAAACCTACAAACCAAAAAAACCCCTCACCCAACCCTACAACTGCAGAAGTATAAAACATTCAAATCCAACTAGAATTTTTTTTCTTCTTTCAAGCACGCAGGATGAACTTCACATTCAAGGCAAGTCAGTGCTAGGACCGGCAGTGAGATTGCTGTCACCTTTACTTCTTTCAACTTACATTCGAAAGTTCACTTGAATTTTGTTTCCTATTCTGTTCAAACACTGGAAATCCTGAGGTGCTCCTCCCAGCCTCACCCTACCCCCCCAGACACTGCAGAGACCACAGCAACACTCGCATGAATCTGAGACGCTCATGTCATCTCTTGGCACACATTCCCAGGTCAGCTGTGCGATGCTGCTTCCTCTCAGAAGAATGAGGAAACGTTGCCAATCTCTTTTCCTCCACTCATTTTTAGACACTATTTCACAACAAAGCACAACCCTCATGACATTTAAAAATAAAAATGTCCAACCATCAATTTTCTCTTCCTCCCACCCGAAATGTCTTTGATATGTTTACTCAAATATTTAAATTATGAGGTTTTCCTGTGCCTGATGTAGTCGTATTTAAGGTATTGCTGGTATTTTTACAGGATGCAGGTGTAGTCAAAGTAATTAGCAGTTAAAATAGATTGATCTTTTACTAGTTATTAAGAAACACTGAACAGCACTATTTAAATAGATAACATCCTGCTTCCAAGAAATTATGATTAAAAATGTATGCTAGTGAAAAGAACCTAGCATGTTATTACAAAAAAGGAAACAATGGAAACAATAAGCTCTGCAAAACGGCCTTTTTTAAATAGAGACTGTGCTGAATACAGTGCAGATTATCTGAGAGAATATGCAGATATCACAAAAGAAACATGAGACAGGAATTTTCACTGTGACAGAGAGGATTTATCGAGAAGTTAAAAAATAAATTCTTTGTCAATTGAGAGAAAATAGCTTGTACAACTCCCGCATCTGATACCAGTTCAACTCTATTTGGATGCTCTGGATTCTCCTTTTTGTCTTAACTTGGTCTGCTTTAGAGACCACACAAACATTCTTCTGCTAGAAGCATTTGTTTCTTGAAGTTATTATTAGCCATTAAGATCTAAAGCAGATCTGTTCTCAGCTACATTCATAGCCCAGATGTGGATATTGTGAAGAGTCTGCATGAGGAATCAAAGCCAAGATTCCAGAGTCCTGTACAAGAGACCCACAGGAGATGAAAAGAAGGCTGCCTTCAGCATTTTCATCCTACAAGCTATTTATGGGACTATGACTTCATACTTTTTTGTTCTCAAGTAGCACAGATGTGCTATATCAATTCATAATTTGGGAAAAGACGTGTAGAATGAGTGTAAAGAAAAAAAAACTGAAGTTGCAGCAGTACAAACATGGAACTGATAGGATGTTCTTTATTATTACTGGGGCAGATTGTTTATTCACTTAAATACTGTCTGACTGTCTTTAGACACTCTGAAGCCAACAACAATAAAAACCTGGTTTTATGAAACAAGCTGAAAACCAGTTATTTTGTCCCTGTTCTCAGCTTGTTTAATATGCAGGAATTAAAATCCTGCCTGAATTAGCAGAGTGCCTTGCTTTTGACTTGTATGTTATCTGCATGGTAGCCACTTCGCTGAAGGTCTGCTTTATTTTTAAATCAAGCACTGTCACTTTTAAACAACACACCCTGCCCTCAGAACTCAAGAGAGAGAAAAATTTAAACAAAACCTGAACATTATGGTTAGACTAAATTTTCCTAGGTCTTCTCCTGCTTAAATGATTATATGATTCTGTCCCCTATAAGATTGAAGATATTAGTAGATCCAGGAAGTTGCTGTGCCATAAAGCAACTTCCAGGTGTGCTAAAGAGGGTGCAGTAAAATTCCTTATTGTAGCTGTAATTTTGCAATACCTTCTGCCAATAATGTTTATGGGGAAAATACTTCACAAAGCAACCAGTAAAGTTTCCCTTTTTCATTTACATACCACATTATATCTCCTTTGCATACATGAAAATTATATTTGCCACCAACTGAAAAATACACATCATCATCCAAGGACAAAGATCAAAATGCATGATGAATTCAAGAATTTGCATTGGGATGTCCCTGAACACCAGGATGCTGCCCCAGAAATCCTCCTGATTCACTTGAGTCTTCTACTGAATATCACACAGCATAACAAAGTTCCAAACAGATCTGCAAAATTTTAAGGAATACATTTTCAATGCACAGGCCTCATTCCACTGAGTGGTACAAATTAGCAAGAGAGGTTCCTTAATTAGGAAGTGCTTAAGTTTAGGATTCCAATAATCATCTCAAAGGGTCACAGCCATCTGTTTATTCCAGCAACTACAAAAATGCACCTAATATGTACATTATAGTGTACCAATTTACAGCACATTACTTCGAGGGTTTTAAAATATATTTGCTCAAAAAAATGTGAACACTCCCCCATTTCTTTTTCCTCTCCCAATTGTTCCACTTCTACGCAAATAAGGTTAGCTAAGAAAAACCTTATTCATAGGAATTAAGAGCTAAATATCCAGTCTACTCTCACAATTAACAAGTAGCCTCAGTCAGTGTCTGTGCCATAAACCTGTCTCTGGAGGTTTATAAACAGGCCCCTGTATATTTTAATTTGAATGAAATATGTCTGAACTATAAGAGATGCCAGTACCAGTAAGAACCACTCAAAAACTGCAAGACACGTGTTTTGCATTGCATTAACAGAAACAAAACAGTGTTGCTTTAAAAGTCATGGATTAAAGGAAATTTATATGCTTTTGATTACTTCTGTGGTGTAAATGTCTCAGGAATTGAGGAGTGAAGGGTTCTCAAGCTGTTATTCTGATGGTACCAGGCACGTGAAGTTTTCCTTCCTCCAAGACAAGCCCAGCCACACACAGTGCTGAGGATGCAATCACAATGTTTCGCATGTCTTGCAATTAGAATGTTTTCATAAAACATACTGTTAACTATTAACTTGACGCTAGTGACCTGCAATGGCATTGTCATTCAGCTTCCATGCCCCTCATCCAGCTCTGAATACAGTCTAAGCCTCATCTTCTTTTCAATTGACAAGATCAGTGCCTTGACAAAGCTCAAAGCAGGGCAGATGTACGGGTCTAGCACCAAGATTTTCTGCAGAGCACCCCATTTAAAATAAAACACTGAGCCTCAATCCTGAGACATATGCCTCTTTAGACCTGTGCAATTCCATCTCTGACCAACGAGCTCCTCTAACCAGTAGGATCACCACAGTTTACTGCCAAAGAGGTCCCTGCATGCCAGAAGCAACTTACAGTGGAGGAGGATCCTACTTGTCTCCTCAAACCTTGCACACAGAGAAAGACAGTACTATGATAATGGGTATGCTGCAATCCTCCCCATTTTACATACTGTCTTGGTCCACCATTTTTTCCTGCTTATTACAGTAATTAATCCAGAAGGTCCATGAAGGCACCATCATTTCCATCAGCTAACGTCCAGGAGTTGTATATCCTTTCAATGAAGCCTTGGAATAGCTCATTTTCAGTCCCTTTACAGCAGATGCCAGGTCATACCACCTGTAGATTTATGACCCATTGGGAATATGACGGAAGACACTTGATGGTTGCAGCCTGGGGCACAGACTAACTGGCCAGGTCACAGGGATTGGATATAAAGCAGAGATGTACCACTGAAGTTGTTATTGCTTTAACAACAAAAATATGGTGCTTGCCATTCAAAGACAGGCTCTAAAGAGAATAACTATGGGACTGGTATGCAGGAGAAACAAGTAACCTTAAGATATTATTGAAATGTGATATAACAAAAGTATTTCCTGACAGTCTGGCAGTTGCACAGAAGCACTAGCAAATATGCAAAGGCTAAGACTGTTTACTCCAGATATAGTGGACACATCCAATAGAAGTGGTCTAGAGTGCAAATCGAAATTCCAAGTAACAAGCTGCTGGATAGCTGTAGCAAAATCATCTGTTAATTCTTTCAAGTCTTGTCAAATAGAAGATCTCTCAGCCGCTACCAAAAGAAAAATCATCTAGCAGTAGTTGATATAATTAAATTTAATGCAATAAAAAATTACCCAAACTCTAAGACCAGCTCATAAATATGTAAATGTCGTTGTTATGAAAAGACTAGTCAATCAACTCTATGAAGAGATAGTGAGATACTAACTTCTTTTTATTGGTAAGTGTCCATCACTTTTGCCCAGATAGTTGAAACTGCAATTTGCAAATACACAAAGCTAGCTGAATAAAGACCAGCATCTCATTTCTCTCCAGCTAAAAAAAGAGAAATGAATGTAATCAGCACATTTTCTCTCGAGATGAGAATGACAAATACAGTCACTAATGCATTGTGCTGCATTTCTGGTCTTACAGCTGCTTAAAGCCTCTACTTCCAAAAAAAAAAAAAACAAACCACAAAACTGTCTCCAAAGTAGACAGCTGTGAATGTAACATGCCCTATGCAAATGTTTTCAACTTTAAAAGAAAACCACTTTCCTCACTGCCTAACTCCTTCTTGTAGTGCAAATCAGAAGGAAAAGGGAGGAGAGATAGCATGCTTAGATTCCTTCTTTCTGTTATTCCAGGAAGCTGTTTGGGAAAATAACTGCTCAGGCTCCGCATTTCAGAACAGCATCAGCTCCCCCAGCCACCAGCAAAGGGCTTCCCCTCAGCCAAAGATCATGCTGCACCCACGCACTCTTCAAAGCTCCTCCTGCTGATCCTCATGACCATTCCTGGAAATTGTTATTTGTGCAATCCAAAGCACAGCTCCAAGTACATCTCCCTGGTCAGAACAACACATGCCTAACTGTTATAAACCACTCTGCACACAGTGTGAGTGAACCCATGCAGCTCCAAGGCATTTTGTAAACAAGCAGACATGCTGCATAACAGACAAAAAAGTTAAACAGCACAGGGAGCTAGGTATTTAAAATGCATACAGGACATCACTGACTTAATTACAGCAATCGTCACTTTTTTTTTTTAATGCTTAAGGTTACTTACGGTACTTATCTAGCTTTAAAATGTCAGAGCACAGGCACAAAAATGGGTATTAACCACATACATAAGCAAGCAATGCAATATGCTGCTGCTTTTCTTCTCTTTATGTATTTTTCGCAAATAACACCTGCAACTTTTCTTCTACTTTTCTACATCTTCTAGACAGCAGAGGACAAACTAGCAACATGGGAAGAAAGTACCTAAAAGACTGAACATGCTGTAAGGGAATCACCTACATTCATCCCTTGAGTCTGATGCAATTTCAACTCTTAAACTTTCACAGACTTCTGACTAACCAGCAAGGTGGCAGAAACTGGAGGAAAGCTATCTTCAGTTACTCCTGTTATTTTGTATTCTTGCTCCCATTTCTAAGCAAATAGCCTGCAAAAAAAATCCCCACAAAGCCTCACCACAGATGGCAGTTTGGCATTCTCCAGCCAAGCTCACACCTGCAGCTTCCATGACCGCTGCTGCAGCTGGGCTTTTTGTCTCCTCTCACTGACAAAAACTGCATAAAAACACAAGTGTTAAGTGACCCACTACCACCATCCATCTCATTAATGAACTAAGTCCATAGGAAATCAAGATGCAAGCCTCTACTTTTGGCTCTGCTCCCACCAACACAGCTCTGCTTATTTCACAGGAAGGGGTAACCTTCGGGCAGTTTGGGCATAGAATCATTTGCCATGGGGAAATTCCAATCCACAACAGGAAGGAAAAAATAAAGCATACAAAACTGACAGTTCTGAAGAAGACTTCTGTCACCAATACCGGTGTGAGCCACAGGAACTGTGTGCTGAACAGGTCATGAGCCCTGCGAGGACAATGACCCCCAAATGGGAGTCACCAGTCTCTCCACAGCACCTTACCCTCTCCTGGCCATGACATTTCACTCCAGGCCACGGCTTCATACAGCCCATGAGCACCAGCACAGTCATGTTATAGAAGGTAGTACGTCTTCTTGCACACTCTGAGTTGTGCCAAGACAATCTCTCCCTGTCTGTGAAATTTATGCAAAACCCACAGATGACAGACACAACAAAACCCCAAGTCTGTATTTCCTTCAGAAATCCAAGCAAGACTTCTTACAGGTACCAGTTTGATTAAATTTTTTTCTACATATATATTTATACAAAGAAGATGCACCTAGAGCATTTCTAGCACACCTGCACTCCAGAAGCACTGCCTGTTCCCACGCCTCTCTGCGCCGGAGGGCTCCAGCTACGGCTGTGTCCAGCACAAGGCTTGCAGCAGACTAAGCCCTGACCAGCCCTCCAGAGATAATCAGGTTAGATGATCTCATGGTCCTCCTGGTCCTTAAAAAGAAAATTAGCTGTGAATCACTTTGATGCTTTGAAGCCCTGGTCCAGTTTCTCCCACAGACAGAGACCAGCCACTGCAAGATGAAACTCAAATCAAAGCCAAGTTTTACTTCTGTGGTCAGCAGCACAGACATATTTCAAAACCAAAGGTGAAGCAGATGACCAGGGGAGAGAGGTGAAGCCAGACAGGGTTCTCTCTGTCTGTGGGACAGGGAGACATTCAGTTGGCTAAGAAACAAAAGGGTAGGGCAACAAAGAGCCTGAGAGGCTTTCTGGACTGATGCTTTCCATAAGTAAATCCTAAAACGGCAGCCACTGGTCCTCACTATTCATACACTCGGTCATTCTTATCAAAGAACAGTTCTCACATCCGCTGGGCAAAACTTTGCCTTTTGCACAGGTAACTGAATAATCCTCTAATCTTGCTTCAGCCTAATACTTTATAAAAAGATTTTTAAAATAAACTCTGAATTAGGCACTAGATGGCTATTAGCAAGGATAACCCAGAGGCTCTTTTCTAAGCTTAGAAGCTACTTTTTCTCCAAGACTGACCTGTCCAGTTGTCCATACTAAAGTAGTTCACACATATTTAAATCATGGAAAGCCATCACTGTTAAGTGCTTTCACAGAAAGCTTCCCCAACAGAATTAAATTAGCTGATAAATTACATTGAGAACATATCCATCAAACCTAGAGATGCTGTTCCTCATGTTTGTGCCAAAGCAACTCTACTCCCACTCTTCCATCAGCATAAATCAGTCTAAAAATAGCTTTATAAGAATATTAAAATGGGTTTCATTATAGCTTAAACTACTGAGAAGACTTTGACAACTATTCCACATAGCAAACTCCCTGTAGACCCTTCTTAAATATCCTAAAAAGAGTTGCAGGACTACCTATAGAATCGAAATTAAAAAAAAAAAGTTAAGTGAAAACAAAAGAGAAGGTAAGTTATTACAAACAAAGTGTTCATTGCTGCATGGAGAGGTCTTTGTTCAAATATATTGCATGTAAGAAATCTTATTATTGTGTAATTAAACCCTGAACTAATATGGCCAGGGAAGTGGAGCCTTAAAAACAAGGCTTTCAGGATTGTCTAGTTTGACACCTTCTTTACATGGCAGAAACAAGTTTGTCTGCCTTAATCCTTCCTCTACCACTACTGACAAAGGTCTGCATGTGCTGCAAGAAGAGCACATGAAGTTTTCAGGGATCAAGAAAAGAGTAATATAACTTTAGCTAGGACTAATCCTATTCATCCAATCAATACTGCGTCTTGCTCATATCTTGTTATTACCAATCCTCTTTCAAAATGAGGCTGTTCTACACATGTTTCAGAATCTTCCATCTTAATGCAAATATGCTGAAAATGCTGCAGGAAACATGTAAGGGCCACAGTCAAAAGGGAGAAAGCATAGAAACCCACAGAAATTGAAAACAAAAAACCACAGGTAAGCCTCTTTCCAATAAAAACAAACAATGCCCTCTGCAAAGCAGAACTAAGTGAACCAGAGAAGGAAATCCAGACAGAGCCATGAAACACCAGAAAACAAGTTACCCCAGACTTCCTTTTTAAAAAGGAAAAGAAAGTAGGAGGAGTGTGAAACTATAGCTGCCCTCTGGATCCTGTAAACAGTTATCCACCTGTATCCACCTGTCCAGTCCCAGTAATGCTTTGGGATAGTTCCATAGCTAGGATCCTAAATAACATTACTGAAGCAATTAAGTACCAGCAAATACAGACCCTCCATTTCTAATGTAGTTGCTTTGCAGGACTTACATGTCATCTTACACTGATCTCCAAAGCAGCATCTCACCCAATATCTCCAAGTAACTTGAACAAACTTTGCAGATCTTAAGACCAAAAGAAATTCTCATTGCTATAGATAGATCATACAAAATAGATGTGCCTGACATCCAAGTCTTGGGGTGAAACTACCACTTCACATCTCCACCCCAGGGGATGTTGAAACGTCTACAATCCAGAATTATTCTTGGAAGTCTTTATTTTATTCTCCCTTTAAACACAACTAGATCTCCCTTTGACTAGAAATCATTGCAATTATGTAAATTGCTGTTATCACATTGCTTGCTTTTCAAAAACAAAAAAAAATATAAATTTTGTGTGTCCAGTTACTGAAACTATTGTTTGAGGCAAAATATGTCATTACAAGAAAAAGCCAAAGAAGAGATTCCTGTTTGCCTTGTGTCCCTTCAACCTTTCCTAATGGCTGGAAGCAATGAATCAAAGGTAAAATGAACTGACTTGCCCCAGTTTGTTTCCATGCAACTTAAAGCTGCATCATCAATCTTTAATGTTTACTCCCTTTGGTCACAAGAAGCTTTTTATATGCTGAATATATTTCATCTAAGAGACCTTTTCTCTTAAAGAAAGCTATTCATATATCTTTTACCTTATGGGTACACCTAGAGGGCACAAATTTTGAGTCCAGCTTCCTTTTAGAAAAAAAAACAAAAACAACAAAAACCCACATGTGAAAAGAAGTTAAAATCGAACTTTGACTAACTTGAAATAAACAAAAGTTAAGCATTAACAAGAAAACATACATTGCTTTATCCATGACCACCATGACCTCAAAAACTGAACTCTAGAGAGACTGAAATTCAGACCAATTTAAACAGATTAGGCAAGTCTTCATCAACCAACGTAAGAGGACAGGACAGACTTCTTGCCACTTAGGCTCAAAAATCCCTTAGCAATATTAATAATTGGCAGATGGGTGCTTGTATGCTATTCTGAAGGCATTAGCTTTTTTCCTGTCAGAGACCCCATGAACCCTAACATAAAGCCTTAACAAGAAAGCTTTATTCTAACAAGTACATTCACTTTAAAATACTCAGATCTAAACTTTAAGCTTAATTACACTGTGCATAAAGTCACCCTAAAGTAACATCTCAACCTACTTCTTCATTTTCTCTAGAGATGCACACCACAAGTTTAGTACTTTCACCCTAGCTGGGAACATACATGAACAAGGCTTTTTCTCCCATTCCTGATTTTGAAAGCCATGTTAAATTAGTAAGGTTGCCAACAAAGAAAACATGTTGTGAAGAACAAAGAGTCTCTGAAAACAGGCAGCCACTTCAGAGAGCACAGCTACAAAACTTGTGAAAGTGCAGCTTGAGAAAAACGGAGTTTATAGCTCTGAGTGAAGCCAGCTTCAAGCTTACAATGAAAGATTAAAATCTGTTCATCTAAATCAATTATCTGTCCTGAGCACACGTTGTGCACTTGAACCCAACAGTCTGGGGAGGGCTTTCCATCACGGTACACACTCAGTGACAACACTCATTTCCCCAGCAGCAAGCTACATTTCAGCTTAATAGCTAAAACATTCCCTTGACTATATTCATATCCAAGGCTCCTGCCTCTGCAGCAGCTCTAGAAGAGCTACACATGAACTCTTTACCTTTGAACCAAAGTGACTGATGCTCACACAGAGCTGCTATTCTCTACGCAAGACAACCTAGATTTAAAGTGGATACGCAGTCACAACAGCATCCAATGGAAAAGTGCTCTATTGGACTACAGTGATTTTGCAAACTAACAGAAAATGAACAAGCATTTTAAAACAGGGATAATCCATCACAATATGCACTTTAAGTATTTACTAAATGTACTTTGGATTTAATTTATTTATAACAGCTCAATGTTCCGGACTTCCATCACTATATTGTGTAAATATAACAAAGTCATACTCTAAGCTTCTCATTTCAGCACTATACTTAGTACTTGCTTGAAAGAAAGGAAGATTTTTTTTTACTTCTACACAGGACAAAGGAGAAGATGATTTCTCAGCAACATGAGTCATTATATTCTTAAATGATAGTTTCCAATCCTACTTCTCAAACTGTAATCTGGTCATATCTCAGTGCCAAATTATCTTAGATTATTCAAATGCATCATTACTCCCTTGACGCAAATAGTTTAATCCAGTAATTTATCTGTTTTTTTTAAATCACTGTAATACTTTTACTATGGGCTTGCATACGTAAACAGTGAATATGAAAGATGACCTGTCTGAATAGATTTTTTTTTAAATAAAATCCCTTGCATCTTCATGGGTATGTACCAGATGTCCCCTAAATATTCTCAGCACAACACCCCCAGCTCCTCTTTGTCCGCCATACATTTCTTCCTCTCCACACTCACTTTCCTCAGCCTGTTCTAGCATCCCTAAATACCAAATGAGTAAGAGGCTGCTCTGAGGGTGGCCAAGTCAAGGCTGTCCTTGAGCTGGATGAACAAATGGCATTCCTTGGGTGTAGAGGTACACAGGACATACAACTTCACCCTCTCCTCAGAGATGCTCAGCTTCTGGATGGAGAGGGCTTGGAAGGAAAGCACATCTGATATATATTTCCTTTTCTAGCACAGCCAGGAAAAACAACCTTCAGTCATACAAAATGACATCTTCACATTTTAGACTATTTCATCAATGCCCCAAGTTTACTTTAGATTTCAGGCCTGACCTCATCACAATTTGGGAAACTACTGGGGTGGGGAAAAAAGGAGATCAAACCATTACTGCCTGCCTAAGTCCAGTTTCTGTACTCAAGAGGACTTGTCTGGACAGCAAGAACTGTTCTGCATTCTCTTCTCACCTCCATCACATGATTCAAGTTTTTAAAGTGACCCTAAATAGAAGATTCAGTTTCATTCCCATGCACCTGACCCCACTATGCCTTTCTGGACTAACTGCAAATGGTGCAAACCAGGCTTTGCATACTGCCTGACACACTGAAAGCCTACATTCTCTACAAGCCAAGCTTCAACACTAACTCCCGCTTAACCCTGCAAAACCAAATACATTAAGCAGGTGTATCTGTGCCTAAGTAAGGGCAGAAGCTGGTCCTGCAGATGAAAACACATTAGTAATGCTATTTATCATGCTCAGCAGAACAAGCACCACCTCTGCTTCAAAACAGAATAATGGCAATACCAATGGCTGTTACTCTTGGGAGAAAATGGACCCAGTTCCCAGGCATATCTTTCACTCTGGGGTGGGTTGAAGTGACTCTAGGACATAAACCCTCCAGTGTTTCCATTTGGCAGCTCTGCCAAGGGAGGGGAGTACTGTTAGAGAAAAAGACATCCCCCTTCCTCACCTCCAACTCCATTTTGCAGAATGCCTATTTTTAGCCCTCAGTGTACATGCCAGGGTGCACAGCACTACTACTGTAGTAATGGCAGCCACAAACCTGACTGCTTGTTTGTCATCCATCAAGTACTCGCATGGGGTTGCATCAGAACTGCAAAACAGGCTCAAATACAGCTCCAAACTGAAGTCCCAGCCAGCTCCTTGATATTAGTTACTATAGAAACCAGTCCCTCAGCACAGGCGCTCACAGCAGGAAATCATGCAGATTTCAATTTTACATAGTAATAAATGCTGCAGGAGAGGAGAATTTCACAACAATTGCAGGGGCTGATTGTACAAACCCAGACCTCTTACACCCCATGACACTGCGGATGAGAGTGCCCACCACACACAATTGTCACTGCTCCTAGTTTTGAAGTGGTTTCCACAAAACCTGAGTTGGGATGGATGCTGGAAAGGTGGTTGCATTTTTTCAATGGCTTCATTAGACTGGAAAACATACTCGTTTTTACACATCAGAAGCCCAGGTGAAAACAACAAAACAAAGCACCAACTGCAAAGCAGTAGGAAGATTTAAGCATGTATGTAAGTACAGAGAGTCCAAACGTTTTACAGGAAGTACTGTCAGGTCACAACCCAGGGCTCCTTTGGAAACAGCCCATCTTCCTTTCCTTCTCCACCCTGTCCAAAAAAAACAACCCGAATGGAGGGCAGGTCACAGATTAATTTGCAGGAAAAAAATATTGTAGAAAACACATAGACAAGAGGGAGGACCCTGACCCCTGAAATGAAACAGCGAGGTAATTATATTATTTTAACTTTTAGAAGTAGTTCTACAGGTTGGACTCCATCATGCGTGGGAGTGGAAGAGGAAAGACACATAGTACAATACACTTCTTATCCCAGGTCTCATTTTTCTACTGAAATTCAAGAACCAGTGGGGACTCATCCCCACCTCTCTAAATGAGCCCATAAGCCTGAACAGGGCAGGTTTTACTACTTCAACCAGGGAAGAAAAGAGCAGGGAACTGCTTCACTGAAGAAAACTAACGTGAAAGGAGGAGGGAAGGGGTGAACAGCTTGCACAGCAACAGGGACAAACATTTGTGCTGGCAACACCCGACAAATCATCAAGCAAACAGAAGGACAAGAAAATGAAGGAAGCTGGTCTATTTTTAAGCAAGACCTCATTATTACCATGAACATGCACAGCTTCCCGAGAAGCAGCAGGTATGCAAACATGAGATGAATCATATCGCCGAGTCAATCACCTGGCAGTAGAACACTAGTTTGCATGGACACACACAGAGTGAACATATACGATCTACGGTCCTGACACCTACGAAAATGTGTGGAAGAGCATCCTTCTGGGAGGCAGCCTGAATCGTGGAGAGCAAAAAAAAAAAACCTGTTAGACAATGCAAATGTCACTGCTGCTCCTGAAAATTACTTTTGTTACTGCTTTTGTTAATGATTAGATGGAGTTCATTGTTATGGACACTCCACTCGCAATTAGTCTGTTGCAGCTTGTAATTTCACTTTTTGTATAGCTCTCTTATGCCATTAGAAACAAACACGGTTTTTGTTCAACCAGGGTAGGAATAGACTGAGGGAATTGGAGAAGACACCCCAAGTGAAAGCATGCATTTTATATCACCCCCTTTGCACAAATTGCTTTGCTGATACAAAGCAACTTCACAAGTGGTTCAAAGACACGTGGACTGGGGTGCAATGAAGTTGAGTTAACTGCAGAACTCCAGCCAGGTCCACACTCATACCCTAGAGGTCTGGCGAGTTTGCAAGAAGCCAGCTAGCTGACAGCACCAAATCTGATACTCCACCAACATATCTTCTTGGAATCCACCACTGAGGTGACCAAAAAAAGGACAACCCCCAAACCTGAATTTCCAGGCAGCTGTGAGGCACAAAGCATGAGGCCAAAAAAGCTCAGCAACTGCTTTGCAGCCTCCACAGGTTGTTATGGACAAGGTCCATGAGGAAAGACACTC